>NC_046158.1:91048145-91648145 GCF_011064425.1 Rattus rattus | reverse complement strand
GTTTGCAAGAGGAGAAAAAAAAACATGTAAAACTAAAAGCCACAGTGAATTAGTAGGTGGGAATCTTTTACTCATCTCTCACTCCTATTAGTGGAGAAAGGCAATATAGAAATGTGAAATGAACCCAAATAGGATTAATGACCTTGCTTTCCTTACAATTAAGATAAGAAGATTAATTCTGAGATTGTAGGAATGTAATATGGAGAATGATGGAAGAGTCTCTACCATTAAAAGTTATTTCCCCTATAATATAATGTTCTGTGTTATTGAGTAATGAAGCAAGGCTAGGGCTAGAGATAATAAAGATGGGGATAAAAATGTAGGGGAAAGTGAAAGGATTATAAAAGTCAGTAGAAACTAAGAACTTCCCAGTTGTCCATGTTCCTCTCCCCCTCAGGAAAGGTCAACTGATAGCTCTAAAGGCCTGTAACCGAATCCTCTTCCTCTTCTGATGTTCTCACCAAGAGGGGTCTAACTGCCCTCCCTTGATTCATTAGATGCTCACTTCAAAGAGCCCCTAAAAGCACAATATTTGTCTAAACAACTCCCTTGTCTAAGTAAATCTAGACAAAACCCCCAAGGCAATTCATCCTAAATTTCACACAGTATTATTGCCTTTGGCCCTGTCAGTGACCTCAGCCTTCAGTATTGATTGCTGCTTGCCTCCCAATATGAATCCCTCTGATGATCAATCAGTTGGCAGGATGGACAGACAGTCATCCAATCTGATATTAAAGATGGGTCAAAGCCCAAGAAGAAACCTCACAATTTAAAAGACGTGCTACGACTTTTCTATTTATAGACCATTTCCAAGTAACACAGGAACGGCTCACACTCGATCTATGACTCAGGATTCTGAAATGAACACAGATGTACTATTTAGTAACAAGTTAACTCAAAATAATCTATGAAATTAAAAAACGTCTTTGTCCTAAAATGCATATAAGATCTGTGGTACTAGTGTGGGAGGAGAGCACAGCCGTCTGTGTTGTCTATTGTTTTCAACACAGAAGACTAATAAGGAAAGTTAGCCTCATCAGTAAATGTAGAGACTGTTCAAGACACTAGTAATGAAAGACACACAAGATAATAGAAGGAAAAAATATGGAACTAATTTGGAAACGCTAAAATACAGCATACAAAGCTGGTAACACAGTAGCCATGTAGGTACTCTGTTCTAAGCAGGAAGGATTCCATCATGTCTAAGCTAGCCCCAGACACTTATGGCACTGGACACAAAAAGTTCCCATTGTTTTTGTTTAAAAATAAACTAACACATATATAATTACTTTCTGGGAGTATATTGAATAGAAACAGGACGGAACATCTAGGTGTGGTGGCCTATGCCTTTAATCCCAGTGCTCTGGAGGCAGAGGCAGGTGGGTCTCTGAGAGATTGAGGCCAGCCTAGTCTATATAGTGGGACCATGTCAGAAAGAGACTGAGAGATTGAGAGATTGAGAGAGAGGGAGAGAGGGAGAGAGAAGAGAAGAGAAGAGAAGAGGGGGAGGGAAGAAGGGAGGGAAGGAAGCAATCTGAAGAGAAATACTGGGAGACAGACCAATGCCATACTTATGCCTGCAGTATTTCACTAGAAAAGAATTTCTAAGAGATAAAGATCCCCCATACACACACACACACACACACACACACACACACACACACATGTGTGTATATATATATATATATATCCAATCATCAAACCTCTGCAAATGAAGACATTTACATGGTAAGCCAGTGGACCCAAGTTTGATTCCCATGACCTATCCAAAAGCCGAAAGAGAACCAGCTCCATAAAGCTGTCACTGATGGCCACATGCATTCTGTGATATTTCAATATCCATCACACTAAAAAATATATGTGAAACAAACAAACAAACCTCTGACAACTTTAAATAAAACAAATGTTCAAGATTGGTAAATAAATATGTTTAGTTTTCTTTACAGTTTAGAACATTAAAACAGTGCTTATAAAAGATTTGAAAATATGAGATTTTCAAGAAACATGTTGAACTTTAAAGTCATACAACAAGTACAGAGTCTTTTTTAAAGTATCGTGAAAACATTCAACTGAAATCTAAATTTCAAGAGTAATAATTCTAAAGGTGGTAATGATGGAAAGATTTTTTTATCCTTATGATTTCTATGGTTATTTAATGATGGCCATATAATACTTTTATAACAAAACCATAGGAGGTGCACTTTTGGAGGAACTTACTCCAAATAGCTTCATGAGAACACATATCACTCTGGAGAATTTTCTCTCCCTATGTTCAAGATGGATTTCTTCATGCCCAAGTCAGTAAGGCATCAAGATTACACACTGACAGCTGTTTTGTTTGAAACTTGTTAAATCAATATTAAAATGCTTCTACTCCGTTATCCTCAGTTCTTTCTGCTACAATGAAGATTCACTCAACTCATTAGTATTTGAATCCATTAAAAATTTCTAAAATTAGTCAGGCATGCTGGCACGACCTTTGACCCAGCACTCAAAAGGGAGACGTGGAGGAATCTCTGTAAATTTGAGGCCAGCCTGGTCTACACAGAGAGTTCCAGGACATCCAGGATTATAGAAAAAGAGGGAGACCCTGTTTTAAAACAAACAAACAAACAAACAAACAAACACTCCAAGATTAAAAAACATTAATGGTGCGACATGCAGGATAATTTCATTAACTTTAGTGAACATGTGTAAGTCCTTTATATTTTTGGAAATTGTCTTTGGATGGAGCCTAAGATAATTCAGAGTAAATTTCTCTTCAGATTGGTAGAGTAAATATATCTAGGTGTTGTATAATTATAAACTATAGCTCAAATGTTGGTTTTGATTTTTTTCTATAGAATTTCTGACCCTGTATTTATTTCTAGCAGCACATTTAGCCCACAGTACATGAGATGACTAATAATGGTTCTTTTCTACTTGCTTTCTATGTACCCCCTATTAATTATATTCACTTTAAAAATGTATGATACAAAATGCTTTCAACATATAGGTAACATAATTCATAAAAAACCTCGGTAGAGATATACTAGTATGTATTCACTGGAATGGCTAGCATCAAAGTGAGAGAGTCACAAGTGTTAGCATGTATGTGAAGAAACCCAAACACTTATACACCGTCAGTGGAATATAGAGACAAACAGAATCTCTGGAAAGCAACACAACATTTCCTCAAAGGGAAAAGTACAGAATTACAGTATGGCCTAGGAATTAATTCTACAACTACATCGAGGGAAAAGGAAGGATGTGTCCATACAGAGACCTTGTATGCAAAAGCTCACAGAAGCATTATTCCTAACAGCTAAAGGGGGAAAAAAACAAGTGCCTACCTTCTTATGAATGGATGAGCAAAACCTGACATTCATAAAACAGAATATCATTTCTCTATAGAGACAATGCATTTGAAGATATTATTCTGAATAAAAGATACCTATCATGAAAGACCACAAATATAATACATACGTATTACATTTAATTGAAATGTCCAAAAAGTAGATTAATGTTTACCTAGGACTGGAGGGGATTGTGTGACATAGTAAATAA
This sequence comes from Rattus rattus, assembly GCF_011064425.1. Lineage (NCBI taxonomy): Eukaryota > Metazoa > Chordata > Mammalia > Rodentia > Muridae > Rattus > Rattus rattus. The sequence goes on along the minus strand of NC_046158.1, from coordinate 91,644,599 downwards.
TTGAAAATAAATATAGTTTGGAGGAGATAGTAAAATATTCTAAAATTAATTGGGACAATGGTTACATTATTGGAATACACTAGACCAACTGAATTGCGTGTTAACTGGGATAATTTATGAGATGTGCATCTCCATAAAGCTGTCTAAAATTCTGTCGGTTACCGTCTTACATCAGTTGCTATTACACATTACGACAGTTTCCCTGAAAAAAAAAAAACTAGCAGTGGCAAAGTGTTTGTACTTTTATGATCTGTTTTTATATATTTATATAATTTACTGTAGGCAATGCTATGTGCATAATAATGTTATCCATAGTCATTTCTATTAGTTTCAAGCTGCAACAACTTTATGGGCTCATGTATAATAATATAATAATGGACTCTCAATTACTGTGGTTTATCTACATGGTAAAATATCATCAACCATCATAACTAAAAGCTATAATTTATAAAATCATATGGAAACATTAAAAGTTTAAAAATCATGTCAGGAAGTAGTATTTAAAATATAAAACGGACACACCTAAGTCACTTTAAAAACCTGTCTCTCTGGGATGAACTGAAGTAGTTGGATTACAGAAGATTTTGTTTGCCTTTTTCTTTCTTTGTATAGCACTTTCCTTTTGCAATCCTCTCAAGAATGATATTGGTATTGTTATCATTTCACCAAACCAGAAGTGAGCACAGCAGTCCAGTGAATTTAAAAGGTTCCCTGGAGATATCTAATAAAGGATTACTGGGCACATATGGACAAATGACAGGTAGCAGGGGCATTAGAGATACCCGGATCCACAACAACTCAGCTCCTCCAGTGACAGGAACACATCCTCCTTGGACATGCAAGCAGTTTGTTTTGTTTTGTTCTGGTTTTGTTTTGTTTTGTTTTGTTTTTTTATTTGTTTGTTTTTTGTTTTTCACCAAACACAAGTACCAGGAATTGATGCCCAATCAATGGGAGCTTAAGATACTACCATGTTCCCCTGAGAGCTCATGTGAATGCCAGGGGAGATAGAGACATGGGGAATGTTGTTAGGAAGTAGGGTACAGATCTGAGGAGATGGAGGCACTCATGGCAGGGCATCGACTCCTGAGTCTAATAGCCACTGTGCTGATACTGTCTGAAAATTGGAGCCACCAGCTTCCAACTGCCCTCTTTGGTGCCATGCACAGAGAGGAGGAAAGGCCAGGGAGAGAAGAGAGAACCTTTGCTAGTGGGCCTACTCTGTTTTCTTCAGTGTCTCACATGGAGGGAAACAGGGACCTGGATACTTACAAAGTTCAATCGAAACATTAACCAGCCCAAGGCTCGTCTGCCTCTAAATATGTTAGGTATCAAATGGCTGCACTGGTTGGCTTGATTTGGATGCCCTGGCCCAAAGCTTGACCTGTGTACTGTGTGAGCATCTGTTATGAGAGTATTTGCTTTCTGACTTGCGCTCCTTTGCATGAGCTCAATCAGCTTCAATGCAGGAACTGAACCAAGCAAGTGTCTAAGACACATTTATTTGTTGTTTTGTGTTATCTAAGCCTCCTAGTCCTTCAGTTGATGGTGCATGACTGTGAAGTTTGAAAATCATTTCAATCTGCCCTTTATTCATAATTTTTACTTATTTGATTTTAGGGGTATGGTAGAGTGTGTGTGTGTGTGTGTGTGTGTGTGTGTGTGTGTGTGTGTGTGTGTGTGTGTTTCAGAATCCAAAAGAAGGCATCAGATCCTCTGGAACAGGAGTTACAGACAATTGCCGGCTGCCATATGGGCTGTGGGAATTGGACCTGGGTCCTCTGGAAGAGCCGTCAGTGCACTTATCCATGGAGCCATCTCCCCGGCCCCTTCTTAATTATTATTGAGATCAAATTTGCTTTTACTGAGTATATAAATGGGTAGAAGGAAAACTGGCCCCAATGTTCAGGGATAATTGTTGCAGAGATTCACTGGATTTTTTCCCCAGTGTTTCTTCTTATAAACAGTTGACATGCTGTTTTCTCTGTGCCCCATCACTATGGACACACAGAATGGCATACACTATTATGAAACTGCCCTTTTTATAGCGACAGTTTGTTCTTCCATAAACTATAACCTTACTCCTCCACCCTTTTTCAATTGCAAGGCTTGCCCAAACGGAAAAAACAAACCTGTCATCTGTGTGTTGATGAACCCTCCTCAAGCGCCCACTACAGCTCACATTAAACTGAGCAGCACCTGCTTTGTGTGTTTACTGTTCCCTTCTGGGCAGGAGCCCCGTGAGCATCAGTACCAGCCCCAGTAAAGCAGAGCTTTGTCCTGTCGCCTTAGACACTGGGCACTATGCTTTCAGCTTTGTGAGTCTTGTCAGACCCTGCACTTCGGTCCTTGAACTCCTGGTTCAGTTCACCGAGCTTCCACTCTATATACTTCAAAGCATTTCCCTCCTTAACAATTAAATTGCCATTGAAAACTGCTTCTACTCATCTCACCAAGGAGAGAAACTGGATAAATACCCATCAGTCCACTGCTTAGCTCAGGGATCCCCCTGGGTCTGGCTCCCTTAGGTCCAAGTCAAACTCCTCTCTTGGCAGCCCTCCATGGTCTCCCAGGATGGCTTCTTCTAGTTCCTGCTGTCCTGGAAGTTCTATAGGATGCTACTCCTGGGATTGCCTTTCATCTCTGCATTCTTCAGAAATGGATGGGCGGCTCTTCACAACCACATAGTCCAGGCCCACGGCAGAGACACTCAAGTAGATCACAACTATAAGAGAAGCACTCTAGCATACTAACTTCATGAACTGGACGCAAGAAATGAACAAAAAATGGGCTGGGTGCTTCCTCAATAGTTAGACTTAAACATAGATGTACAGAAGTCATGAAAATCGGAATGTTTCCCCAGAGGTTTTCAATCTGTGTGAGGACCCTGGATTCTCAGAAGCCTGTCCTTGCCATATCTGCTCTGTGTCTAGACAAATCATTGTTGTCTTAATCATTTGACTCATCCAGCTGCTTGTTTGTGTGTATTAGAACACCACGCAAGTAAGCATCAGTCTTTCCTTGTCTCATGACAAAGCACCTGGGATGTCCTTCTGTTGCTGGCTGACCAACAATGCACCTTTAAAGGAGACCATCAGTCAGCAAGTAAACACAGCATAATGGTGGCTGCAATGACCCTTCTGAACTGAGGTCTGAATTCCTCATCGCTTGACTATGGACAGAATTCAAATGGCCATAAAGTACCACAAGTAAAAGACTGAAGGATCCCACCTCGGCTGACAAGATCTTTAACTTCTGGAAGGTTTTAGTTTCCCTTCTTTAGTTTCCCCCTGAACTCATGTAAAGATGAATAAAGGAAGGAAAAGCCAGGCATCGTGTTTGTTGCTTCAAGTTCCACAACTAGGAAGGAAGAGATAGGAAGTTCCCTGGACTTATTGGCAGCCAGCCTTGCCTACCTAGCAAGTTCCAGACCAGTGAAAGACCTGCCCTCCAAAAGGTAGAGGACTGTATAGAACCTGAGGAATCATATCTACGGTTGTCTTCTGCTTCTGACCCCAAACACATTCATTCTCTCTCTCTCTCTCTCTCTCTCTCTCTCTCTCTCTCTCTCTCTCACACACACACACACACACACACACACACACACACCACTTCCTTCTCTGTCTTTCTGTCTGTCTCTGTCTCTGTCTCTCCCTCTCTGTGTGTGTGTGTGTGTGTGCATCCAGACACGTGCGATCTCCCCATTGAGTCAAAATTTTGATGAAGCACCAAGTTAAGCACTGGCCTTTAAGAAGTCCATTTTCTGCAGGCAAAGTGATGACCAAAACAAAAACAAAAACAAAACAAAACAAAAAACCCAAGAACAAAAACAAAAAAACTAACAACAAAACAAAATAAACAAAATATCTAACCCAACCCAACCAACCAACCAACCAACCAAACAAACAAACAAAGAAACAACAAACTCCAAGCCAACAACTCTCACAATTTAAGTGTGAGAGGAAATCACCAAGGGAAAACAGTTGAGTGCCATCTAAAGCAAGGGAAGGGAAGGGCAAGAGGGCGAGGGCCAGAGAAATAAACCTCCCGGGAGATAACCATCACCCATAGTAAAACATGTGTGCAGGAGACAGTATCTGTGTTGCTCATGGCAGAGGAAGGCAAGCCTCATCTCCCCAAGGCCCGGGTGCACACTCCAGATAAGGAAGCAGCATTTCATGCTCAAGTCATGAAAATATCCTGATTGGAGAGAAACTTGGTTCCTCGCCAGCCTACCTAACACCCCCACCTCTTTCGTCTCCACCTTTTAGATGCAGGTGGGCCTCCCACAGGCCACAGCCGTGCACCCAGCTCTGAGAGCACAGCTGTGGAGAGCACCTGCACCATCTAGTCTGCACCCCGAGCCTGCCTGCCCTTCTTCTTCCTCCCTGCCTTTCCCATTCCCTGGCCTATCCCTACCGCTCAGGCTGCAGGCATGGCCTGGCTCTGTTACTGCTTACAGTTCTCCTTCCAGTTACTGTGGGTCCTACCTGTCTGTGGTCAGGTGAGTTTATTGACTGTAGCAGTTTCAGGTGACTGCATTCCTCATTACTTTAACTACTATCAGCAGACCCATCTGCATAGCTATTTATTTAACTGGGTTCTCACACAGATCGCTTATGATAATGATAATAACTCATTATTATTAATTATCTGGTAGCTCTGGACTACGTTAAGCATTTTCTTGGGGTGGATAGGGACTAAAGTCTCTCATCTTAAAAGGCACTGACACAAGAAGATTAGCTATCCTACCATAAAAAGAAGGGTCTCTAATTTCAGCCCAGCCCCTGAGGTCTGGTAAGTGCTAATGTTCTCCTGTGCCTCAAGAGCAGCTCTGTGACTCCCATTTTATGGAGGAAATTATTAAAACTGTTTTTTTGGCCGAGAAACTTAATTTTCTACTGCCTTTTCTATCTGGTTGGAAAATCTAACTACTTTCTTTATATGAATGCTTTATGCTAAGACAGAAATGTGGAAAATCTCTGTATACAGTTAACATTGAAGATTTAAAGCATTGCTGCCCACTCTCAGGTACTCCATTCAAACCTCTGCCAGCAGGCGTGCCTGACACAAAGTAGGCACATGGGTGGGGGAAATCATACTGAAGCCAAGGTGTTATTATAAGATACAAATGGCAAGTAATGCAATATTTATATATACGCTTATCCTGAAAATATAGAATAGTAATAGAATGAAAAGTGTGAGCCTTGCATTCAGAAAGATTAGAGTCCTCCCAACTTTGGGTGGGTTCTTTATATAACGGAGGGAGGTAGACATCTATGAAGATATCTATCCTGCAAAAGTTTTGTGTGGATTAAAAAAGGTAAAATACTTAAAATGCTTTATACGGCACCGAATAAATGGCTGTTTATCACTGCCACCTACACAATTCACTACTACAACCAATAAAGTCCGGCAATAAAGTCAATGACTAATTAAGTAAGAGGAATAGATGGTCCTACAGGAACTAGGAGCATCCTATTTGAAATCAGTGCTACTCTCAGAACCAGAAATATCGCTTAAGAATGGTGGAGAACCCACATAACCTGGCTTTAGTAGGATAGACAGGGACAGGGCTTTGCCAGTAGAGATTCTGCATGATGAATATAAACAGAAAATGCTTTCTTTAGCTGCTGAGTGTTGCCAAAAATTGTATCTCCCAGCAGGTCTCACGAGCCCCTAGCACCTACATTAAAAAAGAAAAACAAACAAACAAAGCCGGGTGCCACTACTGGAAGGTATATGCTGGTGCTAACAATGATGTCCTATTTAACATCTCCCCAAAGGAATGAGTGGAACCCAACACGCCTGCCATTTGACCATCACAACTAGAATGAAATCTATGTTTGCTCCTTGCATTGCATTAAGCTTAGGGAAGAGTTGAGAGTTACATATCAAATTAAAAACCATGAAGATTTTTCAGTAATTCCAATGCAAGGTATGAATTTCTGATATGCCCACATCTACCAAGGAATGGAGTCACCTCAGCAAACAGCAGGTTTATAATATCTCCACAAGACAGAACGCACACAGAGATTAGCATCTCTTGAAGGAGGAACCTCTAAAGCAAACAACACTTGCATAACATGCTCAGAGCTATGGAAGAAATGGTTTGAACCAAGAACAAAAGTCAGGTGTACCCTTCATTTCTATGCCTGTTCCTCGTGCAGTCTGGGTCTTTGTAATGAGCTGGTAGCAGAGAAAGGAAAATTAATTTCCCTCATGACCCTAGAAACAAAAATCTTTGTTTTCCCAATCAAAATAATGATACAGAATTGTTAATTTGCACAAACGTTTTCCAAAACTCATTCTGATCTTCTCATAAGATGAAATACTATGAATTCCAAGCTAATGCAAGCATACATGTATACCCTCTAAGAAATGCTAAAAGATCACAGAATGTAGTTTGCACACTTAAAATTATTTGATTTGTTGCCTAATATTCTCCAAAGGAAACTTTAGCATTTTCTGCTTTAATTACTAGTTCCCTTAGCAATTTATCTTAAAGACGTTTCTCATTTGTTTTATTAATAAGCTTCCTCATGGTTTACCCACTTCATTTGGAACTATTGGAGTGGATTGATCCTCCAAGCATAGAGATTCTCCAGGGCTTACCAACAAGTCCATAAAAAGAAGAGAAAATCAAGACTATAATGTTGAATAAGCACCAGCAAGTGGAAAGAGGGAGGTAAAAGAAAATGTTAGTTTTTCCCTTAGGGCTGAACTTAATGTATTGTACACAATTCATTTCTCCTAGGCAATTTCTCTAGTTTGAATATAAAATTAATTTTTTTGGCTAGAAATACAGTAAAAGCTATGAAAAAGTTCTTGTAGAAAAGAAGACATTAAGAAATTGCTTCACATTCTAACATTCATCCTAAATACTAGGTTTGAAATTTTATCACCTGCTTAGCTGAATAATTTAGGTCAATCATATTTTATATTGCATTTTGTTATACAGACCTACTTTTAAAAATGGAATAAAACTTTCATAATTCAAAAACAGAAATATTCACATTCTTACTGGAAGAATTTAGAGTGAAATTAATCCTTTATAAAATATTAACCTTCAACTATCCTTTAAAAATTAAACACAGAAATCATTAGTTTTGTTTAATATAATGGAAGGGAAATATTAACATTCAGACGGCACTTTAAAAAGCTGAGACCAGCAGCAGTTCAGAGTTCTAACTGGAGGGTCTCTGAATCAATTTCCCATGGGAATTAGAAAAGGCTCACAGAAATGAGCAGAGAAAGAAGAGTTTCAATTCTGACTGTCTCAAAGCAAAACAAAGCCCCATTTCCCCACCTAAATACAAACACAGGTTTTCGAGCTTACCTTCACCCGGGGTTACTGACCTCCTGTGTCGGCAATTCCAGACCTTGGGGACGGAAGTGGACTGCCCGTATCTTGGATTATAGCGGTAGCATGTGCCCATGGTGCTGAAGGGCGGTGGGCCTGTGGTAAACATGATGGGCTCTCAGTACAGCCTGAGAGGAACTGCGTGGAGAATGTTGCTTCCCTGCTCCATCACAGGAGTGGCTGGTGCAGAGCCACCTGGGCAGAGGCTCTGCCAGGAGGAGTGAGTCAACCTTCCAAGGGCACGGTGGGCAGACAGGTTCCACCACCTCACGCTGGGGGTAAGGATAGAAGCTTAATAGAAACCAGCAGTGCCCTTCGAGACCGTCCTTTTGTTCTGTTCTGTTTTTTCAGGAGCCAGCAGAGATCAGTTCATTATACTAGAGATGTTTTCATTTAAATACAGAACTTATGGGGTTTATGAAATACTTCATATTTTTAATATCGTTCAAAACTAAGTTTTGTTGTTTGAAAGGTACCTACTATATCTGTCGTCAGAACACGTTAGGAATTTGACCCTTCACCCCAAGTTTTACAGAGTGACCTCCATCACTACATTTAGTGCTGGACATAATCCTGAACTCTGAAAAAACACTGTATAATTACCTTAATGAGACTGTGTTTATATTGTGTCTTTTATCTAAAGAGCTCAAAGCATTTTTGCAAATATATCATATTAAGCTTCACAACACCCCATTCAGGAATGCTGTACTCAGGATTATTATTATTATTATCCATTTTACCAGGTGGGGAAACAGAGAGATTACCAATTAAATGATTCAATTTGAGGTCATAGTGCTTACTAAAGACAGCACACTGCAGGGCTCTTGACTCTCATTCCAAGGACATGTTCAACTGAGCAAGAGACCTCCGGGTTGCCAGCAGTGCTTAGCCTCTTTTTAAAGACAGTCTGTTCTTTTGCTGTATGGGTTTCCACTCCAGGGGAGGTGGAAACGGGTGAATTTCTGGGTCTTGTTACCCAGAAAAGCAAATGAAAATAAGTCACACCACAGGTTAGGTCACACCTAGAGTTAGCACTTTACATTCTTCTGTTTCCAAGGGCCACCACCATCGGCTCTACTGACGGACCAGGCCACTCTAGTGTTCATGTATTGCACACAGTGGTGAGTCAGTGAGCTTTCCCCGTACCCCAGGAGGAAGAAGACTGCACGCTAAGCACTGTTCTCCCATTTCCCTTATAGATGATGGTAGTGTAGTATCTTATAGAAAAAGTCAAAACTTCCACTGCAAAGTAATCCGAACAATTTTATCTTCCACCCAAGATTTGCAAGTTTATCATCCTATGCATATTCACTGGGAATTGATACAGTTATACAATTTAAAGAAAAATGAGTCTATGTTGGCGCCTCCAGAGATTTGCACTTCTGTACAGAGATGTGTGAATGTCCCCAGGCAAGGACACAGATACACTGGTTTGGAGCTTAATTTGGCTGTCTCTCTAAATCTGGTAATCTCCCCATTGTTCTTGGTGAGCTTGCATCCAATCAGACTGTTCTTTTGAGTGACTCCATTTACATTTCACATACACATATGGAAATATATAAAATTTATGTTCTCCTTTCCCATTTTATTTGCCATTTGGGCATTTCTTTTTCTGTCTTAGGAGTTGCAATGAGCATCCTTGTTATGTCTAAATTTGTGGGCTTTTTAAAAAGTATTTTTATGGCTCCCATTATTACATAATCTAAAGAATGCCGGACTCTAAAGCACCGTTGTCCTCCACAGAGAGTGGCTTACAGCATTTCCAGTCTTGGATGGAAATACAACTGCTACTCCATCTCTATGCTCGCTTTGCAGCACAGGCTTTGCCTTTTGCTGTAAGGTGCTACACTGCCATCATGTAGATGACCTCAGAAATGGGAAATGGTGCAAAGTTGCTTGTTACTCAAAAAGAGACAATGTGTTTGATCTGCAGTACCCACATTAAACAACAGCAAGAAAATGTTTTGTAAAGCCAGTTACAATGGCCTATCACTCCGGGGGAGGTGGAAACAGGTGAATTTCTGGGTCTCGTTACCCAGTTGGTGACCTCTAGGTTCAGTGAGATCCTGTCCCCCAAAAATGGAGTGGAAAACAAGTGAGAAGGATATACAACAACACTGACCATTGACCTACACACACACACACACACACACACACACACACACACACACACACACACTGCACTCAAATGTGAGCTAGAGAAGGTTTTCCACAGACAATGGAAACCTGACTAGCAGAGGTCTTAAGAACAGTATATACAATCATTCATCTGTGATTTGTACTTCCTGTTCTTCAAAGGCTTAGTTCAACCACCACAAAATCTTTGTCATTTACCAACAGGCAGGATGGTGGGTCCTTCATCTTAGAGAAAACGAAACATGTTCTTCAAATAAGGCCTCAGTCATGTGATTGTCCTGAGTATGAATGTCCTATGGCTGGCTGTTTGTACCTTTTCACCCCAACCATATGGGAGATGCATAAGCTATATTCAAATCAATGCTGATAGTGTTTTCAATGTCCTAGACTGTCTGTAACCTGGAAGACCAACAGGAAGGACTTCTTTCCAGTGAGAAAGAACTTTATTTTCACAAAAATACAATTTTGGAAATCCTATGTCTATTCTGTTTCCTAGTAATTACACTGTTGGCAAGAGAACTTTTTCGTCTGAAGGTCTTAAGCAGCAACAGAAATCAAAAGTCTTAGAGCAGTCTGTAGCTTAACTGGCCTTCCACCGTTGTTTTCCTTTCCTATTAGTAAATTCATGTATTCAATTACTAAATGCTCTTCAAGCAGGCAGAGTAAATCAGCTACGGTCACTGCTTTTAAACAGCTGGGCAACAGTCAGGGTAACAGTCAGAGGAAGGGCTGAAGAACAATGCTTCCAAGGCATGACCGAAGCCTCTTGGGAATTTCCAGAGCTAACTAAACAGTGAACTGACAGACAAGCACTCTGCCTTCAGTATAAGGCAGGCCAGCAGAGGCCTGATCTGACCTACTCTCCTCCCCAAAGTGAATGAGCTAAGAATGCTGCTTGGTTATTCTTACACAGTCCAATTCCACTTATTCCTAATCCTTCTCAAAATATTGCTGTGTTCTTTATGCTCAAATAACTCCATGACTGATTTTCAGGGAGAAAGTTGGTTTCAACCTAGCCGTTCTTCAGTGGTATTCTTCTAGAGAGTATATGCAGTAAGCATGAAGGTGAGGTGGCCTAAACGGGTTTCGTGAGAGTTCTATTGCTTTTGGGCCTTACACAATAGTCTGTCTTTTCAATGTTCAGCCCACAGACAGTTTCATGCAAAGTTTCTAGATGTCTTATGTATATAACAAGCAACAGAATAAACAATAAGGCCAACACCCTGACATCACCTTCTAAATAGTCCCACAAGTAATGCACTAATGGGCCCTTCTAATGGCCACTGACGACACGTGTGATGAGAGAAAAACCTTGGTGTCTGTGTCAAATCTACAAACGCTGAGTTTGGTCCTTGCTGGCCTACTCTATTTCAAATTTGTTCCTCCAGACAGCTAAAGATAAGGGTCTCTTCTGTTCAGACTACTGCCATCATCCTTCCTCATAATCTGAAAAGAGAAAGGATTGGTAATATTTCTTATGTATCAGGATAGTGAGAAATTGGCAGGGTATAGGATATAATTAATATAAAGAAGGCTACATTAATTTACCATGTATTATAAGTCAAGCTTTGATTTGAATATTATCTTCTATCTATCTATCTATCTATCTATCTATCTATCTATCTATCCATCTATCTATCCATCTATCCTATCCATCTATCTATCCATCTATCATCCCTTGGAACCATACTGCTAAGTAATCATTACTAATGTCTCATAAATGAAGAGGGAGGCCATAGAGTTTAAATGCTTTGACCACGTTCACATAATTCAATAGGTTTGGAGAATGTGCACACACCTTTAGCTAAAGCTCAAAAGATGGAATTGCCTATAACCCACCTCTTTTCCTTAACTTCAGGAAATGACATCTACTTGTCTATTCTGGAACAGTTTTCTATACACTGCTTTTTCTCTCCAGCCTCAGGCCGGGTTGCTAACACAAACTGGCCTTCCCCTTTCTAGATTCTTTCCATGGATCACTCAGGCATCTGGCTAGTCTTTCTGAGCCAAGGCTGTTACCATGCCCCTCCTCAGATCAAAGGCCTTTTATGGCTTATCCTTATTTTAAAATTAAGTAAACACTCTTGTGCATGATATTCATGTCTCTCTTCAGAATATGGTTATAGACATGATTAATCAATGCCCATTGAATGAATATATGTTTTTGCAAGAAGAGTCATAGTGCTGTATATATCTTAAGATGCAATGTCAAGGTCTTCTAGTGTCTATTAGTCTTAAATTCAACAATATATAAAAAAGATAAAAGTTAAAAGCATCATTTGTAGGCAGGTGATACTGTAATGACTGTTATTCAAAGATAGTTGTTTGAGTTCATATTTACACTACTGTATGTCTTTTGCACAGATCCCTAGCCTAATATTAAGTTAACCTGTGGGTCACGAGTAGAATCACTCACTTAGAACTCATTATGCTGTAATCAAAGTAGCATCTGAAGAATAACATGCATTAGCTTCTGTACCCACAAGTCCCAGTCTTGCGGACACAGTTCAGCCAAGGTTCCCCGATGTTGTATGAGATCTTCATCTCTTGATTAGGGTTTTCTCTTATAGTACCAAGATAGCCATTTCAGCCTCAGAATCATACCATTCTAGCTCAGTAAACATAGTTAGAAAGAATGCCCTAGTTGTCCCGCAAAAGCTAGAGTGATCCCATTAGTGAACAGTCCATGTGAATGCTCCCTGCCCAATTCTAGATCATGGAGGACAATCGGCCTTATTCTGACCATAGGAAATGAAATGGAGCTTGTGAAAGGAAAGAGGAGTGGCAATTTCAAACAGAGGGGAAACAGATGTGAGTGCAAGAAAAGAAAACATTGGCATTCACTGTGAAAAAGTTGAATCATGACTGTGAAGACAGAGTCAGCTCCTTGCTGGCCTGTTGGAGCTTCTCCATGCCACTCAGAGATTCTGACCAATGAGGAGGCACTTTTGTCCATTTTGGATGCCTTTGCTGTTTGCTTGAGAGGGTGTTGTCCAGCCCCTACCTGCATGGGGCTGAGCACTGGGTCTCTCTAAAGCTCTTCTGTGAGCCCAATGTGAAGTTACAGTTGAGAATCCCTGGAGAGGAGGTGCTTTCTGTCATTACCATCAGCACATAGAATACTGCTGTGATGTCATGCATCAATCTTGTCACCTAATAACTAAATAATGTATGTTCTCCTAGAAGAGGAATCTCAGAAGCTTGCAATGCTCTTTAGAAAGCTGTCCACAAACTATGGAAGGAGAAAGACTCAAATCAGCCAGACCTGAGACACTACAGTAGTGTGTTATCCACTCATTACATTCTTCTCACTAAGTAATTTAATACCGGATGGGAAGGCGGAGGGTGCTTGAGCTTTATTTTTACACACTTGCTTTAAACTGGACAGGGAACCAAATCATGGTGCCTTGCTTACCACCAGGGCAAACCTTGAAATCCTATGTGCTGCTCTCTGCTGAGGCTTTGGTGTTGAACTAGAGGCAACTCAATACACTAACATCCAGAAAACACACAACACTGCCCAGGCCCACTTCCATTGTTATGATTTTCCGAGAATTTAAATGATGGAGTTTCTCTATTCCATTCCTCTCTCTAGAATTGCTTGATACCTCACCAATGACAGTACAACCAAGGAGGACACACGGCACTCACAGGTGCAGAGGACCAATACCCAGTCCAACTTGTATTTGCTCCAAGTTTTCAGCTTCAGAAGGTCACCTCTCTAAGCCCAAGATGATCATCTATACACGGGCACAATTTCTCAAACACTCTCTTGTAAGGTTTAGTGAAAATACATAGAAAGCACCAAAGATGGCAAGGTGTGTGTGTTAACTGGCATCATTTGGTTAAAATAATTTTGTTGAGTGCAGGACGACAGGAACTGGATGTAGATGTCTCCTGAGAGACACAGCCAGAATACAGCAAATACAGAGGCGAATGCCAGCAACAAACCACTGAACTGAGAATGGGACCCCCGTTGAAGGAATCAGAGAAAGGACTGGAAGAGCTTGAAGGGGCTTGAGACCCCATATGAACAACAATGCCAACCAACCAGAGCTTTCAGGACTAAGCCATTACCCAAAGACTATACATGGACTGACCCTGGGCTCCAACCTCATAGGTAGCAATGAATGGCCTAGAAAGAGCACCAGTGGAAGGGGAAGCCCTTGGTCCTGCCAAGACTGAACCCTCAGTGATCGTGATTGTTGGGGGGAGGGTGGTAATGGGGGGAGGGTGGGGAGGGGGACACCCATATAGAAGGAGAGAAGGAGGGGGATGTTTGCCCGGAAACCGGGAAAGGGAATAACACTCGAAATGTAAATAAGAAATACTCAAGTTAATAAAGATGAAAAAAATAATTTTGTCTTAAAATCGCATCTTGAAGGTGAGTGCTGATAGAAAGGAAGTTAAACTCATGGACCATAAGCACTAACTAGGGAAACACATGGAAAGAGTTACTCAGAGGAAGCATCCAGCAGCGGCATTTACAAATTGTCATATTTGGGGTTCAAATATGCAATTCTCAAATTTTGATATCTCAACTGCTGCTTTACAGGGAGAGTTTTGTATGGTGACCGTTTTGTAGAATCATCCACCATTTGAGTGATGAAGGCTTCATCATACCTCCATACTGGGTAATTTAGCAACAGTTTCGTTAATATTAGATGCCTAAATGCCTAACTTCCTAAGCAGGAGGAGTTCGTTATTTATATAGCCTGTAGGGGGGAAAATGCCAAATTGCTTTCTAAACTATCTCTTTTATGAACCCTCTTTTTGTGGTTGAAAGGGCTTTTCTCTGCAGCAAGTTGAGGCTGTGGTTGCTAAGTGAGATGATGATAGTGATGTCAACCTTGTAATACAGTTGTGAAACTCAGATGAGATTCAGCAGATGAAAGGGCTCTCTGCCAATGACAAAGTACTGGGCGACCGAACGTGACACTTAAACAACTTGGTTCCCACTGCAGCTACCACAGCTGTTGGCTTCAAGGGTTACCCTGGGTCATGTGGAGGCGTACGTCTTCCTATGAGACATGGTTTGTTACCGAGCATCATGTGAGGGCACGCAGGAAGTTCTTTCAGATTTCAGAGGAAGAGATAGGCAGTAACCAAGGAAGCAAGACTGTGAAAAGAGTGGGATTCTAAACCTTTCTGAACAGGGAAGAGCTAAGCAGACAGGAATGGAAAGAGAATGGTGGACTGGCAATTCGACAGAGCAGGATGGAGTGTTGAAAGTAGAGGAGCGGGGTTGGGGATTTAGCTCAGTGGTAGAGCGCTTGCCTAGGAAGCGCAAGGCCCTAGGTTCGGTCCCCAGCTCCGAAAAAAAGAACCAAAAAAAAAAAAAAAAGAAAGAAAGAAAGTAGAGGAGCCTGGAGCCCAGTGTTTGTGCTGGAAATAGATGTTAGGTGGAACTTGGAAAGGAAAGTCAGTGTAGATAGATGACAAGGACAGGCCACCCTTGTACGCTCACAGGAGTACCTCCAAACTTCCTGATGGGGTTCCACGGATATAGTTGACTGGTCTTAATATTTCTACTCATCCTGCAATATACCAGGAAGAAAAGGGGGAAGAAATGAGAAATAGTCAGAAAAGAGGAAGCTGTCAAGCCTGGCAACATGCCAGGGTGGAATTGACTGAGCCAACAGGAAGAGGAGGCAATAAAGAAGTAGTGTAGGCTGCAGGCAGGTTGGAGCAGAAACCAGGGAAAGAGGGCAGGGAGAGACAAATTACTGTAACAGCTAAATTGCAGGGCCACAAAACTTGAAGGATTCTGGGTTTGACTTCCTGGTGAGTCCTCTGTCTTTGAAACCTTGGAAAGGGAAGCTGATAACCCATAAATAACTATGGTAGGGAAACTGCAAAGTGGGAGGAGTGTTCATGCTGATTAAAGGCAAGGGGGCTCTTGACAAAGAAAGAAATGTGGCTGGCTGGAGCTGCCCAGAGTTTGCAGGATGCCACCATGGCGACATGGGGGAGTGAGAGAAAACTGCAAGGCAAATGCTGCAAAAGGCCACGAGCGCCTGCTATTATCCAGGCACTGTGCTGGGAGTCTGATGTTATCCAGGCACTGTGCTGGGAGCTAGAGAGGGGAATAAAGAGATACAGTCAGGTTGACAATAGCAAGCAGGATTTTTATATCTTATGTCCAACAGAGAAAACAAGGCCAGACCTGCTTCCTTCAAGACATTTAGTTCTCAAAAAGAACCAAACGGTAAAATGCACCACCATTATCCAACCCCAAATTTCCTTTCCCATTAGCTTTCAGAAGCCATGCTTAAGACTACCCAGATTCAGCATGTACCCTAAGGGCCTGCAACAAACTAGATTCTGTCTACACAGAGACCATCCACTTCACTGTAGTCTCAAGAAATGGATCAGGACAACAATGGATCGGGATGCTGAGGAAATAACTCAGTCAACTGGATGCTTACTGTGTAAGCACTAGACCCCGAATTCGGTCCCTAGAACCACGTATGGTGGTGGCATGCACTTGTAGCCTCCACGCTGGGGGATCCCTGGGCCTCTCTCGTCATCTAGTCTACTGAGCCACTTCAGGCCAAATAGTAGACTGTCTCAAGAAACAAGGTAGGTAACAGCAGAAGTTGACACCCACCTCCCTCTTAGGCACACATGCACACATATGATCACTAATCCAAGAATGTCTTCGTGAAGTAAAAAATAAATGAAATATTAAAAAACAAAGAAAAAACCAAATCAAAATGCTGAATCCTTTTAAACAAACCAAGGCTTCAGGTGTATTAAAGGTGCTTAGCTAAAGTTAATGTAAAATACAAATACTTTTAAATTAAACCCAGCTCCATTCCAACTGAAGTTCCTACTTGAGATTACAAAACATCCTCTTTTAGTGATGTTAAATATGGCATTTCACTCCATGTCAGTCTGAAAAATTCTTATCAGTACAAGAGAGTGGCATGCAAGGACATGGCTGTGTTTCTGAGGGATTTCTTAGCCCTGAACACTCAGCAGACAGGAAAGGATGAGGAGGGAATGATGAGGGGAAGAGTAGGGGAAGCTGAGAAAGGAGAGAGAACAGGGGACAGGAAGGGAAGGAAGAAGGAGGGGGTGAGAGAGTCAGAGTCTAATGCACAGGATAAGAAAGCATGCAGGTAATGGTAGACTGCCCAGATGTGGAGGCCACATCACACATCAAGGGAGAGAGAGAAAAGGCAGTTAGAGGAGAGAAGCAGGGATAAATTAAGAGAAAGAGGAAAAGGGGAAGAATACAACAGGAATAGCATGGGGAAGCAGAAATAAGCAACTTATCCTTCACAGAAGGCGGAAGAGGAGGACGAGGACGAGGACAAGGAAAAGAATTGTAATAATAAAAACAAAAGCAAAACCACAATTTGATTCTGATCTGCTAATTCCCAAAGGATCTCCACAATTCACTGGCTGTTCATTCATTAATGAGCAAAGTCACTGTTTCTAAAAGGAGAATGTATATTCATATGACACTTCAAAGCCCATTTTTAAAAACCCTCGTGGGAGACACACAGCCATTATACAGAGGATGAGGCATCGTCGTGTTTTGCATAAAGACATATTTCAAAGATCTATTTGCATAACTGTCAGTGAAGACAGTGATTAGGTGACAACACCGTGTGATTAGCTTCCAAAAATTAGAGGTGAGAATTAAAAGCACTCGGTGAAATCTACGAACTTGAAAAAAGTATTTTAAATACAAATAATGTGTCATTTTTTAAAAAATGAGATAAATCAACCAAATCAAGTTGAAGTAAAGCAAACTTGGGACCTGAGTGGCAGAGAGCCCGACTGATGACAGCAGGACTCCCCAAATGCTCGACACCCCGCCCCCATCCAGTGATACTGTTTACTTCTAATGTGCCTTTTAACTGACTGCTAGTTTTTCTGGAATTTTCTGAACTTACTTCATGGCATGCACCTTATCTCACATATATGACATCAGAGGGCTGCCCACCTTCTTCTGCAATGGGTGTGATTTTTTTCTACTTCAGAGGAGACCAGGGCTTGAGGACTGTGGAGGGAACTCAGCTATGCATCGGGTAATGGTAAGGCCGGGATAGTGTTCCAGGACTAGCACATTTTTGTAAAATAATAGACTTCTTGAGTTGTTCAGACCTCTGGCTACAAAGAAGTTGACAGGCACCCAGAAAGTTGGAGGCTGGAGTGTAAATATTATGTACTTATCCATTCATAAGCATTTCAACTATTTCACAACAGATAACAGAGTACTGTTACGGACTGAACTGTCTTCTCTCTAAATCCCTATGTTGAAAGCCTAATCCCTAAGAATCACAGAATAGTGGGGTTCTAATAAAGTATTTACAGTGTTCCTGAAGCAGAACTGACTGGTGTTCTTGACCAAAAAAAAAAAAAAAAGGGTACTGGGACTCACAGTCTCAGGTGTTCAAGTTACCCACAGTTTAGGAGAGGGGCCTAAGTTTTAATGGCTAATAAGCCTCAGTACATCAATCAAAAGAGCTAATGTAACCCATTGAAAGGAGGGACAAGGAGATCCGCTGATTCCCCCAAGCCTATCCTTGGAGTCCTGGCTTAAGGTACACATAGCTCAGCGATCCAGGTCATGATATAATTTCTAGGCTCTGGGAGCCTGCAAGACTGGCTGACAATTCAGTAGTACGTAAGTCTCTTTTCTCTCCTTTACAGATTTATTTATGTATTTTTTGTCTTCATGTACAACTGCATGTCAGAAAAGGGCATTCAATCCCATTATAGATGGTTGGGGGGTATCATGTGGATGCTGGTAATTGAACTCAGGACTTCTGGAAGAGCAGCCAGTGATCTTAACTACTGCACCCCAAATCTGTTTTCCAGAGACAAGTTCCCCCTCTGACTGGAGCTAGGGTTGAGATTCTGAGAGTCCTTGAGACTCTTGGCATATCTTGATTTAACAGTCCAATTGCGAAACTGAGGGACACTGTCTCTTTAGAGTATCCTCCTTCCTTTCAGGTATGTGGGTTACAAAAGGAACTTCTCCTGCTGGCTCTTTGATCTCCAACTTACAGCCTCTAGAACAACAAGGAAATAACATTTGTGTAGTGTAAGCCACCCAGTGTATAGTATTGTCATAGAGTGTCATGGCCGCTTTAGCAAACCCACACAAGTACTTACTGTGGGCCACACACTGCACTTAGTTATAAATGTCATATGATCGAAATACATCGTATAAATGAATGAAACGTTAAAAAATAAATGAAATATTAATAAAAACAAGTGCCATAGTAAATAAGCTAGAGGCTATACTGTCAAGAGTTCATGATCTTATAGGAGCTATACTAAAGCAGCTTACAACTGCCTGTAGCTCCGGTTGCAGGGGATCAGACATCCTCTTCTGGCCGTCGTGGGCATCCTTGACACATACACAAATGCATACAAGTAAATAGTGGTATAAATATTCTTTAAAAAACCAAGCAGTTATGATAAAACATGTTAAATGCTACAGAGGGACAACTGTAGAGTACTATGGGCCCATGGGAAGGCCATGTAGTCTAACACCGGGATATATATGAGATAGGGCTTCTAGAAACACGTTTTGACCCAATTCCCTCAAATCCTCTGTGCCAGGCATTTGAGGTCACTGTACTGACATTTTCTATTTCTTATTTAGTATAACCATTTATATCATTAAGAAACCCTGCATTCAGAAGACTGTTGAACTTCCAAATGTGGCTATACATATGGAAATATGTACACACACTGCAAAAACCAAGCATTTAAATCCAGATGTATGGTATACACCTTCAACCATGGGACTGGAGGCCAAAGCAGGAGAATTTTGAGTTCAAGTCCAGCCTAGTCTACACAGAAAGATACTACATTTAAAAGGCAACCAAACCAATCAACTAACAACCAACACAGAAACATGTTTTAAATGCTTAAGTTTGGAAATCAGTTTTGTGAAATTGTTTAGAAATGGCAATATATGAGAGCAAATGTCAGAATGAGAACAAAGATCAATAAGAGCCAAGAATGCAACAGAAAGCTTTTAAACATTACAGTGAGCCCATATCTATAATATGTATAAACCTTGACTATTTTTTAAGGAATTCTGCTGTCAATAAAATACTAAGCTATGAATGCCGAATGGCTGAGAAACACCTAAAAGAAATGTTCAACATCTTTAGTCATCAGGAAATGCAAATCAAAACAACCTGAGATTTCACCTCACACCAGTGAGAATGGCTAAGATCAAAAACTCAGGTGACAGCAAATGCTGGCGAGGATGCGGAGAAAGAGGAACACTCCTCCATTGTTGGTGGGGTTGCAGACTGGTACAACCATTCTGGAAATCAGTCTGGAGGTTTCTCAGAAAATTGGACATTGAACTGCCTGAGGATCCAGCTATACCTCTCTTGGGCATATACCCAAAAGATGCCCCAACATATAAAAAGACACGTGCTCCATTATGTTCATCGCAGCCTTATTTATAATAGCCAGAAGCTGGAAAGAACCCAGATGCCCTTCAACAGAGGAATGGATACAGAAAATGTGGTACATCTACACAATGGAATATTACTCAGCTATCAAAAACAACGAGTTTATGAAATTCGTAGGCAAATGGTTGGAACTGGAAAATATCATCCTGAGTGAGCTAACCCAATCACAGAAAGACATACATGGTATGCACTCACTGATAAGTGGCTATTAGCCCAAATGCTTGAATTACCCTAGTTGCCTAGAACAAATGAAACTCAAGACGGATGATCAAAATGTGAAGGCTTCACTCCTTCTTTAAAAGGGGAACAAGAATACCCTTGGCAGGGAAGAGAGAGGCAAAGATTAAAACAGAGACTGAAGGAACACCCATTCAGAGCCTGCCCCACATGTGGCCCATACATATAGAGCCACCCAATTAGACAAGATGGATGAAGCAAAGAAGTGCAGACCGACAGGAGCCGGATGTAGATCGATCCTGAGAGACACAGCCAGAATACAGCAAATACAGAGGCGAATGCCAGCAGCAAACCACTGAACTGAGAGCGGGACCCCGTTGAAGGAATCAGAGAATGAACTGGAAGAGCTTGAAGGGCTTGAGACCCCATATGTACAACAATGCCAAGCAACCAGAGCTTCCAGGGACTAAGCCACTACCTAAAGACTATACATGGACTGACCCTGGACTCTGACCTCATAGGTAGCAATGAATATCCTAGTAAGAGCACCAGTGGAAGGGAAGCCCTGGGTCCTGCTAAGACTGAACCCCCAGTGAACTAGACTGTTGGGGGGAGGGCGGCAA
Source organism: Rattus rattus (assembly GCF_011064425.1). Classification (NCBI taxonomy): domain Eukaryota; kingdom Metazoa; phylum Chordata; class Mammalia; order Rodentia; family Muridae; genus Rattus; species Rattus rattus. The sequence continues at coordinate 91,623,843 of NC_046158.1, read as the reverse complement.
TGGGGGGAGGGTGGGGAGGGGAACACCCATAAGGAAGGGGGGGAGGGAAGGGGATGTTTGCCCGGAAACCGGGAAAGGGAATAACACTCGAAATGTACATAAGAAATACTCAAGCTAATAAAAAAAAAATACTAAGCTATGATTTTTATAAGATAGATGTGCATTTTAAAACCCTAAGTCATTAAGTGGTATTTATTTTTAAAAGAATGTGTTCTAGTTTTATTGTAGAAATACCCAGTATATTAGGATTTGGTCACGAGCTGTGTGTTTCTTAGGGCAGCTTCACATGTGAACAAACAATTACGAATGTAAACGTTGCCATGGGGCTGGGGGAGGGTCAGATAAGATGGCTGACAGCTATGAGAACATGTGGCAAACTACACAGTGCTTAATTAAAATGTGTGTGAGTGGGGCTACTACTTTTATTGATTCAATGACACTCCTGATCAACTCAAAGGCTGTTGCACAAGGAAGTAAGTTTTTAAGATGCCTGGTTACCTCTGGTCATCAGCCCTGGCCCACTGTGTGTGAGCAAGGCCAGGTCGCTCTGAGATGGACTCTTACGGCTATGGGCCCCATCATTATAAAATCTTTTATAAGCTGTGAATGTAGGATACAAAAGGCCTCTGCTCCCCTCAGCATCCTTCCAGATACCAAGGCTGTTGAGTGTATTATACAGACAGATGATTAGATCACTTTGGGCCAGTGCTCAAAAGCCTCTGGAGGAACCAACACACCACCAGGAACTTGATGGGCCTGGCAGGTTAGGGACTTAGAAGAATCGGTGTGAAAAGTGCAGCCAGCACATTCTAGGAAAATGCCCTTGGTGGGTGACCCAACAATGAGGGAAGCGCTCTGCACTCGTCTGATGACGTAGATGCGAGGATGTGCTTTAAGAGCCCTGCCTGCAAACAGAGCAGATAGACTGAGTATGTGTCATTACCTTGACCCTCTCCACTGGGGGAAAAACAGAGATGAGGACAGCCAGGGTCTAGGATGTGTTCTGAGTGCTGTGCGCTTTCCTTTTCACCCACTGCCATCATCCTGCCTAGTTAGAAGACCAGAACTAGTATTTCCCATATCTGGTTAGACAAAATATTTTCTTCCCCTTCCTTTCTTAGCCTGTGCCAGTCTAACCCTTCAAAGTGACAATTCTTAACCTGTCTCCTATTGAGACTATAAATAATTCTAGTTGAGCAACATATGAGCACGGGACTATTTTCAATATAAATCCTCCGTGCCTGCTGTATGTAGTTCAGCTGTAACAGTCTGCCTGCTGTCCTCTCTACTGGGCACAGGTAAAACGCTGTTTTACACACACACACACACACACACACACACACACACACACACACACACACACACACACACACACACACCGTGTTTTTCTTTCGTGGAACTCTGATTTAGCACTCTGTGGAATGACTGGTATTTCAGGCTTCAGGTTTGAAGATGCCCAACCTATCGGGTGGCATTACATTTTCTCCTCATGCACCCCCACATTATGTCATTTGACAAAGGAGCCTCTCCCAGGACTGGCTTGATATTGGGAGACATAGCATTTCTGTCATTCACACCTAAGAACAGAGGGAACAACTGCTCGCCAACCTGTCTTTCTCCTCTGTGAAGCTTTAAACTTTCAGGGCTTTAGTGATTTCCTAGGCACTCTTACTATTTCCTCTGCTAATTCTGTCACTCTTTGAATTCTTGCCTCACTGTGTCCATATCCTCCAAGAGCATGTCATATCTTAACTGGACCTGAATGATTTCAAAACGCTCTAGGAAATTCCCTAAACACCAACCGGGGGACCAGAGGGGCTGTTAAGTCTGTGAGCACACACCCCCCTCTACTGGACAAAATGTGAAGGTGCAGAGGCATATGGAAAATGACTACAGAACTCTGTAGACTAGAAAAGGGTCTCTTGTCCACTGCCCTGACTGAACAGAAGCAAGCAGAGGCCTGCCATGACCTTAAGTCATGGAGAGTTAGGGGAAGAGCATCATGGGTTTGAACCAAGTTTCATTATCATACAGAACTATGCTTCCCTTTGCAGTTCAGGTCACCAGATCTGAACGGTGTGCTGCACTTGCAGTCAAGATCTGGTGACTCATCTCTGTCACAGCAGCAGCAGCAGCTGCCGCCATGAGCCTAGGTAGACAAGGTTGCTCTTCCATTGCCTCTCTGAACCATGAAAGAGTGAGAATACTCTGGAGCGAGGCTTCATCATACAGACATATGATCTGTAGGATTCTCTGCAAGTGACAATACCCCAGGAGACAAGCAATGTCATTCTGGCAGTGTGGAGGGCATCTCTGTGTCCCAATCCTGGCTCTAACACTGATCAACTGTTGTCCCTAGAAGAGTCAGCTCTGGTCTCCAGCCTTAAACTCTGGCTTAGGAAGAGATGAGACTGTGTCTGAGCGACCACGTTTTTGTATGTTGATAGCTAATGATAGCTTCCAGGGTTGATATTTTCTCATAAGGGCCCTAACAGTTCCAGAAGGACTATGATGCATCTAGGAGACAATCAGGGAGTATTGATGATTCTGCTTGTTTGATAATAAATGCAACTTTGTCTATACACTGAACTCTTTGTTCAGAATTCGAAAGAGCACAGTTCAACATGTTGACTTCTCACCTGTCGGTGAGTGAGCTATCAGACCAAGGCACTACCATCATACCACAAAGCCTCTATAAGTCATGGCATAAAACACCCAGAAAGTCACTGTCCTCTGTCAGTGGTAAGTACACCTAACAGTTTAACCCAATTAGACAGTTGACTCACTAATCTTAAACACAAAGTGTAGGAATCCACAAAGAAGAAAAATTGAAATACTGTAAGCATGCCACTGGGTTATACGAGGCTAGCTTAAGAGGCAGTTAACCCAGGCAACCCAGATAAACAACAGCCCCCGGGGAGAAGTGAATGCTTGCCAGTGAACACTTTCCAAGCAAGTTCTCTACTTAGCTGCAGCACTGCTCACAATCCACCCGACTCCCATCCACAGTTCCACATTCCTTCAGTGGTCACTGCAGACAGGAGAGGAAACTGAAGTGCACAGGGTTAGGCTTAGCACAAGGTCAGGTCAAGAGCAGAAGCCCTGAAAGGAGGGGGCTGGGAAAAGCATGATCCCATACAGTGGCTTAACTTGCCTGAAATTCAGCTAACTCGCCTTTTATAGAAAGTCTAAAGATGCATTGGTCAGAAAATCTAAAGATGCATTGGTCAGAAAATCTAAGATGCATTGGTCAGAAAATCTAAGATGCATTGGTCTCACAAAGCTTTGCAATCAAAATAAAGATCATTTAAATGCCTGAAATATTCTGTTACTGGGATTTTTTTAATTATCCTTAAATGTTCTCCATCCCTGCCCCAACCCAGTTTTTTTGCTCATATTAATTAACTTGTCTGTCTATCTGTCTATCTGTCTGTCTATCTATCTATCTATCTATCTATCTATCTATCTATCTATCTATCTATCTATCTATCTATCTATCTATCTATCTTTGGTTTACAAAGAAATGTTGTTAAGAATGTTAAAGTCCAAATGAAGAACAGTTCGATCTAACTGGTAAGACCTACGGAGTTAAAGGTACTATTTCAGAACTGGTTGGTACCAGAAGTTTCTCTGGGCAAACAAGTCCTTTCAAGAGGCCAATGTAACCTCTTAAGGATCTCTGGACTCTTCCTCTCCTAAGTCTTCCATTGTACACCGTATCTCTCAAAATAGACTGCTGATATTAACTGCTGGTGCCAACTGAAGATTTCACACCAGATCCCGCAGAGTGCAGTATAGTCTGGTCAGGGAGGAGAATCCTGCTCAGCCCGTCTGCCCACTCTGGCCTGCTTCCCACCAGCACCTGATAGGAAAGAGCCTGTCTTTCGATGTGAGGCTGGCAGTTCCCTTTGGAACTGGGGGTGTCTTGGCAGTCACTTTTGAGGTTGCGGAAACCAAGGACTCTGCCTGCTGAGGTTCCTGGGGAGCACTGACTTGCCCACGGTAATGTCACTAGAGCCCCCTGAGTGGCTTCCTTGTGGTTGCAAAACACTTAAGACATATTAAATGGAAAGAGTTGCCCTCAGCTATCCTACCAACAACACTTATCTTCCTGCAGTAGTTAGAGGTCACAGCAGATGTGTTGGTTTATATATTTTGATATTTATCCCTCTAAAATGGGATAAATGAGCTCTGTGGAGACAGGAATTAGCTTTGTTTTTATCTGCTGGGTCTATGTCTTTTATGCCTAGAGGGGTGATAAATCCATGACAGGTTATTTGATGAATGATGGAATGATTTTTGAATATCCATAATTACAAACACAAATAACCACAGTGATAGGGCTATGTGCATGGCTCAATTTCACAGTTTTAGGGACATCACAATGTAGCTAAGGGGTTGGGGGGTGACAAGTGACAATATCAGAATCCTTATTTCCTTAGTAATTTCCTTTTCTTTTGACTCCATACTTACTCAGATGGAGATGATCTTTGTCTCAAAGATAAGGCTGTTAGGAGTCTCTCCAAAAGCATTGAAGTGGTGTATGTATGTCTCTTGAAATAATATGAAAAATACACATTTTCACGAACATATGCCATCCACCCACACAGACAAGGACAGAAGCACTCGCAAGAGCAGAGACAGAAGGAAGGTTGGGGGAGGGCTTCAAATCTCCCACCTCCTAGATCTGTAGAGTGGCTCTCAAAATGTGGCTTGCTAATTTTATAACCTGTTTCAGTACGGAAAATTTCTAAGCAAGTGCTTTCCTTGGTGAACAATATTACAGCAATTTCTTCCTGAAAACAGAGAAGCAAAGATCACTGTAAGGGATCCATAGACTCTGAAGTACGAAAAGGCTCTAGATAGTATTAAAAGGCTCTAGATAGAATAAAAAGGCTCTAGATAGTATAAAAAGGGTTTAGATAGTATAAAAGGGGTATAGATAGTATAAAAAGGGTCTATAAAGTCTAAAGCAAGACTTCCTGTTCTAACTTTTATTACCATATAAACATTTTTGTCTATTATTTTGAATACAAGTCCCTTAAAACTCTTCCTGGAATAGAGTAAGACTTAAGCTAAAAAAAAAAAGTAGAAATATGCATACCCACCTCAGGGAGATTTTTATAAGAATCTGTTGAATCTGTTGACAGTGCATGTGAACATGTTCTATGTAAACAATAAAATATGCAGTCACAGATGCCTGCATTTGTTGGTTCTTTTTTTTTCTTTCAGTCTTCAGCCAAGACCACTCCTGACAGTGTTTTGAAGCAATAGGATCTTCACTTCTGCTTTTTCCACATGCCTGGCAAGAAGTTTAGTGTTTGGGAATTCCCTCCCCAAATCAGAAAGGTAGCTGCATGATTTGAAACTAATGTGGTTCCCAAAGAACTCAACCTGACTGACAGATCAGTTAAGCCCAAGATGAATGAGCTCAAACACTTCATAAATATACCAAGGACATTTCTAGTATCTGTGTGTCGTCCCTGAGAGGAGTGTTGGCTAGGAGTTCTGATTTTCAAAACAGCTGTAACTCAGATTTGATTCAAGAAATGACATTTCCTACCCAAATCAGAAAACATTTACTTTCATACTTCCCATTCTATGTGAAATGCTTACATATGTATATTTTTCCTTTTCATGTGAATGTGTGTGTGTGTGTGTGTGTGTGTGTGTGTGTGTGGTGTGTATGCATGTATGCAAGTTTACATGTGCATGTGTGTGGTGTATGACTATGTAAGCCAAAAATGATGATGCCAAGAATCTTTCTCAATGTTTCTCCACCTTCTTCATCTTTCTCAATGACTCTCTACCTCCTACTCCTCCTCCTCTCCTTTCTTCCTTTCTTCCTTCCTTCCTTCCTTCCTTCCTTCCTTCCTTCCTTCTTCTCCTCTTCATCTTCCCTTTTTCCTCCCCCTCTTAGAGACAGCATCTCAGCATATAGAACAGGCCTGCCTGGAAGTCACCAAGATCCAGCTTCCTCTGCTTCTCAAATGCTTGGATTAAAGGTAGGCACCCCGACACTTGGTTGACTATATTCTTTTTGTGTTAAGTTCTCTCAGTCAAATCCAGAGACTGCAGATAAAGCAAGTCTCACTGGCCAGCTTTCTACGGGAATCCCTTGTCTTTGTCCCGAGGCTGCAATTATAAGTAGACAGTTGCATTTACCTGGAATTTATGTGGGTTCTGGGGATCCAAACTCTAGTCCTCTTGCCTTTGGGGTACTTGTTTAACTGCTGAGCCATCCTGCCAGACAGCCCACACCGTTGTTTATGTGACCTATCTTATGGAAACAGGGAGCCTCAGGTACTGCAGCCTCCGAAGAGACTCTACTGTGTGGCTAGCTCAGCAAATTGGCTCCAGGTTTTTACTCTGCTCCCTGTTTTCTGTGAAGAAAGGCATGGTAATCAGATACTTAACAGCATTGCAAGTGCAGTCGATCAAGCTCGAGTTTGATTCTGCATCCGGCCAGCAATGTGGGACCCAGATACTTTGCTTTAATGTGACTGAGGTAATGTCATCTTGTCCCATTCTTACCCTGTTTCCATTTTGTGTTTACCCAGGGGTTTTTTGCCCTTGTGTTTTTTTCATCCCCTAACCTCTCATCAGTCATGCCCATCTTGGCAGTACATTAATGACTTTCTATGACTGTGGCCATGGCCCAGAAGTCTAGCATCTGATGGGTTCTGCCCAAACGTATGTTACCAGACTTGCCTGCCCCACACCTGACAAGGATGTCATTCTGGCTTTGGTGTAAATGCTGTACCCCTGACCTTCAAGACTTCAAGTTCTTTGGGTAAGAGGTTGCTCTTAGTTGTTGGCTAATAAATGGCTCTAAGTTGCCCTTATATTCATGGCGGTCTATAACTTTCTCACCTGGACTAGAACAGTTTCATTTCTCTGACTTTGCCTTTCCTCCTCTCAAAAATGAAAGCAGCAGTAACTCTTGCATGGATTGAGGTTTGAATTACCTACAGTACTTTTGAAGTGTCCACTCAATGCCTGGTGTCTACGAAGCTCTGTCTAGTAAATGCCTGTTGCTGTTACTGATACTTGGGGGCAAATGTCCAAAGGCACAGATGTGTTGGTACAGGCAGGGTCACGGTCAGTGTTGGAAAATGGAAGAGACATAGGAATATGAGAAGAGAAATGGATGCATGTCAGTGCTGGGAAAGGTCTCCAGGAAAGGCTGGCTATGGGGAATTATCATTGATGCCGACACTTGCAGTATTAGATTCCTATCAGAGGCAGCCTACAGATGAACAGATTGAAAGGCATCACCAGCTCCTGGTCACTGTACTCTGCAGCTGTTGCTGCTTGCCCTCCTGGGCTTCCTGTTTCACTCCCTCTTGCCAGCACAACATGGCCAGAGCGGTTTCCTTACAGTGGGATCATTTTCTCTACCCTGCCACCCCCTTCCAAGTACATCTTAAGTATCTCCCGGTGCCTTAGTACCACCTCGGCTCCCTCTCAGCTGAACTTCAACGTGATGGAGACAACTTGACTTAGCTTAGCAACTCTGCTTTTTTCTGTTTTACTAGATATTTTAGCTAGTTTTTAATTGTCACTATGACTAAGGCAACTTATAAAAGAAAATGTTTATTTAGGGCTTACAGTTTTCAGAATATTAGAGTTCATTGGTCAGCATTGTGGGAAACATAGAAGTTGGCAGGAATTGGAGCAGTACCTGAAAACTCCTATCTTGAGACACAACTACAAAGCAGAGTTACCTGGGAATAATGAGGATTTTATTTTTTTTAACTTCAAAGTCTACTTTCAGTGACACACTCCCTCCAACAAGGCCACTCCTCCTAATCCTTCCCAAACAGTTCCACCAACTGGGGATCATATATTCAAATATTTAAGCCTATGAGGGAACGATTTCGTCTAAACCACCAAATTCCAGTCCCTTCTGGTCACATCATAGTGCAGAATGCATTTAGTACAACTTCAAAAGTCCCTATAGTCTTTCAGAGTCACGAACAGTTTAAAATTCCAAGGAATCTTGTGAGACTCAAAATACTATCTTAATTAAATTAGATCCTTAGTATTGTCTGATACTAATTTATAGGTCATGCTCAATTTATGTAATTGTCTCAAAGCTGTATTTTTAGAAATGGGTTATTTTGGCCATGTTTCAGACAAAGTTTATACATTTCATGTGGATGCCCTGACTTTTAAATTCCTTTTGTGTGCAAGAGCAATGTGTACTCTCTCTTCCTAAGCTGTCTAGTTGAATAAATGCAGCAGAGTCCTGCCTTCTGGGCTGATACAGATTATATGCAAATGTTCCCCTAAAGCTCATGTATTACAGTTTGGTCCTCAGAATGGTGCTACTGGGAGGCAAAAGGGCCTTTAAGTCACCTTAAAACGGGATACTGTTAGGTCTTTGGAGGCAACCTTGAAGTCGATGGTGAATCCCTTGTCTTCTCCTTACTTTCCTTTGTTTCCTGACTATGAGATAAACAGATTTTCTCAGCTACATGCTTCCCACCAGTGCCATTTGGTACCCCTAAAATCAATGAAAATATTCCTTTTGTACATTAAGCCATAAATTCACAGGGAACAGGCTCTGGCAGCTCAGGCTCCTTTCTGACAGCTCCTGCAAGCCTGTCTGTTGAGGTGCAACAGGCTGGTGCTTTGATGGAACCAGGTGCCTTTCTCCTTGGCTTCTTGACTTTTTTATTTTAAATCGCTTTTCTCCACCCATTTCAGGAAGCTGTCTTGGCTCTTCCAATGCTTAGGATACTCAATAGGTGCATTACTTCTCTTGGCAACAATCTTCCCTGCAACTTGCTTGTTTGCAATAACACCAATGGCATGCCGAGTGACACTGTAGATGATGTATTTGCCATGTGATAGTTATAAGGCTTTCTTTTTAATTTTACTTCATTTTATACAGTATCCACTCCCTTGATGTCTATAATATCACTATTTTTGCAGATTCACATATAAGTGGTTAACAGAACAGCCCTGTGTTCTTTTTGCTAAGGCAGAGAAAACATACAAGGGCCTCCTCTCACCATTCCCTTTGTGTTTGTCATTTTGAGAGTGACTAAAAGACAACTGCTCTGTTTAAAAGATGGGTTTTGTTGTTTTGTTTTGTTTTGTTTTATTTTGTTTTGAAGACAATTTAGCAAGGGCTGAAGAATTGTAGCTAAGCCTGTGAATGGTTAAAAATCAAGGTTTAAATCTTCTCTCCAAGAACTATTTGGAACATACATTTTAAGATAGTTTTCAAGACTCCTTGAAAGTAAGTCAAATTTCTCGTTCAGCTCCCCAAGTCAGCTTCTTGATGACACAGAGTCAGTTTACACGCTCAATTTAAGAAGAAGAAAGGATCAAGATTTTCCAGAAACAAGGCTGCTCTCTGCTGTGAAAGTCACTTCAAGCTACCCAGTTCCCAGTAGACCTAGCCTCCAGATGACACCAGTAAGCATAACACCCCAGGGGGCAGGGTGGAACCTTCACTGTACCCAACAGCTGAGAAAAACAAGACAAGACATCTTGGAAGGAAATGTGATGCAATGGATGAAAGTGACCAGTGACCAGAAGGTACCAACAGGAGAGAGATACCTTGGGGATAAATTCTAAATCTGAAAACCTAAAAGCACAGATGATCTTTTAAGTCATTAAAATGGTAGAGTAGATGGAAGAAGATGAATTGACCAGCTGACTTTCCCAGTAATAAAACCATAAGTATAGAATAATTTTTTTGTTTTATACAAAGAAATAAAATTCAGAAGCCAAAGCCCCAACCAACACTACACTGTATGAAAGGTTCCCTGCAGAGCATCTAATTTCTGAATGCACTCTGGTGGGCAAGGGACAGACCCTTGGAGTAAAGAGTAACTCTATGTAATCAGGTTTGCAAAGACAAGATGTTATAATAAGTGGTAAATCCTCATGTCTCTCCATCACTCTGTCTTCTGAACCATAAAGTGTCTATGAGAACAGTCTGAACTGTGGTCAAGTCTGACCTGGAATCTTCCTTTTCAATCATTGTTTAGATATTGTGGACATTCCTTGCTATGGTCTCAAGGCATGGTTCCTGGTTCAGTAGCCCGTTCCTATCTGAGATATGACTAGATGCTGGAAATGACCAGTTTCTACATAGGAAATTGAATTAAGTCCTTCTCAGCACCAAATCCTTGTCACCATTACAAGGGAGTCTGCTTTGCCTCAAATGCTGTAGGAAATGCTCGCTATCTCTTGGTTACAGACTGGGAGTGCAGACAAGAAAAAGAAAAGGCATAGCCCTTGACTGGAGAAATGCAAGTTCCTAATTCCAGCCCCTTTAAATCAATGTGGAGCTTGTAGAACTGTCATTAGCTTTAGAAAAAGAAATTAGAAATTGCTAAAAAAAATTCCCTAACAGTATGTGCTTTCAAGGGCTAATTCCTGAAGCTGGCCATTTTTTTTTAAATATGTCAACATACTTTATCTCTCAGGCAAAGTATACTCATCTCATTTTTAAGGATTAAAAATAAGCCTGATATTATGACCAGGCAGCAATATAGTCAAAAGAGGAGCACTGAATGACAAAGACCTATTTTGTCTTTATGCTATGTTCTGCCAATGGGAAAAAAGAACCAGGTTATGTTTTGATTCACTTTAATTAATTTGGGTGTTGGGACCACATCTAAATGAATGATACATTGTGAGTGGTGATCATTTGGGAGCCCTTCACAAACATAGTTAACCTTGCAATAATGTTAGGAGATATATTTTAAAAACACAAAAACAAAGTAATCATAATATAGCATCTGTGTTTTCAGCCCTCGTCTTGAAGAGTGTGACCTTATAGAAAAGCCAGTTGGAACTGGTGAGTCCTTTCGTTCAATCAAGTGCCACCCAGGCTTAGTTGAAGACTAGCAGAAGAGTTTGGATCCTCAGCAGACATACAAAAGACCAGGCTTGGTGGCTCATGCCTATAATATTAGCAGAGGCAAGAGGTAAGAACAGGCAGCTCCCTGAGGTCTGCCAGCCAATCAGTGAGCTCCAGGTATAGTGAGGGAGATGACCTCCAAAAGTAAGGTAGGGAACAATAGAAGGAAACTCCAAATGGCCTCTTCCATCTACATGCCCCACACTAGGATAAGACCAGCCATAAAACATAATAATTTCATATACCAATTATTAGACTTTTGTTATACAGATGAGTTTGGAGAAGGTTGTATCCTTCTCGGTGACACATTACCCATAATTGTCAGGGTTTAATTCAAACATTCTGACTTCAAGACAGAGGTCTAGTGAGTGGTATAGTGCGTCTGACTTCTTTCCAGAACAGGGGCATTTTCCTCAACCCAGCTCAACTGAACAACTGTGTGGATTATAGCTTATTTAGCAAACATGGGGGAAGCTGACCAAAGGCTGGTGTGCCCTTAGAAGGCAGACCTCTTTCTCTGAAAGGAAAACCAGATCCGTGCTTATTAAGACATGAGTTTTCTCCAGAACCACAGAGGCTAAGACTGAGCAGCTTTTGCAGTGATGAGACTGGCAGAGGTTCCTGACGAAGGCCATTTGTGAGACTAGTCACACATAATCACATTCTAGACATTTGTTCTTAAAGCCATGAGGAAGATGGCAGCACAATAGTAGGGCTGTTGCTTGTAAAAGGAAAGCTGCAGATGTGTGCTTGTGATTATGAGGTCTGTGTGGTTTTAGCAGATGCAATCCAATGGCTTAAACAGTATTCGCTGATAACATAAAACTGGTTGTAAATGCAAGATATTAGCATGATAATACGCAAGTGAATCAGTTTGGAGTAGGAACATCTTGGACCGCATGGCAGCAGCTGGCACTTGGCAGGCATCCATAACTTGAAGACATCTGCATTGAGGCCGGAGTGGCTAGGACCACATTAAAAAATTGTGACCACCGTGGCCAATGACAGACAGGAAAAATGCTCAGCAAGACTCCACCCACATCCCATGTAAGAGCGGTGTGAAAGAATTCATCAGTGAGCTAATAAAAAATAAGGAGCCTATTTATACTAACAAGTATACAAGTTCCTAAATCTGATGAGACCGCTAACAGTTACTCAAAATAATTACACAAAGCTAAGTGGGAATCCGATTATTTGTTGAGCATAACTCTTAATCATTTCCCTAATAAAATATTTGGATGGAAAAGATTTTCAGTTGGTTTAACATAGCTGTATGTTAATAGAACTTATGTTTTTATCTTGGTCTCTATTCAAGGGATTAGGTAAACTGCTCAATCCCAACCCCACACTTCTGATGTAGTAGCTTATGGGATGCAGCCTCACAGCATTTTACGCACTTTCTGCTTGTGGTCAATAAATGCTGTTGTCAGGTGATCACAATGTAAAAGGCACTGATCTCAGTCACGCTGCTCCCCCCTGTGTTAACACTTTCTATGGTCACATATCTCCTTTCCCTTATCACTTGGGCACAATACAGGGAGACCTTCCTTCAGCAATTCCTAACACAGCAATATGTAACACAGGCCATCGGGCATGTCCAACCTTTTGTCATTGAGATATGATATTGTCATTATAAAGTTAATGCCTAAGAACCACAAACTCAAGTTACAAAAAAGAACTCATAATAATAAAATTGTACGTTTTAACTAAGTTTACAATTCTGTGTTGGAGCACACCCACAGGTTTCTTCTTGGGATGTGTGTGGTCCTCGGGTTGGACATTCTACAAGCTACATCAGATACGATGTGCACCAGAGATACACAGGTGCCTAACAGCACAGCCTCGGCTTCCATAGAGCTCAGAGTCTAGACAGATAAACAAATACTAATGATGCTGTCTGATAGACATCATGCATAAATTTCTCTGAGAATAAAAAGAAAAGATGTTTATCTTACAATGAGAGAAATCACAAGTTTCATAATGGACAAGATGAATTTCCTATACTGAAATAATTTTAGATTTAGAGGAAGCTTTTAAACATCCCTACTCTCTTCTCCCATTTTCCAACACATGCAGTTTGAGGCTTTAAGTGACCAAGGTTAAGAACAGGATAACAATATAGGAACAAAAAATTTAATACTTTTCAAACTAAAGTGATCTAAATATTTTGGGGAAGACATGTGTTAAACATATATTAAAGAACCAAGCTCTACAATATACATGCAAGTGTGTGTGCGTGTGTGTGTGTGTGTGTGTGTGTGTGTGTGTGTGTGTGTGTGATTACAATTTGCAGATAAAGAAGGACAATCTTCTGGCAGGATGTAGATCTGACCTTTGACCCCAATGTCCATCTCTAGCATCCCATCATTATACTATGATTCGTACGGTCCAGAAATGGAGGCCACCTATAACAGTTACTTCAGGGAAAGTTGTGAGAACGAGCCTTTGATAGTAGAAATGGAAGACAAGACCAGAGAGGAAACAGTAGGAACTAAACTATGGAAGTTCACTCTACTAGAGAGGACTTTAAGGTCTCGGGATTCCTGCCCTTTGATGTACTTGTCCAGAATGACTCCCTCTTCTTCAGTCAGGGCAGAGGCTATGAATACAGGCCCACCATATCCTCTGGGGCTAAGTTATATGGTGTGGCAAAACTAAGTGAATTCTGCAGACGGAATGAAGATCCTTGGGACTCCTACACTTCCCAATCGATTTACCTCAACCTTTCAGGCCATTGTCCAGGTCCATCCATTCTTTTCTTGCCTTTGCTTCAGCTTCCACTCTTGGGATTCTATGAACATCTTGCTTTACTGAGTGATAACAGGAGCTTTACAGACAGATCAGTGTGACGTTTTGCCAGGAACTTTCAGGTGGCCTCAGTTTAAGGCTGCATGTTAGTAAGTTTCCCAGCAAAATGCTTTCACACAGAAGGTGAAAGGCAGTGGTGGGCATTAGACACACAGGAGTTAATCTTTGCAGACAAGCCTGGGTCGCAGCCAAGAGCACCAACAGGCACCTGCCCAGCCTTGTAGTTCATGTCTGATGGGTCATAAAGTATAGCTTGTGCAAGGCAAAGTACAAAGTTGCCAGCCTTTGATCATGCATAATGGAACATGGTTAATCTGTGACCAATGGGAAACATGAAACGTTAAATATCTTTGGTTTCTATGTCAAGTTTGGTCACTTGGCTACCGCTGGCTTTGACAGTAAAGTTCAGTTTAATTATAAAATATAGGATCTCAGATAAAAATTGTCCACCATGTACGTATGTATACCTTTTCCATTTAATTTCATTCTCACGGTCTGTGGGCCTTGGACTTCTTAAACCCTTGCAGGGGTAAGTTGTAAGAATGGTTGCACTGTAACATGTCTAATACCAGTGCTAATTACATAACATGGCATGGAGCAGTTTCATTCTTTCTAACATAGGGCAAGTGGGAAAACGTTGTTCCTACTCTCAATATGCAGACAAGATGCTACGTCATCCTTTCATCCATTCATCCAACTATCCATCCATCCATCCATCCATCCATCCATCCATTCATCCATTCTTCTGGTAATTCACTCTTCAATGAAATGCTCATTGAGAACATACAATGTTTCATGTATACAAATTGATTCTACATATATGTAATACCAGTGCTAACTTTGAGGATAACTTTAAAAAAATTAGCTTCAATTCCATTGTGTTCTTACACCAGCTGACAAGTTCTCAGTGGTAATGGGATACCAAGAACAGGGTGGAGACAAACCAATCCGATTCTACTTGTGGGTGTCAGCTAAAGGAACTTCCAACCATTCTGTCTGAATGCTCTAAAGGTCAGTGTGTCATCCCTCCTATCACTGTCTAGGCCAATTAAAGTCACCCAATCACATTTTCAAAATTCCTTCACTTTCGCATCATCCCAGAAGTTATGGCAGGTCACCATATCTGTGGTGAAGGATAGTCAACTGTTTGATCATTTTAAGCTGGAAGGCTGCTTTTGATTAAATCCAGCAAGTACATTAAAAATAGCAGTATAAGTTGACCCACTATTAATGAAATGCAAGTTATAAACCCAAAGAGCCTGATGGGGACTTTTAAAATAAGATGTATGTTATTGCGTGATGACATAAGCAAATGAGGTCTAAAACCTATCACCTTGACAAAATAATGCAGGAATTAGGAGGAACTGGATGGGTGATACCTGTACAAATTAAGAATGCTTTCTAGAGAGAAAATTATGCTTCAGGAATAATTAGTAGGAAGAAAAATAACTTTTGTTTCTCTTGTCTTTTATTATCTCATAACTTAATTTATGATTTTATATTTCAAGAACATTAGTAGTCAAACATTTGATTTTAGTTCCTTTGTAACTTAAGTAAAAATTTACACCAGAATTGAAAAGGCTACTATGAACCATTTTAAACCAAGCTTTATGTAAGTACATCAGAGGCATCATATATAAATAACTCCTTTCCTTATGATATTCACAGATTTTAGAAAAATCCAATATTAGCCTGTACAAAGAGACAAAAATCATTATGTAAGCCATTACCTAAAAGCAAAACAAAAACAAACAAAAAAAAAAAAAACCAAGAACAAACAAAAAACCAGAAGCAAGCCAAACATTGGTGAGTCCACACCAGAAGGACCAGCACTCAAGAATCTGAAGCAGGAGGATTGCCTTGAGTTTACTGGGATACAAAGTGAGACCCTGTTCCAAAATATAATACAACACAAATTAACATAATAAGAACCAGAAACAAATGAATCAGATTTAACCAAGAGCAGAGAAATCATGTAGCACAGAGTAACTGGCTCTAAGCTACTATTTGCAACACCATTTCATCACTGGAGAACAGCAACAAACAATGGCTCTTAAAGTCCCTTCCTACTCCCCAGAGGCTGACAGTGACCTGTGGTTTTAAGAAAGCTAACATTTCCTAGTGATACAGGAAGTATTCTAAATGATACTATGTCATCAGTTCACAAGAGAACATTCTGAATTATACGTTATGTCTTCTGACAAATGCAGTCAGTAGGATGTCAAGGTGCAAAATAAGCTGCCTGTACACACCATCAGAGTAGGGCTCCCCCTACACATGCACCAGTTCCTTCCTGGAACCTCCTAGAAGTCACAGGGACCTAATCATATGGATGCGATGTTCAACCTCATGGGTACTGTTCTCTTGCATTCTGGCTGCTTAAAGGTGCTGACAAGATTGGTACTTTGTTCTGCTCCAACAGACGTTGCCCAAGGCACAACTGCCTGCATCTCCCACTTCTCCTTAGGAAAATATAAACCCTGGCTCACTCCACTGTGTTATACCTGCCATGATGCCTCATAAAAACACCCTGGATAGAGACTCTGGACTCATATTAGTACATTCTGCTACAGAGATCGCATCTTCAATGTCCCAAAGAAAATTACTTTTCAAATAACAACGCTGTCTTTTGTTGTTTTCTTTCTAGGAAGCAGACACGAGCTTCCTAGGAGCCCAGTAGGAAGGAGACCTGGAGGCCTGCATCATACTGTTTTCAGAGTTATCTTCCCCATCGAGGCTGGTGCCTTTCAACATGCCTCAAAGCCTCCCTTCTTTCATGTGAGCTGTGCCTTGTGATATTCCCCTGTAGATTCAAAGAATAGACAATAGACTCTGGACGGGCCTAACCTTCTAATTACGGGACAAGCCCAGACAGCTCTGAATTCTAGAGAGAATGGAAGCGGCCTCATGCCTCACAGGGTTATTTACTTTCCAGCACTCCTCCAGGGAGTCTGTCAGTCGCTGGCTTGTGCAATTCGCTGGATGATCTGGCAGCTCTTTCTCTACACGGAAAACTCAGACGCAGAGCGTTAAGTTCATAACAAACAAAAGGTATCATGACTTAGGAAGAAATAGCTAAAACGTGGATGAGCCAATACTGTCTTAGGAATATAATTATTACAAGAGTCGTAGACGTGTGGACTGCAGTGCTTCAAGCTCGGGTTCACTTGCTAGCGTGAAATCGGGTCTGATCCATAGCCCCTCCTCCCACTGGTGCCTGGATCCACCATTTGGGAGTCCTGCTGCTCTTCAGTCTGACTGTTCCTCTTGGTGTGCTAACAGCATCTTCCACGCAGCCTTGGCTTAGTTCTCAGCAGGGAGGGTTCTGTTTGTCTTGAGCTTCCACAGTGCTCGTTGTTGGGCTCTGACAGCCAACATCATGCTTCCCTTCCTCCCAAACTCCCTTCTGTACAGAGACTGAGGCATCCTTCCCAGGAGCAGGGAATGCCTGCCCAGATACTTAACCCGAACTTCTCCCACGGTCCTCTTCCTGTTATTCTGTGAACCTTTGTACTATCAGTTGTTCTACAAAGACACTACAACTCCATCTGCAACTTTCTACATGTCTGAATTCTAATTCTAACCTAGTTTCAACCCCTTTCTGGTAAGGTTCTGGGTCCCATAGAAACAATCAGATTTGAAACACTAGAAAATGTATAAGGATGAAAATAACTCGCAGAACTCTCTGTGGGAGTGGGAAACGCCACCATACACTATAAACTGGAGGCTGGCTTGCCGGGCCATGCAGAGGAACTCGAGGCAGATGGTGTGCCCAAGCTTCCATTCCATGGGCCACTCACTACGGTTTACGTTCTATCTAAGAATAACTCAGCTATGTGTCTTGACTCCGGCCTAGAATACCAGCATAAGAAAGTGCTGAGTTTGAGGCCAGCCTGGGCTACATAGTAAGATTCTATTTTTTTAAAAAGGTAATTATTTAATAGCACTAATGAGAGAACAGGTTAAATCCATCAAATGAACAAACAAATGTTATTACATAGTAACGGTTATCAAGAGACAGAATGTCAGCCCAGAGTGGTAACTAATGTTTCCATCGTTCTCAAAAACACCCTTACACAGAGGAACTGGAAACAGATGGTGTAAGAGGTACGTCTTCAAGAGTCAATACTCCGCTCCATCGATTGGAAAATGCTTGTAACTCAATTACAGGCTCAAAAGGCTAAGGTGCTTCATGGTGCTGGTTTTGGTTATTTGTTTTCGGTGGGATCTCAATATGCAGTCTTGACTGCCCTGGATCTCAGCGATCCACCTGCCTCAACTTCCAAAGCACTGGAATAAAAGGTATGGGCCACTATGGCAGCTTCGAAAGTATGAGTTTTAGATGTCTCGACCAATGACAATCTGGCAGAACGGTTGTGTGTATGTGCGTACACATAAATACATATTTATAAACACACAGTAATCGCCAACGTTTAATACCCATGTCTGATCTAGGGCTACTGTTGCTGTGACGAGACACCATGACCATGGCAACCCTTAGATAGGATAACATTTCATCGGAGCTAGTTTACAGTTTCTGAGGTTTTGTTTATTGTCATCGAGGTGGCACATAAGCAGAGACAGTGCTGAAGAGGTGGCTAAGAGTTCTACATCTGAACCGTCAGGCGGGAAGAGCGGGTGAGCCACTGGGCCTGGCCTGAGCTAAAACCTCAAAGCCCACCCCCAGTGGCACACCTTCTCTAAGGATGCCCCACCTATTCCAACAAGGCCATGTGCCCCAATCCTTTCAAAAATCATTCAGAAATACTCTTCATTTACCGTGTATGGAAACGGACCTCAAAGTACAAATCATTCCCTGGCAGACTGTTTCATATACTGATCATTTATTCGTAATGTGAGATAAGTGGGTAAGACAGATTTAACTCACATTCTTGAAAAAAAAGCAGACGGAATTTGACTAGGTCTGTAGACTACACAAGAAGTTTCTATTTCTCGTTCATTTACTTTTTCTATGTGCAACTTCTTAACAATGAAAAAGACAATCAACCTGCTTCAGTACAGAGCTATAAAATATGAAAGGAAGTGAAACGCTACAGTGGTCACTTACCACCAAGACAACCATGTGCCCTGACATCTTCCTATTCACTCTGGCCATCTAAAGACCACTTTGTATTTCCACATTGAGTTGTTGGTAAATTGGGAAGGAAACGTTAGCTGCTGTTTCTACTTCCTCATTGCCCCCTAATTACCTTAAGAGCAGATCTTCTAGTGAGACAACTCCCTCCAGGTCAGTTACAATCAAGTCTGTTCTTGGTCTCTGCGCTGCCGGCAGTTCACCTGCATCGGCAAATTTCCCGTGCGCTGCTCCTCAGGGTCCACTTCATCCTTCCGTGCTCAGGGTCCTGGAGGGCAGATCCTGCAGGTCGTAACCCACAGCTCAGCAGTCCCCTTACACTTGCCTTTGGCTTTACTTTAGAAAGTTGGGCCAGGCTGTTTCCTGCTCCCACCTCATGCTCTTCTCCTTCTGGTCCCTTCTTCAGGCTCCAGGGACCCTGCCATTCTTTGTTGTGCACCCCTCCTTGACCCCACTTCCTGGGAGGACCTGGAGGTATCTGTTCCTGTTAGAACTCTGTTGACTCTACAAGCCCCTCTCTGTTGCCTTCATGGCTAGATTCTGGATTTTGTGCTATTCTCATCTAACTTTACCATCAAATATACTCCTGTTGGCATTACCTTCATAGCTCTCCACATACTTTCCTGGTTTTTGTCTGTTTGTTTTTGACAAATGCTATATTCTCATTGACAAGTTTCCTGCTTCATTAGAAGGCACAGGAAAAGCAGAAAAATGTGCTTCCAGTATAATCCTATCCCTGCAGATACATGACACTCAATAAAGCATATTTCTTTGTTTTCTTAAAAGAAATAAAATTGCAATTTTTAGAGGAAACATAGGGGATACCCTATAAGATAATAGATTGGCTGTAGCAATTTTAAATAGAACAGCAACAGCACAGAAACAACCTCTAAGTATCAACAGATGGGACTACTTGAGAACAGAAAGTTTTGGCAAAGCAAACGGACGGTCTAATGAACGGGAGAAGACTTTTACTAACTACACCTGAGCAAGGAAATAAATACCTAGAATTTAAAATGAACTGCAGAAATGAAATGCCAATAAAAATACCCAAACTGCCCATCAACAAATAGGCAAATGAACGGAATGAACGCTTATAAAAAGAAACAGGAATAACTAATTACTACTTTAAAAGTGTTCAACATCTCTAGGCCTTGGAAGAATACAAATGGGAACTACTTTGACAAAGCACCTCACCCCAGTCAGAATGGCTATCGTCAATGAGTCTGACAAGAGACTGAGAGGATGTGGAAAGAAAGAAACCCTTATTCACTGTTAGTGGGGACTAAATACAACCATTGTGGAAGCCTTGAGAGTTCTCAAAAATTAAAAATAGAACTACCATATGGCCCATTTATTTTACATCTGGGCATTTATCCAGAGAACTCTACATACCACCATTGAGATATTTACACACCGTGTTTATTGATTCATCACAGCAAAGATCTGGAATCAACCTATTTGTCTGCCAACACATGAGTGGACAGTGAAAATCCGGCTGATGTGGCTGGAGCGATAGCTCAGCAGTTAGGAGCCTCGTTCTTGTGGGGGACCTGATTCAATGCCCAGCGCCTCCACGAAAGCTCACAACCACACACGACTCTAGTGTCAGGGTATCCTAGGCCCTCTTCTGACTTCCATGGCTACCAAGCCCTCACAGGAGGCACGGATATACCTGTGAGCAAAAAGTCATATACATAAAGTAAAATCAATATTAAAAAATAAAATTTGTAGTGCAGACACACACACACACACAAATGCTATTTATCTCTAGAGAAATATAAAAGCACAAAAATTTCAGTAAAATGAATGGACTGAGAGTGTATAATTTTAATCAAGGTCACACAATTTCAGAAAAAAGAAGCATGTTCTCCCTCATATGCAGGGTCTGGCCAACAAAATATATGTTTACATAAACATATGTACATGTGGGTGCAAGTATAATGTGTTAAAAAAAGGATTAAACATTAGGGGATGAAGAAAGGCTGAATGCAGGAATAAATTAGTTACAAGAAACAAGAGCATTCTACATATTATTTTGTAGCTCGTTAGAAATCTATATTAATACTTTAGGGAGTTTCATAGTATTACAGAGGAAAAATGTGTTGTAATTTGTTTAAACATGTCCTCATTTGAGAATGTTCAGACTTTTTCCCTAAATGTTTTCAAAGTCTGAAAACTTGCTACAGGGTCAGCAAGATGCTCAGCTGGTAAAGGGCTTGCCATGTAAGCCTGGTAACCTAAAGTCAATCCCAGAGCACACATAAAGGTACAAGCAGAGAACTGTCACCACAAAGCATTGCTCCTACGCCTATGCCTGCACATGACCTCCATCACACGCATGCACACAAATAACACTCATAATAATGATAATAAAAATTTAAACTGCTGCAGCAGGTACCTGTGTGCATGTAACCATATGGGCACATACATTCACTTAAGCAAAGTTCTTAAAGGTAGGGTCACTAGGTCATGCTTATACAGAAGTCTAATGATAAATCTTTGATTTGATAACTCTATTATTTTCTTTCTTATATTCTAGATATAATAAAGTAAATGCTATTTCTGAAATTTCTCTACCCTCCTTGCAATTACAGGTAACTTTCTGTGTATACCATACTTTCTGAAGTTAGCTAAATATGTGTCTATGTCTATTGGTATTTGGAACTCTTAAAAATTTCAGCAAATGACATCAAACCTCAATATTTATATGCAAAGAACTTATATCTTCTCCACACAATATAGTCTCAAAGACTTGACAGAAGGATTGGATACAATATAGTCTTTGACATGAGTGCCTCTCAACTCTAAATAAACTGGCATTAACTACATCTTTTATGAGCACAAGAATTGGTCAAATGATTTTTAACATCAAGGAACTTGATACTTGAGGCATGTGCTTCCATCACGCTTTGCTAACTCCAAAGAACAAAAAATCCTAAGTTTGCTCAACAACACAAGAAAGGCTAGACGTTTCCTCAGTGTGGTGAGGCAGCTGTCAGGTGATGCCTGTGCCATTAAAGGAGCTTATTTTCAGCTAAAGATACATGAAAACAGGAAACTAGAAAAGAATCTCAATGTTAAGCTCCCAAAACACTGTTACGTAGGTTTACACAACTAAAAATCCCTCAAAGTTATTTTAAGGAAATACATATTTCTTAGAGGCTTGGTAACATGAAGTTACCTCTGTCATCAAAGCAAGGTCCCGTAGAACCATCAGGGAGAGGTCACTAGACGGATACATGAGAAGAAAAACCTAGATACTGTTCATATTTACTGTATGCTCTGCTTGATCATATTGTCAACCTGTTAGAAATTCCTTATGGAGCTCATAGGATGAAGAGTTAGAAAATTTATAAAGCCAACAGGAGATGGATCAATGGCTTTTCTGATTCCCTTATGTTATGTCCTGCATGGGCAATGACATTGGATTCAAATGCTTGGTCTTGTAAGATGTGGATTTCACTTTGTACTCAGAATTAACTACTTGTCTGTAACTCGAGAGTCTTCCAACTAGAAACAGATATTTTAGTCAAAAATAAACGAAAACAGGAAACCTGAAAGTAATACAAACACTAAACTGCAAGGATGTAATCCCTCACTTGAGTAATTAAAGAGTGCTTTCAATTATCTTACTCTCTTCACTTCAGTGAAAAACCTCACTATGATTTCCACAGGAAATACATGTCCACAGACCATAAACTCCATCTAGTTAATAGCTAACTTGGGGGAAAGATGGGAGTTGGATTCAGATGAAGGACCACTGTAGGGTGATGGTAAATGAGTTACCTCTGAACAGCTGGCTGCTACTGTCTGAGGCCTCTGCTGAGACGGGGGGTGGGGGGGATGTGGAAAGCAAGACAGAAGCATCCAGAAAGAGGACAGTCTCTGAACTCACCGCCAGCAGGAGTAACTAAGACGTGGCTAGAACTCTGGGTACAGAATGGGAAGTAAAAAGAAGAAAAGGGACAAGAAGATATACCATAGATCCAGGGTGCTAGCTAGAATTCTCCCTTTATCCATGCTTCTCAAGACAGTGCCAGTAAGACAAGTTCTGAGAGTCCTGGGACAAAGTCTAAGATAATTACTACAGAAAGGAAGGTCTCGTCTACTCCGATTCTCCCCCCACTTTCCGACCCCTTATATAACATTAGCTGCATAGGAGGTCTCCATGGTAGAGAATCCCTGTGATTTTTATAATTGGCTCCTAAAAGTGCTTCCTAAGATCCCAATGGAAGACTGGGTCAAAGTAAAAAGAGTGGTCATGAACAACTACATAGAGAAGCCACATGGAAAATGGAACTATCCGTTCAACGTCCTCAGTGGGTCCACAGTCCATTGCCAACAGAAACTGAATGTATTTTTCTGTGCTTACAGACAACTAAGCTTAACCCTTACTAGCTTATAAAGGATGGGCTTTTATAACACAAGAACCTGTAACAAATGACAAGATAATCCTAAATTAAGGGGCAAAAATCTTATGAAATACCAAATATATTCAGTGCAGAGATTCTGGGTGAGGAGTGCATAGAACCCTAGAGTTTGATGTGATTTCTGGGTCACAGTTTCTTTTCCTGTTGCTGCGATAAAGCACCATGACAAAAGCAACTTAAGGGAGAAAGGTTCGTCTTGGTTCAGAGCTCTTCACGGTTGGGAAGCCTAAGCAGCAGGAACTTGAAGCAGTTGGTCATTCTGCATCCACAACCCAGAAGCAGAGAGCAATGAATGAATATATGCTGATTCTCAGCTCACTTTCTCCATTTTATATGGCCCAGTATTCCCTGCCAAGGGATTGGTCCCAACCACAATTATGATAGATCTTCCCACACCAATAAAACACAATCAAGATACTATCCATAGGCATGGCCTGAGGCCCCCTCCCAGGTGAATTTAGACTCTCAAGTTGACATCCACACCATCCATCACACAAACTTTAGAGTTAAGGCAACAACTCCTCACTCAGCTCCCTCCTCTAACTCCACCAAGCTTGGCTGCCAGCTGATTCTGACCTTTCTGAGGCAGCATCTGTGCTCAGAAAGTATTTTTGTTATTAGAGTTCTGTGTAGTGCATGATATGAATTTTTACAACTCTATGACTTTCATATTGAGGCAGAAAGTGGCAAATTTTCCTGAACTAAGATCAGCATATTACATGAGGAGGATGGAAAAATCATTCACCACATTAAAAAAAAAAAAAACCCTCCCTGCATGAGGGATGTAGAGAAATTTATAGAACATCACAAGTTCAAGAAAAACAGAAAGCTTTTGGCAACTCTTATTTTCTAGATCAACATTTTTATCTCAAAATGTTGCAAGACTTTTCTATAAATGAAATTCCAGTACCTTCCAAGAGATCATAGATCATTTACGAGTTATCTCCTAGCTTAAGACGATGACCATATGTTGCTGAAGAACTGATCACCTCACCTGCACAGTGGCATACAAAACTCTGAATGTTCGGGCACGCTGGCTTGGGAATGCCGAGGGTACAGGATTAGGACTCCTGATTGAATGCTCAAAATTATTTTCATGTAAAAATTTACATTACATCAAACATTATACAAGTCAGAGGAGCTCATTAGCACCTCGTGCATGAAGAATGGAATTATTGCTCTAGTCACAGTAGTAACCACAGTAGTAAATAAAGTATACTTAACATTCAACAGCTGCTTAGTGTTCCTTTGGGTGGCTAAATAGAAAAGGATATTGGAAGAAAACCTGAACCAATTTCCTTTTTAAAACAGTATGTTTTGCTTACAGAGTCAGTATTGCATGGAGTCCGACTGGCCTTGGACTCTCTCTGTAACCCAGGCTGGCCTTAAACAACGCTCTCTGCAGCCAACGCTAGTCCTAAACTGATGATTCTATTACTTCAGCCACCCCAAGTCTAGGTTTATAGACATGGGCCAGCATACCATGTACTCAAGTACCTTCAGATCAAATTGAATGCTTCCTTTCTGGTTAAAAAAAATTGTCACAAATCATGTCACAAATTGTTTATAGAAGACAACCAAAACCTAGGTAGCTACTGACTTGTGAGTAAAAACACTGTGCCTTTGTGATTCTGCTTAGAGACTCCCTAGAATGACATCCCTGGCATCACTAGTAGAATTTAGGTCAATGGGCCAATTACTCGGTGCTAAGATCAAAGGCAGAGACAAGAGGCTGCTTCTCTGCCAGGTCCTTTTGGAGTCTTGGCTTTAAGCAATTGTGGAGGCAACTTTATGTGCCACAAACAAACAAATCTCTAAGCTCGTATAAAGCATTCTAGAAACAATTTCACCCTTAGTTCTCTCGGTCAATAGCATCTTTATCGTCACCCCTCAGCCCCTTCACAATTCTCAGTTTTCTTGTTATGACTGAATGACACAGCCCTAGGACTATCAGTCCTTTGTTAATCAGCAAGTGTCTTAGCGGCAGGAGTGGATCAATAGTTGTTGAATCTCCCAAGAACAGATCTAAACAGCTTAAACAGAGACTGACCTGGTGGCAACTGGTGCTGGGGTGGAGCTGTGATCTTCTCTGACCCCAAGCTTTTTTCGGGAGTTTCCTCAGATACCAGCCAAGTTTGGCTTGCTCTGAGGGAAGTCGGGCTGGCTCCTTTGGTCTCCGTGACCTTTGTAGAAGATGGTGCCTCCAAGGTGTCAGCAGAGGGGAGCCCAAAGGAGACACCGTTCTTTCTACTAGGGTAATCATTAAAGACAGCTTCCCCCTCCCTAGGCAGCGGAGGGAGCAGGAGGATCCTATGGTGCTGCTGTGGGCTGGAGCACCTTGGAGACAGAGGCGAGGGAACAGGTGACGGCCGTTTGTGTGCGCTGGACTGAGGCGATGAATTATTAAATACCATGCCGAGAGCTGTTGGAGCCTGAGGGGTTGGCTTCTTCTCATCGCATTTGGGTTGTGGGGAATCAGGGCCTACCGTGTGGGGCAGGTCCAGAAGCAGGAATTTATGGCCACTCTGTGGTAGCCCAGCCTTCCTTTGGCTTCTAGTTTCTGGGAAAGCGTGGATGGCCCTTGTGTTGAGAGAGAAGCCCAACCTTTTCCCCTCAGTGGCTTCGTCTAACTTCTCACTCTCTATCACCTTGCGGAGAACCTTGTTCACAGCGCCCTCTGTGCTTGCTGGTTCTTTGGTAATGGAGGCTCTTTCTGTGGCTGAGGACCGCAATGACTTGATCCCTTGCTGCTCCTCCCCCAGCGTCCTGGAACTAAGAGTCTCAGCCTCACCTCCTGGGAGGGTGAGGAAATCAGCTTTTGGGATAAACTCGGTTTGGGACTCTGGGCAGAAGGCAACCCTTCCCTTGACATCATGGTGTGCCCTAACTATTCTTTGTACTGGAGCAGATGGTTCCTTGACCTTGGCCACCACTTTGGAAACAGGTTTCTTACTGCAAGTCCGCTCCAATGACTTTGACTTCCGAGTCCCGCTGCCCCACCTCTCTGCCCCTGGAAGTTTCTCATGATTTTCAGACAGATTTGGTTGTGGGGGCTCCTGCTTGGGAGAACTCTTGAGTTGCCCTCCCACGTCAGTATCTCCTACCTCGGTTGGGCTGCTGTCAGGGGACAGAGGTCCTTCAAGTTCAGTGTCCTCTGAGGTCCTCCCAGAGTTTCCGAGGCCCAGGTCTGCATCTGGTGTCCTGAGGATGTTGGCAGGGCAGCTCTCTCTTCTCCGTAGCGAAGAGGTAAGTGTTCCCTGCGGAACTAAATTTCCTCTTTCTTCTAGGAGCCGGAGATTAGGCCTAGCTCGAGGAGAAAAGGAGCTACTGGAACAGACCTGGTCCTTCCCCATCTGAAGAGCTGACTCCTGGCAGCCACGCCCTTTCCTCCTGGTTCTCTTCTGCGCGAGCTCCTCTGGGCTCTCTCTCCTCCTGCCAGACCTCCGGGGCTTTTTGTTCTCTTGGGAGCTCCTCCTAATGAGAGAGCTCACGGGGAGTTCTCTGCTCCAGTTGCCAGCACTCTGGAAATAGTCGTCCGTGGGGGCAAGGCTTACTGACAGCTCCTGCAACTTCCCCTCCTGGTTCCCCATCGAAATGCCGAGGATGTTGTCTGACCTCAACAGATTGTCCAGCAGCCTCTCCTTCTCAGCTGTGAGCTTGTATAGCTCTGTCAGAATGTTTTTTGTGGGAGTCTGTTTGAAAAATATGTCGCCTGGATGTTCGTTCGGCTGCTGGCTGAGGCTGGTGATGTCTGGCCCCTCCCTGACTTGGTAGCAGTTGTGGAAAGCGTTATTGGATCTGTCTAGAGTTACAGTGCCCTTGTATGAAAATCCTCGGACTTCCCCTTTAGGAAGATAGAAGCTGATATAGCAGAGTTCAGCGATGGGGTTATGCAGCTGGAGGATGCAGTGAGTGCCTTCCATTATGCCTACCTAATTATTCATGCTGTGGAGATGCTGGTCTGTGGTCAGCTCCAGTGGGGAGGCATGTGATGGTGGCTAGGCAGAGAAGGCAGCTGACAGTCCTTTCCCGAAATGAGGCTGCCTGTTAGAGAAACACAGGAAGAAAGCTGCTCGTCTAACAGAGTGCACACATCACAGGCCGACATCAATCAGAGCATAACCATGCAGATCCTCCCTTTCTGGCCAGGAGCCTGACTGCAGCTTTGTAGGTTCCTACCCACCTTGATCAGGAGGTATTGATCAGGAGGTATTGATCAGGAGGTATTGATCAGGAGGTATTGACCAGGAGGTATTTCTATAGCTAACACATGGGAAAGGGCTTTCATTTTAGCCCCAGCACAGGTCCCCTTTCTTCATCTTGGAACCCACTGTACAGCCTAGAGCCAGTCTGTCTACTTCTTCAGACCACAGTCTCTATTCTTCTATAAAACAGCTAGTGAGCCTTCCAGGAGCTCTGGGAGAATAGGACTTTGAGAGCCTTAGAAATGATAGCTGTTTCAATGACTTGTGTTTAGAACATGATTTTCAAAGATGATAAGCTTTTGTTATCATAAAAAACATTTTAAAAGTCTCTTCCTTCAAAGCACAACCGTGTGGAGTAAAAGTATCAGACCAGGATACCTGAAGAGAGATGAAGCTTCAGGTCTGCTCGACTCTGCAAAGTTCTATCAAAAAGCCTTGTCCAAAAAATACAAAGTGTTCCATTTAAAAGTTTAAAATTAAGGAACTCAGGAGGCTTACTCAAGTTTTGTCTTGTTTTGAGACAGGTCTTGCTATATAGCCTTGGCTAGCCTGGAACTTGCTATGTAGACTAGGCTGAACTCAAACTTGTGATCATCTTCCTGCCTCTGCCTCTCAAATGCTGAGATTAGAGGTATGGGCTGCCATGCCCAGCTGGATTTTGCTTGGCACTTGTTTTCCCTTTCTACCTGTTTGCTACTTGAAGCTAAGTGAAAAGGAGAGACAATACTGCTGGTCCTTAGGGATCTTTCATGGACATGGTTGGAAATGTCACCTGAGGGGTGTTATGTGATTTGAAGGGGTCCTAAAATGTCTTCATAACTAACACCTTCACATGCAAATATGAGCTTAGAATTCCATACTGTAACACTTCATTTTGTAAGTTAATGTACCACCCAACCTTCAAGTTTCTCACACTTAAAGGACAATCTCCTAGGAATAACAAAATAACAATCATTTAACCACTGATACAGTTTGTAATTTACTTTCCCCAAGTGTTTTTTTTTCTCTTAACTTGTTTTAAACTAGAAAAAAAAAGTTATGTAAGAGTACATTTTGAGTCCAGACAGGAGGAAGAATGTGTCGTGAAAACTCCTTAAGGAAAACACATGAAGTCAAGCGATGAAGTAGTGGGTGGGTGTGAGTGGGTGGGGTCACCTGGTCAAGACTGAAGTGTCACGAGGATTCCGAGATTACATAATTTTAAATAAGAATATGTCTGCTTGCTTGAAAAGCCCACTTCAGAAGAGACAGGATTCCTAGAGATTGAGTACATAGTCACAGATACTTTTATTTCATATTCACTTAATCGAAGGGCCATCAGGGCACAAGGAGAAGGCGCACAGAAGAGATGTGAAGTCAAGACAGGCCTGGCCCTCCTAACAGCTGCACATGGTCTGCTCTCGTTTCACTCATTACATACTATCTTTACGATCTCTCTAAAGTGCTCACTGTTGGTACATCCTAAATATGCATATATGTACGGACACCTGACAATCACCAGCACTCATTGGAGAGGCAATCTTTCAGTCTGTGGTTTACAGCAGCAATGGAGTTCCATTTATGAATTCTCAGACACACTGAAAGGAGGTACCAGACGTGCTGTTGTGAGTTGTGAGAACCTGAGAGTCCCTCCTCTGCCTTCAAGCATCCCCCTCCAGCTCACGGTAGCTCACTGACTTCCCTGAGCCATGAGAAGTGTCTACAAAAGTAGAGAAGTGCACTGTATACTTTTCAGAATCCTTTCCTTGTAGCAGTCCACAGTTCAAGTCATAATTTCAAGTAGGACGAAGACTGCCTAGTGCCTCTTTCCAAGGAAGAGTTACACTTACACAGACTTACACTTTGAATTCATCATCTCATTTAATCAGCATGGCATCATTTAACAGATGAAATAATATTGAAGGTCAGAGACATAAGAAAATTATCTACGAGGATTTCCCATAAGAAGCAAATTTTAAAGTCAGATCTATTCCTGCCCCCCATTGATTTGTGGGCAAATCTGCTGCTCTCCCTCTGCTTCTACTGGTGAACAGAAGACCCTTTTGTTATGTCAATTTAATGTAACACAACTCCCACTCTAGCCCCCCTTCGTCAGGGAGGGCAAGGAAGCCTTCATCATATACATCCTCACCGCCTAAATCTCTCCCAGTCGGCCCCTCTATGCTCTCGAACACTTACTGCTAGCTAAGTTAAACCAGAGGGTCCCTCATCCAAGTCCAGGGCTCATCTTCCTAGGCCCATGTGGCCCCCTTTGTTTTCTACTTTACAGTTTTTAGAGGCAACTGGACACCCACCTAGAAGTTAGGGAACACTAGCTTTAGCCTTGGCTTATGTCGTTTTACGCCTGGTCTGGTTACATCTTACGCTGTGTTTTCTTTCTCACTCCTGAACAGTGTATCGGGCTTCCTTTAGACTGTCACCCAATAACGAGTGAAATGTAGCCTAGTGTCCAGTGTTTTGAATGCAGAACCGCAAGAGCAAATGGCCAAAAGCAACAGCAAGGCAGAGCAGGCTCCTCCCCCTCCCCCTAGCAAAGAGCAATGGAGGAGATCCTGCTGCTGAGAATTAAAAAAAACACACCTAAAAACCTTAACCCGAAAATTTCTGTGCCGCTTTGTTTAAAGGCTTGTTCTCCCTAGCAGGAACACATGAAACAATGTTTGTGCTTTTTAACCCCCAAAAATTGTTATAAATTTCTCAATTTGTTTATAATTTCTCTTAGCTTCAAAAAAATCATACTTTATCTACCCCAAAGGTCAAACCATTATTTAATCCTCAATTAACAACAAGTTTTCTTTTATAGACAAACAGTTACTGCCTATTCTAGATACATAATTAACATGATATTTTCTTCTCAGTTACCTAAAACAGATAAATTCTTAACTCTTCCTTTTGCTTTCCTTAATACTTAAAGGGTTCCTTCCTCAAACATCCTTGCCTTGTGTCTAGGACCATAACAACAGACCACCAATGTGCTCCCAATCGAACTGTTACAGGCTTAACACCTACAGTACCCACCCTATACAGGCACCACCCTGCTGGGGCTCTGCTCCCCGGTGATGAATATTCTACAGGTTTATCTCTACAAAAGGAAGAAAGACAATGCTGCCACTCAGGCCAGACAGACCTGCCATCTACTGGGACCTGCCTGGGGCTGTGAAGCTACTTTGGTCCAGACACATCATCTGACTGAAGACTTTCGAGACAAGCAGACACTGAGTCACATAGATGACACATAGATGGAGACCTGAGGCTCTCCAGCAACAGATGAACTCTCTCACCAGAGCTACTGGCTATGGAACTTGGAAAAACTTGCATGGTAGTAAGGAAAACATTATGTCTACATAGATAAATCAAATATTGTTTAAAACCAATGCTAATACCCTCAAAAACTCTGTACAAACTCACCCTCAATTTCAATCCACTGAACAAATTAATTCAATAATCCCT
Source organism: Rattus rattus (assembly GCF_011064425.1). Lineage (NCBI taxonomy): Eukaryota > Metazoa > Chordata > Mammalia > Rodentia > Muridae > Rattus > Rattus rattus. The sequence continues at coordinate 91,592,967 of NC_046158.1, read as the reverse complement.
TGCCTTCCTAGCTTCAACCCCTTGTTACCCCTCTGGCTTATGTTGTGTTCTATTTTAATAGTTATACCCCAGCCCACCCAAAATTTTTACTAAAGATGACATAATATAATAGACAGTCACTCAAATGACACCCCCCTTTAAACAAAAAAAAGAAAAGGGAGGAGTTGTGGGGCAGTGGAGCCATGTCACCAAAGACTGGGAAGGTGGAGTGTTCAGAAACACCTGTACCCTCAGACCTGAGGAGGGTAGAAGTTTCACTCATTCCTGACCTGGGCTCCTGTCCTGGAGCACGTGACCATGGCCCCCCATGGGAAGATCATGACCTTTAGTCACGTAGCACAGAGTTCTCCACGCCAATAAGCTTCCCGTCCTGGACACTCCCTCTGCAGAAGGTATTCAATCTCTGGGCCACCCTGAGTACGTTGTGTGCATCCATTCTCCACAATGAACAATAAATAAACAATACAGACAGACAGGTGAGGACTGTCTCTCTCATCAAGAACCGTTGACGGGGTGGGAGGGGGGGCGTTTGTCATACAGAGCCTTGCAGCCTAAGTCTCCTACATCATTCCTGACTCCACTAGGTTGGTTCCCAGCAGTGACTGATGCCCTGGAGTTAGGGGTCACTAGCTTCCAGCCTCACAGTTTCCATCCCAGAACCCCAGAATAATGGGGAGCCCAACTCTTGAATTCCATCAACAAAGTTCACTGCATCCACACACACAAAATGTCTGTTAGTCCCAATCACAAAATTCAAGCTAAAGATTAGGAAATTATGATATGGAACTTTATAGCAAAAAGTATAATGCAAGGCATAAAGCTACCATTATAAAAGAAAGTCTTCCAATTAGCGTGGCATCTCCATCCTTCACGAGACTTTATTGTAGAGTCTTTACCATATCTGTGAGGCCCACATCTGTAGCTGTATTGGTTTTATGTCAACTTTAACACAAGCTGAAGTCATCTGGGAAGAGGGACTCTCAACCGAGAATGTACTTCCTAAAACTGACCTGTAGGCAAGTCTGCTAGGTCTTTTCTTGATTAATGATTGATGCAGGAGAGCCAGTCAGCCCACTGTGGGTGATACCAACCCTGTGCAAATGGTCCTGATTTGTGTAAAAGTAAGCAAGTCAATAAGAGCACTCCCTGCCTCCAGACTTCTGCCTTGAGTGCCTGCCCTGATTCCTCACTGACGGAATATGACCTTGAGGGCTGCTTGAGGAAATGAACCCTTTCTGCCACAAGTTGCCTTTGTGACGCAGCAATCGATGTCATACCCAAGGCAGTATCTGTGATCAAGAAACTCCAAAAATCCTTACCCAGAGGAGGAAAGGGTGTGAACAAATGAACACTCTGCACCCTCTAAGGCACCAAGCTAAAAGAGGCTTGGAGGCACAGGCTCTAGCTTCAAGGATCCATTAGCGAAGAAGATTGTGCTGAGTCATCGCACAGGCTTTTTCCACTTGAGAAACCAGAGGGAGAAAAACTGTCTTACAGGAAAAAAGGCAAAGCAAAAAGGCACAGAGTGTGGAGTGGCGTTCAGCGCCCCAGCACCACCCTCCATGCTGAGCTATTTCAGGCAGCATCTCCTCAGTCTGCTTTGACTCAAACACAGCCGCCCTGCAGGAGCCACACACACTGGACTGGACATCTTAATTCGGTGCATGAAAGAAAGGTTTTCTCTGGCTGTTCTCAGTGTCAACGCACTTTGTTTCCCCAGGGACTCTCATGCCTCCCATTTCCTCTTGCTAACTCCCAGGCTTACATTTTCTCTGTGACAACACTGGGTGGTGATTTATTCCCTGATTCGTTTTCCAATAGCAAGTAGGTGACATCACTCTACTCCAGATGGAACTATCTGTTGTGCCTCCTCATAATGAGAAATGATTGCCTTTTAGGAGATGGTATCCAATGCTCATAATGTATTTCACAAAATACCCGAAATAAGTTCAAAGAATCAGTTGCAGTCATCCTGTCTGCTGATCATACATTTCCTAATTGATTTTGGCTCTAAAAGACCAACACAAAGCTTTCTTCGGTTAAGTCACTAGCACAGTCATGACCTGGGACTCCATCTGGGCCCAATATTGCAAAAACTGATTTTCTATAATGTCCATTATTGAACTTTAAAAGTTCTACTTGTCCAATCAGGTTAATGCTTCACTCTTCATGCCATTCTAGTCACCAGAAAACAGACTTGAATGAATTCAGTTGATAAGTTCCCCTGCAGGTTAGACTTGGACTTTGACTTAGACTTTGAGAAACAATCATGGCAGGCTGCAAAGAGTAATGAGGGGAGGCCAGTGTGTTTATTCCTGGCTCCCTCCCTGCTAGGCTGAATTGTGCTGGGGGTGTGCACTCTATCGGAAGCCATGCCTCTTCTTGGGAACCAGGCACTCTTCTACCCATAGATCCTTTCTCTGGGTACCAGTTATTGCTCCTTCCCAATGAGTATTCAAGTCTAAATGCTTTAATTCTCCTTCTTGTGATCTTGGACAAATCCATGCCGATCTGTCCCCATTCCATCTGAATTAAGTGGGATTCAGTGTAGAGCCTCTACTTTGCATTTTGCTTAATTTCTCAAATAGGAACTACAGAAATGAAGGAAGACATACAACGTTCTGGATTTTCTTTCATTTGAAGAAACCTTTGTTGTTTTTTGTTGTTAACACACACCTTGTAAAAGTAGGACTAAGTGATTTTAAAAAATCACTAAAATACAGATCAGAAAGAGACCCAACCCATAAGGCATCAAAAAAATATTCAGAGGCATTTTAAATGTTTGTAGCATTTGTCAGGCATAAGAAAACAGTTCGAGTAGCCCCAGATAACTCAACTAAAAGGTAAGTTTGACAGACAGATGAAGAAAATGAATTGCTGAGAATTAGGAACATCACATAAGACAGAGAAATCAGCTAATACCAAGGGGAAATTCATTGTTTTTCAGATGTCTATCAAGAGAGATAATAGATAACGTCAAGGAAGATAATATTGGGGCTGAACAAGTTTTAAAGATAAATGTAGTGGTTCTGGAGGCTGGAAATCTAAAAACATGACATGACACCTGATGAGAGCCCTCACACTGTGTCACCTTCTCCAGGAGGAGGAAGGACAGGAATGCACTGGCAAATGGAGCTAAACTTGCTTCTAAGCCAAACCCACGGGGCTTGGAAGATAGCTCAGGGGTTAGGGATTTAGCTCAGTGGTAGAGCGCTTGCCTAGCAAGCGCAAGGCCCTGGGTTCAGTCCCCAGCTCTGAAAAAAAAAGAAAAGAAAAAAAAAAGGAAGATAGCTCAGTGGTAAAGAGCACAGGCTACTCTTCCACATGACCCCAGTTCTATTTCCCACACCCAAGTGGTGGCTCATAACCATCTTAACTCAAGTTCCAAGGACTCTGATGCCCTCTTCTGACCTCCATAGGCAGCAGGCAGGCAAGTACATGGAACATACAGACACATCACTCATACATATACAATAAAAATTAAAAAATAACCCTACTCTAATAAACTTTTCCCAGAATGACGATATTATTTGCTTATGAGGGTGGTGCCCTTACAGCCTGCAAACATACTATTTTCTCCCTTTATAAACACAATGGCATTGGGGACTTGAGTCTCTAACACAGGGACTTTAGAGGGAAAAAAATTAAACCATAGCATGAGTGACGCCTTCCTGCAGAAATATGTAAATTCAGGTTGTTTGAAAATCAATTCTAACTTCATGGGCAAATTATTCACGGAGCCTCTGATGAGTTTTGATCGGGGAGGTATGTTTAGCTCTAAATCCAAGGAAAATTAACTTGGCAGTAATGTCAGTGCAGACTGGAGTAGACTGGCAGGTATTCAAGCATGAGGAGTTAGGGGCATCAAATTCTGAACAGAAGTTGAGAAAGAAAGAAATGGGATGGGATTATGAGCTGGAAAGTAGTTTTTCCAGTAGAGCAACAGATAATCCTGTTGTACTGTTACACTATTAGTGTGGAGGGCAAGGAGAAGTGGTGGGAGGCACAGGAGAGGCAGGTATAAAGTCCCGTTGTCATGTTTGTTTCATCTCTCTAGGACATGGGAAACGTAGGAATGTTTTTAAGGTGAATGGAAGAGGGCAGTAAGAATGGGGACACTGAGAGAACAAATGGGAGATGGAAACCAACACGAGATATCAGATAAAGGTAGGCCTCACAGGGAGGAGACACCATGGGTTCCAGGGTGCACGGTGTTGGAGCCATCACTGACAAGAAAGGTTGGTTTCACGCCAGTAGCTAAGTAAGAGAGAAGATGGCAATGCAGGAAGTGCTGAGGCTGACACTGAATACTCTCTCAACTTTCATGATTTTTTCCTCTACATTACAAGTAGAGAAGCATCAAGACAGGCTCTACATCTTGAATCTTGTATGTCTTTCTAACTCTATTTTTACTGTGAAATCCCACAGTCCAAGTTGGGTCTTAGTATGCTGGCAAGCATCTACTACAAATAAAATGGAAGCCAAATTTTGGTCAACCTATCATTTTAAATTGTAAATTCAGAGAGAGTTATCAAAGCGGGGGGGGTTGTATTTTGGGGCCATTTTTATTGCTGTGCTGTTTACTTATTTACCCATTGATTTCAGACTCAGCAACCAACCTGCTCAGTTACCCAAATATGCTTCATGATACGCCCTGAAGAGCCCCTCAAGACCACAGCGAATCTTCTCTATGCCTCCCCTCTCCTCTTCCTCCTCTCTCTTCCCCCCAAGTCTCATTCTATAAAGAAAACTCCAAGTTTTCCACATTACCTACATGAGAACATAACGTTTAGAAGCCTCTATACATCAGTGGGTCCATGTGGCTATCTGCTTTATGTTATCTCTCTAACGTATGTATGTTACCCATATGAAGGAATAAACCACTTCTTCATGATTTGAATACAAATTAGAAATGAGATTTATATTTATTGGATGCTCAAGGCTTTACCGCAATGGCTGACCATGTAGCACCTCACAAAGCAAGTTGGCAATACTTCAATGCAAGTGAAAATTGGCATTTATTTTATCTGTTATAGAAATTCCCCAGTGCCATGAGACCTAGTTTGAAATGTTGGTAATTTCACAGTCAAAGTTCCAAAGGTAGGAATTTTAACTCTGCTGTGTACACTGGTCTGGGGCTTCCTTCTTGTAATGCTGTAAGAACACAAAATGAAGTGATAAAATCAAATAAAAAGTCTTTTCAAATAAAAAAGTCATTGAAAGACTATGAAAAGCCTCTTTTTTTTAGTGTTTCCTGCCTCTTAATTATCTTCTTTCCTCTACTTATTTTTGAGCATGCAACAGCACTTTCTTGTCAAATATACCTTCTTTTTCACAAGTGAACGCGTTTCTTACAGATTTGACAGCCTACTCCATGCAGTTCTTATCCCCCACCCTCATGGAAACTTTAAGTCAAAAATAATCTCTGCATATGCTAAGAGAAACTTGTGTTTACAGATTGGAGAGTGATCTTAAGAACAGCTTTGGTTAAAACAGACATTTGAGTCCCCCCCATTATAGGGTCAAGGCTTGAGGCAGGATCTTCTGAGGGACTCTCAGATTTGAAGCCCTATAACGGAAAAGAAGGGAACTCAGGGTTCTAGAAAACTTCTCAGTCACCTCTCTACATTCCTTTAGAGTCATCTCTATTAGAAGGAAGTCCTCCTCTTTCATATCTCTTGTGTTCCATAGCTCTTGTGTTTATGTTTCACATAGTCTACATTTATTTATAGATCATAGTAATGTGACAGTTGTACAAAACCTGTAAGAAAAGTGGTTCAGCTTGAACTGCTATGTGAACCACACACCTCTCCAGCAAGGCAGACAGCCATTGTCATTGCCACTGTGCACACTGACTCCTAGTCACATGTGTAGTATACAATAATTGTGCAACTCAAATGCAAAGGTGTCTAAACACCCAACAGAGATCTGTAACCACTCCCCACTTATGTGCAACTTTTCAAAGAAAGGAAACAAGAGAAACAAAATATCATCCAAGCAATATTTATTGTTCAGTAGTATTTAACATGCAAGTCAACTCAAAGCTGGCATTCTCCCAAGGTTTCTCACTTATGAGTTCTAAACTCTTCAGAGAGACATCCTTTTAGAATTACTTTTCTGATTAAATATTCAGGATCTTATAAGAGACTAATTTACAGGTAACAGTGTCATAGGCACATCTGATCCCTTTCTGCTTGTTATTATTCAGGGACACATTTTTATTCACACTTCACAAGCTCTGATGGTTACCGTGGGAATCAAAAGAGGTTCCTGTTCATCTTTATCTGGTGTAATATTATGAAATTCGCCATACGAAATGTAATTTTGCAAAACTCCCATAACTGTATGCATACAGTGATTAACCAGAAGGATTTCCCTGAGATGGGAAGGAAAAGGGCAACTCAGTGAGGGAAGCCATGGCCATGAGCTGGAAGCAGGGGCACTCCATGCCTTTATAGCTATCATCTCCATAATGCTCTGCCAAGTTTTTCTTAGTGAACCAATCAAAAGATGGGGAGATAACATCTGAGGATGAACAATCAAAATCAAGACAGCTGATTTAATAGATAGAAGAGGGTGTGGAGAAGGAAAAGAATGTTAGCCAGTGTCAGGATCCGGGCTGAGTGTATCCCAAACCTCATACACTGTTTCCATGGACGTAAGAAATGGGGACTAGTAATTCTTCAACTGTACCCATGGGAACCCAAATCTGCAAAGCCGTTATTTACATAGTTGGAGCTTGAATCCTATTTGCTTAAAAAACTTTGTATGCAGAAGCTGTAAAAGACTGCACTTCCTAAAACTTCACTGATGCTGATTTGTACGTCAAGACCTCGAGGACCTCTAGTATCACCACTGATTTTTCCTTCCCTTTGGGAAGAGAATTATTGATAGTTTGTTGTGACTAACCTGCTAACCATGATCTGTGTGCAACTTGACCCGAATATAAGTTCCATCTAGCAGCGGAGGTAAAGAATATGTAACTAACTTTTTCTTCTTTTCTTTCTTTCTTTCTTTCTTTCTTTCTTTCTTTCTTTCTTTCTTTCTTCCTCTCTTTCTCTATTTTCTTCCTTTCTTCTTTTAAATACTGGCAATTTTGACAAATTTAATTTTTGTAACATAAAATATAATAAGGTAAAACAAAACTATAACATTGAAATCAGACAGAACAAGCAAACAACAGAAAAGAGTCCAAGAAAAGGCATTAGAATCAGAAACCCATTCATTTGTACACTCAGGAATTGCCCAAACACACCAAGCTGGAAGCCATCACATGCATGCGGAGGATCTGGTGCAGGCCTGTGATGGCCCTGTGCAGGGCACCTCAGTTTTTATGAGTTCATATGAGCTGTGATCATGCTCTTTAGAGATCTTGTTTTCTTGATGTCCTCCATCCACTCTGGTTCTTACACTGTCTGCCTCCTCTTCCACAGTTCCATGAACTCTGAGAGGACAGACATCCTGTTTAGGGCTGAGTGTTCTATGGTATCTCACTTTCTGCCTAATGTCTAGCAATGTGTCTCTGTATTTGTTCTCATCTGCAGCAGCAGAAAGTTCTTGGACGATGGCTGAACAAGGCCCTAATCTATGATTATAGCATAAGGTCAAGGAGTTGTTTTATTGCTACAGGTTTTTTTGTTTGTTTGTTTGGTTGGTTGGTTGGGTTTTTTTTTTGTTTTGTTTTTTAGAACAGTGGTATTTGGTTTTACCCTAGGACCTTGGGCTATCTAATTGTGGACACCCAAGCAGTACTGGGTCTGGGTTCCATCTCATGTAGTGGGCCTTAAGTCAAATGAGATATTGGTTGGTTACTCTCACAAGCTTCCCATCACCATTGCCCTAGCATATCTTGCAGGAAAGACACTATTGTAGATCAGCAGGTTTGTGGCCAGGTTGGTTTTTATGTTTCTCTTTTGGTATTGTACAGAGTACCTTCCTGTTCCAAAGATGCGAGCCTGAGCAGTGAAGGCTCTGTGTAGGCTCCAACTCAACTTCTCCATGTTCAAAGAGTAGATATTGTTTTCAGCAATGGAGCCTTGCTGTCAGTGTGTGGGAAGCCACTTGTAGTCTTAGCATCAGCCTGTGTTGTTTGGGGATTCCTGTAGACGTCTTTGGCCAACTACTCAATTAGATGTAACCCAATCCCAATACTAGAAGCTTCACTGGTGACAGGAGATGGCTAGTTGGGGCTCTGTCTCCCCCATTATTTGGTGATTTCAGTTAGAATCTATCTATATATCTGTATCTATATCTATATCTATATCTATATCTATCTATCTATCTATCTATCTATCTGTCTGTCTGTCTATCTATCCATCCATCCATCCATCCATCCATCCCATATGGGAGCTTCTACTGTATTAGGTTTTCATACTTACCCCTCAAAGGGCCCTTAATTTTGGCTGTCCCCACTCTGTCTTCCCTCCCCTTCCCCATGTGTTCCTCCTACCATCCAGCTATAACTATCTATTCTATTTCTCTTTCCTAACAAAATCTATCTGTCCTCTTACTCTATACTGAACTCTTGTGGTTCTCCAGATTCTAGCTTGGTTATCATTGATTTAAAAGCTAATTTCCACATATAAGCAACTATATACCATTTACTTGCAAAGTTCATAGTTTTTTTTCTTTCTTCTTTCTTTTTTAATGGCAGAGTAATATTCCATTAAATGTGTAAATGTACTACATTTTATTTGTCTATTCTTCTGCTGAATCTAGGTTCTTTCCAATTTCTGGCTATAAAGAATATGGTAGGAGTACCCGTGGCTGAGCAAGTTTCTCTGTGGTAAGATGAAGTATCCTTTGAATCTACAGCTGGATCCTGAGGTAGATCGATTACCATCTTTCTGAGAAGCTGCCACAGTGATTTCCTTTGTGGCCATACTAATTTGCACTGCCACCAGCAATGAAGGAATGTTCCTCTTACTCCATATCCCCACCAGCATGAGCTGTCACTTGTTTTATTGATTCAACCCAGGCTGACAGGTGTAAGGTGAAATCTCAAAGCAGTTTTGATTGGCATTTCTCAGATGGCTAAGGATGCTGAACATTATGTGTTTTTCACCAACTGAGTGTCCTCTTTTGAGAATTCCCTGTTTAGGTCTGTTCCCCATTTTGTGAGTTGAGTTATTTGTAGTTTTTATCTCTATGCTCTCTTTTAAATTCCTATTAAGAATTTTTGTCGTGAAAGTATGCTAGCGCTCGTGGTTAATGATTCTGTTAAGAATCCAGAGAACTTGTTCCACAGTGCTCCCAGAAGAGTGAGAAATGTTAAAAATGCCTCAAATTAAGATAATTACAATTTAATAGCAGTGGGATTCTACCAGAAAGGATATAATAAGGAAAGGTCAGAGTACTGCCAGCAGTCTTTCAAGTCTGGGAGCAGTTCTCCTTGTGACCCAGCTGTTTACCTAATACTCAAAGCAGTAACCCTTGGCAGAAGGTTACTGTACCAAAGGTTACATGTGAACTATAACTAGTTCTTACCCCTTGACAATAAACGCCTCAATTACAGAGAGTCATAACTGCAGTAGGTGCTAAGACAGATGTTTTCTAAGTTTCAGAAGCTACAGTCTGAGCCAAGTCCTTAGAAAGGAAACAGTGGACACATCTCACGTCAAGAGTACACATCTTTCCAGTAAACTTAGCTGCTTTGAGGATTCCTCATCCATTTGCCTCTGTCGCTGACACTCCTTCCAGTTGGACGTGTCACACGGACAGTTCTCTAGTGATTCCTTCGCATTGCTATGTCCAGTGCAGAAACACTACCACACAATTCCCTCAATCAATTTTCAGTTCTGTTTCTTGATTTTGATAGGAAAACAAGAACCACAAAAGGGCTGTACTGTAGAGAAATTTGAAATTATAACTATCTTAGTAGAACTACAGAATAAAAGAACTAAAGAATAAAGAACATAAATATAGATTTATGAGATTTATTGTAAAGCCAAGTTTCTGATGAAGTCCTAGATAACCCAGTATAGTGACTTCACAGTGCTTCTAGAATTCTATTCAACACACATTTTTTTTTAAAAAAGGAAAATATTCTTTTGAGAAACAGAAATCACTAATGAAAATATTCCTAAATTTGGGATTAAAATTCTAAGCTGACTTAGCACATAAGTACATGTAATTTAGAACTGAGTTTTATGACCAATGGCTGCTGCTTTGATTTCCAGTGGAAACTTCTGGTTCTCTTCCTTCTACTGTGTACAGGGAATCTGAGGAACAGAAATCCTATGTGTAGAAGAATCTACATTGTCTGTGGTAGTTCTGAGAGACAGTCTAAAATGACATGAACATCTAGTAAGAGCAGCACCTACATAGGCCAGAAGGATTCAGGATGAGAGAGAAACTAGACCCCTGGATCCAGGCTTTATCAAAAGTGTTTTCTTGGGATAGGCTTTGATTTTAAAAGTTGCAAATGTTACAACTTTTTGTATCCCAACTTACAGAATAAATGTGTGAAACACATGGCCCCAACTGAGCAATTATTAAACCATCAGATTAAGTAGTGACATTCTCTAAAGTGGGCACATACTTCATGATAAACCAACTTTCCAGATGAAGGATTATATGTGGATTAAGAGATCAGGATTTATCAAGTAATCTTCCTCACAGGGCCTGACATTAGTAGAGGAAATCAATTTGGCTGCACTGCACAGATATTTGAACCAAACAAATATATAACCTTTACGTCTTTCCCCTAAAAGACATTGTTTTGGATCATTAGAATGCTTCAGTAAAAACCAGATTCATAATAGGAGTAACTTCAGTACATGCACACTTACATGCACACTTAATTTCACTAATGGTTGTTGGAGGAAAAATGAATCATGTTTCTGTTTGTTTTTTAATCTTGAGTTTGAAAGGCAGGACGTATTTCCTTAGTTCTTCTTGAATACTAACTGCCTTCCCAGGCCCAAAGCATCATTAATGGAACAATTATAGTTAGTGCTTATACATGCTAATTATAGTTAGTGTTAATACATGCTAATTATAGTTAGTGTTTACTCTAACTATACTCTAAATACTTTAACATGCTAGAGTATTTAAATGAAATACAACTCACAAATGTATTAAAAACATATGATGACTCATAGTACTGGATCAACGTCACCAAATGTTAGTATAAAATACAGTCATGCATTGTCTAGACACAACGACTCAAATGTGTTTATATTTAAAGTGCTCATTGATATAAGGATTTTATTAAAAACTTGATTCCATTACTAAAGTATACAGAGGAGAAACAGATTACGAGCAAACACTAACTGACTGTTCATTGATGGGGTGGTGCAGCCATTGCCTCCAGGCTGAGCGTGACCATCAGAAACTCAAAGCTGAGCAGCTTGGGTGACCTGCATGAGACCCTCATGAGATCTGGTCCAACGTTCCCTCATGGAAGGAAAACAGAGGCTCACAAGCTCCACATGAGTTCCTACCCTTTCTGATGTTTCAGTCACTGCTGTATAAGAGATAAACAATGTTGTGACTGCCTTGAGCCATTTGTGCTCCTACACAGAACGCCAATAAACTCACTGGTTCCCGAGCTGGCTTTGAATGGAATACTTTGTTCTGTTGGTGCCTCCTCTATCTGGGATGAATGTTTCTGTATCTTCCTTCCCCACAAAGCCCCCCAGTGGATGAAGTTGAGGCCGTGGCCATGGATACACCCAGTTACCAAGCAGAAGAATGGCAAGAGGAAGAAAAACAGAGCACTCAGAGTGAAGATCCGTGCAGATCGATCTTCAGAGCCAGAACCAACAGCCACACCCAAGTGCCCAAGAAAGCGCTGTACAGACGGTCATCATGAACCGAGGTCAAAGAATGGAGCAAGGAGACTGACACCGGTTCTGAGGTTTGGCAATAAGTTAGAGTTTCTAAATAATTTTTTCTTTTTGCTTATTTAAATCTATTTATCTTCGACTTCACAGGGCTGTGATCTTCATTTTATGTCATATTATATGAAGTTCACAGGGAACACTGGGGTAGAATTGAGTTTCAACATAAGGGAGTCTGAATCCACAGTCAACAACTTCTCAGCACAGCCTTTCTGAGGTGCTCAGGCTCAGACTGTCTGCCAATAGGACTGATTATCTGCAAAGGGTTTCTAATCGGTATAAGGAAAATGAGAATGCAGGTGATTTGAATGCAGGCTAAGAAAGTAAGGAGGATGTGAAATAAATAATACAATTTTAAGACGAGAGAGCAAGATAAGTGAAGGAGGCTAGCTATGCCACAGAAATAATGCAGCAAGGAAGAGGACGGGTATCTGGAAAGTTTCCAATAAGAGAATAACAGCACACACTGACATAACAGCTAAATGCCATCACAGAAGGTTTATGTCACCGGGTGACGAACCTGAGCCCACTCCAGGGTACACAGAGTCTACCTTTTCCTCGTGCTGGTGAGCAAGGTAGCTTTATTAGAACAAGTAAGTGCTCAGGGAGATTTTTGAGAGGCTGAAGGTGAAAGGAAAAGGGGGGATGACATGTTTGGCTGTAAAAATCTGGAGGAAGACATGACGCAGGGAAAAGGGTAGAGAGAAAAAGTTTACAACAGCATGGAGAAAGAGAGACAAGCTTTGAACAAAGGTAGGACATAGCTGATGTTTGTAGAGAAAAGCTCTGCAGGCCATGAAATCAAGCTGTGCTGATACAGGCCCAGGAGACAGGGGCCACACGTTCCCAGCAGGGGTTTTTTCTCTTGTGGCAATAGGGATGAAGCTCAGAGCATTGCCCTGGCTAGGCAAGCTGCCTACCGCTGAGCTACACCAGCTGAGCTACACCAGCACTGTGCAGTGTCTTAATGGAGCGCAGAGGAGGAAGGGACAAGGTGTGATGAGGACAAGGCTAGAGACAAGCACAAGAGGTTGGAGTACTGAGGACACGAAGAGACTAGGAAATAACTGAGGGGGGATTAAGAGGTAAACCGAGCCCAATGTAAACAGGATATAATGAACTAATGTGATCTCAAAAGAACCTGCAAGCACGTCATCACTGGGTTAATTGTTTACAGGGTGAAGAAGCATCTGACAAAAGAAAGAGCATGAAAGAGAACAAGCTCAGTAATAGTGAGAAGGCTAGGTTGACGCCATGACAGGCTTCAAATTGGCAGTTAAGGAGACTAGGCCTAAGAACTGGGCGAGTCCAGGCAAGGCCAGGCAAGTCAATGACTAACAGGAAAATAAAAACAAAAACAAAAAACAAACAAACAAACAAAAAACCAAAAAACCCAGGCTGCGGGCTAAATGCCCCAATAATGGTTCTGGAAAGCCTAGAGATTAAGTTCATCACCAGGGAACTCCAATGTGATTTAAATCGAACCTGTGAACTCACTTGGTGGTCTCTCTATTCTGGTAACGGGAGACCCCAGCATGCTGGGCTTCTGCAGAATAAAACTCTTTTTGATTACATACTATTTGACTCTTTGGTGAATCACGGACCCTTACATTAGGTGTGCTTTCCATCTCAAAGAAAAGAATCAAATACAGGCAAATGGACTTCTGAAGAGAAGCTTGACATCCTGTGTCTTTTAGATCCACCATGATATGACGGTTCTGTGATAGAAATTGTAATGGAACTAAGTAATTGCCCATGCAGTTCCACAGGCCCGGAAGCATTCCTGATCAGTGTCTCCTCATATCTAATCTGCTGCTGGATTGGTAATGTCTACTGCCATGGACGATTCTGTACTTGGAAGAACTGTTTCCATCCTGAACTAGGTTTGGTGGTGGTGGTGGTTTGGTTTGGTTTGTTCTGGTATCTATTATTATGTGAGTTTTTGTTGGAAAAAAGTAAATATAATTTATATTTCTTCAAGCCATGGTCCTCAATATTTCCAAGTACAAGATTTTTGTTTCAAACAAAAAGATAGCTCCAATAATCATTGCATTTTACTGATTTAGGTAATTAGACCACTTGAGACCTCAACACATACAATTTGGTTGGCCTATACTTAAGGGATCAGTAGACAGTCAAATATTGACCATTAGATTCTTGATGAAGTTCCCATCACTTTTCACGCTCTTAACTCCTTAGAGTGTTATACTGCCAATATCCACATGCTATCAGTATGACCGACTGATCAATACTTTGATTCATACAAAAGTTGAGCACTCAATTGTTAATCTTCCTACAACCCACACTCTGCTGCTTCCAAAAGCAAGGTGTCATGGGCCAATTACATCAAGATTTCTATTTGAAAGTCTGAGGGCTTAGCTGTAGGCCTGGATGGAAATCTCACTGTACGAAGGAGAACTTTTAGATGCAAAGAGTTTTTCTTTCTATGTCTACCATAATTAATTCACTGGACCTTTCTTAAAGGCAGGCACTGTTCTTTGTAGAGGTGGGTAGGAAAGATGGAGCTGAAGCACATGGCCTGGAGAAACCACAAGTTATAAGGGCTCTCATAGCTGGGGAATACAGTAGTGTAGTGGTAGATCTGCCCAATCTAGGTGCGCAGCTTGTATTCATATTAATCAAGTTGTGTGTGTGTGTGTGTGTGTGTGTGTGTGTGTGTGTGTGTGTGTGTGTGTGTTTTGTACGGGCTTATTTGGGTTGGTGTTTTTACCGCAACAAATGCCATTTTATTTAAAAGGTAATTTACCTTAAAACTGCAGCAAGATCAGCACATAAAAATATGAGACATGAACTTTACTGAAGTGGGCTTGAGAAAGGCAGCTCTGGGGAGCAACAAGGGTATTAGGACATCTTCCTTTTAACCATCTTTGTGGGGCTCTCACTATATAGCGGGCCTTTTCCTCTACGCCATTCTCGATGGACCATTTCTCTCCCTTCCTCCCTCTCTCCCTCTCTCCTTTTCTCCTCTCTCTCTCCCTCCCCCCTCAGCATCTCTAGCTGGCCTCTCTGTATTTCCGTTCCCTCTAATTATACTTTCTTTTTTTGTCTCTAAGAAAACTCATTCTGAGAAAAATGACCAGTTATAGACTATTCAGGTTTTTATTATATATCTATTCATAAAATCATTTTCAAAGTTCCCTTTCAGTGAAGAATGGCAGACTGTGAAGCTAATTAAAAAGACTACAGTTATATTTAAATAATGGAAGTACTGATAGGGTTCAAGAGTCTCCCAGTCCTGATGACAACCTAACACTGCTTCCTATAGCTAAGAAGCTAGTCTAGAATACAAAGAGAGTTTCTAAATTGAGAGACAAACAGCCTGTGTCTTTAAATATGATATTTCTTATTACTTAGTGATCACTAAGTGGCATTTCTTCTACCTGTTTTAATGCAATCTTCACAAAACCAAAGTCTATGACGTAGGTCATATAATGTCCATTTTACCCAGAAAGAACTTGATGCTCGGACAGGGGCGGGGGGGGGTTGTCATGGTTTCTCAGGCTGTAAGTGGTGGACCCAAGATATAAATGTGGTTTGGGACCACAGGCTCTCAAGTCTCTTCAAGGACTGCTAAGGACTCTGGGGATCATTGTGAAGACAGACTCACTCTTGCTGGCTTTTCTCTTTCCACCACAGAGCATGGACTACTCCCCATCCCCCATGTGCTCTGGTTGAGCAGTCTGCACAAGAGACAGCGCACGTCCTGCAGTGCAGATGTAGAGGAAAGCAGTGAACTAAGAGTGAGAAGCCTTGAACTCAGGTCCAGTTTTATTAATTACTAACAAAGTGGGAAGATTCTTTGACAAGTTTCTCAACATCCCTTAACCATTTACAGTGTTATTCCATAACTCTTCAGGCAGGGGAAGGGACACACTCACCAAACTGTTTTTCTAGGTAAACTGAAATTTCAAGGTGCACACAGGATCTGAATGGAGATGTCTAGAGCAAAAAAGTCCCACGAGATAGTAAGAGGTGAAAATGAAGTTTAAGAAATTTAGATATAGGGAGAAAACACACATATTCATCAATAAGAACCAAAAGAAAAGTAATCAAAAGCATCGAAACTACAGTACATAGAGATTAAAAAATTAACGTTTTTAAAACTGTCTCTATTGTTACTCGGCAATCAGTGTCAGCTTCAGTGAGACTCAGGCCACATCTACTCTCCACCCCAGTATTCCCAGGCTTCTCTTCTTTAATCTAGACATTTGATTTGACATTTAACATAGAGCACCTGAAGAGCTGTCTTTAAGTTCCCCTACCTGGCCCATGTACAAAGGTAAGAGTCTTCAACTGGAGACCTTCTAGAGTTTTGATCTAATAACTGAAACTCACATTATGGCTCTCTAACCTGCTCTGGGACTCCAACCTCTCTATCCATCTGTATTAGTCTGTATTTTCTAGAATAACAGAACTTATAAAATGGATCTCGATCTCTCTCTCCTCTCCTCCCCTTCCCTCTTCTTCTCTTCTCTCCTCTCTCCTTTCCCTTTTTTCTCTCTCCCTCCCTCTCCCTCTCCCTCTCTCTCAATTATTTGTTATTCCCCTTAAGTTGAGAGTTGTGATTTTGCATCAATTAGGAAAAGATAAGTATTGTTTCAGCAAATGTTGCTGGGAAAACTGGGAATCCAAAAGAAATGAAACTAGAACCCTATTCTTACTCTATATGATGATATGTGTATGTATTATTAAAGGACTTACAGGCTGCGGTCTATCTAATCCAACAATGGCTGGCAGTGACGGAAAGTCTAAGATTCTAGTGGTTGCTCAGTCCAAAGGCTGGATGTCTCAGATGGTCTTACACTGAAATCCTGAAGAGTACACTCTAATGCCAGTGAAGGAGTAGATCTGCTAGCAAGCTGAAGAGGGCAAGCAGGCAAAGAGCAAAGGCTTCTGTCTTCAGTGTCCTTAAACAGGCTTTCCCAGAAGGCATGACCCAGAATAGAGGTGTGTCTTCCCAACTCAAGATCCAAACCAAAAGCATGCTTCCTGCCTCAAATGTCTGGACTAGACGTGGATTTATGCACTTCAGATGAAGCAGAAACATGTCTCACATGTGTCCCTTCCGATTCTGGATGGCAAGTCATTCCTGATATAGTCAAGTTGACGACCAAGAATAGCCATCACACCATCTATGGCATAAGGTTTGCCTCAACCCTACTGTGTTAGTTTGGATTTTTATTGCTGTGAAGAGACACCATGATCATGGCAACTCTTATAAAGGAAAACATTTAACTGGGGCTGGCTTACAGGTTCAGAGTTTAGTTCATTACTGTCATGGCAGGAAACATGGCACCATGCAGGCAGACATAAGGCTGGAGAAGAAGCTGTGAGTTCAATATTGATACAGGCAGCAGAAGTGAAGACCACATCAGGCCTAGCTTGAGTATCTGAGACCGCAAAGCCTACCCTGTAAGTGACATTTCCTCTAAGAAGGCCACACCTACTTCAACAAGGCCACACCTCCTAATAATGTCACTCCCTGTGGGCCAAGCATTCAAATACATGTGTATGGGGGCCATTCCTATCCAAACCACCACATCTACTATGCCAAAGAATTCAGATGTTCAGAGGCCTCTGAGCTCATTGTCTTTGGTACAGGCTATCTCTGATTCCTGCCTTTAGCATGGTTTTAAGACCCAGGTTCAAATGGCAGCTCTTTCATTTTTAGCGTGACAACTTGAGACAGCTCTAAAATCTCTGGAAGCCTTTATTTCCCATCCTTGCCATACAGCTAATGATATTGATAGCATCCATTGAATAACATAGTATCTGGCAATAGTAGGGGTTATACCAGGAATTGCAATTGTTACGTTATGCGCTGGACCCTCTTACTGACTCTAATCCCAGGGGACATTGCCTCCCACTGCCAAGGAGGCTTTCACAGTGTGGCTGGTTTTACTCCAGGCACAACTACCTTTTAGAGATTCCAGTGCAGGCCCTATAGCCCTCCCTGGGCCTCTGCACATACTATCTCATCTGTATGGAATGTGATTCCTCTCTGCCATTCAGTAATGTCATATACATTACTCTGAATATTTTTTTCATATAGTTCACAGCTTTGCTCCTGCACATTTTTTTACACCAGGTTCTATCCCTGCCTGACACTTTTGTAGAAATGTCTCACGTGGTTTTTCTAGAGCAGCCAACTCCCTGACTTCTGAGCCCTTTTACAGTTGTAACTGCTACTGTGGGACGTTCTCTACATCCACCCCGCACAGAGAAGGCTGCCAAGGCTTTCTGGTCAGTGGTCTTGCTTTGTCCATGGGAGCAATTCTTCTCTGCAAACAGACTGGCTTTAGATCCGATTAGAGCAGCAGGCAGGGGCATCCAGATGAGGCAAATTTGGGGACCCATGCCCAAGAATCTGAATTCCAAGTGTTAACAGGAGGTCACTGTGGAGTTTTAAGCTGGGAGAAACATGATTTCTACTGCTTTGTGGAGTACAGACTAATCTGGAGCCTACCTGAAGAGGATTTCTGAAGCGGTCTCATCCCAGTTGGTTATTAGGAAGGGAGTAAATCTTCCTCTTTCTTAGCACGAGGCAGGTCTAAGTAAACTGCATAAACGGAATGCAATCTTGCTGTTGTATGAACATTTCACAGAAGTGGGTGCCAATGAAGAGAAGATCCAGAAATGCTGATCTAGACTGTGAGAGGGGCTGTAGGTGCCTTCTTAGTACCAGTCATCCATTGTACTTACACTGGCCTGGGATGGCCTCCGGAGCCTTCTGGACCAATAGCCCTGAAGCTGCCCTGTCACCTCAGGTTTCCTTGGAGCTGCGCAGACACTGACTCATTCACCTTCTCAATGGGAAGATGGTCCAGTAAGATAAGGTAGTCTATTTGCAAGTCAGCCTCTCTGAACACAGATGCTCCTGTTTGCAGAGGCTCTGGAAGTACAAGTGAAGGAAGGAAGGAAGCCGCAGGAGGTACACAGGGCAGGGCAGATACTGCGCACCTCAGCGGGACCTCTCCGCCTGTGCTTCACGGTTCATTTCCTACTGAGATTCTATCTGCCTCCCACCAGGTGAATTCCTGGGCTTTCATCACAGTGTAAGAAAAAGGTCTCATCCCCTGGAAATCCTGTGTGGCCAAGGGTTTTATTAAAAACACTAAAAATGCCAATGGCTGCTATTTCTTGATCACTTAGGGAGATACTGTGGTACTTTATCTCATACTTTATAATACTTTATGTAGTATTATTCTATTTAATACTCTCACCCCTAACCCTATTTTATAGACATAAAACTAAAGCTTAGGGGAGTGAAAGGGCTTTCTTTATATTAGACCCTGCCCTGAGCCGCCTTCTAACTCTTCGACTGTAGTGCATCTCACCTCACTGCATCACAGTCAACCTGCATGCATCTCCTTCCTCGATCATCTTCAACAGCCAAAGACCCGGAGCCAGTGCCACGAACCTGACAATCAGCATCTTTTGTAGAACTTTAGGATAGGACTTGCTGAAACTCAGCTTTGTCATGAATAAAACAGGGGCGGTAAATGTCTTCCTATTGGATCAAGACAAAAATTAGGCCCAACGTTTAATGCACTTAACACAGAAAATTTTACAAAAGGACTTGGTAAAACACATATCTACCTAAGGTGATATAGAACGACAGTTCTCGTGGGTAGACAATGTACTAAAACAGCTACCGTGGAACTGACTTACTACGAATTTACTGTATGCTGGCAGTATTATTTGAGTACAGGGGCTATGTATACTTTAATATGGATTTTCTATGGAAAGTCCTGGGGCTAAGTCAATGTACAGTAACATTTTGGTGAGTAAACAATAGGTTAGCAGTTTAAACAATGCCTTGGATCCAGAGTGTTAGGGATATATTAACAAGGTGGGCTGACATTTATCCAACAGTAGGAAAAATACTTATAAATGAAGTACAAAGGGAGTGGACCCAGAATGTGCATGGCTGGAAGCCGTTGAAGCTTAGCACCACCAGTTCCCAACTCCCACCAGTTTCCTCTCAGCCCCAAAGAGAAAAACAAGATAGAACCATGCAGAAGGAAGAATGTATTTACTAACACTCAAGGCATAGCAAGGGAAGGGGAAAAGTTTCTGTTCATCTTTAACTCAATCAATGTTGTATGAGGACAACAATTTATAAGCATAGCTTATCTTTAACCAAAATTCATATTATTTTTAGTCAGAGTTTTCAGAGATATAATATATCTGAAATTGAGGTCAATTCTTTTAGTTTCATTTTCTTTAATTTCTTAGAATTCCAAAAATTATATTATTTTCACTATAATTTTTTATTCATTCTTACACAAATGTTTACAAACATTCAGGTAGATAACGTCTGAAATAATATGGTTAATAATGGGAATTATAGTATGAGATAATTTTAAATCATTTTCACAATCTCATAATTTTTGGCCTCGTTGGAATTCTTTTTTTTTTTTTCGGAGCTGGGGACCGAACCCAGGGCCTTGCGCTTCCTAGGCAAGTGCTCTACCACTGAGCTAAATCCCCAACCCGGAATTCTTGATCATCAACATGCATTATTTTCATCAAGTGGGCCCAGGGTTGGGAAGATGGCTTACACATGCAGCTTCTACGGACTTTTTCTTTACATTTCCAGGTATTTTAACTACTGTTAGATAATGTCAACCTGCTATGTCATTGTAAAGCGTTTACCACGCAACCATGCGGACTGGTGTTTGGGTCCCCAGAACCAACATAAATGCCAGGTTGGGTATTGAGTACCCAACTGACTGTTTCCTCAGCATTCAAAGGGCAGAGAGAGATTGGATCCTTGGGGAAATCTCGCTAGTTAGACTAGCAGAAATGATGAATCCTGGCTTCAGTGAGAGACTTTGTCTTACCATAAGAAATGGAACAATGAAAGAAGACACTTGTGGGCTCCAAATGCAGACATACATGGATGTGCACACCCATACAAACATATATGCACACATACCATGGCAATTGAAAAGCATATCATTTATTTAGAAGATGTTTATGCTGCTATTACTTGAAACAACTCAAGGAACCAGCTGATTTCATGTAAAAATCCAGCATCCCCTGTTCTTAGCACTATCATATTCATATTCTGTGCGTTATTTTTTCAATTTTTGTAAACAACATATTGGCCGTGAACAGCTTTCATCACTGTTGACTATAATATAAAGCATAAATAAATTTTTATTGCCTTTACTTTTGGAAATGTCTTCTACCCATCAAACTTTGTAGCTTTTGTATGTTTTAAGGAAAGAACAGAGATTTTATAAAACTTGTTTGTGAAGTGTTTTAACTCCTACTGCATCCTGTCAAAGTAGGGCTGGCATTTCTAGTCCATGGGTTAGTGTTATTCATAGGGAAAATGATACAATATTTAATGTAAAGAAAACTTAGATATTAGTCACTGTGCCCATCCCCTCTCAGTGCTGGCCTCTCTCCCTGACTGCAGCCCTTATGGATGGATACCTAGTCCACCTTGCCTGGACTTAATTCTCAACCATAAAAGGAAACTGCACGGCATTCCAGACAGTTCTAAATATAAATGTTTCTCTTATTCTGAGCCAAATCTATTTCCATCAATTTCGCATTCTCACTTCTTGTACGGTAATCTAGCTCCTCTCCTGTCCAACCCCTTTAAAGCCCATATTTCCTGAGCTACCTCATCCTGGTTCTATCATACCCACCTCTCAGGTCATCCTTTGAACGCAAGAGCTGCCAGCTTTGAAAATCTTGATTACTCAACTCTTGCTAGGGGTCAAGACAGTACCTAGAACTAAAAATGTTTTGTTTTTAAAAACACGCCCAAGTGTGCTCAGGAATCACAAATTCAGTTCATAGGACTGTCACTTTAAATTATTCGATAGACACATCCTACCTAAGTGGCTAGATTCTATCTTACTATCAGTCCGAAGACCTATCTTGGATTTCAGTTTCCTCTTCACCCTGGCTTTGTTTTTTGGCAAACTGGTGATCACTCTTACATGACTTTTGAGTGAAAGTGGCTGAAGCTGGGTTTTAAGCCACCTTGATCAGAATCAGAAGCAAATGTGACGCCATGGAATTCATGGACCATTTTATGAAATTGGAGAAAGGGAAGAGTGAGCCGAAGACAGGAAGGAGCAGAAGCAGAGCCTTCCAGAAGGAGGCTCCTCAAGCTGGACCCTTGAGCACTTCTCTGTAACTTAACTCAAGTGACTCCTACATACGACCATCTTCTAATACAAAACTCTGGTTTGGAAAAAAATCAGTCATGTGGTCCCACCTGGGTGAAAACTAAATTGTTCATTTAAATAGGTGTGCTCAGGGAGAGGGATGTTAATATATGAACCTTATAGACCATCCTTAGAAGTGAAGTAGTTGTTAACAAGAGATCCGAAGTTATTATGTTTCTAGAGCAGCGTTCTTCAACCTGTGATTTGAGACTCCTGAAAACACAGATATTTGCATTATGATTCATAATGGTAGCAAGTTACAGTTATGAAGTAGCAACAAAAATAATTTTATGATCGGGAGTCACCACGACATGAGGAACCATATTAAAGGGTGAAAGCATCAGGAAGGTTGAGAATCACTACTCTAGAGCAGAGTAATATTCAGCGATATTAATCTATATTTTTATTTCCCACTTCCCTCCTTGAAAGCCACGAAAGTGGGCAGTTATCTTATCAGAAGAAATGGGGTAAGGAGGAAAAGAGAAACAGCTGGTGAATAGCTCTAGCTTTTCCCACATCTTAAAATCCTTACAATTTCTCAGGAGAATTATGAAAACTTCTTAGAGAATTTCTTGGAGGCTATTAAACAAGAAAGATATTTTTATAGATGAAGAGTCCTGAAGAAACACGAAAGGAGGATTCTCCCAGAGTTCTTAGGGGGAAGGGAGAGATGCAAAGACCCTGAAGGGGCGTAGCTCTCAGGAGGGTAGAGGCCGGCTGTTTAACCTTCACAGAAGGAACGTGATTAAAACAGAAATTAAAGTTGTCTGTAAAAATTAAGAGTTAAGATCCTTGCTTTGTGGCCGTCCTCGCTGATGGGGCTTCTTACCTGCTAGGCTTGAATGACAAAGACAAGAGCAAAGGAGACTTGTCGTGGTTTTGCTACCCCTCTCTGGGTTTCTCCATCAGGGGAAATTGCTTGTAACAGTGAAAGCCCACCCTATTCCTTTAAAAAAATGCATTACAGTTTTTCAAACCCTCTTGAAGCTCATGACATCCATTTTTCTTATGCTACTCCCAGGGCCATGACACAGCCCCCTGTGTGCACTCTTGGGCTGAACCATCCCACTTCTTGCACATTTCCTCCCTTGCAGATGTGGCACAGGCAGAAGTCCCACCATGCTGTATCATCTGTCCAGCTTGCAGCTTATGTTTCATAATACATTCTGTCTAGGCTAAGCTCTTTAATTTAGCAAATAGTGATAAATTGGCAGCTATGGATATGTTTCATCCTGAAGTGAAACAGTTGGGGGTCCCCACCCCCCATTTGGAATGAGCAGGGCAATTGTTTTCAGAAAGGAGCTCAGTGATGTAATGAAAGAAGCCAGGGTGTCAGGTGACCTGGATCTGTTCTTAGCTGTGCTATTGAACAAGAGTGACCTTGGGCAAGTCATTTTTCACATCCAAATCTCACTGCTCTCTACTGTGAAATAAAAAAAAAAAACCACCTCGCTACTTCCTTACAGAGTAATGTGGGTGTAAGAATTATGCACATGTTGCTGATTAAGAAAACATGATTTCTCTTGCTCTCTTCCTCTTCCTCTCTTCCCCCTTTGTCTCTTCTCTCCCCATCCCCTTACCCCCTTCTCTCCACGTGCTCATGGCCGGCCTCTACTCCTCTACTCCTCTACCCCTCTCCTCTTCTACTCTTCTAATTCTCTACCTCTCCCTTCTCTTTCTCTGCCCTACTACCTTCATAATTCCTCTCCCCATGCCCTGAATAAATTCTAATCTATACTAAACAAAATGAAACAAACAAAACAACAGTAACAACACCAACAACAACACCAACAACAACACCATAATTTCTTTAGTAATCTGTCACTGTTTTTCTTAAGCTACGTGGTTGTATGGAATTTCAGGTCTTTAAATATTCCTAAAAATTAGAATTTATGTATGTTTGCAAAGCTTAAAATAAGGACTAACTCAAGCCAAATCAGGTGGACGTGACACAGAGACAGTACCCTCTACTATATACGCCTGTGCTAACCTTATTTACCTTGAATGGGTGTCAAAAGCAGAATTCTAAAGCCCTGCCAATGGCCTAAGGACAGAAGATAGAGAATGCTACTGAAGAGACAGAGACACATGGAGATGAGGACACTGTCAAACAAGGCCAGGACTGGTGCCAACTCTATAAATGAATTCCACTTTCTGCAGATCTGTTAGCTTTAAAAAAAAATCTTTTTGCAAAGCTTTCCAAATGCATGTTAGGCTTAGATATGTGTCCTAAGTGACTGTCTTCATCTAAAAAGGGAACAGATGACCACTTCAATGAGTATAAAAAGCTAGACTTGCTTTTCACTAGATATGTACTCAAAATATTGCACTATTTTTATGGCTTATCCTGCTCTAAAGTAAAATAAATTAAAACCAGGAGTATTCTCACTGGCCTATGAGGGACAGAAAGTAGAATGCAAGCTTAGCGAGTGGGCAAACACTAACCAGATTCTACTTAAAACGGTGCCCTGGAGCAAACATGCTGACCTCTGTGAGTCCTGGCCCCCTCTTCTGTCCAAGAGGCAAGGTCAGTGCCACTTCTCTGTCACAAGAGGGGTCAGCACAGAAAGGAATCAAGGCAAGGAGTCTAAATCCTTGCATCAGGCCCAGGGTGAGTCTGGAGGCAGAGGGCGTGGGGGCCGGGGGGAGGCCTCCCTGCCTGCCATTAGAATATCTGTTAAGGATATTTTTCTTCCCTAGACATTAGATGACAGGGACTGTGTGTCGGAATGCTGAAACCCCAGCTGTTAGTATGAACAGGACTAAGAGCTCAAGGTGTGCTCCTTGCCAGTGAAGCCACGGAAGCAGAAGTACACATCCTACATCTTACCCTGCAACACAGCAGTTCAGACCCTGTGGGTCGGGACCCCCATCCTGCATATCAGATACTTACATCACGATTCACAGCAGTAAAAAAATGTACAGTTATGAAGTGACAATTAGGTAATTTTATGGTTGAGGTTCACCACAACATGAGGAACTGTATTAAAGGGCCACAGTATTAAGAAAGTTGAGACCCACTGCTCTAATGCTCACACACAAACTATTCTGTAGATAAGAGACAAGACCTTTTTTTTTTCCCTCACTGGATGGGGCAATTTTATTTACTGTCTCTTCAGGGCCAAACACTTTTGAAAACAACAACGTTTATTTTTCACAGAAGAGAAATATTATCAACTATTTTTCCATAGCAATTTTTTCCAAAATACTTTCTACCTCCTAGTTCAGCAATTTTACACCAGCAAAGTGCAAAAAAAAAAAAAAAAACCAAACAAAACAACAACAACAAACAACTTGTTTTCTTTGTACTCAGAGAAGCCGACACTGTGGACAGAGATGTTGGCACTCGGGTGGAGCCCTCAGTGTGTAAGAGCAGCGCCCTGTTCACCCACTCAGAAGGCTGCCCTCCATCCTGGAGGTGACATCATTCACTCAGACAGTGTCACTGCACTTCATCGGCATGAGGGTCAGGTTTAGGAAACCAGAATCACTACAGTGAGCGGGTCAGTGGGGAAGGCTTCTCTATTAATCGGGCAGACTCTTGTTCCCTCTGAAACACCTGTACATTTTCTTCCCATGTTTCATAGCAGCTGTCACAGGGGAAAGGCATCAAACCCGGAGGAGTGTGAGTGGATGCCCACGTGGGTTCAAGTTCGTTTAGCAACAGCACTGCGCTATTTGATGGATTTTTTTTTAAATGTGGCAATGAGGCCATTCGGGTCTCCCAGCTTCTTGCCCCAGGGCACTCTCAGGGCTGGGGTGTGAGGATTGGACTGTCAGCGGAGACATAATGCTCTTTCCTGTGCTGCTTGGTGTCTACCCTCTGCAGTCTGCTGCTTCTCAATTAAGGGTTCAACCCTGATGGGAAACGCAAATGCTAAGAAGTCCTGCCTGCCTCTGACATATGGCCCCTAATAGCTTGCCGCCCGGAAGACCAAGGTAAAATGTGTTTAATTCAAAGTACATTGGTGTTTAAGAGCAATCTGATACTTCAGAAAGAGAAAGGGGACGGCTGTAATAAAACAGAACACAAAACAAGTCACTTCTGATTAAGGTAGGGAAGGAGATGTGTTGGTTTGGAGAAAGGAGTAAAAAAGGACATGCCAGAAGCTGACTTCCTGCAGAGAGCTTCGGAGGGTTCAGCTTAGGAAAGCAGAGGTAGGGAGGCCCAATGGAGGGCCAGCTCTCCCACAGTCACCCCGGCATGGCATTAGGGTAGTATATATTCAAGGGCTGTGGGAACAAAGAAAATCACTAGAAAACCCCATTACCTTGAGCCTTTTTTCCCCTGTCCACCAAAGGACCTGAAAAGTCTCAGAAGACACGGACACAGTTCATCCCTCAGTTTCCAGCCTTTCATGCTGACAAGGTCAGCAGGCGATACCCACCCTATCCTCCTCCCACTAATTATTGTTTTATGGGGCACACGGATTACTGCTTTCTCAGCAGCTCAGCATAGACCCTAAACACAGGGATGTTTCATTTCCTTCCAAAAGCCAGCCTGTTGGTGCAGGTTCACGTTTGATTCCCATGGTTTAGCTTCTCTGCAGAGATCAATCATGTCAGATGGGTGACTGGAACTTTTGTCAGTACACAGGCTGAGACCTGCTGAGAATTAAGCTGATTTTTAAGACAAACACTATGTGCATACAATATATATATATATATATATATATATATATATATATATATATATATATATCTGATGTTAAAATTTGGCCGACAAGTGACAAGCCATCCCAAACATTATCAAATTGCCAACAGTGGAATTACTGCCGGCTCTTCAACATTCCTGACGATTTTTCTCACTTATACAAATAAAGTTTAAATTAAAAATGTAAAAGCAAGGTCATCTGAAACATAATTCGGTCTGTGAAAACAACATGCATGAACCTGGAGCTTTAACATGAACTAGGCCGTGAGGCACCGAATACTTTACACTGTACACCAGGTCAGGTAAAGAAGTTCCTCAGATCTCTATCAGGGATGTTAACCGTCTCTATGCCAAGTCCCACACCACTCCCTTCTTCTCTCCCTTTGTGCTACCAACTTTACATCTGGATTCGGCAGAAGACTAGATATGAAAGTCAACCCTCAGACCATCATTCCATCTATAGTACCCTGTTCCCTTGACCAAAGTGTTTAATACAGACAGGCTAGAACTGTGGACTAAGGGCTTACCAAGTGCAGTTCTTTCCTGGGGCTTTTTACTTAGACTTGAAGAAGGGAGCAGCCTTGGGCTATGGAGCTGAAAGGCTATTTATCTAGAGTATACGAAGGGACTGAGTGATCAGGGTCTGTAACAGAACAGAGTAAGGGCATCAGGGGAGAGAAAAGCAGAGGTAAAAGACAACTGGCAAAAAAAAAAAAAAAAAATACCCAAAGACAAAGAGCTAGAAAGCAGGACGGCAACTTCAGAGGCCCCTGAAAGGCAAGGCTGGCTTCCTCACTGGGATAGTACGATGTGGTTGGCTTTAGTTAGGTGAGACCCAAATGCTCATCATGTTTCTTAGGATCCTTTCTGCTGGATTTCTATCCCACACGATAATAAATATCTTACCAACATAAAGGATAATAAAGTCCAAATTTCAAAGTATTCTCCCTCCCCACAGAGGGGAATGATGTAAACTTCTCTGAATAAGAGACATGAACCACATAGTTACTCAGTGATTCTGTCTAGTTTGTATTCTTAGAAAAGAATAATGCTTCTACACAGTAAGTTACTTCAGGGTGGTGATTTAGAGTTGCTTCAATTCCCACAGACATTTGAAGAAAAGCTGTTTGACTTCCCCTGGGCAGAAGCCAATGCATTCACTAATGATTCTGCAGAAGGCACAATTTATCACGTCAGTGTGGTGAACAGCCACCGAGAAAAAAAACAGCCCAGGACAGACCCAGAGACCAAAGAGAAGTCCTCTCTCAAGCTTCATCTTTAATGCCTCTTAACTGAGAGCTTGCTAAGTAAACTCTTGGACAGGCTGGAGCAAGACATGGCTGCTCAAACACAGATGGCTTCAATCAGTGGGACCCTTCAAGAGGCAACTCTACTGGGAATCTGAAGAAGATCATCCCCTAAGCATAAGTACTGAGGTCTAAAGTAGAGGAAAGAGACAGAGAGCGAGAGTGAGCGAGGGGTGGGGGTTTAGGACCCTTATTATTCTTGTTGGCTAGCATTACTAACAACACTGATTGTTAATTCTGCCACATCTGCCAGGAGGAACAATTTGCAACTTCTCCCTACCTTCTACAACTTCCCTATGAGAGGAGAGGTAAGATTGCCTGCATTTCTTGGATGATGAAATTCAAGGAGATGACTTACCAAAAGTCACTCACCTAATACATGGCCGGCCCAGGATTTGAACCTACACCTAACTGGTTTATGAGTTTAACCATTATGACTCTCTGTCAGCTACTACCATTGTTTCCCTCCAATGAGGCTACTACCTCCTAGTTCTTAAGCATAGAGGCCTGCCATTTGTTGGTGCTGCCACTAGATTGCATGCTCTTGAGAGAAAAGAAGATTGGTGTTTAGTTGTCTCTGGCTGAGGAGAATCTGGGGCTTGGGAATCCTCTAAAGCAATCTGATATTTGAGTCCCAGCTTTAATGCTTTCCTCCTGAAAGGGGGCTAATAAATCAGAGACCTAATAGACCTTGCAGCAAGTCCTAGAAAGAGCTAAGCAATGGTTGTTGAGTCTTAGAGGTATACCTAGAAATGTCTTCTGGGCTAGAGGACAGAAATTCATTCTCTCTCTCTCTCTCTCTCTCTCTCTCTCTCTCTCTCTCTCTCTCTCTCTCCCTCCCTCTCTCCCCCCTCCCTCTCTCTCTCTCTGCAACTTAGATCTCCCAAGATGACACAGCCACAGTGACACATACCCAAACACAAATACTAAACAAACTTCAGCACAACTGGAGCCGCTGTGGGAGAAAGCCAGATGCTTCCCTGCTTGACCAGGTCTTCTCTAAGGCTTGGATCTGGACACTCATCTCATTATGGGTATAACTTGCATTACACAGTTCTATACTCCAGACCCCAGACTCTGAATTCAGCCCACCTGGATGTGTCAGTGCCAGCATCAAACTCTCTAGGAGTTAGTAAGCAGAAATGCTGGTGATTAACACTGAAAGGTTTCCTTTGGAAAGCTGTTGCAAGTGCAAATATTGCCCTCCCCCACCCCAAACACACACACACACACACACACACACACACACACACACACACACACACACACACACACACACACCTCCCAGCTAGTTGTCCTTGGGTTAAAAGGAGGTTTGGTTGTGGCCTCTGGAGACAAGGGCATGCCTGCTATTTGAAGGAGGGGTGTCCAGCACTTACATAGAGGAGAAACAGTCAGCCTTTGGAGAACTAGAGAGTTCTGACGGAGGAAGATAGGATGCTGATGGTGATGGCTGTGATGATGACAAAATGATGGCAGAAGAAAACGGAGATGGTGAATGTCACCTACGAATACAAGCACAGTACAGAAACAGACACCCTCGTCATTGCCAAGATAAACACGAAGCAGCTTCTATTCTGAATCTAACTTCATTGCGGTGCAATTGCATCGTAAAAAGCAAAAAAAAAAAAAAGAAGAAGAAGAAATAAAGAAATAGAGAAAGACAGGCAGACAGGCAGACAGACAGAAAGCTTGCATCCTTTTTCCCTCTTTGGCCCTCCAACCCTCCCGGTGTTCCTGTGCCAAGCTGGAATGAGACTGCACTGACAGGTCAAGAAGGTTAGGGTCTGAGAGTTAACGACACGAGTTCCAAGAGTTCTGTAGAGAGGGATGCTGGGGTGATTCTAGGGGGTCAGGAGGAGCAGGAGGAACCTACTGGAGGGGAAGCTAAGGCAGGAGGCTTAACAGCTCTGACCAGAACCTCAAAACCGGAGAGGCCAAGCAGACAGACAGCCTTTCGCTGGGAAGAAGAGGTGGGGCAGACGGCCAGGAAGAAAGACTCTTTTACCTGACCAGGTACAGCAGCGGGAGCAGCGGCTGCGACGGGATGCCTCCGCGCTCCAGTCCGGATCCCGAGCGGTGAAGCGGTCGCAGTGCCTTCCACCGCCGAGGCCCCGCCCCCAGGCAAAGCTCCGCCTCCCCAGCACGCGCCTGCCTGACGGGCTGTTTGGGGGAGGTGTGCAATGGACTGATAGACAGTCATTCGGACCAATGGAAATGTGCAGCGGCTGCCGAGCCAGAGGATGGGAAGGCGGGCAGAAAACCGCAGCGCCAAATTAACCGCCCAAGCGCGGTTCCTGGCAGGATTGATGAACCGTCACTGCGCGGCCTGAGATCTGACCGCTGGGTCAAACTGGTAGTGTTTGGGCTAGGTCTAAGTGAACCGCAAAGGCGACAACCTGGTCTTGGAGACAAGCCCCCTTGTTTGCTGGCTGCGGGGCTGCGTCCCAGGGTGCACGCTCGCTCCGGACTGGCTGGAAGTGATGGGGAAGGGAAGCTGGTGGCCTCAGCTTTAGAAACCTGGCCAGGCCTGGTGGCTCCTGGAACTGTATCATAGTCTAAAATTAGCAAAAAAAAAAGGGGGGGGGGAGCGAGAAAGAAAGAAAAGAAAGGAAAAGAAAAAAGAGGAAAGAGGAAAGAAAGAAGAAAAGAACGAAGAAAGAAAAGAAAACTCAATAAAAACCAAACCTTTATGCTAGTCCTCTAGCCGGGTGTTTGCCCAACTGCCCAGCTGCCTCCAAACTGATCTTCTCATAAATAATTCAAAAGCTAAATAGGTTTAAGCAGAAAAATGTTCGGACCTCGGCGATGCAGAGAAGGGAACTGAGTCAAGGAGCTTGGGTCTTGCAAGGCAGCAAGCCTGCTGGTGTGACTCTTGCATAGCTGATGCTCTTTTAATCACTTACAGTGCTGCTAACTCGGTACAGACCTTCAGACCCAGACACTACTGTTTTGTTCGAAATAAAGGTCTAACTACTGATGATTACAGCTCACACCGGGAAACCTTTCATAAGAGGATTAGAGGTCTAAACGACATTGAGATGTGGTATGCGATTTGGGGATCTTTTCCAAGTAGGTAGGCAGGAAAGGGCATTGCCTTTAATCCACTCCCACATAAATACAAAATCCACCATCTGGTACTTAAAAGCAGAATTCTATCCCTAGTAGTATAAAATGTTGAGTATGAAAACATTTGAGAAGGTATAAAGTGAATTTTCCTTGGAACATTTTTTAATAAAATGCTAAAAGATGCCATACAGACAAGTAGATGATAGAGCTGTTTGTAGTCCTCTACAATCCTCATATCTACCTGAAGTGAATTCCACAAAGGGATATAGAAATTTAATCTTTGAGAGGTAAAGTAGTTGTGTAACCAGAGTTTACACCAAATCAGTACCTCTCAGGAATTATCACACTAGAAGAACAAAACGCATTAACACCATTTTCCCTTGGAAATATATATTTTTTTTTCCCGAAAAGTATCCTAGAAGGACCTAGTTCCTCTATGCCCAACTACTTCAAATGCAATATTCAAAGCACTTCGGATACACAAGCATCACCCCTACAATGTGTTTGTTGGGAGTAGTTGCAAGCCAGCTCTGCTCATAAGAGGGGCTATTATTTGATATAAATGGTAAGGCAGTACATTCTTCCAGGGCTCGACCCCAGCTAGTTGCTAATTGTTGTCGGAATTTAAAGCACTCTGACAAAGTAATTCCTACAAAGAAAAAAAGAATTTTTTTAAAAGGGTCTTTAAGAATCCAAAGTCTTCAACCAGTATTGTTTTCTTAAGAGATTTCTAAATCCTGTTCTGATCTTCAGCTCCACAAATGCTGTTCTTGCCTAAGGAAGGCAGAAGGAGGGAGA
Source organism: Rattus rattus (assembly GCF_011064425.1). Classification (NCBI taxonomy): domain Eukaryota; kingdom Metazoa; phylum Chordata; class Mammalia; order Rodentia; family Muridae; genus Rattus; species Rattus rattus. The sequence continues at coordinate 91,561,082 of NC_046158.1, read as the reverse complement.
AGGGAGGAGGTGGTTTATCAGCTGTCTGTTACCATGACAAAATACCAGAGATAAAAACCTCAGAGGAAACAGGGCTAGAGAGATCACTCAACAGTTAAGAGCACTCTGTGCTCTTCTTGCAGGGGACCAGAGTTCAGTCCCAGCCCAAGGCCCACACAACTCCAGTTCTTGGGAGTTCTAGCACCCTCTTCTTTCCTCTACAGGTACTGCAGGCACCTGGTATACATAGCATACATGCAGGCAAAACACTAACAGGAAAAAGAATAAATTAAAAAAAAAAAGAATAAGGAAGGGGAAAGCATTCGATGCACAAATCTCCTTACAATCCTTTTATTACCACCACTGCAGGCAAACTGTCCACAGGTCACAATGGGTTAAATCTACTTTGGAAAAATGACCACCCTCCTACAAAGACAGAAGGAAAAAGTTAAGCCACATTTTATATTCAGATATGAACTATGGCATTATCAAAGTTTCTCTGCCTTACTATTCTTTTTAATGTGGTAATTTAAAATTGTGTGTGTGTGTGTGTGTGTGTGTGTGTGTGTGTGTGCCATGTGTGTGTGTGTGTGTGCCATGTGTGTGTGAGAGAGAGCCTAAAGAGTCCAGGAGAGGGCATCACCTTCCCCCAGCTTCCCTTCTCCCCCTGGTGTGGAGTTAGAGGTAGTTGTGAACCATCTGACATGAGTACTAGGACTGAAACTCACATCCGCTGGAGGAGCAGCAAGTGCTCTTAAAGGCTGAGCTTGGTCTCTACCATAAAAGAAACTAAAGATGTAATTGTTTGACTACTAAGAGTTTTATGAATAAGGTAAATAGGTCAAATTCGTCAGATGCCATTTTCTTTGTGCTTACCCTGTCATCCTCACTAAGGGCTGTAGGTCTGTTTGTTTCCTCCACATACGCCTTTTTATTACATCAAACAACAAGTACCCACAGGTCACACTGATTAAAGACTCTCAAAAGAACAAACCACCTTCTTCCTACAGGAATTCACTGTCTCCAGTTTGTCACTGTATCCCTCACAATTCCTTGTACATCATTATAAGTTACCTACTTTGCACAGTTGAATCATTTTCCCCCTGAGGTGGTGTGACTTAGATGGAGGAAGCAGAGAAATAAGATGCATAGAGAAGACTATGAGCATTGGTACCCTTATCTGAAAGGACTCCAACGCCCGCAGAAATGCAGGGAAATGCAGAGTTGGGAAATAGCTGGAAACATCCTCTGTGATTGCCAGGTCTCACCTTTGCAGTTGCGGCCAATCAGAAACAAGGTTTGTCAGGGAAGGGAGACTGTAGAATATAAGGGGCCAGCAGAAACGATGAGGTTCTGGCAGAGGATACTGAGAGGCATACAGAGAAATAGAACAGCACCAAAGACTTCTTCTAGAAAAAAATAGATTTGTTCATTTCCTTTGTCAGGAACGATAGCACGGCAAATCGTTCTAGACATAACTCAGCATGTTATCCCACTAATGTGGTCCAGCTCAAACTGCTCAGCCGATCTCAACCTGTTTCTGTATCTATCACGGCCAAGGGAAGATGCACAACATTCTACAGGATTGATTTTACATTTATTTCAATCCAGATACACTATGTATGGAGGGAAAGCCCATCCAGAAGGATTATTAATGACGAAACCGATGATCACACCCCTCCCCTGAAATGTAGGACACCGATGAAACAGCTAATCTCCAAGAAGCTTTCTCCTCATTTGCCCTCAGCTGGATAATCAGCTTTTCGTGTCAATACCAGATAAATTCAACTCACCGCTGTGGGTGCACCATAGTACGGACGCTGTTCTATGGAACGGTCGTTCTCATCATCTCTGCAGTCTTCGACGAGCATCAAAATGACAACCTTGCCAATGTGTCTAAGGATTCCAGACACAGGAAAACAAGGCATCGTGCTTCACCACGTCACTTCCTGCGGGCTTGCAGCTGGGGAAAAGATAGACTGGGTTGTGGAAGGTCAGAATCCAAAGAGCAAGCATCCATACTTGGACCATGGATGGCTCACTGCCTTGGAAGGGCTTCTCTTTTGTCGTATCATTAAGGTTTATTTATTCCCCACGCATTCTGAAGAGGATTTAAATGACAAATTACCCTTGTAACATTGCGATGTGTAGGTGAATATTGTGGAGGCTGGTAAAATATTTGCAGACTGACAAGATCCTTTTTTTCTTTTTTTATAAACTAGCCCACAGAAATCTTAAAAATATATATATATCTTCAGTGCTACCAGAGGTACCATATGGAGAAATTACTCTCACAGAGCTCCAGAGTTAGTACATTTATGCTGTCATTTTGTCCAAAGGAACAAAAACCCGCGTCTCAAACTGAAAACATGAAGTCACCCAGTAATTCCCTGAAAGCGCTGAGCTTCAACTCCACAGGACACATCACAGCGATTATTCTTCCCCTGAGTATAGGTGAGCAGAATGGATTGTGAAGGAGTCGTGCCAAGAGACAAATTCTAAGCCATGACAGCAGGATTTCTGTGCAGTAAGATCCCAGTGACTTGTCATTAGCTGGCAAGAGAGAGGCCTGTCGGGATTGCCTTGTCAAAGAGTCATTTATTAGTCACAAACCCCACAGGGCTGCACCCCTGAGGGCAGAAGAGAGAGAACGGCAGGCCTCCAAACCACCTGCTCTGTGGTGAGCAACTCAGAGAGGATGGGAAGGGAAAGGATCTCCCACTGAGACAGGGCTGCAGACAATGCAGCCTAATCACGTTCTGTGGTAAATGAACCTAGAACTGTCACAGTCAATGGAGTCAGAAAGGAAGCAGCAGGCGCTGCAGAGGACAGCTGCAGCCTCCAACAGCAGTGAAGCAGACTTTAAAAACCCTTCTCACTGTGATAGGATCAGACAAACACTGTGATTTGAAACATACGAGAACCAAATAAAAATTTATGATAATCCCAGGTTCTCCTGTTTAAAAGTCTTCCCAGAGACACTTTTAAACAGGAGAGTTCTCTCTAGATCACGGTAATGGAAAGGTCACTAACAGGCTTTCTTCCACTTCAGAGGAAACTGAGGTGAACAATGCAATCACACACAGGAATGAGGAGGCCCTCGTCGAGGATACTGAGACACATACAGAGAAATAAAATCATTTCCTAGACTGAGTTCCTGAGAGGAAAAAAAAAATGCGCTCCCTGAAAGCAGAATAGAAGGGAGCCTGGGCGCACCCAGCAGGTGGGGCTGGGAGGTGCAGGGGTCTGAGAAAGGCTTCCGGAGGGGCTGACCCTGAAACTGAAACCTAAGGAACTGATCCGTCAGAAGAATGATGGAGAAGCAGCCAGGCAGAAAAGGTAACACGCAAAAAGAGTTTCTTGGCTTTTTGAGATTTGGGAGAAAACCTAAACTGTATTGAAGAAATGAGAGAAGACTGTGAATAGGTTCAAGGTAGCTTCAAGGGGCTCAAAGGGGAGGGCGCACACAGGCTGAAAAGGTGGGCAGGTCAGACTGCACAGGACACTTACGTTCATGTAAGACCTCAGATACCTGTGTTTATATGAATGAACATATATACATGTATTTATACATACACATATATGCACATATATTGTATGCATACATAAATACATGTATATATATGCATATAACCATTACCATCACACTCACGTTTTTCTCAGGAAAGCATACAGCAGCTAATGCTCTTGCATTATTCCAGTGTCGATTTCATTTCACACCTATTTAGCATCCATTATCTTTTCTTACATTAACATTTAATAAGGAAAATCATCACTTAAATTTTGACACAGGGAATAAATATTATCCCCCTCTGTTTTTGCTCACCTTGTGAGAACCCTGTCAGAAATAGCAGGCCACCACCCTGCCTGGGGTAAGGACAGATGAGGAAATGGCCTAAACAGGGAACTACTCTGCCTAGGGTGAGGACAGAGAGGGAAGTGACTTGGAGAAAAGACAATGCCTGGAAATACCACAAATTCCACAAGATGGGCAGGACAGGGCCAAATGTAGGAGATTCCCTTCCCATTCGAGTTGACCAATAATTTTAAATGTTGCTCAGGGTAACCAATCGCAGTTGTCCAATATGTTTATAAAAAGTGTGTGCTTTGTGAGCTCAGGGTCTCCTCTGTGTCTGTATGCTGGGGGACCCCAACGTACGTTGGAACAATAAACTTCTTGCAGCGATTCCCATCTTTGTGGCCTTATTGAGTGGGGGGTCTTCTGACGGACTCTTACAACCTCACAGAAAGGACTTCCCGCTTACTTAACAATAAACAATATGGTTGACTGGCAAGTTACAGCAGCTGGGAGAGTCAGTAGAAAGCATCCTTTACCAAGAGACATTGTCTACCCAATGCTCACTTCCTACTCATCCCAGAGCAAGGGCATCGACATGTGAATCGATCCATCAGATTAGTGTTAGGTACTAGCCTCAGTCCAATTTGACACAAAGGTCTTCCCCACAGAGTTCCTTCCATTTACATTTACGTGTAAAATTGTATTGAAAGAATAACTGCTCGTATAGACTCTGGCTTTTCACACCACTTCCACCCTTACCCTTGTCATGGCCATCCTATCACAAGTCTACGTATCATCACCAAGCCTAAATACTATTCTAGCAATATGGTGAGTGACATTTCTGGTTAATCATTTCACACACAAAAATATGTAAATACAGAGATGGAAACCACTTAAGATAGGGCCAGGGAGAGGCTGGGTAACAGTAATTTTCTGTGTGAGGATACAGGTTCAAATCCCCACAATCCATGCCAAACCAGACAACCAAACAACCAACAGAACAACAGTGAAATGGGCATGGTTAAGACGAAAACACAGGAGTATTGCAGGGCCTTGCTGGTAGCTATGCTAGCTCCAGGTTCTGTGAAAGAAACTGTCCAGAAGAAAAAGGAGGAGTGTGATAGAGGAAGATACCCATTCCCCTTCTTTGTCCTCTGCACACACATACACATACACACACATACACACACATACACACACACATACACACACACACACACAGGTGCATACATGACACACTCTAAATACTCATAAAATGTATATGTAAATGCTCATGCACAAAACATACAAATAAGATGTCTAAATAGAAAGTTAAGCTTAATGACCTAAAACATCTTAGAAGTGCTCTGATGTCTGTACCTAGGTTAAACTGTATATGAAGTACAAGGAGGGATGGATGGGCAGAGGAATGGATAGAGGGCACATCGTCAATAAGGCAAACAAAGTGAAATGTTTCCTAAAAAACAAAACCAGCTTGTGGTAGAGACATGGGTGATCTCTGGAATGTGTGTGTATGTACTTGAAAAAATGAGGAAATGTAACAGAGTCAATCCCCTGGTATACTGTTTGCTTGCATCATCTGGTAAAAATAAGGAAATGCAATAAAATTAAGATTCTTGTCTTCCTGTAGGAATATAAACTCTGACAATACTGAGCCTGCATGCTAAAGAGTGGACAGAGGTGGCATAAGCTGCTTTTGCAAAGAAAATCATCTCACAAGGTGACCACAGCCCCAACACTTCCTAGTCTGTTGCCCTATATCCTCCCTGGCCCAGTTTTCTCAAATGGCTCCCAGAGGGTGGGGTTTCAACCCCTACTGTAAATACATAAGTGTCAGTAGGTTGGTGATGGAATTATTGACCCCATAATTTATTCCAGAGATTTTTTTAAAAACATGAAGTCTTTACAGTTCTCAGAGATACCTATAAATTTGTTGGCATTATATGTAAAACATGGATTTTACGGCCCTATGATTCTGGGAAGACAGCTTATAGGTTTTTATTGTTTTTTTTTTTTTTTTGTTGTTGTTGTTTGTTTGTTTTAAGAGAACCATGATTCAAGGGTGAGAGCCACAAGTTAAGTACAGTAATAGATTTTATATTCTTCAACTTTTAAAGTACCGTCTTCACATAGTCAATCAAGTGTACTCTTATTCTTGATGCCTTTGTACCTTCTCGAGATGTGTCTGAGTGTGAGAGGGGAGAGGGGAGCTGTGTAAGAAACGGGGAGGGGGTTAGCAAGGGAGAGGAGGGTCCAGACGGTGAGGTAGGATTGATGGAAGGCACAGAACTAAGTAGCATAGTGCCACACTCTGTGGCACTGGAGTGAGTGGTGTTTTTAATTGGCACACTCAAAGGCTAGTGACTTTTGCCTCCCTGCTTCTCACCCTATATGAGACCTCACTTCTGTCAGTGGCAATCCTCCGGACACGCCCATTTCACTGCTGCTGGCTTCCCTTACATTTAAGTTCAGCCATAAAGTTTTAGACTGGAATCCTACATGGTGGTTCAGCTCCAATAAAGAACTTATTACCCCTGACCCCCACCCCCAACTTCATTCATGGACAGAACCAAAGCAAAACCTTGCATCTCGAAATTATGTAAAAATTGCAAGTGGCTCTTTTTCACTTAAAGAAACTGGAAGAATCTCTATGGTTCCAAGCTGATCAGATTACAGTATGTCCTCCCATCCGAAGCCTGTGGCCATCACCTCAGCACTTGGACTGGCCTTCGCTGTGCGTACTAAGTGCATCTGTAAATTTCACACCAATGTCCTTTCGTCTTTCTTCTTTCTCACTAACATGGAAGCTGAATGTAGAGAAAGCAGATGGCAGGACCCTCTATAGCCACAGCAGAACCCACTTACCCCCTAGATATGCATCCCCTAATCACCCCCAAACCGCCTACCTGCTCAGGTAAACACATTCTTAGGAAAGATCCCTTTATTAGATTGCCTACAGGAGCTAGGTAAGAAGAAGATGCTAGGAAGGATTTCTCACGCTTGCTCTGCTGACGTCTGTCTTATTTTTATCTACATCTGTGCATTCGGAGGCTGTTTAACAGCATTCCGGACCTCGACATACCACATGCCAGGACCACCACCCACCAACCAGTTCCGAAAACCAGAAGTATCTCCAGGCATTGTCAAGTGTGCACGGGGTCAAATTCTTTAGTGCCTTAACATGAGCAGACTCATTTAACCCTGTACACCCCTTTCTGCCCCCTTTCTCTTCTCTTTCTCTCTCTTCTCCCTCTCTTGCCCCTCCCCTATAGTCTCTGTCATCCTAATAAACCTCTTTCATGTGGGACTGTGTTGACCTGGTGTGGTTTGTCCAGACTTGAGCCACGATTTCTATCCCAACAGTCACCAAGACCTGAGGACCATTAAGGGGTTACAGCATTAGGGAGGTTGAGAACCATTGTCTTAAAGGCTCGGCGTGGGACTTGGGGATGAATCCATAGTACAGAAACTGTTGTCTATTCTCAGATGTGTGCTTTCCACCACTCCGCAACATCTTCAAAGCAAGCGCTAAAATACCAGTAGCTCAAGGTCCTTTCAATTCTCCTCTTCACAGGACTCCTGCTTCTGAGAGACCAGAGCACCCGTTAAACCCTAGATCGTTTTCTTTCTGATTGTCCATACGGTTGCAGCACCCCAGCTTCACCTCAGAAAACCTTGTTTCTCACCAATGGATATCAGTGCTGCTTGTTGGGTTTTAGGGTGGATTTCACAACAGACCTTCATTAGAACAAGGTGTGCAGCTTCCTTTTTCTCATTTACACAGCAGCATCTAGCTGGATTCCAGAGTCATGTGAGGTGTAATGAAGCTCCTAGCCAAGAAGAAGACAATGGTGACTACTGAGCTGGAACTCATGACTCCCTGTGGATCAGGAACAAGAGCAGGAGCAAGGCACACTGGCAGGGATCTGTGCTTCGCTTCCGTCCACACTGGTTTGTGGCTTAGCTCTCCATTACAGTGAAAGCAGCCTCTTGTGGAATGGACAGGGCAGCTGTTAAACTAAATATCGCCATTGAGAAAAGTATGCTTCCTAGCGTACCAGCAGCCTCTAATTAGTATTTTTCTAATGACAGACGCACAGGAAGAAAGGAAGGAAGGAAGAAGAGAGGGAGAGAGGGAGAAAGAGAGAGGGAAGGATGGAGGACGGAAGGTGTCATGACTCTAGAGGTGGTGGGATGAATCCATAGAAGAGCCAATAAATGAGGTAGATGATGATGTCTTCAGCCATAGCCAACTTTATTTAGAGCATCTGATAATTTTTTCTGAGAGGATAAAGAAGAGTCACATGAATAAAGTGTGCAGTCACAGAGACAAGCTGCATGCAGCAAACCATGTTTTTCCACAGAGGCATATAACCAAACAATAGTTAGTTGTAATGAATAATCTGAGGTAAACTCATTTCTATCCTCTATCTATACCTAGGAGGAGCACAAGAACACACTTCAAGAGCAATTCTGTGTTTTTGAAGAAACCGAGGTCACAAGACTCTTGTCTTGTTTACTTGGGGTTTTCTCACAAGCACTAAAAATTCTCCTCACACAACTCCATTTTTGGACTGTGTTCTGACAGGAAGGATTCTGACAGGAAGGAAGAAAGGAGTGAGTGAGTGGGTGAGGGAAGGAGGGAAGGAGGATGGAAGGAAGACCAGTATTATGGTTTGAATATGAAATGTCTCTAGAGGCTCATGGGAAGTTCTTGAACTTGTAGAAGGTGGGCTTGGGTAAAGGAACTGTGTCATGAGAGTTGGGCTCACAGCTTGTAACCCATCTCTGCTCCCACCTATTCTCTCTGCTTCTCCATCTATGGAGATGTGAGGACGCTGTCGGCAAGTCTGGCTGCCACAAATCATATCAAGCCCATCTAGCTACCAAGAGTTGGCTGACTTGATGGAATAATCCTGAACTGTGGGCAAAACAAACAACAAACAAACAAACCCTCTTCTTCACTGAGTTAGGCACGCCAACTCTTTATCACAACAATAAGCAAGTGCTGCATTCAGATTCATAGGGGCAGGGGAGCTAGGACTATGCTCGCCCGAAGTCTCTTTTAGTCTTCTGAGCTTTTGTCTGCACTAGTTCAGTCATCTGACTTCCACGCTGAGGCAGAGAGTCACTGAGCCTTTGCCAGATGATACAGGCTGAATACCCAGATCTTATACAAAGCTAGCATACTAGAGAGAAAGAGGAGATAGCTGCTGTGCGGTGTTCTTCTCCCACAGTGTCCTTTACTTCTAGGATTTGTACCTTCGCACATTATTGGTTTAGGATAGTACCCCTTGGTTAATTTCTCAGTTGCTTAGATTGCGAGCAAATGCTTCAGATGTTTTATCTTGACTGTGTCAAGTCTTCGTATTTATATGGAGGAATCAGGCAGTGTGGGGAGAGTGGGAACTATTCATTTTGTTTTGCTTTTTAAAACTCCCCCCTCGTAAGCCGATTGACTCAATGTTAGGAGTTAAGAGTTTAAGATACTTGACCCTTCATGTCAGCTGAGTGAGCTCTTGGGAGAAATGGCTTAATATGGAGACTAATATTCTCAAGGTTCCACATGCATAAGTGACACTCATATAAAGTTAGTAGCTATGTCAAAACTTAAGCATACGTTGCTTTTAAAAGACCACATGCAAAGGTCAGACAGTCCATCATGCAGCTTATCCCAGAAACAAGAGTTCTTACATTGATATTATCTGGAACACATTTTCTCTCTTTCTCATCCTCACGACAACATGAAGAAGGAGGCTGACCTCTCGGTTCCCAGGAACCTTGGCTCTATAAGGCAGTCACAGCGGGGATATGTAACCTTCTGTTCTAGGCCTAGAGACTTTGACCATTCTACCAACCTCCCAGCTGAACTCTCAGCCAGCAATGCCAGGCCTTTCACAAACAGGATCCTAAAGATGGAGTTGCTCATATAATTCAGAATAAAGTCATTTGTTCAAGTGTGGGGTGGGGTGGGATTGCGGGGAATGGGATGGGACAGACTTAGTCCTGAGACTTTTATGTTGAAGAGGGCATTTGTGATCCAATTTGGCTTATTTGTGCCGAGCTACTTGCAAACTGTTTTTTATTTGTAAGCTTATAGATATAGATATACAAAAGGGATATATATCTTTCTATTTTAGCAGAAAGGGAAAGAAAAAAAAACAACTGGATTCCAAGTAACCTCAGAGTTGACTCTGCAGCTTAAAAACTGTATATGTGTTTGGAGTAAGGATTGGAGAAGGAATAATCGGACTGGGTTATAGGAACATTTCCCAGAACTGGTGTTCTCATCCAGAGAGCCTGAGAAAATAGCCCCTCAATTAAGATTAATATCAGAGCATACAGAGAATAATGGCTTCATTGAAAATTCAATTACAAGCCAAACTCTTTCTCTCTGCTTTAAAATGTCTTCTCAGTCTCATAAAGATTTGACATCAGCAAGTGAAGTGCAAGAAAAGGCACAGATGGGCAAGCTCTTAAGAGCAGAGCATATAGGACCCCTGTCTTCTTTCAGGGTTGGAGAGAAAAAGCCACAGTGGATAGCGAAGAAGTGAGATTGTAAGTTCTCTGTGTGTCTGTCTCTATGCAAAGCAGATTGTAAGGGATCTTGAAGCTGTGTTAAGAGAGAATGTACTTCAAACCCTTGATTTTAGAATCAGCCTGAGATTTTTATGCTGTCTAGTTCTCCATATTGAGGTATCCACTCTTCAAGTTTGGGGCAAATGGTGTATGACTTAACATTAACCTCCCCAGCCACATGTGTATTCCTCCTTTTGTATATCACTCTCATTCTTGATGGTGACAGAGATTTGATAACAAGCCGGCTTAGCCATTCCAAGCACTTTCCTTCAACACACACACACACACACACACACACACACACACACACACACACACACGAGAGGGAGGGAGAGAGAGACTACCATCAAAGTGATTTCATATAAAAGATGTATTCAAACATTCAAACCTCTAGTTCTTGTTTTCCTTTGTATTTAATCTTCAATAATTCAACCACTCCAAAGTTGTGCTGGAGGTTATAACAGATATCTTATCATGAGAAGACTATGTACACTTTGACTCTGGTTCTTTGAGTCTTCTATTTATCTTCCTTGGATTTTAACTGGTCTGCTACTTGTCCATGACTATCACCAGGGTCATGGGCTATGGCTAACATTTGTTGAAAAACCAACATTCTGCCAGCCACTGTGCTTATTGGCTGAGACATCCTTGTGTATTGTTGTTGTGTCTGCTAAGATTGCAAAGTTCTGACTCCCTTTCATCCAGGTTATTTCTTGAAGTTCCCTTGAAGGATAAAAACCAAGTGAGCATCCTTACTACGCTTACAACCAAATGGTCATTCTGCAAGCTTATTGTCATTTTCCTGCAACCAGCTCCCTGTGCGGCCAGACTTGTATCATGACCCTTTCCGTTGACGCCACATGACTTTAAGGAGCTGTGCAAGACCCAGAGAAGCTGTGCCAATAAGCTCAAAGCTTCTGCTTCTGCTGTCCTCAATAAAGTCATTGTTCCTCAGGAAAATCATGTCTTCTGCCATCATCTTGCTGCAGGATAACTTGTTACAGACGCTGCCTGCATACTTCCTGATAATGCTCTGCGCCTTGATGACCACATCTGGTCCCCATTATATCTATTAACATTAACACAGGTAAGGAGATGGGAAGATGGCTCATTGATAAGGTCTGTGTGGTGCAGGGATAAGGACTTGAATTCAGACTCCCAGAAATTGACATAAAAAGCCCAGTGCAGGCACAAATGCCTGCAATCTCACTGCTAAGGCTTGGGGCAGAAACAGGAGGATCTCTGGACTCACTGGACAGTGAATGTAGCCCAGTTGGTGAGGCTTTGAGTTCCACGAGAGACCCTGTTTCAAAAAGTAAAGTGGAATAGATGGAGAGGTGGCTCTGCAATTAAAAGCATCAAATGTTCTTGCAGAAGAGGGTTCAACTCCCAGCATCTACAGGGCAGCTACCAACCTTCTCTAATTCTAGTTCCAAGGGATCTGATGCCCTCTTCTGGCCCCCGTGGGCACTGCAGGCACATGACACAGATGCCTTACTCCCTCCAGGGTTGGTTCCTGCTTCAGTACCTACTACCCCTCTTTCTGCCTTGACTTTAATCAGTGATAGAGTGTGACCTGAGAGTGTAAGCTTGAATCGTCCCTTCCTTCCCCCAAGTTTCTTCTTGTCATGCTGGGTTTTTTTCTTTTCTTTTTTTCGGAGCTGGGGACTGAACCCAGGACCTTGTGCTTGCTAAGCAAGCGCTCTACCACTGAGCTAAATCCCCAACCCCTTGTCATGCTGTTTTATAGGAGCTTCAGAAACCCCACTTCACCAACAAATCATTAAAGGAGAACAGGTTTATATTGTCTTAGAGTTCATCATGGTGGGAGATATGGCCATGGGAAGGGACGGCAGGAGGCAGAAGCTGGTCGGTCACATTGCATCCACACCCAGGAAGCAGAGAGAGGATGGAGACCAGGGAGTGGAGCCAGGCTATAAAACCTCGAAGCCCCCTCCCAGTGACAGACTTCCTCCAGCAAGGCTTCATTTCCTTCAGGTTCTAAAACCTCCCCAAACAGTGCAGCCAGCTGGGGACCAAGTGGTCAAACACATGAGACTATAGGAGATAAGTCATACTCAGAACCACAGCTTCCTAGCCCTCTCAGGATGGGAATTATAGGTGGGTGGTCATACCCACCGGCATTCACATGACTTTTTGGGAATTGAACCCCAGTCTTTATGCTTATGCTGCAAGCACTTCAGGCACTTTATTAAGTTACCTCCCCACCCCATCACTGTTCATTTAAGGCAGCATTCTTCTGCTTCCATAATTCTTCTGGTGTCAGCTTCCTCCTCTTGGGGGCAGCAAAAACCTTGGTGCTTTTGCAACACAGACCTTCGACACAATCTGTAGGTCCAAGATTCCTACTGGATGGCTCCCTACAAGTGATAGCTTACTTCGCTCATTTTTCCAAGCCACTGATTTGCAGCCAGTTTTTCTAACCAGCATCTAAACCTTTGCAGAAGGTTGGGATATATCTTAGAGAAGGGTTAGATGCATCGTGAATTATTAAGAATCCCGTGACAAGCAATGCATGTGTTAGGGAATACTCTGCATTTTCTGGTCAGCTGTGGCCACCCCTTTCAGCTCCACATAATGCAAATGTAGCTTTAGAATCGTAGTCATGGTTACTATTACTGGGATGAAGCACAAGAGCAAAGCATGGGAGGAAAAGGGTTTATTTCACTCACAGTTCCCTGCAGCAGTTCATCCTCAAGAGCAGTGAGGGGAGGAGCTGAAGCAGGGTAGGAACCTGGAGGCAAGAGTTCGTGTACAGGGCATGGAGGAGTGCTGCTTACTGGCTTGCTTCCCACGACTTTCTCAGTCTGCATCCTTATAGAAGGCAGGACCACCAGCCCAGGGATGGCTCCACCTACAGTGGCTGTGCCCTCCAGCATTACTAATTAAGAAAATGCCCAACATGCTTGCCTACAGCCCAACCATATGTGACATTCTCTCAATTATGGATCCTTTCTTGCTGATGACTCTGTCTTGTGTCAAGCTGACATAAAACTAGTCTGCATCAGTCCCAGATGCTGAAGCTTCAGCATAGAAAGTCTCAGGCCTGGGTCCTGTCCTCAAAGGGACCAGAGGTAACACAGGATTCCCACAGATAGACTTGTATTAACGAGGTATGGGCAGGGAATCCTTGGGAGATCCTCACAGCCCTGTGCCTGCTGAATCCCTATGTACTGCCCCCCTTGGCATCTAGACAGTCCCTTCACCTCATCCTATTCTTTATATAATGTCACCTTCTTGGCGAACACTGTAATTGCCCCTTCTCCCTGTCCCCAACTGGTTAACTTGGTTATATCACATAACATCATCTGATGTTTATATATCCAACTGTACTTGTCTGCTTACCAGCTATGAATTCAGAACTCAACCTGTCTTTTCAATACTATAATTCTATATCTAGAATATTGGCTAGACTAATGAAATTCTTTGACAAATTTCTTTTAGATTGGCCGACTGAGCAAATTAGGACCAATTTGAATTATTAGAACACCGAGAATTAGCCATGAATGGAGTCTCATTGATTTTCCCTACTTCCACTTGCTAGTTGGATGAAACCAGGGGAAGTGCTTTTATTTCATTTGGCCACAAGAGGGTGATGTTGATCAGTCTTTTTTAAATTGTAGTTGCCTCATTCAGAGCTTATTCATATTTTTGCCGTTTTTAGACCCCAGAAAGGAAACCAGAGATATGTCTGCAGCCAAAACACACAGTGTGCTTGCCTCTGCTCCAGTGCTGTTGAACAAAACTGTTAAAATCTGTAACAAGAAGGAGCTCCAAGAGAGAAAACTTCCCCAGAAATGGAGAACATGTGGAATGTACAGACAGATAATGAAAATAAAAAAAAGTCTTCTATGCTGTCACAGCTTCTGTGAGTATAGAGAGGCCACTAGCTGGATAGGAGGTGACTTTTGTTCTCATCGTGTCCCTCCCTCCTTTCTGTCCTTTTTTTTTTTTTTTTTTTTTTTTTTCGGAGCTGGGGACCGAACCCAGGGCCTTGCGCTCGCTAGGCAAGCGCTCTTCCGCTCGCTAGGCAAGCGCTCTTCCGCTCGCTAGGCAAGCGCTCTTCCGCTGAGCTAAATCCCCAACCCCCCTCCTTTCTGTCCTAACAGCTCTTAGTCACTGCTCCTGAAAGGAAAGATTTTTATAATGCAGGGTCCCAGCCTTGTGGTTTGAGGTGTAATCCCAGGGCAGCGTGCTGGAAAAGAGTCATTCACTCTTTCACTAAGTCCTTTTTCCCCACAGTGCACTGTGCTAAGGGGCTGTGTGACACCTGGTGAGGAATAAGGAGGACCCCTGTCTCAATGTCATGGCAAACTTCAGGAAACACAGAGAAGGTTCTAGCAGCTTTGGTTAAAGGATACGGAAGGCTGTCTTCAGTTGGGAGGAATTAGAGGGTAACATTCGATGATAATCAAATGTATTTGCTTAGTTATATCTAAAGCTTTTTATTTGGTTGTATTTATTTTCTGAATTTTACACTTTTATTAACACTTGAGTTTTAATTTTTTTCTCACTTAAGAATGAGTGATTATCTATGTATAGGAAAAAGGTCATTTTTTTCAGCACCTCATTTTAAAAACATAATATAAAACACAAAAAGCTATAGGGAGAGAATATGTTATTTTTTTTTCTTTTTTTCAGAGCTGGGGACCAAACCCAGGGCCTTGTGCTCGCTAAGCAAGCGCTCTACCACTGAGCTAAATCCCCAACCCCGAGAGAATATGTTATTAATGGGAGTCTAGTTCCACGTGTGCTCTCATGCACACCTCCTTAAATGACTGAGACTCTAACATGATTTTATTTTTCCTTTAATAAAATGAAGCAGAAAATGGGCTTACTAGGAGAGTTTTCATTTTTGTTTTGTCTCAACAGAACAGGGAACTTGAAGACTACATAGAAGTCCCCAGGACACACAGACTAACACGGTAAAGTCTGGTCCAGTGCATTCTGTATTTGGCAGAGAGACATTCCAGGAAGTGAAATAGAAAAGTCAGCTGTCACATAGAAGCTCTGACTCATAGGCTTCCGGCTCCTGCCTGGCCCACGTCGCTAGCACAGGACCACAGCTGGGGCCCCTCCACTGGGTGAGTGTGAGGCCGGGCAGGGTGGCTGCACACCTAGTGTGGGAGCACATCCTCCACTTCTAGGGTAAGGAAGGGAAACAATATGTCCCTTAGCCACTTCAAGCTGCTTCTGCTCATCAGCATGGGCAGGGTGTCCACGAGAAAGTCCGGGTTTATATACTGCAGGTGGAAGAACACATAGCCCAGTAACCGGAAGACGATCATGATCATGAAGAAAAGGTACCGGAAGTGCCTGCAAAGAGGAACTCGTTAGCATACAGGAACAGAGTAGCTCAACATCAAGCAGTGAGATAGGAACTTGTAAATGGCTGCTGGATTCCTTTTGTTCTTGTGGCAAAACCATTAGAGTGTTTAGGGTAAGGGGGGAGAGTGCAAATGCAGGAGAATGCAGAGACAGTGAATACAGGTAACAGGAAAAACATGAGTTAGTGGTCAAGTATTGAACAAGGAAGTTTTTCCAATCAAATAGATGACCTTCTGGGTATTACCTATAGGGCAATAGGTAACAGAAAGCTAACAGTAAAAGATAAAGATGGTCACATTGGCCAGAGGTGCTCTCCATGCCATCTACGAGTAATTCTAGGAAAGTGAAGATAAGTCTCCTTATTTCAAAACTTTGAAAAAGACAGAGAATTCAAGTGATGGTTTTCCTCCCTGTAGTTTCTCTACAATAAAATGACAAAGGAAGTTAACGCATCCTGTCCTCTCTTTCCAAGAATGTAGCAAAGGTATAGGACGCAGGACCTGAAAGATGGGAAGGGATCACGCCGGGGAACAGAAGAGGAAGTGGAATAAATGGAGTCTACAGCTTGCATCCTGAGCTACTCAGAAGCAGCCACTATGTCCTCCAGCTAGTTAGAATCGCCTAAGTCTGGTGTCCTGACTTTGTATATTGAAGGAAAGAGTTCAAAGCACTCCAAGCTGCGTGATATATCCCTTTGATACTAACACTCATTCTTTCGGTCTTTATCCATTCAGATGCACAGTGAATCTAGCCTGGACCAACTAGGTCAGGAGCAGGACTCTGCCACTCACCTAAGCCAAAACTTCCTCTTCTGTTTCTTAATGATGTTCTTCTCCTGTGGAAGGAATGAAAATCTCGTATGACTAGAATACCTACGAACAGAAGTACAATGGTGTGGCTCCGAGCAGAGACTGCAGTTTGGTCAGCCGGCTTTCTATTCTGCCTCTGCCTTTCTCCAGATGACATAGTGTAGTGCTAGGCAACAGAATCTCACTTCCCATCTCCAGGACATTTTAAAAAGAGGAGGAGAGTGAGGGAGATAGCCCAGGAAGAGGGGGAGGGGTGCTAGAGGAAAGTCCAAGAGTGGGCAGCAAGACTCACCATGTTGCTTTGAATGGTCTCTACCAGAGTTGACCCCGGTTTCACTACTTGGGAAGAGTCATTCTGGGCTTTGGATCTGGATTTGAAAACAACGACAAAGAAGATGGGAGACAACCCAAGGAACTGCAGACAACAGCTTTCCTAAGTCATGAGACACCTGTGATTTGGCCGAAATTCATAGTTTCTCAGCATGTAAAGACATTGAGCAATGTGACCGATTCTTTTCCAATTATTTTGAAGTTTAGCATACAGTGAGTTTGTTTATAGCCTCTTTATAAACATGAGTTATTATATTTTGTTCTAATTTATTCCCCATTTCTATTTTCTTCTTGGTGTCTCTTATCTCCTTTCTGACTGACTCTCTTTCTCTCTGTATGAGCTGCCAAATTCTGCCTCCATGTCCACATGTGTCCCTCTCCCCCTTTGATGGTGAGATTAACTGAGGACTTTATGTTCAAGCTATATCCTACTTCCATTTTGTTCTAGCTAGGGATACTTTTTTTTTTCTTATTAGCCATTCATTTTCAAGCCCCCACACAGGGAGGAGGTGGTAGGGGAATATCTGTAGGAATACAGTTTATTGTCTGCTCCTCCATTCAGAAGTAGCCCTGTCTCTGTCCAGTCCACACTTAGAACTTTATCTTCATGAGCAGCTAGATCATAGAGAGGAACCTTATAACTTGTATCTTTATCTAAAGAGCCTGAGATCAGCTGCTGTTCATGGGTGGGGGACCACTTCCCTGATGTTACCCAGCCTGTATGTGAGGTGAGGGACAGCGACACCAAAGACCCATCTTTAGTTCGGGGATCCCACAGTCTAATTAATTTGCCTGTCTGTGCTTCCAGATGCCAAACGTTTACAAAGGGGAGACTAGGAAGTACAATTAAACACTTTATTTCCTGTCAGAGTCGACTTAAGACCACCAGACTCAACATCCCACACTCGATTTGTGTGCTTCCAAAACGCACTGCAGATTTCAGCATCTGACCAAAGTACGAAGGAAATTGTTTCTGTGTGGACAGAGAGGGTCACCAAGGGTGTTCTTCTTAGTCCCAATTATTCTGTTTTTTTTTTTTCTTTCTTGGTCAATTCGTGGTTCTTCCATTTCATCTTCTTCATCTGTAGGGACTATAGACCAGATCTTTAGCATCTTATCCCAGAAGCCACTGCAAACTTTAGTTCCCGAGCTATCGACTGCTATGGAGTCCACACTCCCAGCATGCCCTGGGCCGCAGTGCAGCGCTTTCTTTCACTTTGTTCCTCTCTACGTTCCACTGTCATAAGAAAACAGTCTGGTCCATCGAGGCTGTCAGGAGTAAGCAGGGCAAACTGTCTTTTTTTCACCCAAGCCACATCTTTCACAACATCTGTATGTTCCACAATTGTTGTTATTGACTTTCCTTCCAAGGACCAGATTTGAGAAGTCTTATCGAACCAGAGATGTTCCATTTTTCTGCCCCTTTAATTGAGCTGATCCAGTCATCATGGAACATGCATTGCTTTTGCTGAGGTGGGGTGTATTTTTCCACATATTCTAGTTACAGAACCTTTTCCAATGAAATTTCTCCAGTTCCATGTATTTGACCAAGGGCATTCGAAGAAACTGGCCCTTAATAAGGAAATCAAACTCGACATATTTGTGGAATTCATTTTTGGCCTCCAGAAATGTCTTGATAATGTTACTAAGGTCAGAAACTTCCGAGGTGACAGGGATTGAGAAAGGAACATCATCCACTGCGTATTTCTTGTTCTCCGTGTAGAAACGTGCCTGGAGTTGTGCCAGGGTAGAAAATACACACAAGGCTCCTCCACAAAAATGTATGCGTCATTCAAGTAGAAGTTAGGCTTCAGTTATCTTCCTTGGGTTTCTACAGATTATACCACGAGGAGGTTCTATTTCCACCGGCGCTCCGTCCGCACAAGTGAACTACCTCAGACTTCAGAGCGGCAACACAAGAAAGGAGAAGGAATCCAAAGGGCACTGAGCGATGGTGGCCAAGAAGGTTCCAGTCTAGGCAGGGATACTATTGCTGGGATAAAACACCATCGCCAAAAAGCAACTTGAGGAAGAAAGGGTTTATTTGGCTCACGGTTCCCCATTACTGTTTCTCTCTGAAGGAAGTCAGGACAAGAACTCAAATAGGGCAGGAACTTAAAGGCAAGAGTCGACGCAGAGGCCTTGGCTGAGTGCTGCTAACTGGCTTGCTCTTGGTCCCCATGGCTTGTTCCGACTGTTTGCTTATAGAACTTAGGACTACCAACTCAGGAATGGCCCCACCAACAATGGACTGTGCTTTCCACCATCAATCAGTAATTTCGAAAATGCCCTATTGGCTTGTCTACAGCTGGATACTATGCACGTGTCTTTTCAATTGAGGTTCCTTCCTCTCCAATGACTATAGCTTGTGTCAAGCTTACATTAAACTAGCCAGTACACATTCTATTCCTAAGAGAAAGATAAACTGTACCTAAACTCTGCCTACTTCTCTGGCTGACTTTTAAGCTAACTGCTCAGGGCAGTCTGTGAGGATCCATACTGAAATTGGAAGACCTGATTGGCACTTAGCTGCCACCAAAGACAGACTGTGTGGCTCCAACCTAATGTCAGAATATCCAGAAACTCCCGAGTCCGGGTCTTCTTCTTCCTACTGGCCTAAATTCTAACTTTTCCCTCTATGTTTTAACTGTTTCATGCATACAATATACATATGGGTCTGGGCTGACCTTAGGTGTAACCCCAGGGGAAATAGGTTCCTGCCATTCTTCCCTTCCAACTGCCAACTCAACCCTAACATATGTCTGCTTTTGATCTCTCTCTAAAGCCTTCTGGTCACTGTCAGTTTGTTTTATTTACAGTAGTTTCCTGTTACAGAATTGATCCAGTAAGCTTACCCAGCAGTTTCATGGCTATTTCCTTTTATAGTAATCAATAAATATGTAAAGGGAGAATTGGCACAGGCTCCTGGCTCCTCCATGATGAAGTAGTTTGTGTCAGGCCAGGCTATTTCCTAAAGTAACCACGAAAGAGGGTGCAACGCATTGAATGTATCAAACAGGCGGTCAGGAGTCAAAGGGACGCAAGTCCCTGAGTCAGGTGAAGCACACAGAGAGCTCCTCTTTTTCCGTGGCTTTCCCTCAAGGACACGTGCCAACTTGAAGTGCAGGGAAATAGAATCAGAACAAAAAGTAGTGATAAAAACTGACTGAGGGGCAGAGTGCAGAGTTCAAGACCATCAAAGCAAATATGTACCTGGGTTTCCCTGTCCTGGGAGCAGGCTCCTAGTTACTCTGTGTAACTCAAGAATCAAAAAATAAAATAAAATACAATAAAAAATCGGAAAGCAAGGTCAATGGATAGGATTCAGTGAACAGAAGTCTACATACTCCTATATAGTAGTAATGATCGATCCTAAAATCAAATGAATGCAACATATACAATATCAAAAACTATCAGTATGATTAAAGATGTAGATAATGCTACATAGAATGACAGTACACTGTATAAATGTTAAAGAAGATCTAAGCAAATGGATGGATAAAAATGGAACAACTATTAGCTGGACATTAAATAACTTCCAAATTTTATTTACAAATTCCAATAGTTGCAATGAAATTTCAGTAAGTTTTTATTATTTTGATAGAAGTTGTAAGACTGATATAAAATAAATAAATTGAAATCCATGGGTCTAAAATTAGAGAAAATAATCTTAAATAAGAACAAAACACTTGCAGATTATGTCGACCATATATCAAGGCTAACTATGAAGCTGGAATGATTAAAACAGTTCAGTATATGTGAAAGGACAGAGACACAGATTAATTGTACAGAATAAAACATGTAAAAACAGGCTCGCACGTGTGAGGTCCCCCAATCTACAAAACCACAAGGCACCAAAAGGAAATACACTATCTCTGTAAATGTTTCAGTTTTAAGTTTTCAAGTTTACAGGGCTATTTAGACATAGGAAGGATAGATTTAAGATATGTGCATCTTATGCATATTGTATAACATGTGATACAATTAAGAAGTATAAACAAAAGGAAGACGTGTGAAATCCAATGAAAAACATCTACAGATCTTTGGTCATTCCTTTGTACCAATGTCCTAGAAAGGTTGATGCCTTGGGAACACTTGCCCTCAACTAAAGATATATGAAAAGAGCCTTATAAAGAGATTTCAGGCCCAGTTACTGGGGAAGGCAGGAGAGCAGTTTGAAGGATTTTGAATGTTCAGTCTGGAGCAAGAATAGAGGTTGTTGGAAATGACCTTCTGGGAGTCCTTTACTCTGTGACACCAATTGTTCTGATAAGGCTGTGCCTCCCCAGGACTGCCTAGGGCAGACAGTAGAGTGCACCAGAGGGCTTGTTTCCCAAACTTACATTTCTTTTTCAAGCAGCATCACTTCTTTTTCCTTCTCCATCTCCCTCAGAATTTCTTGGTATTTCTTCCCATGCATCATAAACAAGAATTTTTGTCTTTATTTCAAAGTCACAGATAGGAATAGTCCATTAAAATAACTAACATTCTAAACATTTCACACAACAGGGTGTACAAAATAGTGGGTGTTCTAATAAAAAAATAAATCAGAGGTACTAATCAAAGGATGGGCATAGGGAAAAAGTTCCTCTTTCAGACCTTGCTTGTACTTAGACCCCAGGTCTGAGCTGGACTGCGCTCCCGGAGCATGTAACCTACCTCCCTGAAACCTCAGTGTCCTCAGAACTCCTCCGACTTACTAGACAAACGGGTTGAGAAAAACAATGTACGACAAGGGCTCAGCACATGGTCTAGACCATTCCTGTTTGGTGGTCATTTCATTGCATGAAAGGCATTTTCCCATGGCTGAGGGTAGCCTACTGAGAAAGCAGCTCTCTCTGACTCTCTATAGTAAATGCTGTACCTTTATATAGTGGGCCTGGTCTTCACAGAGCTGAAATACAGATTGGTAGTCACTTTCCATCTAGGAAAAGAAGAAAACACAAACCTCATGACTTCAATCAGTACCAAGCTTTGGCTGTTTCCCTAGGAACCTGCCTAGTACTTTGGACATGTGGCTGGTTCCCTAGCAACCTCTTACTTGAAGGGAAACAACCACCACTTCCTAAAGAGGTGACCTAATATTTAGGCACAAGGCCTAAATTTGAGTGGAGGAGGGGTAGAACTTCACCCCAGTTGTCCTGTGTCTCTCTGGGAAACAGGAAGGAACAATAGGCTGTTGGATTTGGGGGTTGTACAAGGTATTTGGGGCAGATGAGGGTTTTAAAAATTTTAAGGTCAGTATTTAATGAAAGTGTTTTTTCCATCTGTCTGTGAATCAGAAATTCGCTTGCCAGATTTTCTTCCTTCCTCCCATGCCTAAAAACCTTTCTAAAGACCCTCAGACTTTCCCTTCTATGTATGCCCTAGGCAAACCCTTAGTGGAAAAGGCACTGGTCTTATCTAACCTTGGCGATTTCTTTCTCTTGTTGTGCACAGGACTCGGTTGACTTTTGTAGTTTCACCTAGGGAAGATGGTAACAGCAGGAAATGAACAACTTTCCTTTGTGCAAGGAAAACCCAGGCCAGCAAAAACCAAACTCAGAGCAGCTATCATGTATTGAGGACAAAATACTTAAGGCAGGCTATGCTCATTACCCTTGTTTTGCAGTTGGGGAAACAATGGCACAGAGAAGTTAGGTACAAACTTAGCTAAATCTCACAGTGGCAGAGCTGACATTAAACCACAGTGGCAGAAGGCTGACTCGCCATTGAGTCTGGCCACTCTCCTTTCTCCTACTGACCAATGACCACTAGCCTGTTCCCCGTACTCATTCAGGATGCTGCACTCACGCTCTCTAAATCACAAAAGGGTCATAGGAGACATTCGACTTGTTCAGAGAAAAACAGATAATGGGGCTCTTGATGGTGACCTCAGCCAAAGGCCACACTTCGCTTGTCCCCCAAAACAGCACAGAGCTCCTCAATAGGTTTGCCCCCCCCCAATCTGAGTCTACTCATTCTGTCCACTTAATATTTACTGGACCTCTGCCATGTGATAAAATGCTCTAGGCATCGAGGTGCAAACAAAAGAGTCTTAACAAATTAATATTTTCAGTTGCTTTACTTTCTAACAGAGGAAAAAGACGAAATGAAATTTGAAAATAAAATTTATCCTATGAGCCACAGCTTGGCAAACAATCTATGATCATCAATGCATCCTCATATAACTGTGAGAATTAGCATTTTCTTTCTATTTGGATGTAGGTATCTGTGTGTCCTCATTTAGATATAAACTTCTCCAGGGAAGACAGATGCCAATAAGTGTTTGGAATGTGTTTTCTTAACCAATAGGATTTTGAGGCATCCCCTCCAGCCAAAGGCAACGTAGCCACCTCTAGTGTGAGCAATACTGTCAGGGTAGTGCATGGGAATAAAGCATGCCGGCATGACTCTAATACACAAACGGGCACGTCTAGCGTCACACCGAGGAGAAGTCATGAAAACAGCCTCCTAGAACCTACAACTAATACACATGTCACAAAAATGTCCAAGTTTGCTATTCTACTCACCTTGAGTTCTGCTACTTTCTTTCTCAGGGTTTCTGGATCAGAGACAGCATTCTTAGTTCCTTTTGAAATCTGAAATACCATCGAAGTAACTGTGAACTCATCAAGGCAAACAGATGAGCTAAGATAAGGTTAGACTGGGGTTTTAGCCAGCAGAACAATTGGGCGTACTAATTCGGGTACTAAAACATCTTGGATGGAAACATGTCTCTTTGACTTTGTGGAAGGTGCTAACTTCATCCTAAGTAGATAGGGTTTTCTTACTTTTTTTTCAAATTAAGATTCGTATTTGTGTGTGTGTGTGTGTGTGTGTGTGTGTGTGTGTGTGTGTGTGTGTGTGTGTGTGGTGTTGGTGGGTATGTAAAGGTGAGTGCAGCTGCCTTTGGCATCCAGAGAATGGCTTCAAGTCCTTGGATCTTAAGTAGAGGTGATTGTGAACCACTTGACCTAGGAACTGGGAACAGAACTTAGGTTCTCTGTAAGAGTATGTGCTCTTAAGCACTAAGCCCTGACTGGACATCCTTTTCTGTCCCCATGACCATCATAGCTCCACAATAAGGAGAGAAGCGTGGGCTTAACGGTAGGAATAGGGAAAGGAGTGGGAAATCATTGCCCATGTTCAGCCCTCCTCCCACAACCTGTCATGACTCAGGGACAACAAACGAGTGTCTGAAGACTCTGAAGGTGAAAGGGGGTGTAGGGCAGAGATTTAGAGTCTTTTCATTTTTTGGACTAGAGAGCTGAAGAGATTCTTTAGAAATCAGTCATATTTCAAGATAGACTCAAGTGTGTGAAAAGTCTCTTCATTTGTATGTAGTATATAATCTATATTTTATGTGGTTGAATATAACTGATGAGGATATATATTCTCATACATAGAATTCTCATATATAGAATTCATATATGAATACATATATAGAATACATACATATATATACATATATTCCACGAACTTACCTCATATGTCTTCTGCCCATTCCACCAGCCTTTCTTTTGTAAAGACAGTGTTGTAGGGAATAGGGTACCTGACCCCTGGGATGTCTCCTTACCTTCTTCTGAAGTTCCATCACATTCTTGCTTAGGGTCTTATTCTTTTTCTCCTGTGGGAAGAAGTAATTAAAGGAGACAAACAGATTCTGCTCTCAACCTTCTCCCTTGCCAGGGCCACTGACATGATATGTGGGGATGAGTGTGTCAGTTAATTGCACCTCAGTCCTTCATAGGGGATCTGGGGCAGAGCCAAGGTCGTAACCCCATGCCTTGTGCTTCATCATCACAGAGCGCCTCCAGGCAGCTACGATTTCTGTAGCCACAGAGGCAAAGGGCATATGCAGAGTTCTGGGGACACCTGCAGAGGGCTTCTCAGGGACTCCTTTAGAAGTCTTCTCACCAGCTTTGCTATCTCCAGCTCCAGGTCCTTCAAGGCAGTCTCCTTCTGTACTATGATCTCATTGAAGTCATCCCTCTCTGGGACTCTTCCTATGGACAGGGCAATATCTCTTTCAAGACTGAAAAACATAGTTACACAGGTGTGGCTCAGTCCTAAGGAAGCTACCACCAAAATCACACCACCAACATCTGAGGGATCTGGAGTGACAGTTGCAATGAAATGTCAATGAAATGAAGAGATTGATGCAAAGATCTGCACCAAAGACTTTTGGAGGGCATTGCAGGTCAAGTTTCAGGATTTAAATAACACACTGAAATTTCTACAAGGGAATTGAACCCTTTGGTCTATGGGACATCACCTGAAGAGCTTCTCCTTCCCCAAGGGCAAAGCCTGACCTTTGTATAGATTCTTCTTTCTTTTGAATCTTTCTAAGAAGAGTCTGATTGGCCTCATCCAGCCGCTGTAGATCCTTTTCAAGGTCAGAGTTCAGGTACTTGAGATTCTGTTTTATGGCTTCTAAAGTTGGTATTTCTGTAATCTCATCCCTACAGGAAAATCATCTTCATGATTAAACTCACCACAAAACCCCAGAGCTCCTAGAAGACCTGCATGTATTCTCCGGTCTGTTGTTGTTCACACACCTAATTGAGTTGACTGATTTTTTTCATGATTAACCAATTTCTATGGAATTTCTCAAAAAGTAAATGTTTGTCAGGTCACATTTTAATTTTATATATTCTTAAGCAATATTCACTGAGATGGAAATCGTTCGTGTGCAAAAGAAAAACCATATTTTTTATATAAACGATTGTACTTGTTCATCTCCAAAACTTTTATATGGAGAATGTAGCATCTAAACATCTATAAGGCAGTTAAAGATGGGAAATAAAAGAAATTTCTTGTCTTTTGTTATAAACTTAAATATTATCTGTCTCAGTCTATCAGAATCTTAGCCTTTCTGGGCAGGAGGGAAGGGAACAGATCTTTCCCCTAAACCCAGCTAATGAGCTGGGTGACAGGATAGCTTCTGCACAAAGTCCCACCAGGCAGGGATGGAATAAGGGAACATGGAGCTGAAATCTCTTCCAGGATTCTCAGGCTTCAGGAGAGAACATCTTCACAAATGAGGTCTGGGTCACTAGAAACTTCTAGAGCAGTCGTCTCTCTGGATCCCTGTTGTTGGATTACTTACTCATCATCCAACGGGTTCTGTCCAACGTCTTCCATCGTTTACTTCCTAGATATGAATACAGACAGCCATTATAAACCCGAAGGACCTATCGTGCAGCATGTTGGTACACAGAAAGGAGGGGGCAAAAGTGAGACCCTCTTCAGGGACATCAGCAGAATCAAGATGAAGCTTCTGGGCTCTCACTTTCCCAGATGCGATCTCAGTATATTATGCAAACTACATTTCAGCAAAATAGACCATAGTTTGATCTGTGGATCTCAGAACAGATCACATTGGGTGTGGAAACCTTTTACATTTCCGCTCTTTCAATCCTTTCCCTTCCTTGCATGTACTTACTCTGGGGGGTGGGGGGATGGGGGGTAATAAATGTTAAGGGACATGTGACAGATTAATGAATGTCAGTTGACAAATACAAATATAATTTATATTTCCAATGTAAACCCTCAGGGAAACAAAACAAAACAAACAAATTACCCACCCCACACCCCAAGAAACAAAACAAGCCAAGAAATGAGCTGTCTGATTTCTATTGGTCTACAACTCTCTGGATTTGAACAAGCTGAGTTCAAACAGCAGCTTCAACAACAGGATACCACCACATGGAGACAGACAGAGGCATCAAGCTCTGGAGGAAGCCAAAAGCTGGTATTTTATAACCACCACACCAGTACCAATGTCCAACACCAAGTCCAGTCTTAGGAAGGCAGAACACCAGCATGCCAGCGTCCTTTCACCGCCCTCTTTGAAGGGCTTCATTTTAGCACCTTTTGAAGTTTGTCTTCCACCTCCTTTCTCTTAACCTTTTCCACTACATTTTCTTTTTCTTCCAGAAATCTATTTACCCACAAGAAACCCCAAACTGTGCTAATACCTTTCAAAACACAACTTTCTTTTTTTTCAACAGAGATTTTTTTCTGTTCCAAATAGATTTCCTTTCCAGCTATATGCCAGGACTGTCACTCAGGGGTTGTCTTGTTGACTAAGTCCCTACACATAACTGGACTAGTTATTCTGGCTGGGTGGGGCAGCATGTCATAGTGGGGTAGTGACATCGTCTTGTCATCCCAGTAGCAAAGTGGGAGAGTCCAAAGTTTCAGGGCAGGTTAGGTGTCTTATGAATCAGAAATAGGTCCTGTAGACCAATTTGGGCAGGCACAGCCAAAACATCTTCTGAGGCAGCAACCATCAGCTCTATGGAGCACATTCACATCTCAATTTCATAGACCAAGCAGTGATTGTAACCATTCTCATCTCTCTTCCATGATCTCTGCATAATGTGTTCACAAGTTATCACTGTTAAACGCAAAATGTGCATCCAAAGGGTAGAGGTAGGAAAGTCAAAGAGAAGGACAAAAGAATCTGAATGGTGTGTGAGCTATCATTCTTACCACATGGGGCTTTTAGAGCCATAAAACTTGTCCCTCTGCCCCAAATTAGTCCTCTAGATCACTGAGAAAGAATGAGATGGTTTGATGCTTGTATAGTCTAGTGTGGCCCTGGTGGGGAGAGAGTGACATGGTTCCTGCCTCTGGGACAGGGTGCAGGTGTGAGCCTCCATGAGTGTTGATGGCTGCGGTGGGCATAAGGCTCAATTGTGTAATAATATACATATTTCACATTCTTTTGAGGAATGTCCTATCTGCTAGTGTTAATAACTTTGTGATAATGAGACAGCATGAGTCCAGGAGGCAAAGTGTAGCTTATGTCTCAGCAAAAAAATGTAAACACTGGGGACCTTCAAGACAGCCCTTAAGGCTATGGGAAAGAGCTCTAAATACTTGAGCTCAATATGTATATTTGCTCAAATATAAGGATGCAATATGAACTACAAGTGGCTTCATGAATCTAGAGGAACAAAGGCAGCTATGCTGTGAGCCAGCTTATAAAAAAGATACAAAGGCAGGCAGATTCCTGAGTTCAAGGTCAGTCTATGACAAAGCCAGGTTAGGCCTGAGTGTTGTAGAAATGGTAACTGCAGAACAAGGTCCCATTCAATTAGTTCACTAAAGACAGACAGATCTCTGAATTCTTTTGCAATGTTAAGAATAAAAGGTGCTTGCTGTCTTTAGAATCAAAGGACTAGGGTCACAGAATGCTAATTCATAAGATAATTGAAAAGAAAACCTGGAGTAAATGACCGAATTGATATGTAAAACAGAAGTCTGGACCTGTGTTCTGTAGATGAGCTATCCAGAGAATTTTTTAGGATAAAAAGAGAGAATTGTTTGGATACAGACAGATACACACACACACACACACACACACACACACACACACACACACACACGAGGAAGCAGAACATGGACAGAGGTCTCTTAGAATAGCAAGCAAGCAGAATATAGAAGAGAAATCTCTAGAGAGGAAGCACACTGAAAAAGCTGTATCAAGCAGAACACAAGTGGTCAACTCGGACCCATGCATTGACTTCCAGTAGTACTTTTTGGCACTCCCAGGAACCCCTTCTCTCAGAAACCCTCTCCATGCTGAGGCTGGTCCTTGGCAATGGTGGCAAGAATACAAGATGAGAAGGTGAAAGAGGAGGGAGGAAAGGGGACAGGTAGGTCCAGAGACCCAACTCTACTGCCTACTCCTTTAGAATACCCCCTCCCCTTTTGAGTTCTTAAATTTATTGGTAGAGTGGGAGGAGTTTAACATATCAGTGTCACCCTGCTAAGATTCTAGGATTCTTCTCTATACTAAAGTAGCTAAGGCAGGATGCAGAACTGTAGAAATATCAATAGAGTATAAAGGAATGCTCACCTCCGGTGAGTTTCATGATGTAAATCAGACCTATTAGAGACAAATTGTAGTAACTACCATACCTGGAAAGGCCTTTAGTACCACTATACCCAGAAATGTGCCTTCCAAGAAGAGACATCTGCTGTAACCTTATAACATGCTTTCTCCACCCAGCTCACACACCGCTGTGTGGGCATGTTCCCAAATACCAACCAGTGCCAGTAGAATTAAGCCCTTCACTCTGTTCTCCTATTTTGACATTTTGTTTTATTTTTGGTCTGGTTTTCATCCTACAGTTAAGCTATGGGTATTTGAATGTGTTTTAATCATTCATTTTTTTATTTCCTGCCTTCATATTCTATTTTCGTGCTTAGGTGTGCTCCAGAGTTCTCTTCAAACAGAATTCAATATGGCAGGATTATTTTAAGAACAAATGTATGAATAAAATGGCTCATATAATTCCTGTTATCTGAAAGAGGAGAAGAGAATTCTTTGGTTCCTTCTAACATACCTGAGGCAGACTCACCTGTACTGTCACATCAGTAATGCTCACATGCTCGTTATAAATAATGTGATACAGCAGGATTTTCACTGGACAGCCACATCCACTAGGTACCACTGGTTGACAAGCTGTGATGAAAATATTCTTCCCATCAAACTGCATCTTTTTTCCCTTAAGGACACATACAAATTCAACCTTTCTATGAAACCTTCCATAAGAAATCATTCTTGGGTCATTATATCAAAGAGATAATATATACGTTGTGAGAGAACACATTTCCTCTTGACACAAAGAAGCTCAAACCCACATTTGGAGCTGCAAATGTCCACTGCTGTATTGAATATTAGGGTCCATATGTTTCCTTTGGTTTATTCTCTTTCCTTTAGTTTTATTCTCCAGTTCACTTTTCACATGCTCTGAACTTGAACTTATTTTTCCCATTATTCCATATTAAATATTTTATCCTAAATATAGGAATAATTGACTCAGATATAGATAGAGATATAGACCTCATTCTAGATCATAAATAAGGACATGAGAAGGGCGGTAGGGTTGACTGGGATGGGAATCAGATCAAACTGACTTTGGATATCTGTTCCTCTAATTTCCAGGTGAAAAGATATGAGCTGGTTACTGAACTTAATAAGCACTGGTTTTCTAATTTACAAACTGCAAATGGTGTGTGCCTACTCCATAATATTGAGATGAGGTTAAAAGGGATGTGTCACAATGCCTGACATGATATAAATACTTAATAAATTATAACTATAATAATTGTCATTGTTACAAAGCATCTAAACTGACTTATCCTATTGATAGCTCCTTCTTTATCCATCATGAAAGCAGATTCCTCCAGGCTGGGTCCTCACCAACTGTCTTTTGTCATATTCTTCTTTGCTTCAGTTTGTCTGTCCAGATACTTGGTTTCACTTAACCTTGAGTAGTCTGGCTTTCCCCTAGACACTGTGCTTGGATATTCCTGGCTTTTGCTTCCTGCTATCCTTCTGCCCTGTGTCTAGTCTAGCACCCAGAATTATGTAAGTCTTAATTTGAATCTTAAAATTTATTATTATTTCTCTGTGTGTTTATGGCGTGTGTGCGAGGAGTGCGGGCTATGTGCCACAACTCACGTGTCGGGGTCAGAGGATAACATTAATGAATTTATTCTTTCTTTTCCCTGTCAGATCTGGGGATCAAATTCAGTTTTCATGTTTGTGTCACAAGTAGCCTTAACTACTGAGCCATCTTGAAGGTTTCTCAATTTATTTAGATAGTGCACAAGGGCTAGAAGATGCTTCATGCCTTTTGTGATGATTAAGAGGTGTGACAGCTCACACAGCTGTTAACAAGATGAGGTAAAACTGATTATTCTCAAAAGGATGGGATATAAACTCATTTGCTCATGCCCCCCTGTAGATTTTGTCAACTCGACACAAACCTAGTCATACCCAGAAATAAAGAACCTTAACTGAGAAAACGGCCCCATTGCAGACTGCATATAGGCAACTTTGCAGGGCATTTTCTTGACTAATAGTTGATAAGAGAAGGCTCAGCCTTCCATAGATGATGTCACCCTGGGCAGGTGGCCCTGGGTTGTATAAGAAAGTAGATAAAGCACACTATGAGAAACCAGAGCACGGCATTCCTCCATGGTTGCTTCCGTTTCTTCCTCCAGGTTCTTGTCTTGAGTTCCCTCACTGACTTCTCTTCATGATGGACTCCAACTTTGAGATAAGTGCTTTTCTCTCCAAGGTGCTGGTAGTCCTGGAATTTTATTACAGCAATAGAAACCCTAACTAAGACAACTCAGTAGCTGACTGGGGCAGAAAAAAAAACGGGGACTTTGATTGCTGGAAATAGGAATTTGCAGGTTGGAAAGACAACGTAGTTAGTAGGGAAGTGCTTGCAGTATAAACAAGAGGACCCAAGTTCCTAACTCCAGCCCACAGAAGGACATGGATGCCACACCTATGACCACAGTGTTCTGAATATTTAACCCTAGAGCTTGCTGACCAGCTGGTCTCACTGAGCTGGTGAGCTCCGTGTTCAGTAAGAAACCATTTCCTAAAACATGAGGTGGACAGCAGCAACGGAAGAGACCTAACAATGAACTCTGCCCACCCCATGCTAACTGTCCAGGAGGAGGACTGCTGGGATGCATGACAAATAGATCATTGGTTCTCATGAAAATACCCAACTTCTTTCCAATGCACTGCTTTACACTTCCATCACTAAATGCACCACAGCTCCATTTCCTCAGTATAATTACTAACATTTGGTGTTGTTACTAATTGACTTTAGTTACTCTGATGGTCTTACAGTCACAGCACAGTAGCATCTTAATTTGAATTTCCCTATGGGTAACAATGGTGTCTATCTGTCTACACACAGACTGATGGTTAAGTATGATTTGAAGGTAATTTTCCCCAGGCTATCTATAGCTTCCTTTGTTCTCCCATCTTCTTTTGTTTGGTGTGTGTGTGTGTGTGTGTGTGTGTGTGTGTGTGTGTGTGTGTGTAGAGGGGGAATTGGGGAGGAGAAAGGAGGGGGAGGGGAAGGGAGAGGGAGAGAGAGGGAGAAAGAGGGAGGGAAAGGGAGACTATCTTTTCAGATGTGTGTAGAAAGCAGGTCAATACTGGGTATCCTTGTCACTCACTCTCCACCTTAGCTTCTGAGACAAGGACTCTTCCTTAACTGGAGCTCATAGCTTCAGTAGACTGACTGTGGGGCCAACAGGCTGCAAGGATCCACCTTACTTTACCTCTCCAGGACTGGGATTTCAGGGGTATGCTTCTATGCTTCTGTGGTAAGCACTTTAACCAGCTCAACAACCGCCCATCCTTGTCCTCTCATCCTTGTAACAGAGTTCTCATGAAGCAAATTTCGAATATTTTGATATTCAATTTGTAGAGATTTTTCTCTTGTAGATGATGCTTTTTGCATTGTGTCCAAAAGTCTTCTCCAAGCCCTGCCTCCTGAAGAGTTTTCTCTTATGAGTTTTACACTTCTACAGGTCATTAGCTTTAGTAGCCTTTAGCTGGTGTGTATGCATGACTAATTAGCAAGCTTTATTTGGGTCTTTCTGAGGTGCATTATTCACTTGCACATCATCAACAAAGATCAAACCTTTTCAGAATAACTGTGACTCCTTTTTCTCTGGTTTAGCTCTACAGTGGATCCTCCATGAACAACTCACATACATGTGCATTGAATTCTTACCTGGTTGTTTTATACAGTTTTCTTTATACACTGTAAACAAACAGACAGCATAGTGTCATCTATATCCATATGACACAGACCTTAAACCATTTTCATCTTTAGATGAGCCTAATTTTAAATCCCCTGGGCATCCACAGCCCCATCTTTACCGAGTTGTGCATTTGTGATGTTACATCAGGGAACTCTGGACTTCTGTGACTTAGGAAAACTAAATGAAGTCTCCCATTTTCTCTTTGAAATTATGAATTTTTATTCTCAATTGTTTATCTTACTGTGAACTGCTCCAAGTTTGCTCCAGGAGCTAGGCAGTAATGGCTCTCTGTGCTAATTTGTGTGTACCCAGAATGTAGATTTAATCTTTACATTTGAAACCCCCAAACTCTGAGGGTTTGTGTTGTTTGTGTTGTTGAGCTATTTTAGTTCTCCACAAATATCACACCATTATGAGACAAATCATTGTGGTGTTAGGAATTAACTCTGCTTTCTGGGTCTGAAGAGGTAATTTTCAATTGTTAGATTACGTACCTGAAAAATGATTAAAAATATAAACTTAATACATGTTTCAAAAGGTCTTGTGTTTCCTGTTTCACGTGCAAATATATAAAAAGAATATTTTTTGAAGAGATCTAAGTTTTTTGTACCTTATATAGCTTTTCATAACATT
The DNA here is from genome assembly GCF_011064425.1 of Rattus rattus. NCBI lineage: Eukaryota > Metazoa > Chordata > Mammalia > Rodentia > Muridae > Rattus > Rattus rattus. Next base: position 91,528,022 of record NC_046158.1, on the reverse strand, counting down.
AAGGCCAAGTTGTCAATCAAAACTAATACAACTAAATGAAAATTTCTATATTATAAGAAAGTTTCTCCAGGGCAATAATCAAACTAAAAAACTTTTAGTTAACATCTATGTTGTCTGAATTGAAATATATCAAATGGCTTCATCATGCAAAAACAGAAAAGCAAACCAAAACAAAAAATCTCATACCCTTTAAATCAATATGGCAGTTTCTCAGAAAATTAAAAACTGATTTACCTCTTCAGGAGACCACCTGAAGAACTAAATACAAGAGAATCAAACAAAAAGATATCTCGATTCTGAACTTTTGTCTTGAGAATTATATTTTGCAGAATGTACTTGCTTGGATTCCTGATCTCAAGGACTTTCAGCTGGGACCAGTCAAGACACATCAGGCTACAACATTTGCTTCATTTTTCCTACCCTGCAATGATATCTCAATGCCCACGTACAGCTTGAAGAGGTTATGGAAAAGTCGTCATCCTGATTCCCTGGACTTTTGGGGGGCTGAGGAATTTAGAAATGGTCATAATTTATGGGGAAGAATTAGCTAGATTGATTTGTACAGCCACAGTCTCATTTGGTAACTAAGCTAAAATCAGATCTTTAATTTGGTATAGAATTCATTTGTTACCTGCTAGTTATTAGCTTGTCCCGTTATGGCTCCCGACAATTTCCTGCGTTCTATTCCTCTACAGTGTGCATGCTTCTTTTTCTTTCTTTATTGTTTTTTTATTTTGAGTGTTCAGGTTTTCAAAATTGCTGGTATGAGAACTTTGTTTATGGAGACACTTAATACTATGAACTTTCCTCTTAACACTGCTTTCATCGTGTGCCATAAATTTGGGTATTCATTTCATCGACTTCTAGAAAGTCCTTAATTTTTTTCTTTATTTCTTTTTTAAAAATTTTTATTAGATATATTTCTTTACTTACATTTCAAACATTATTCCCCTTCCCGGTTTCCTGTCCAGAAGCCCCCATGCCCTCCCTTCCCCCTCCCCCATATGGGAATTCCCCCTATACATCCCCCTTATTGCCCCCCCATATTCCCCTGCGCTGGGGGTCCCAAGGGCTTCCCCTTCCACTGATGCCCTAACAAGGCTATTCTCTGCTACATATGCAGTTAGAGCCCTGGGTCAGACCATGTATAGTCTTTCAGTAGTGGTTTAGTCCCTGGAAGCTCTGGTTGGCTGGCGTTGTTGTTTTTATGAGGTTGCAAGCTCCTTCACCTCTTTTAATACTTCCTCTAATTCCCCATTCTCAGTTCAGTGGTTTCGTGCTAGTATTGACCTTTGTACTGGACAAGCTCTGGCTGTGTCTCTCAGGAGAGATCTATATCCGGTCCCTTTCAACATGCATTTTTTAGCTTCATCAAACTTACCTAATTTTGGTGGTTGTATATATATGGGTCACATCTTTCTCAGTGGAGTGATAGGAACACCAGCCCACCCCAAAACTTTCAACCCAAAATTTATCCTGTCTACAAGAAGTGCAGGCATAGGGTATGGGACAGAAACTGAGGGAACAGCCAAGCAAACACAAATAGGCAAGCACAGATCCCTGACACTACTAATGATACTCTGCTATACTTGCAGACAGGAGTCTATCAAGCCTGTCTTCTGAGAGGCTCCACCCAGCAAATGACTCAGACAGATGCAGAAACTCACAGCCAAACATGGATAGAACTCTGGGGAGATTACAAAAGAGTCGGAGGAAGGATTGAGCAACCCAAATGAAATTGGAACTCCACGGGAAAATCAACATAGTCAACTAACCTGGACCCTTGGGGCTTTCAGAGTCTGAACCACCAATCAAAGAACATACATGAGCTGACCTAGGTTTCCCACACATGTAGCAGCTTGGTCTTCATGTGGGTTTCAAACAACTGAAGTAGGGGCTTCCCCAAAAGCTGTTGCCTGTATGTGGGATATGTTCTTCTAGCTGGCCTGCCTTGTCTGACCCCAGAGGGAAAGAATGCACCCTACCCTGCATAGGTTTGATGTGGCAGGGTGGAGGAAAACTCAGGGTGCAGAGGGCCATCCCTGCTGGAGTCTTTCTTGTCGGTTCTCCTTGAGTCAGCAGAGGGGTAAGAGCATCAGTGGAGAGTAAGTCTTTTGTCTTATGAGATATTTAGGGTTGCTATATAATAATTAAAAACTTACTTACCTAAGTCTAATTTTTGCTATTGTATCTGATCTGGCTTTTGTGTTCCTCTGAGGCCGGAAACTGCAGTCTCTGGCACTTAGTACCTCATCATCAAACAGCAAGGGATCAAGTAAGATAGCCTTTGCTCTATCTCAGCAGGAACTGTGAGCTTTAACTTTCAACCTGCTAGTCAATGTTGCAGGAAGGAAAAGGGACACTTTGAAAAATGATTTTAGCATATATTTCTAAGTTGTAAAGAGTCTCCTGTGAAAGCTCTCTAAGAAAAAGGGGAAAAGGAAATGAAAGAAATAGGGAGATAAGAGACAATTCGCCCTACACTCTTTGTCGTTAGCACTTATAGATCTTTCAGAATACATGATCACATGGTAAAAAGTTCATCACAAGTTTATACATAAATTCAAACCATAAATTGAAATAGAAGTTTACAACAGTGAATGTTTACATGCAAAGTCTTTAGGAAAGATTGTCTAGCCAAACATTCATCGCATGTCACAGCTCCACAGGTTCATTGAGAATTAAAAACCGTAACTAAGTATTAGTGAAGTTTTGTATTTTATCTTCTGTCCTAGCACCTATAAAAAGTCATTAGTCCTTTTACTATGAACTTTGATTAATGATTTTACAATCTCTTGGAATATACTCTGAGTAATAGAATGCCTGGCTACTTTCTAGAAGCAATTAACTGGTGACACATGGGAGACTGACTGAGTTCTCATTGCAGTTTTGACTGTCAGAAAAGGACCTCGTAACAGTTCCACTACCAAAGAGCTTTAAAAAATACTGATATAATTTTAGAAATTTTTATAGGATCATCAGTAAGAATTAAAATATCATCTATTTGACTATGTAGCATCATTAAAATACAGTACATCTTTGTAGTTCAGCAGAGATCTGCTCAAAGGGGTGGGCTAATCCGTAGTGTTTGTTATATATGTATATAAACATATATAACAAAGATATGGGAAAGCACATTAATAACAGGAATATTTCCTAAAATGGTTCTCTCCTACCAGAATTCTGTTGTAGATTTTAATCTAAGGCAGTCATCTCAGGAAGATCACATGCTAGTTATTAGTTTGTCCCATGATGGCTTCTGACACCAGGGGTCCTTCACCCTCTCAGAGGAGAAGGGGAAGAATTGTGGGAGTAGGTTACCAAGAGTGAGGACTAAGACTGGGATGTAAAATGAATTAACACTTTCAAATTGAACATTTATTTACATAATGCTTATTTGTATAGCGTTTGAATTTTGCTCGTTGAGTAGTATGTTTTGTAGTATTTCTTCTATATCCACAATTCTCTTACAATTAGTTGCCATGACTTTAGACTCCTTTTCATATGGATTGGTTCTGATTTCTTTTGTCTTTTATAGACACTGATAGTTTTGAACACTATAAGTGAGCTGTCATACAGAATATTCCTCTTGGCACATGGGAGAGCAAAGGGTTTATTTCTACCTTCAGTTGTAGTCCCTCATGAAGGGACATCAGGATGGGGGACTTCTGCAGGCAATTGAGGTCATAAACTGAAGCAGAGGTCATGGAGGAATTCTGCTCACCGACTTGCTTTCCATGTCTTGCTCATGTTGGTTTTATACACAATATAGACCACCTACCCAGGGATGGCATCACCCATTTTGGGCTTACCCCTTCCACATCAATCATTAATCAAGAAAATTCCCCACAGACTTGCCTAAAGGCCCATTCTATTGAAGCATTTTCTTAGTTTCAGGTCCCTCTTCCAAGCTAAACTAATTTGTGTCACAAGTTGGCAAAAGTATTCATGCTCTTACTCCATATGGGTCATCTAGACACATGAGAAAACTCATCTCTAAGTTAAATAAAATTAATTCAAAATGAATGATTCATACAGTGAGAAGCTAACATGTAAAGAGAGATTTGGGGAAGGCTGGGTGCACTCATGTGGCTTCACAAAGGGAGTAGTCTTTTCATGATACAATCAGAAACAGACAGGCTGGGCAGACCTTTCAAGAACACAAAATGGCTGGTGTCTTATGAGCAAATTCTCCCTCTGTTATCCAGATAAACATTCCAATTCCTTCCCCTTGACTTTGAACAAACTTGTGACTGTTATGCATAGGTCAACTGCACTGGAAATAATGCTGAGCAGTTTTGGAAACTAGATCAGAAACAGCAACCAGTTTCAGTCTCACTCTACTGCAACTTAAGCCTTGAGGAAGTCCAGATCAAGAAAAAGAAGAAAACCATCAGGTCCTGGACTCTTTGATTATTGCTACAATGACCAACACTGATCTTGTAGTCACACAAGAAAAGCAGAAACTGAGTCCTCTAATCTCCAGCCAGAGAGTTCTATGGAAAAGAAACTGGTGTTTCACTGAGTCCCACCCAAGCTGTGCATCTGTCTGCTGGTGGTTTATCTTCAGTCCTTTAATCTTGGGTGTAATTTCTTGCTACATAGCTTGAGTTCATCAAGATGACATTTAATACATTTAAGAGATACATGAACAAGAGGTAAGAAGCTAGGAATGAGGTGCTCAAGACATTTCCAATCAAGCATCCTGTCTGAGAGTTTCATAAGGGAAGAAGGCAGATGTGACACCCCTGAGTTATATCACAAGAAACAGGAGTCACACTTGAAGAACTCCTGCTGAAAAGACTGTCATTCCATTCCTGGCCCTTACCCTTGATGCTAAACAGGACATTTGTGCCATATTTATTGATTTGTGCTTGTCCTGCATCTTAGATTTTAGCATCAGTCTTCTGGGCCACTCCATACCATTGAAACCAAGGCTCAAAGTACAAAACATTTAGCAGAAGTTTTCAAAACGTTGATGTCAAATTGACAAAGGCAATATGACATCACTATTATGTCCAATATCACTGCAACTGCTCAAAGCTCACATCCTGGGAAATAAATGTTATCATCTGATAGATTTACAAAATGAGGATTGGGCTTTATCCCCAATCATTGATAGTGACCCCTAATTGCCACAGAAAGAGCTCTCAATCTGTTGTAAATTTTATTAGCAACTCTTTCTTTTTCTCAAGTACATCTTGGGAATAGTTCGAAGAGTTAATTGCAATTGATAAGCTGTAATTAGAAGCTCATGGTTTCCCTAGAGTTTGCAGCCAACAGCTACAGAATCTTATTAGAGAATTTAATTAATGGATTTTCATTTCCATTTTTACTTGTTAGGAGGGAAACCAGAACAGTGATGAGAGGCTTTCCATAGAAATGAGGAAAAAAGTTAGGTAAATTATCATTTTTAAAACCTCATTATAAAAGGGAAATACTTTCAATGCAACCTCATTCAGATAAATAAGGAAGGATGCTTCTCTGCTCATTTTTAAATTGCCTTTTCTATATTTAAAAGAAATTAAGTCTCAAATCAATATTCTCACTTCTCACAAAAATCAGTTCACCACAGCTCTGGAAAACCATAATATTGATGATGATGATGATGATGATGATGATGATGATGATGATGATGATGATGATGATGATATGGGATAAATGGGTCAAAGATTATTCTGGCTAAGAGACCACTTGAAATTAGTGACACCAATGTCTACTTTCTCAAAAATAGGCAATATTTATAGAGTTATCTTTATTCTGTTATATTACTGTTACTCAAATATATTCCCCTCAATATTTTCAAAATGATTAAAATTCCCCAAATATTCACTAATCAAAAGTGAAAACTTTGGGAGGTACTGAGAATAGAACTTAGAACCTTGTGACTATGTGGAAAACATGTTACTGACTGAGACATCTCTCCAGCATTCCATTCTACTTTCATGTCAGATATAAACATAATTTTCTATATCTATATAAAATCTAGAATGAGAGGAAAATACAGTGTTTAGCTTACTGAACATGGTTAATAACTTTAATACAATTCTTTCCAGTTGCATTCCTTCTTTTGTAAATGATATAACTTGGTTCACGGATGAAAAAATTTCCATTGTGTGTTTGTATCACATTTTCTCTATCTGTTTCTCTGAGATTAGACATATGGGTTGGTTCTACTACTTAGCGTTGGTGAATAGTACCATAGTACCACAATACACACTGATGTGCAAGTCTCTTGGTGCTATATTCCCTTGGACCTTTTCAGGTAAATGTGTAGGAGTAGTGTACCAAGGTCATGTGTTGGGCTCACTGAGAAAACTCCACACTAATTTCCACAGTGACTTCTCACATTTCCATTAACACCAGCTACAAGAAGGTTTTCCTTCTGTCCCTATCTCCATCACATTTATTGTCATTTGTGTTCCTTTAAATTTAATTTAATTTTTTACGTACTCACTTTACATCCTACTCACTCCCCCACTCCCAGTCACCCCTTCCACAATCCTTCCTCCACCCCCTTCCCTCCTCCTCTGAGTGGGTGGGGGTCTCCTGGGTATCCTTCAATCCTGGCACTTCAAGCCTCTTTGACGCTAGGTGCTTCCTCCACCACCGAGGCCTGTTGTGGTAAAATTATAAAAAAGATTTCTTTTATCCTGCACTAGACCATCACTGTAGTGCCCCATGACATCTATTAGATATTTTCATCTCAGTCAGCAAAACATCTTACCCATTTAGCTCCAACCTATAACACACTGCTGACGGCTACTCTCTGAGCCTGGCAACAATCTCTCTATCCATCTAGTTCCCAAGGCAGTTTGCCACCATGCCAGACATACACATCCCAATTCCGTGGCAGGCCCAGTGTCCCACTACCATAACACACTCTCTTGAACTCAGTTAAATCACCACATGAAAGAACACACAAACAATAACCTCTGATCCAATTGATAAGATATAATTGGCTATCTAGACATACAAAATCCTATACACACCCATCCCTTAAGAATATTCATTACAACCTGTAAATGTGCAGAGAGTAATCTTAACATCTGCCTCCATACTCTCTCGGCTGCTACCTCTTTCCTCACTCCAGTTTCCTCCTCCTTTAAAACTTTTTTTTCCCACCCATCCTTCCTTCTCGTCCAATGACGGGCCCTGTTCTATCCTATACCTGCCTTCACCTGTATAATGAAATCATCCCACAGAGGCCAGACAGGGCAGCCCAGCTGAAGGGACATATTCCACATACAGGAAATACCTTTTGGGATAGCTCTCACTACAGTTTAGGACCCACATGAAGACCAAGCTGCACATCTGCTACATGTGTGTGAAGAGGCCTGGATCCTGCTCATATTTGTTCTTTGCTTGGTGGTCCAGAGTCTGGGAACCCAAAGGGTCCAGGTTAGTTGATTCTGTTGGTTTTCCTGTGGAGTTCCTATTCCATTCAGGACCCTCAATCCTTCCTCCTATTCTTCCATAAGAATCCCCAAGCTCTATGCATGGTTTAGCTGTGGGTGTCTGTATCTGTCTGAGTCAGCTACTGTGTAGAGCCTCTCAAAGGACAACATGCTCCTGTCTGCAAACATAACAGAGTATCATTGACAGATTGTCAGGGATTGGTGCTTGCTCGTGGAATGGGTCTCAAGTTGGGTTGGTTATTGCTTGGACAATCTCTCTATCTCAAGACCCAGCTTTGCTACTCCTGGACATATACCCAAAAGATGTTTCAACTTCCCACAAAGACACTTGTTCAATTATGTTCATACCAGCTTTATTCATAATAGACAGAAACTGGAAACAATCTAGATGTTCCTCAACTGAAGAATGGATAAAGTAAATGTGATACATCTGTACAATGAAATATTATCCGACTATTAAAAATAAAGACATAGTGAGTCTTGCATGCAAATAGATGGAACTTGAGAATATCATCATGAGTAAAATAACTCCATCTCAAAAGGACATGTATGATATGTAGTCATTTATAAGTAGATATTAGCCATAAAATACAGATACTGTGGTGGTAAAAAAAATAAAAAACATGTACCCTCTCTCTGAGGCTCCAGCTCCGGTGGGCCATTGGAACTAGCGCTAACTTATCTCAGTGGTTCCACACTGTCCCCAAGTACTCTCTGACCCAGGCAGCAATCTTTCTACCCATCTAGTTCCTAGGGCAGTTAGTTACCGTGCCAAGCATATACATCCCAGTTTCATGGCTGTCCCAGTATGTCCTGTCACCAACTCAATTAAGTTGCCACATGAAAGAACACACAACACAATATCCTTTGGTCCAATTGATTAGATATAATTTTCCCATCTATACAACACAAAATCCTGTACACACCCATCTCTTAAAAATCGTCATAACAACCTGTAACTGTACACAAAGAAGAATCTTAATATCTGCCACCATGGTCTCTCAGCTCCTTTACTCCAAGCCTCCTCTCTCCTCTTCTCCTCCCTTCTAAAACCTCTGTTCCTGCCTCCCTTCCTTCTCATCCAATGACAAGCTTCGTTTTATCTTGCCTGCCTTCACCTGCATAATGATATCAACCTACACTGTGGTATACTCCACAGACCCACAGAAGCTAAACAAGGAGGAAGGCCCAAGTGAGGAAGCTTGAATCTCACTTAGAAGGGGATATAAAACAGTTATAAGAGGCAGATGGAGGGAGAGAACTAGGAGGGAATGGGGATAGAGAAAGGAATGGAGGGGGGTTCAGGATCAGATATGGGGAAGAATAGGAGGGATGGCCAGATGGCCAAGAAAATGAATGGAAATCTGCAAGTGATAAGGGTGAGGAGGTGGGGGGCATTTCCAGGAAGAGACAGAGACCTGGGATAAGGGAGGCACCAAGGAGTCAATGGATGTGATATTAGCTGTGACTCCCAACACTGGGGATATAGAACATGAGGAGGCAACCTTCTGTAGTCAGGCAGGAACCCCAGTGAAATAATAGAGACACCAATCCACCCACAAAACTTTCAACCCAAAATTTAACCTGTCTACAAGAAATACAGGGATGAGGGATAGAGCAGAGACTGAGAAAATGACCAACCAAAATAAATGATCATTTATGTTCTTAATAACTGCTATTTCAAGGTGAGACAGATTCCCGGTGTAGTTTTAACTTGTAATTATGTGATGACTGTTAAGGTTGGACACTCTCTCATGTTAATTTTCCATTTGTAACTCATAATTTGAGAATAGTATTATTTCATTAGTTCATGTATTGGTTGAATTTTTAAAATTTCTTTTTCAGATTTTGCACTTCATCATATATTTTATATATTAGTCCTCTGTTACATGTGTAGTAAGAAGTGATTTTCTCCCATTCTGTAGGTTGTCTCATTACTGATTAACTGTTTCCTTTCTGTGTGGAACTCTTTATTTCATGAGATCCCATTTGTTGAGAGTTGGCATGATTACTCCAGTGAGTGGAGTCCTAGTTAGAAAGTCCTTGCCTGTACCTTGCCTTTTCCTATTTTACCCCAATAGTTTAAGAGTTTCAGATCTTATATTAAGGTATTTTGATCCACTAGCAGTTGATTTCTGTCCCTGTAGATAGGGATCTAGATTAATTTTTCTATATACAAATATTCAATCTTCCCAGCCTTATTTGTTGGTATCTTTTTTTCCAATGTACAGTTTTGGCATCTTAGTAGAAAATCAGATGGCTTTAGCTCTGTCAATTTATATCTAGGCATCAAATTTCATTTCACTGACCTGAATGTATCTTTTGTACTTATACCATAGGTGGTTTTGTTACCATGCTATGTAGAATGACTTGAAATCAGGTATGGGGAAACTATCTCCAGCATTGTGTGTGTGTGTGTGTGTGTGTGTGTGTGTGTGTGTGTGTGTGTGTTTATCTATGTGTGTGCCTGTGTGTACTTTGGATTACTTTGGATGAGATCTATTGTGCTTTATATTAATTGTAAGATTATTTTATGTTTATGTGATGATAGCATTGAAATTTTGATGGCTATTGCATTGAATCTATAGGTTGCTTTTTTAGTTTAGCAATTTTTACAATATTAATTTTTCTAACCTATTAAAATTGGATATCTTTTGACTTACCATTGTTTTCTTGGTGCTTAAAATTTTTCAACACGGAATTCTATCACTTCCTTGGATAGGCTTTAATATGCGTTTTTATTGGTTAAACATGTCATTTAATGATTTCATTCATGCTTATAATATAAACTCTTATGATTCTCGCACAGCTTCTCTTATCTCCCTTACACAGTCGCCATCTCTTTCCTTCTCTGAAGGTTGCTTTCTGACATTCATGACTTTTTCTTTTGTATTATGACTACTGCTTCTTAACAAACATTTGTGTGATTATGGGTTTAGAACTACACAACCAAGGTTGGTCGTCTTACCTTGGGTTCAAAACTGAAGCTAATGATATCAGTAACCAATAGTTCATCAGGGAGACCTCGTGAGCCTCTTCCAGCTCAGTGCTGAATGTTGACAAGCCCAGTCTTGTAGGACTCAGGGAGGAAACCAAAATTGCTAAGAGATCATGTTTCTGATCTTTCAGGCCTTTCTATCTTTCAGGTCCTACATTCTGCCTGCTCCCTCTTTCATGATGTTTCTGAGTCTTGGAAGAGAAGGTACAAATGTCTATTTTGGGTCTGAGTATTCAGTAGTCACTTATTCTCAGAACTTTGAGCAGCCCCTACTCTTTATATTCAGTGCCATTGGCTGTCCTGGCCAGGTGCTTCTTTTGAGGCAACTGCAAATGGAATGTTTACCTGATTTCTTTCTCAGTTACTGGTACACAGGAGGCCTTTGTGTATGTGTCAGTTTTGTATCCTGGCACTTTGTTGAAAGCCTTTTTCAGATCTAAGAGTTTTCTGGTAGAGTCCGTAGGGCTTCTTGTGTATAGAATCACACCACCTGCAAATAAATATATTATGACTCCTTCCTTCCCTATTTATATCCCTTTTATTTCCTTCTTTTTATCTTATTTTTATAGCTATGACTTCAAGCCTTCTGTTGAAGAAGAGTGGAGAAAATGGACACTCTAGTCTTGTTTCTGATGATAGTAAATGCGCTTTTAGGTTTTCCTCATTTATTATAATGGTGATTATAAGATTGTCACACACAGCTTTTGTAATGTTAAGGGAGAAAAAGGAGAGAAGTTGACAGCCTAGCAGGACAGGTCCAGCTTACTAAATTGGCATTGGGTACTCAGTACAGGAGAAATAAATATAAGGGGAGAGAGATGGAATGAAGTAAGGAGTCTGAATATGGTCCCATTCGCTTTCTGTTTCCAAGCTCACCTCTCCAAGTGTCTTTCCCAAAGCTCCCAGATATCTCTCATACTCCTGGATAGTCTGTTTTAAGTTTAGTTACAGATGCTGGTCACACTACTTGGAAAGTGACTCAATGGCCTGGTTATGAATGCTGTTCTCATCTCTATGTCATTTTTTGAGAGATGCTCTGACAGATGCTGAGATCATCTACCTTTACCAGTTGATCCCAGATGTCGGTAACACCTTTGGGTGTCCTTCAGTGTTTTTGGTTGTGATTAGTAGTGTTCTACTATATACCTGTGTCTATGTCCTCCAGGGGACTCTGCTCCTGATCAACTTTCCCCTTTGCTAAATACTATTGTTATAAATGCCGTAGTGACAGAGATGTAGAGATGATGAATAAATATTTGTTGGATGAATATGATCATAGTTTCTTCAACTAAATTCTAAAAGTAAAGCAGAAAAGCACTTTAAAATTATAAGGCTGCTTTAGTTTTATTTAGTCAATATAATTTTTCAATCATTCTATTATATTGGATTGATCATAAATGGCAGTAACATGAATTAAATAAAACTGAAGTGTGTGTGTGTGTGTGTGATGACATTCATACAAAACAACTGATGTGAGTTCTTTCTCCTTTTAAAAAACTGATGGGGTTTCTATATGTTGAAATAAATCTGTTTCCACTGTGTAGATAGATGTAAATGAGGTTACCTAACTTCCAGTGGTAATTTCCCCTTGTTTCCAACTTAACTTGGAATCCACAAAACAGATAGCTGCAAGAAGAAAGGAAAGAACCTTTTCCTCTCTGTGCACATTCAAGAACATTATCTCCAGGAGCCCTTTATGTTCAAGCAGAAGTCTTACATAGAGAACTTCTGACTTTTTATCTTTATGAAAAGTGAGGCAGATAAAGCTTTTCCAAGCTGTGTTAAATAGCTTTGGGTCCACTTCTCAGGATTAGATAATCTGAGGCTCTCTACTTCCCCACTTCTCCTTTACAAACAAGAAAATCAGGGAATTTCCTTTTCTGATAAAGACAGATGTCAGTGTTAATTGCTACTAAAATAAGAACAGTGGCAGGAAATGATTTTAATTTAGACTTTTGAAGATAAGCATAGTTATCATATTTTGATTGAATTATTTAGAACCATACTGAGTGCACACACAATCAGTGTTTGCCACCATATTGATTAGCATGTCAAGGTAAAATTGGGACTAAAATACAAGGACTAACAGTAATGAAAGGTGACAATAAAGTAGGTAAAGTAGGGGACAATAAAGTAGGGGAAAGTTGATGAGGAGCAGAGTCCCCTGGAGGACATAGACACAGGTATATAGTAGAACACTACTAATCACAACCAAAAACACTGAAGGACACCCAGAGGTGTTACCAGCATCTGGGATCAACTGGTAAAGGTAGATGATCTCAGCATCTGTACTTTATTGTCAAACTGAAATATATAACAAATCACTTACTAGAGTTAGAGAAGTGGTTTATGGAAACTTAACCAGCTCGAAGAACTGAAATATTAAATATCCTAATTCTCCAAAATGTTTAAAATATTCAGTTTTATCTTTTATGAAGGTTCTCAGTCTTTAAGAGACCCTGTTTGTCATGCTTCAAGGCATCAAACACTTCTTGGGTTAGAAACAGAGTATGCTCATTGTGAGAAGTCTAGCCAGATTTATAGTAAGAGATAGAGGGCTCAGAAATCCTTTGAGGAGGGCTAGGTAGACGAGCCATATCAAAGAGCTACGGATTTGATTGAAAGACTTGCTTCACTGAGTGTGGTGGAAGAATGACCTACAATGGTTCTTAGCATCAACTTCACATTTTCACCTACATACACATGCATAACTACCCACCCACCCACGCAAACATGCATATACACACATGCACATACTCATACACACATTCATAGTGTGTACATTAAAAAAAAGAAATAAAATAAAACTAATGATCTGTTGGATATAGGAAGAACCGGGTTCTTTCTGATCAGCAAAGAGAGTATAAAGCCTACTTTTGTTATTAATCCATCTACCTGAAGGACATATAAATTGCTCTTTTGTCTTCTCTGTAATAAGTAATACTGAGGTGAACACAGGTTTGTTCATCTTGATAAATATTCAGAAACAGTATTGACAAATCCAATGGTAGTTCTTTTTATATTTTTTGAGAAATGTCCATATTGTTCTCCACAGAGACTATACAAATTTATATCCCCACAAACAGCTTGCAAAGTTTCTTCTTCATATCTGTATTAATGTTTATATCATTTGTATGTAGTATCTATCTAAACAGATGTGATGTAATAGTTCTTTGTAGTTTAGACATGAAGATATCTGATGTTCAACAATATTGAGATCACCTGACAGATATGTTGGCTTCTGTGTATTTTTTTTTTAAAGAATCCATTTAGAAATTCCCTTCGCTATTTAAAAATCCGATTCTTTTCTATTTGCTATCTAGTAGTAGGACATACATATTCTTTTATATTAATTTTTTATCAGATACATATTTTACAAGTGTTTTATTCCATTATATTAGTTACCACCTTGCGGCTTCTTTTTTCTTAAGGATTTTATAAATGAGTAGATTGAGTTTGCCTCATTTTCACCTTTTCCAATTCTTTTGCCTCACTAGCCAACCTCTCTCAAGTTCATGACCTCTTTTCTACATTTATTTTTATTGTGCACACACACACACACACACACACACACACTTATCTAAGTTCAACTATCTTTATTTGTACCTCTTATGATTGACAACTTATAATTAGGGTCTTGACCTTGAAGTAAAACAGCCCCCTTCCTAATGAAACAACCAAAGTAACCAACCAACCAACAAGACACATGAACAGAATAGATTCACTCCTCCTTAGTAGTCATTGACTGGCTACTGTTTTTCATCTGGGGTGAACCTCGTGAGGCTTCCTTCATCAGTGTTGGTGTACGAAATAGTATGGTCTTGGCAGGTCATGTGTGGACAGCCATACTGTTGAGAGTTTATGAGAGTAACATCTCTGTCATGTCTAGAAAAAACTAACACACAGCACTGGTCTTAGATACCAGGGTTTTACAATCTTTCTGCCCCTCTTCCAAGATGTTCTCTGAGCCTTAGGTATAGGGATTATGTTTTTAAAATCTCATTTGAGGCTTGCCACCCCAAGGTTACTTATTGTTTGCATTTTTATCAGTTGTAGACTTCTTTCCTAGTCTCCATCTGCTGCAAAAAGAAGCTTCCTTGATGAAATGTGAGAGTTGCATTTATGTAATGTATAAGGATGCATTTCTTAATCAGGATTATGATTGCTGTGTTAAAGCACCATGACCAAAGCAAGTTGGAGAGGAAAGAGTTGTTTTAGCTTACATTTTCTCATCACTGCCCATCATTGAAGAAAGTCAGTACTTTCTCAAACAGGGTAGGAGCCTGGGGAAGAAGCTAATAGAGAGGCCATGGAGGAATGTTGTTTACTTGGTCAATACTTGCTCAACCTACCTTCTTGTAGAACCCAGAACCACTACCAGGCCAGAGATAGCACCAACCACAATAGGCTGGACTCTCCCCAGTCACTCACTAATTAAAAAAAAAAAGCATTGCAGGCTTGCCTGCAGCCCAATTTTATGTAAGTATTTTCTCATTTGAGGGTCCTTCCATTCCAATGATTTTAGGTTGTGTCAAGTTGACATAAAAATAGACTGCACAGTAGATAATTAGAAGGCCGTTGAAACTTTTAGTAATATGGCAGTAGTAGGTTCTCCTTGAGGAACTGTGACTTTTTTAGCCATGCATTCTTGGTTTACAGTTACCAGTCACATGTTTCCTATAGTGGAGCATATCTAAGTAGACACATCTAAGTTTGTATCTAAGGAGACAGATGTTTGTTAACTTACCAAGATGCAAGTGCCACTTTAAACCATTGTACATTCTGTCATTGTCATTCTCAGTTGTATGGCTGGACAGGGCTATTGTTAACGTTTTACTCTCTTGGCAGTTTGCATTGTACCTCCTGACTCCATTTCAGAGTGAGTGCTTCCAGGACGCCACCAGTTTGATTTCTCCAAGTCCTGTGGCTGAACTGTGTTGTGTCCCCAGCCATCGGGTCTCATCTTGCTGCTCATGCACCATAGCCTCTTCATTTTGTTGACTCCTCTTTCCTCTGTTGTGCAGAAGTGCTTTTAGCTTGAAGGCATTCTGCTTCTCCTTTTGCTTTTGTTGCCTTTGTTTTTGGTGTCATTTTCAGGGAACCATGATCCAGACCAATATTGTGTACATTTTCATAATAGTCTTCTAGGATTTTTCCTTGACCCGTGAACTGTTTAAGTGCTGTATCCATCCCCTGTCCCATACTTCAAATACGGCTTAAAGTAACGGTAGACTTCATTCTTTCACATATTGATAACTAACTGTCCCAATACCATTTTCTAAAGAAAGTATTCTTTTCCAGTTGGTGTCCGTGTGTGTGTGTGTGTGTGTGTGTGTGTGTGTGTGTGTGTGTGTGTGTGTGTGTGTGTTTCCTTTGGGCTTCATCAAAGATGATTGGAATTGCACAGCACTATTTTTGAACAAACCAGCCTCTGTCATCATCAGATTAGATATCCAGATCTGGCCCGATAGCAGTTGGAATTATGTCATAGAAAGAGGAATGGGGGGCATTGGACTCACCTGAGATTCTAGCAGTTTAACTAGCCATTTATGTGCAGTTACCCACTAAATTCATGTGGCCTCAGGACTGTGTGAAGTGCTAAAGTGAATAGATGGGGTAAGGTTAAGTAGGACCCTCTACCTACATGACTGGGTGAAGACTTTCCAAGAATAATTACTTCGGGGTTACCTATGCTCCTATAAGCAACCCTTCATTCATGTTCTTTGAGTAAGCTCAGTGAACTTATATTTTCCAAAACTGAACTTTAAATACGTACTTTTGTTTATCCCTGAACTTTTATGATGAGAATTGAGACACTGTTTACATCTCCCCAGGGAAGGAATTCTCACAGCAATGGGACTGCATGTGCATGGGTTATTTTGGGACTCTCTCCATTGTTTCTTTGGGTTGATACGTTTGCTTTCATGCAAAGATAATACTTTTTGGCTACCCTGACTTTATAATATATTTAAATTAGGAAGAATGATGCCTGAAATTTTTCTCATGTACAAGATTATTTTGGTTACTGTCACTCTTAGTTTCCTAAAAAAATATTTAGGATTATTTTTCCTAAGTCTCTAAAGTCATTGGAATTTTGATAGGAATTACCTGAAATCTGTAGATAACTTTTCAGAAGAAAGAAAATTTAGATATTAACTCCTCTAAAGCATTAAACACATCTGAACAGCCTGGAGTGGTTGGCCAGAAGGGAGAGGCACTGGTTGGGGAAACAGCCTTCAGGTTTTTGTCTTGGGTCAAGAAGATAAAAAAGAAGCTTCATCTTCATCTTCATTATTCATCTATGGTCACTTTCCCTATTTAGATGTCTGTTTAGCTCTTAGTCCCTCAAAAGCGGTCCACCTTAGACACAGAATCTCCTAACTTGGGATCACCTATATCTGTAGGAAGAGGCTAAAATGTGTTCATTTTAACATCAGTTCACATTAAGGTTGACCCAGTCCCCCTCGTTACTGTGTCTTCCTCAATAAGCAATATTGTAACAATAATTCAGCATAGCAGGACAATCATCTTCACTGACATGTACACTCAATAAGTAGTAACATTTTCTTCCTTAGAAATTAATTATTAACTTTCTATATTTGGCTTAAGGTAATGAACTTTATCAGATTCCAACTGAGAACAATCTACCCTCAAAGCCACCTCATTTCAAGTCCTATCTCAGTTTGGCTAATGTGTTTGCCCTCGCAAGCCCTGCAGAGGACACAGGCTCTGCTGCTCATCTGATACTGAGGAGTGATCAGAATATTAGTTAGCAACTGTAACCAATTATCAGAGTTATTGCAGAAGATCAAGAGTTTTATTGAAACTATACCAGGAAATAGAAACATTTAATTAGATAGGATTACAGACCTCTGTTCATCTAGTATTCATTCAGAGATTATCTTAGAGCATTTTAAATGTAATTTACTAATATAGCAGTGGAGGAAAAAAGCTGTGAGATGAATTATGATTGTTTATCAAATCACTCAAGCAGGGGTCATACTGATGAAAAAGACAAGATAACCTGTAGGTCTTATCTTAGCATCAGGCTTGTGATGACAGGAGAGAACAGGCAATTTCCCGGTCTTACTGGATATCTAGTGGCAAACCCCATGGTTCCATTCATTCTCTATCAACTTTCTGACTACTCTTGTAACACTATTTTCATAGTATACTTAACTTATATATAAATGTACAAGTAGTTATATAATGCTAGATATGATATAAATGTATTATATATGGATACAACTAACTCTTTTCCACACTCTCTACAGTCATTGGCCTTGTAAGCATATAGGGAAATGTTTTACCTCATAGAAAAAGGCTGTTTAATCAATTTGTTAGTTTAAAAGTCTTAAAAGACAATCTTTATGTAGGCAGATCAAAACCTGGTAGTCTTGATCTTTGAGAGTTGAGATAGGTCCCTTAGAAAATAGAGAGAAGGTAAGTCTGATCTTTTCAACATTTTCAGTTTTGCAAGGAGTGGGGAGTGGGAGGTAAGTTCCATGAACTAAGGTTTTCATCTTCTCTCCTTCAGGAGCCTTTGCATTCAATGAATAGGAACATAGGAAGTGCTGAGGTACTAAAGTCCTAGGCCTCTGAACTACATCCGTGGGAAAGATGAAGGATGCTACAGGCTTTCTGGCAACACTGGCTCTCTCTCTCTCTTTGCTCCATGCCTGTCATAGCCAGAACAACAGCATTGGAATCTGGAGGGACAGGTAATCCTGCAGGAGTGCTCTTCCATTGCTCTTGGGAGCATCTTGCCTGAACAGACACCCATGCACCTTGCTGAAGAGATGGGAAATGCTGGGAGAGCTAGGGCATCAGCAGGATGAGGAGGCTCTAAGGAAAGGTGTCTTCATAAAAGTTCTTGTGGCTATAAATTCCCAAGTTTGGCACAAGGGGCTGATAGGGAATTGGCTATGCCACAGTAATTACCTCTAGAGAAAAATCCACCATAGAAACCAGGAAACCCCCAGAAGATGCTCACAATAAAGCCACTATAAAATGCCTGCTACATCCATTAGGAAGGAAAAGAGGGCAGGTCAACACGGTGAAAGGTTGAGAATTTACACAGAGAGACTGGGAGAACTAAAATGCACTATTTGCACTAGTCCCCAGAAGAAATGGAGCACTGTATTATCTGATTACTTAACTAAAAGGAGATTGGTAAAATCCTAAGAGACAGAAACATTAATTAGGAAGCTAATTAGCAAGTTTTCCTGGTACTTAGTGAGACTGGAGGCTTATAGAAAATTCACTACATCTTGGTATGTTTGGGTTTATAGTCTGAGTTATTTGTACCTCTGGTGCGTTGGTTGAGCCAACATGCCTGCAAACCCACGGAAGGTCCTTTCAGTTTGGCTTTGATGAAGCAAAGAAGTGCAGGCTGATAGGAGCCGGATGTAGATCGCTCCTGAGAGACACAGCCAGAATACAGCAAATACAGAGGCGAATGCCAGCAGCAAACCACTGAACTGAGAATAGGACCCCCGTTGAAGGAATCAGAGAAAGAACTCGAAGAGCTTGAAGGAGCTCGAGACCCCTTATGAACAACAATGCCAAGCAACCAGAGCTTCCAGGGACTAAGCCACTACCTAAAGACTATACATGGACTGACCCTGGACTCTGACCTCATAGGTAGCAATGAATATCCTAGTAAGAACACCAGTGGAAGGGGAAGCCCTTGGTCCTGCCAAGACTGAACCCCCAGTGAACTAGATTGTGGGGGCGAGGGCGGCAATGGGGGGAGGGTTGGGAGGGGAACACCCATAAGGAAGGGGAGGGGGAGGGATTAGGGGGATGTTTGCCCAGAAACCAGGAAAGGGAATAACACTTGAAATGCAAATAAGAAATACTCAAGTTAATAAAAAAAAAAGAGTAAGAAAGGCAAAATATCAAAAAAAATAATAATAAATTGCAGGTAGGGAGATAAGGGCTGAGTGGGTAGACACAGTCTACCTCACTCATCCCAGTTCTGTATCTGTGGATAGGGATCATTCTCTGTTCTTTTCAATGATGCCCTGGTGTTGTTCTCCTTGTCCTTAAGGAATCTGCCTTTGTACGTCTTCCTCCTCTTCACAGTAGCTAAAATAATAATTAAAGGTACCAACTTCCATCACTACAACACTAGAGGCTTCAAGAGTGTTGGTATTGTGGCTAAGCAAGGCTAAAGCTCTGATTTTGGTCCATTTTCTTGATTATCGCTGCTGTAGTTTTAACTCTGATTAGTACACCATTGCTGTGGTTCTAGAAGTCACATGCCTTCAAAGAGCCTTCAGGTTTTTCTGGTCTCATTCACAAAGCTTTGTCACCCGTCTACTCTTAGCCATGTGTCGATAAGGGGAATGGAATTTTAAAACACAAAATTCCTTCAATAAAAGTGATATATGACATCCGCAATAATATCTACTTTAAAAAAAAACTGCAGTGATAGATGATTAATTTCTTCTTCCTTGAAGTCTTGGGAACATTATTGATCTGAGCTCAGATTGTTGTGAAGACTTCCTAACAGGTTTTACAACTGTTTAAGGGAGTAGCATCTTAAGTATTTACAGCACTGAAGGAACTAGTGGAACTGAAATTCACAGGGGATAGCCTAGCGCACAGTAGGGGAGAAGTGGTAGATCCAGAAAGCAGACTAGTGTGAACTCGTGTTATCAGCACACCATTACTTTTTTCTTTCAGTGTCTCACCTTCCCCACCACTCATCTTCATTCATCTTTTTAAAGAAAAATTAAAAGCAAAAGCAAAAACTAAAGTGTGTTGCTGTGAGAGATAATCTTCCATTTGGCATTTGACATCCCTCATGTCCATGTATCAGTGGTCTTCAACTTTGGATTCTCACTACAAGGATATTGTCTTTGCGTAGAGGAAGACTACTGATTTGATAGAGTTAATTTTATATTCGGCCACTTTGCTGAAGTTGTTTATCAAGTGTAGGAGTTCTCAGGGAGAATTTTGGGGGTCACTTAAGTATACTATCATATAATCTGCAAATAATGATACCTTCATTTCTTCCTTTCCAATTTGTATCACTTTGACCTCCTTTTGTTGTCTAATTGCTTTAGCTAAAACTTCAAGTACTAATTTGAATAAATAGGGAAAGAGTGGGCAGCCTTGGCTTGTCCCTGGTGTTAGTGGAATTGTTTCAAGTTTCTCTCCATTTAACTTGATGTTGGCTTTTGGTTTGTTGTACATTGCTTTTATTATGTTTAGATATATGCCTTGAGTGCCTGATCTTTCCAAAACTTTTAACATAAAAGGGTGTTGTATTTTGTCAAAGGCTTTTTCAGCATCTAATGAGATGGTCATGTGATTTTTTTCTTTAAGTTGCTTATATAGTAGATTAAGTTGATGAATTTTCATATATTCTACCATCCCTGCATCCCTGCGATGAAGCCTACTTGATCATGGTGAATGATGGTTTTGATATGTTCTTGAATTCAGTTTGTGAGAATTTTATTAAGTATTTTTGCCTCAATATTCATAAGCGAGATCATTCTCTTTCTTTGTTGGGTCTTTGTGTGATATATGTACCAGCATAACTATGGATTCATAGAATGAATTAGGTAGTATTCCTTCTGTTTTTATTTTGTAGAATAGTTTGAAAAGTATTAGTATTAGGTCTTCTTTGAAGGTCTGATAGAATTCTGCACTAAAACCATCTGGCCCTGGGCTTTTGTTGCTGTTGTTGTTGGGAGACTTTTAATGATTGCTTTTATTTCTTTAAGGGATATGGGGCTGTTTAGATAGTTTATCTGGTCCTGATTTAACTTTGGTACCTGGTATCTGTCTAGAAAATCATTCGTTTCATCTGGATTTTCATCTGGATTTGTTGAGTATAGGCTTTTGTTGTGGGATCTGATTTTATTTTTGAAAATCAAACATTTTAATGTAATACAATCCAAAGAGACACTAACTTTAACACTTGAATACTGAGGAACAATCATAGGAAAACATTAACAAGTCAGAGAAGAGCAGAAAGCATGGTATGTAGAGTTACCTATCCATACTGCACTACTGTAGAGACAGAGCCTCACTTCAGTCTCATCCCCAGACACTCAGGAGCACAGGTTGCTAAGTGTTGAGACCAGTCCTCTGCACTTTCTTTTGTCATTAAGTCAGTATTGCTACAGCTAAAAATAAAATAAAATAAAACATGAAAGAAAAGTGGCTGCAGTTTTTGGTATATTACTTCTCACTGCCCTAAAAAAAAAGAAAAAAGAAAAAAGAAAAGAAAAGAAAAGAAAAAATGGGTACATTGGAAAGAAAGGTCTGCATTCTCACTAGGGTTCAGATGAGGAACTGAAAGCACAGGGATCTATTTCAGAGACATTCAAGCACGTTTTGCAAACCAAACATGGCACAAGGTACAATTGAATAGCAAATAGACACCCTGGTGATGGTTCCAAAGTACTAGGAAGATAACTGAAAGGCTACCCTCCATGGGCACACCATTCAAAGTTGTTCTGAAGAGAAGCATGACTCGATCCAAAGCTCCCTGGAGATAGAATGGAGCTAATGTTATAGGGAACAGTGGCCAGCAGACTCTAGAGCAGCCCAAGGGTCTCCTTGCCCCATTGTTGAGCTCTGTGAAGTCCCTGTGACTTGCTTCTAACAAACGTCATTGAGGTTTCTTACTATGATTTTTTTTTATTAACTTGAGTATTTCTTATTTACATTTCGAATGTTATTCCCTTTCCCGGTTTCTGGGCCAATATCCTCCTAACCCCTCTCCCTCCCCTTCTATATGGGTGTTCCTCTCCCCATCCTCCCCCCATTACCACCCTCCCGACAACAATCACATTCACTGGAGTTTCAGTCTTAGCAAGACCAAGGGTTTCCCCTTCCACTGGTGCTCTTACTAGGCTATTCATTGCTAACTATGAGGTTAGAGTCCAGGGACAGTCCATGTATAGTCTTTGGGTAGTGGCTTAGTCCCTGGAAGCTCTGGTTGCTTGGCATTGTTGTTCATATGGGGTATTGAGCCCCTTCAAGCTCTTCCAGTTTTTTCTATGATTCTTTCAACGGAGTTCCCGTTCTCAGTTCAGTGGTTTGCTGCTGGCATTCGCCTATGTATTTGCTGTATTCTGGCTGTGTCTCTCAGGAGAGATCTACATCCGGTTCCTGTCGGCCTGCACTTCTTTGCTTCATCCATCTTGTCTAATTGGGTGGCTGTATGTATGGGCCCATGTGGGGCAGGCTCTGAATGGGTGTTCCTTCTGCCTCTGTTTTAATCTTTGCCTCCCTATTCCCTGCCAAGGGTATTCTTGTTCCCCTTTTAAAGAAGGAGTGAAGCATTCGAATTTTGATCATCTGTCTTGAGTTTCATGTGTTCTGTGCATCTAGGGTAATTCAAGCATTTGGGCTAATAGCCACTTATCAGTGAATGCATACCATGTGTGTTTTTCTGTGATTGGGTTACCTCACTCAGGATGATATTTTCCAGTTCCATCCATTTGCCTATGAATTTCATAAAGTCATTGTTTTTGATAGCTGAGTAATATTCCATTGTGTAGATGTACCACATTTTCTCTATCCATTCCTCTGTTGAAGGGCATCTGGGTTCTTTCCAGCTTCTGGCTATTATAAATAAGGCTGCTATGAACATAGTGGAGCACGTGTCTTTTTTATATGTTGGGGCATTTTTTGGGTATATGCCCAAGAGAGGTATAGCTAGGTCCTCAGGTAGTTCAATGTCCAGTTTTCTGAGGAACCTACAGATTGATTTCCAAAATGGTTGTACGAGTCTGCAATCCCACCAACAATGGAGGAGTGTTCCTCTTTCTCCACATCCTCGCCAGCATTTGTTGTCACCTGAGTTTTTGATCTTAGCCATTCTCACTGTATGAGGTGAAATCTCAGGGTTGTTTTGATTTGCATTTCCCTTATGACTAAAGATGTTGAACATTTCTTTAGGTGTTTCTCAGACATTTGGCATTCCTCAGCTGTGAATTCTTTGTTTAGCTCTGAACCCCATTTTTAAATAGGGTTATTTGTCTCCCTGTGGCCTAACTTCTTGAGTTCTTGGTATATTTTGGATATAAGCCCTCTATCTGTTGTAGGATTAGTGAAGATCTTTTCCCAATCTGTTGGTTGCTGTTTTGTCCTAACCACAGTGTCCTTTGCCTTACCAAAGCTTTGCAGTTTTATGAGATCCCATTTGTCGATTCTTGATCTTAGAGCATAAGCCATTGGTGTTTTGTTCAGGAAATTTTCTCCAGTGCCCATGTGTTCGAGATGCTTCCCCACTTTTTCTTCCATTAGTTTGAGTGTATCTGGTTTGATGTGGAGGCCCTTGATCCACTTGGACTTAAGCTTTGTACAGGGTGATAAGCATGGATCGATCTGCATTCTTCTACATGTTGACCAGTTGAACCAGCACCATTTGCTGAAAATGCTATCTTTTTTCCATTGGATGGTTTTGGCTCCTTTGTCAAAAATCAAGTGACCATAGGTGTGTGGGTTCATTTCTGGGTCTTCAATTCTATTCCATTGGTCTATCTGTCTGTCTCTGTACCAATACCATGCAGTTTTTATCACTATTGCTCTGTAATACTGCTTGAGATCAGGGATAGTGATTCCCCCTGAAGTCCTTTTATTGTTGAGGATAGTTTTAGCTATCCTGGGTTTTTTGTTATTCCAGATGAATTTGCAAATCGTTCTGTCTAACTCTTTGAAGAATTGGATTGGTATTTTGATGGGGATTGCATTGAATCTGTAGATCGCTTCTGGTAAAATGGCCATTTTTACTATATTAATCCTGTCAATCCATGAGCATGGAAGATCTTTCCATCTTCTGAGGTCTTCCTCAATTTCTTTCTTCAGAAGCTTGAAGTTCTTATTGTACAGATTTTTACATGCTTGGTTAAAGTCATGCCGAGGTACTTTATATTATTTGGGACTATTATGAAGGGTATTGTTTCCCTAATTTCTTTCTCTGCTTGTTTCTCTGTTGTGTAGAGGAAGGCTACTGATTTATTTGAGTTAATTTTATACCCAGCCACTTTGCTGAAGTTGTTTATCAGCTTTAGTAGTTCTCTGGTGGAACTTTTGGGATCACTTAAATATACTATCGTATCGTCTGCAAATAGTGATATTTTTTCTTTTTCTTTTCCAATCTGTATTCCCTTGATCTCCTTTTGCTGCCTGATTGCTCTGGCTAGAACTTCAAGAACTATACTGAATAAGTAGGGAGAGAGTGGGCAGCCTTGTCTAGTCCCTGATTTTAGTGGGATTGCTTCAAGTTTCTCTCCATTTAGTTTAATGTTAGTGACTAGTTTGCTGTATATGGCTTTTACTATGTTTAGGTATGGGCCTTGAATTCCTATTCTTTCCAGGACTTTTATCATGAAGGGGTGTTGAATTTTGTCAAATGCTTTCTCAGCATCTAATGAAATGATTATGTGGTTTTGTTCTTTCAGTTTGTTTATATAATGGATCACGTTGATGGTTTTCCATATATTAAACCATCCCTGCATGCCTGGGATGAAGCCTACTTGATCATGGTGGATGATTGTTTTGATGTGCTCTCGGATTCGGTTTGCCAGAATTTTATTGAGTATTTTTGTGTCGATATTCATAAGGGAAATTGGACTGAAGTTCTCTTTCTTTGTTGGGTCTTTGTGTGGTTTAGGTATAAGAGTAATTGTGGCTTCATAGAAGGAATTCGATAATGCTCCATCTGTTTCAATTTTGTGGAATAGTTTGGATAGTATTGGTATGAGGTCTTCTATGAAGTCTGATAGAATTCTGCACTAAACCTGTCTGGACCTGGGCCCTTTTTGGCTTGGGAGACCTTTAATGACTGCTTCTATTTCTTTAGGAGTTATGGGGTTGTTTAAATGATTTATCTGTTCCTGATTTAACTTCAGTACCTGGTATCTGTCTAGGAAATTGTTCATTTCCTGCAGATTTTCAAGTTTTGTTGAATATAGTCTTTTGTAGTAGGATCTGATGATGTTTTTAATTTCCTCTGATTCTGTAGTTATGTCTCCCTTTTCATTTTTGATTTTGTCAATTTGGACACACTCTCTGTGTCCTCTCATTAGTCTGGCTAAGGGTTTATCTATCTTGTTGATTTTCTCAAAGAACCAACTTTTGGTTCTGCTGATTCTTTCTATGGTCCTTTTTGTTTCTACTTGGTTGATTTCAGCTCTGAGTTTGTTTATTTCCTGCCTTCTAATCCTCCTGGCTGTATTTGCTTCTTTTTCTTCTAGAGCTTTTAGGTGTGCTGTCAAGCTGGTGACATATGCTCTCTCCTGTTTCTTTCTGCAGGCACTCAGAGCTATGAGTTTTCCTCTTAGCACAGCTTTCATTGTGTCCCATAAGTTTGGGTATGTTGTACCTTCATTTTCATTAAATTCTAAGAAGTCTTTAATTTCTTTCTTCATTTCTTCCTTGACCAGGTAATCATTGAATAGAGCTTTGTTCAACTTCCATGTATATGTCGGCGTTCTTCCCATATTGTTATTGAAGACCAGCTTTAGGCCATGGTGGTCTGATAGGATGCATGGTATTATTTCTATCTTTCTGTATCTGTTGAGGCCTGTTTTTTGAGCAATTATATGGTCAATTTTGGAGAAAGTACCATGAGATGCTGAGAAGAATGTGTATCCTTTTGCTTTAGGATAGAATGTTCTATAAATATCTGTTAAGTCCATTTGGTTCATGACTTCTCTTAGTCTGTTTACGTCTCTGTTTAATTTCTGTGTCCACGACCTGTCCATTGATTAGAGTGGCGTGCTGAAATCTCCTACTATTATTGTATGAGGTGCAATGTGTGCTTTGAGCTTTAGTAAGGTTTCTTTTATTTATGTAGGTGCCCTTTTATTTGGAGCATATATATTTAGAATTCAGAGTTCATCTTGGTGGATTTTTCCTTTGATGAATATGAAGTGTCCTTCCTTATCTTTTTGGATGATTTTTGGTTGAAAATCGATTTATATGCTATTAGAATAGCTACTCCAGCTTGCTTTTTCAGACCATTAGCTTGAAAAGTTGTTTTCCAGCCTTTTACTCTGAGGTAGTCTCTGAGGTGTGTTTCCTGTAGGCAGCAGAATGCTGGGTCCTCATTGCCTATCCAGTTTGTTAATCTATGTTTTTTTATGGGGGAGTTGAGTCCAGTGATGTTGAGAGATATTAAGGAATTGTGATTGTTGCTTCCTGTTATATTTGTATTTTCATGTGAGATTATGTTTGTGTGCTTTTCTTCCCTTTCTTTTGTTGCCAAGATGATTAGTTTCTTGCGTTTTCTATGGTGTAGCTTGCTTCCTTATGTTGGGCTTTACCATTTATTATCCTTTGTAGGACTGGATTTGTGGAAAGATATTGTGTAAATTTGGTTTTGTCATGTAATATCTTGGTTTCTCCATCTTTGTTAATTGAGAGTTTTGCAGGATACAGTAACCTGGGCTGGCATTTGTGTTCTCTTCGGGTTTGTATGACATCTGTCCAGGATCTTCTGGCTTTTATAGTCTCTGGTGAGAAGTCTGGTGTGATTCTGATAGGTCTGCCTTCCTATGTTACTTGACTTTTTCCCTTACTGCTTTTAACATTCTTTCTTTGTTTTGTGCATTTGGTGTTTTGACTATTATGTGACAGGAGGAGTTTCTTTTCTGGTCCAAACTATTTGGAGTTCTGTAGGCTTCTTGTATGTTTATGGGCATCTCTTTCTTTAGGTTAGGGAAGTTTTCTTCTATGATTTTGTTGAAGATATTTACTGGTCCTTTGAGCTGGGAGTCTTCACTCTCTTCATACCTATTATCTTTACGTTTGATCTTCTCATTGAGTCCTGGATTTCCTGTATGTTTTGGACCAGTAGCTTTTTCCATTTTCCATTATCTTTGACAGTTGTGTTGGTGATTTCTATGGAATCTTCTGCTTCTGAGATTCTCTCTTCTATCTCTTTTATTCTGTTGGTGATGCTTGTATCTACGGCTCCTTGTCTCTTCCTTTGGTTTTCTATATCCAGGGTTGTCTCCCTTTGTGCTTTCTTTATTGCTTCTATTTCCATTTTTAATTCCTTCACCTGTTTGAGTGTGTTTTCCTGGAATTCTTTCAGAGATTTTTGTGATTCCTCTCTGTAGGCATCTACCTGTTTATTCATGTTTTCCTGCATTTCTCTAAGGGAGTTCTTTATGTCTTTCTTGAAGTCCTCCATCATCATGATCAAATGTGATTTTAAATCTAGATCTTGCTTTTCTGGTGTGTTTTGATATTCAGTGTTTGCTTTGGTGGGAGAATTTGGCTCCGATGATGCCATGTAGTCTTGGTTTCTGTTGCTTGGGTTCCTGCGCTTGCCTCTCGCCATCAGGTTATCTCTGGTGTTACCTTGTTCTGCTATTTCTGACAGTGGCTGTAGGGAGCTTCAACGTGCTGCGTGCTGTGCCTCAAAGATGGTGCTGGTTTCTGCCTTCCACCCTCCCAAGGGTGAGCTCTCGTTGCAGTAAACAATTCCTTATTTGGTTATGCCTGCCTGGCCTGCTAGCTTCCGCATAGTGACAGCCTATCTGCATGACCCACGTGGCTTGCTAGGATTGGCCAGCGCTAGCAATTTAAGTGTGGTGCAGGGGCTCCCCAGGGTCAGAAGATTGTATTAAGGTTCCTGAGTAAAACTTGCTTGAAGAAGATCTTCTCTGGTCATGTCTTCCTTGCTGGTCGAGGTTGGGCACGACAAGTGGCTAGACTGTCCTATAGGCCTGTGTGTCAGGAGTGCTGTAGACCTGTTTTCCTGTTTTCTTTCAGCCAGTTATGGGAACAGAGTGTTCTGCTTTCAGGCGTGTAGTCTTTCCTGTCTACTGGTCTTCAGCTGTTCCTGTTGTGGGCGTGTGTCCTAAGTCTACCAGGCACATCGCTTGGAGCAGAAAAGTTGGTCTTACCTGTGGTCCCATGGCTGAAGTTGCTCCTGGGGTGCTGCTTTTGTGCTCTCCCTGATGGCTGCAACCTGGAGGGCCTGCTCCGCCTTTTCCCAGGGCCCCCATGCACTAGGATCCCAGATCGTGTTAGGTGTTTTCCTCTGGAGTCAGAAATGTGGGCAGAGTGTTGTCTCTTCTGGCTTCCCAGGCATGTCTGCCCCTCTGAAGGTTTAGCTCTCCCTTCCACAGTATTTGGGTGCAGGGAGCTGTTGACAGGGTCCCTTCTGGTCCGGGCAGTGTCTGGACCGCAGGGGTGGGCTTGTCAGTCTTATGCACATCTCTGTTGGGCAGACCTGTCACCCTCAGTAGTCTTATAGATACATACTAACAGCTATGCTGGGCCCAAGCTGTAGGTGGAATTACCAGAGTCCACAGAGTAAGGATGACTTACAGAGCAGGGCACAGAGGCAAGAAAAGTCAGAACTTAGTTCCAGAGAACTAAGACCCAAATCAGTTATAAATCAGACAGTGAAATACTAATTATTACCCTGTGTGTGTGTGTGTGTGTGTGTGTGTGTGAGAGAGAGAGAGAGAGAGAGAGAGAGAGAGAGAGAGAAAGGGGGAGAAAGCAAAGATAGGAGAGGAGAAGAGAGAGAAGGAGGGAGGGAGGGAGGCAGAGAAAGAGAAATAAATATTCTAAAGGAAAGAACTCCCAAACTCAGTGATTACACTAGCAAACACTTGCTTTTGGTCACATATATGTCAGTTTAGTTGTGGCTTTTTCTGGCTTGTCTGAGTTTGTCTAGACTTGGCTTCAGTGGTTGGAGCCACAAAGAATTGGCTAACCAAGAAGCTATTAGTTATAATGTGTGGTTCCTCTGATGGAACGAAAGGGCAAAAGGGAAAGCAGAAACAGGTTATGGCCCTGCTCAGCACTTGTAACTGTCATTTCTTTCACATGGAAGTCACTAGGACAGGATGGATATTTGGTGAACAAGAACATGAAGAAGCAAGAATTTTGAACAAATATTCCATTCTGCGACAGTAGTTAACAATTTGTTGAGAAGAATCAGAGCACAGACAAGTTGGCACCAGGAAGAGTTGGATACTTTATAACTACATGTGTTAAGTCTATGCAATCCATGCATGGCCTCACATATTACCATCCTAGCAATTATGGCACAAGCAGGAGAAAATATGTTCAAGAGCTTCTCAAAGATGATGGTGGTGGTGGTGGTGGTGGTGGTGGTGGTGGTGGTGGTGGTGGTGGTGGTGATGATGATGATGATGATGATGATGATGATGATGATGATGACAACGATAATGATGATGCAATTTGTGTGAAACATATCTATTTTAAGTGAGACCTCATGGGGGAACATATACTCATCCCACAGACTCCTTGATAAAGACTGTGTTACCTGGAGACCAGGCTGTAAGGAGTCCTCTGCATGGGAGAATGGTGGGCACCCCAGTCAAACCCCTACAGCACCCATAGTCCTAATATTTATTTGCAGTAATGGGGCTGGCTGCTTTACCCAATGGCATTGAGCACCCTTTCTTGTGTGTGTTAATTGGGGATTGATGTAATTCTTTTTCTGGCTGGTTGCACAAATAAAATTTTAACAGCTGTGCCACAATTAAATTTAATTGGATACTTGAGCAACAGGACTTGTTCAACTTACCTATTAAGTGCTCAGTGATTTTAGTCTTAGCCCACATTACTCTGTCACCCACCCTCTGAAATTATAGTTTATATTTGAAATTTCATCCGTAAGTTTTTTTTTACTATAATCATAAAACCAATGGGGCCAGCTGTGGAGTTGTTCTCATTTGTTGAGTATCTTTACCTGGAGACCCCAGAGTACCTGGGTCCCTGCATCCTGTCTCCTGAGCTGTCAAGCACAGATGGCTTTGCCTGCGAACTGTCTCTTGCTTTCTCCACAATATGCCCTCCATTACTGTCTATCCATATAATTCCATTAGACTCTTTGGGAGCTTCATTGTTAGTCATAATTCTACCCTTCCCACAGTATAGTATCCCTATACTGTGTCTTATTGTCTAACTTTTATTTTGACATAATTTTGATGTACTGAAGAATTCTGAGAGTAAAATAAATTCCAGAATAACTTACCACAGGTTCTCAATATTGACATATTTTCACGTTTCCTTCTCTTTCACACATATACCACATACATATGTGCCTAGTATCTATCTCATATATAACACACATGTACATGTGTGTCTCTAAGTATACACACATACATCTATATAGACTCCTATATTTCTGAATGACAAGACAGTTGCAAACAATGTTTCTTATTCCTAAATGCTTCAGTATGAATTCCCAATAAATAAGAACTTTACCTTGCAGAATAACAGAAGTTATTATTAAAATTGGAATTACATTGACCATACATTCTTCTACACTATAGAAACTATTCAGTGTTCTCCAATTATCCCATTAATATCCTCATGGCTAACACCCCAGATCACATGCTACTTTGAGTTTTCATGTATGTTTAGTTCACTTTCCATATCCGCTTGAAACTCCCCATGTTTATTATCCATGCATGGAATCATCCTTTTACTGAAGACTTCTTGGCTTTGTTTAAGGTTCATGTTTGATCACTGCCAAAATTGGAATTAATTATAAACCTCAGACCCATGAGTACCACGAATACTTTGAAGGGTGTGATAATCTTTTATAGACAGATTCCCATAGTCAGGCAGCCACATAAAACCAATGCTATTCCTTTTGTGGTCATATTGCAAAGCTCAAGGATGTGGAAATAGACATCTTCAACTGCTCAAGATTGGTGACTAAGTGTGTAGAGTGGATTCAATATAGAGATACAAGGGGTTGTCACAATTGTCAGGCATATCCATCTA
This sequence comes from Rattus rattus, assembly GCF_011064425.1. Lineage (NCBI taxonomy): Eukaryota > Metazoa > Chordata > Mammalia > Rodentia > Muridae > Rattus > Rattus rattus. The sequence goes on along the minus strand of NC_046158.1, from coordinate 91,496,852 downwards.
CACTTCTGCATTTGTAGGCTCATGGTTTCTGTCTTCAGATAAGAGGTTGTAACATGTATACCTAGGTCCTACTTGTGGCCAGTTTGCTAAGGACTCTGCATGGCTTTTCTAGTATGTTTTGGTGTTCTTGAAATCCAGTCTCTACGTGGTGTCTAAGTTCCAGAAGCTGTCCTCGGTTCTTAATCTTTTATTCCCCCACACTTATCTATTAGCTTCCTGCTCTTTTATCTCCAGGAGAGTATGTTGATTTTAATATATTTAGCCTTCAGAATGAGACCACTTCCCATGAGTTTGACTAGTTACTGGGGTTCTGCAAGATACAGATTCCCCTCTCTCTTCCTTTCTTCCCACTCTCTCTCTCTCTGTTATTTTATTCATTTACATTTCAAATGTTATCTCCTTCCTCAGTTTCCCCTCCAAAATCCCCAGTCCATTCCATCTCCTACCTGCTTCTATGAGGATGCTCCCCCACTCACCTACCCATTCCTGTCTGACTGCTCTAGCATTCCCCTTCACTAGCGGATAGAGCCTTCTCTCCCATCTTTCTTTTTTCTTTCTATTTATTTTTCCTTTACAGGGCACGGTTTTATTATTAAATTTGTTTGTTTGTTTGCTTATTTACTTTACAACCCAATGTCAGCCCTCAATCTCCTCCCAATAACTCCCTTATGCAAGTCCTCTACCCATTCCACCTTCCCCTTCTCTTTTGAGGGGACACACACCAAGTTGCTGAAGATCTAGGCACATCCTCTCCAGACAATGAGCACAGGATCCAGAGTCAGGCACCTAGGCAACAGGTTCAGGGACAGCCCCTGCTCCAGTTGTTGGGGACCTGCATGAAGACCAAGCTGCTCATCTGTTACATATGTGCAGAGAGCCTAGGTCCAGTTGGTGTTCCCTCTTTGGTTAGTGATACAGTCTCTGGGGACCCCCAAATGTCCAGGTGAGTTAGTTGACTCTGTTGGTCTTCCTGTGGAGACCCTGTCCTCTTTAGGTCTCTCAATCCTTCTCCTAACTCTTCCATAAGAATCCTTGAATTTTATCTAATGTTTAGGTGTGAGTTTCTGCATCTCTTTCTGTTGACTGCTGGGTGGAGTCTCTCAGAGAAGAGTTGTACTAGGTTCCTGTCTGCAAGCTTAACAGAGTATAATTAATAATATCAGGGATTCTTGCTCATGGGATAGGTCTCAATTTGGGGCAGTCATTGGTTGTCCATTTCCTTAGTCTCTGCTCTTTGTTCCTGCACATCTTGTAGGCAGGGCACATTTTGGGTCAAAGGCTTTGTGAGTGGGTTGCTGTCCTTATCCTTCCACTGGGAGTCCTGCCTGGCTACAGGAAGTGGTCACCAGGATCCATATACCCCACTGCTAGGAATACAGAAAGTCTCTTTCCAAAACCAAGCAAGCAAGCAAGCAAGCAAGCAAGCAAGCAAGCAAGCAAGCAAGCAAGCAAGCAAGCAAGCAAAAAAAAAAAACCAAAGCTGAATTACATTGGCTTTATTTCTTCTCCAGGTGATACTTTCTTGTTGTCTGAAGCCTTAATTCCTTACTCCTGGCTGCTACCTGTGTATCTGTCTTCTGGTGACCTGGCTTCTGCATTTAGCATGTATGCTTTCATATCTGGACCCTTTCCAAGTTGTCCCAACATGTCACTTCTGGCCATAAGTAGCCAAACTACCTCTCATGACTGCAAAGTGTTAGTTAATTAAACAACCATATGTGCGGGCTGTAGGCTGCTCAGTCAATGTCAAATTGTCAGGGACCGTAGAGAGTAGTGGAGGGCTTCAGGCTTAGAGCTGCACAGTTCGATGCTTTTATTTTATTTTATACTTTTTAAACCAAGGAGTAGAAGAAAGCTAGAAAAGGAATGTTTGTACATTTTTTCAAAATACCTGTACTGAGAAATCCTAAGTATAGTCTTTTGGTCCTTAGAATATATTTTAAGCTAAGTCCACTATGAATTGAGAAAATAAATATGTGCCCGAAGGCAATACATATAAATACCTTTCTTTAGCTTCAGAACTTAACTTACCAAGCATAGAAGAAAAAAGAAAAATCTAATGTATCACATTTATTATCACTTGGCTGTCCAGCAGTCCAAGCTGTACATAGCTCTTTTGTATGCTGTGCTGGCTGGTTTCAAATTCACTTTGCCATATAGAAAGAAAAAAAAAAAACCTTCTCTGTTCCTTTCATCTCCCTCCGTCATGATTCAGATGGCTGCCTCCCCAGAGCCTCACTGAAAAGCCTAGATGTGCTGTTTGCTTCTCATCTGTGACCCTGCTACGTTCCTGTTTGTTGTACCAAACACATTACATAGGTGGTAGAGGGCTTGCTTCCAACTCCCAGGGGGAGTCTGGGAGAGCTTTGAGACAGGGGACTGGGCCCTTTTTGTTGTTTGTTTGTTTGTTGTTGTGTTTTCTTTTGTTTGTTTTTGTTGGATTTTTGCTATTGGTTTTGTTTTCTGCTTTTTAACTCTGTAATACTCTGCCAGGCTATTACAATAATTATTGATTAAATGTCTGAAAACACTAAGACAAGCTTGTTCCTCTAAAGGCTTCCTCTTCCTCTGTGAACTTGCTTTTTTGAAGACTTAAGTTACCTCAAGTTATCTTTCTGGATTCGTGGAGGCTCGCTTTTGACATCCTGTCTGTCCATGGCTGACACTCTCGCCTGTCCATTGTTGAAACCACGGCACTTTCTTTAGACAGTAATTCTTACTGTGACTTATTCCCCTTAATTACTGATCTCACTGTTAACTTTCTAACTTTGCCTTGGGGGCCTATATTCACTCTCGACTCATTGTCTCATTTTCTGATTAGTCTGGGTTCTCAAACCTGTAATGAAGCCCAGCCTTGTTCATGCCTTTATCCACAAGCCCAGCATCTGTCCTGAGACCTAGCATATGTAAGAGGCATTTTCTTAACCATTATTCTGCTGTCCCCTCTTGTCTCACCTTATTCTTTTACTGGTTTTGGGTGAAGGCTGGAGTAGCAAGCTCTGGACTTTAGTTGACTTCAGCTGTAAGACAAGCTGTCAACATGACAGGATATCTATTAAAGCACATGCTTTTGTATAATTCATTAGCAGAAAGGCAACAGATACCCTGAACAGAATGCCTTATTACATTCTGACTAGACAAACCAATCAAGGTGTCACATTTAATGACAATACAAATTTACTTCCTTCAAAAGAGGCAAACCAACATCTAGGAGTCCTAACTCTATCCTGGAAAGCAGATGGGGGGAGGGTATATGGATTTAACAACAAAATGTCATCATGGGGGAAAAAGGGAAATACTTTTCTAAATAGTATAGAAGGAAAGACTTGTAATCCCATTTCTGGTAAGTAGAGGCAGGAGATTTGCAAATTCTAGACTAGCCCCAGCTATATCATGACTGTCCTAGTTTTCTCCTTGTTACTTTGATAAACACCATAACCAAAAGCAAGTTGAGGGAGGAATAGTGAATTAGCTTACACTTAAACATCAAAGTCCATCATTGAGGAAAGCCAAGGCAGGAGCTAAAAGCAGGAGCCTGAAGGTAGAAATTGAAGCAGAAGCTATGGAGGAACACTAATTATTGACTTGTTTTTTTATACAACCTAGGACCACCTGCTCCATGGAGGCACCACCCAGAGTGGTCTGTGTCCTCCCACATCAATCATCATTCAGAAGTCACAGACATGCACACATGACAATCTGATGGAGGAGACATCTCTACTGAATTCCCTCTTCCTAGATATGGGTAAGTTTGTGTCAAGTTGACACAAAGTAACCTAGCCCAGTAAACATTATAAGTGGATATATATATATAGCATACAGACTTCTCAATAAATACCTGTACATAAATGAATGGATGATTGAGAGTATGGATAATGGATGGATTAAACAAACATGTGACCTACTACTACTCTGGGATTTGTTTTGTGTTTTTTTTTTTTTTGGTTTTTTTCTGATTAATAAAATGTACCTTATTTTACAACATGAAATACTAGAGAAAATAGTTAATACACTCATTTAAATGCACTAGAAACATAAATATATTAGAAAAACATATTTTGAGAATATCTTTTCTTTGACCTTTCTTGAGTTTTAAATTCCTGAACTAAAACTTTGACTTTTTCCTATTATGGAGTTTTATAGCAGTCGTTTAAGGTTTACATGCATTTTTATTCATGAGATTAATTTTTTTACTATGTCATATTCTTTGTAAGAAATCTTTACAGAGCCATAAAATCTTTTTGTGGCATGGGTTAGAATACATTAACTAGATAATATGGTTTTAGTTATATTACCTAAATTCAATGTGTTAAATAAAAAATATGTACTTCCCCATTAATTATCAATGGCAAAAGCAGGAGCAGCATACAAAAATGCTTATTAGAGCTCAAATGAATAATTTCTCTGTTTTGGGTGGGTAGGAATTGACCCTTTCAGTTCACATTTATGGTGTTGACTGCCCCAGCTACTTATTCCACCCCACTCACCTTATTCAACCTTCAGTTATATAACTCTGGGAGGCTCCTAACCAAAGCTATTACATCAAATATCTAACACCCTTCCTTCTAAATCCAAGTTTAAAAATGAAAGTCAAGTTCTCTTCTTGGAACTGTGTCTATAATGTGTCAATTTGGTCAACTTCTCTCACAGGGACTAAAGCCCTGAATAACAACAAAAGGTGTTCTGTGCATGCACTGTTGTCAATTACAATGTGTACGTGTGCATCCTTTGGTCTATGTTGACTGCAGTCCCCTGGGGAGTGTTTTCCACTGTGTCACAAATAATATTGGAGGTAGCTTAAGGGAAACAACATTTATTTTAGGGTTGTTGAGATAAACGGTGAAGCCCCAAACATAGAGCTCTACAGTGACAGTAGCTCTACAGTGACAGCATCCTACCTAGAATCCTATCGCTGTTGCTTGGACAGTCTTTCAAAGTCAAGTGTTCAATTATTTCTGCTTCCTGGATATTTTCAGTGGCTATTGACCTTTTTAATGTTCAAGTTTATATAGAATGGGTTTATGAAGATTGTCTTGATTGAGTCATTTCTTCCTATTGTTTACCATTATCAAATACACAATCTGTCTCACTGACATAGAATACCTATTAATGAAGTCTCCCTCTGTCTTTGTCTGTCCCTCTGCCTCTCTGTGTGTCTCTGTGTCTCTGTCTCTGTGTCTCTGTCTCTGTGTCTCTGTCTCTGTGTCTCTGTCTCTCTCTGTCTGTCTCTGTCTCTGTCTCTGTCTCTCTCTCTCTCATAGTACAATGAATTATTAGGGCATTCTCCCGAACCCTAGTTTCTAAACACTTCACAAGGAATAGAAACTATAGTTTTATGTTGTTTGCTTTTGTTCTGAAAGTTCTGAATTTATATTTGTTTCCTAGAAAAAGTGTCAGAAAAATTTTAACACAAACCTGATAGATCAAAGCAAATTCAAATGCCTTATCGGAAACTAGGATTCACATAAAGCCACTAGAGGGCAGACGAATGTAACTATGACGGCCTGTGAGTCTAGATGCCTGAGAATCTGGGCTAAGCTTGAAATGTTTCAGGAGAAAAAAAATACCCCAAACAAGAAAATCCATATAGGGTGTTAAAATACAAACACATATAGTCTTCCGGTTACTGGTTTGCTCTCTGAGGGCATAATTACTCCTGTCTGCTTGATTCTGTCTGCCTTGGTTATTTTTAAATTCTGGTTTAATCCTAGCAATGGCATGCCTATTGCCATCTGAGGTCATAAGTTAACTCTGAATTCAGGTTGAGAGACTATTACGTAGTGTGTGTGAGTCACCACAGTTCCATTTTGCTACCTAAAATCGACAGGTACCCGGGGGGGCTGCAAGCACACAGGGACCCTCCCATTCATCCCATGTCCCTTCCTTGCTGTTACCATAGCCACAGAGTTCTCATGATGTAACCCACATTCCTAACTCCATGCAGAAACCCACTCCTGTTTTATTTTGGGTTCACATGGAAGCAGCTTCTTACCTATGCAGGGGCTCTATGATATCCTTTTTGGCCTTCTACTCTTCTGAGGACATGGTGTGCTTTTCAGATAGCTTCATTTTGACTTCACATGGCACTGCTGCATCCTTCACAAATGAGTAGAATAGCAAAGATCATTCGTTTTAGTTGGCATGTTTTTCATAACCTTTTGTTCCAAACCCTTGGATTAACTTGTCCCATTCAGTGCCAAGTTGTGACCCACCCATTATCACTAGAGAGATGGCCTTTTCTTGCTCACTTCGACTTTAACTCAAATGCATACCAAGCACACAGTCAGCGTGATTATATGCTGCTTCTAATTCCTTCAGCAGGAAAACATGAGAGTAACCCACAACTCTTTGCCAAATAGGATGGTAGCTCCTTTCAGTCTCAAGTCTAGCTACTGGTACTGAAGGCAGTTTCCTGGGGCAAGCATCACTAACAATGCAGCATTCAGGGAAGCCTGAGTGGAGGACTCTGTGAAGTTGGGTACTATGCCCTCAGTGATGGGCACATCACTTGGAGCTCATCTCTAATAATATCATATGAATACAATCTTTCCTGGGGCACAAATCATCTGGCTTCTTCAGTGTGCATGACAAATTTCTAAGCTATGTATGCATCACATGGCAAACATGTGGGCATTAGGGCCTGGGTTCCCTTGGATGCAGACCTGAGCCAGCTCCGCCCTAAGGCTTTTGCAACAACCTCAGGGACACGAGCAAACAAATAAGCTGCTTGTCAACGCTGTGTCCTTTCTGAGCTAAGGCTCTCATCCAGCAACAGGACATTCTTGGGCTGAAGGACATAGCCACTCATGCACACAGCAGAAGGTCGCTGTGGAAGCAAGTTTTCTTTAGTAAATGAAGGTCAGCTCCCCCTGATCCCAATTCTTCCTCTTTCTTCGACAGTTGGATAAGAATGAAACAGAAGCAAGAAAAGTGCTCCATGTTTTATCTGTTCTCATTAGGGACTGGGACCAATAATTGGTCTCTCTAGTGCTTAGCATATTAAATATTAACTATGACATAAGAACAGAAAGCCCATTTTCTGGCTCATCTAGTTTTCTGACATGGATAAGTGCTAGGCATTCACTAGAAGCTACAACAAACATAATTTTCAGATCTTTTACTGAGCCACATGCATGTGCTAATCATGTTTGAGGTTTTTGTTATTGCTTAATTTTCACCACAGCATTTTCAAGTTTCATTGTTGTTGTCATCGTCATCATCATCATCATCATCATCACCACCACCACCGTCATCATTCCCATTTTACAGATGGAGAAACTGAGGCTTGGAGAAGATAAAAAATTTACTTGGTCTCTCAAAGCTGGCAAAGCTATGGGACCAGTTCTAAGGAAGCAATGGAAATGATATTCTAAACTAGGCTTACATAGTACACTGAACTAAGACATGTGTGCCTAAGTTCAGGGTTGGTTCAATGTCACCAGTCACATATGTATACTTCATTTAAGTACTCATGCTTTACAAAAAGGTGTGATAAACAGGCACAGTAGCATCTATGAACATAGCATCTTCACTGTCTGTGGAAACCCTGCAGGCTCCAGAGACTAGGCTTTGGCTCCTGTCCCACTTGCTGGACTTTCCTAGATGTAGAACAGCTCCAGCTATATGTCAGGCTCTAAGAGAGTCTACTTCAGAAACTGAAGGTGAGTGAAGCAATAGCCACACATGCTTTTACAGTGTGCATAGGTTGAAGGCCCTCATGGGCTCTGTCGATGATACAGAAGGAATAGGAGAGATGACTTTTGATGTGCCACTGGACTCGAGGTTTTATGACTAGTCTTTGAGGCTGGCTGCTCACTCCTGAGGTCTGCTACTCACCCCCACTTGCTTCCTGCAGCAGTTAAACAGAGACAGAGTGGCATCTGGAATTGGTTTGCCACCAGTTTTGGTCCTGGGATCCCTTAGATCTTAAAACATGTTTTTGCGGAAACTGTGCTTGATAATACGTATGATATTAGAATTGAAAAATAATAATATTAACCAGCTTTCAATTAACAGTAACAGACCCATTGCACCTGTCATTTTATTTAAACTTGACTGTATTATTCAACCTGCTAGTGAGAAATAGCATTGTTTCACATTTCCAAACGTCTTTTACATTTATTTATTTGGTGTGTGTGTGTGTGTGTGTGTGTGTGTGTGTGTGTATGTACAAACATGTCACATGTATAAGTCAGAGGCCAACTAATAGAACTTGGCTCTCACCTGCCACCCTGTGGGTTCTAGGGTTTAAATTCAGATCTTCAAGTGTGATGAACCATCCTTCCAACTCTCAAACTTTAATGAATGATTTAATAAAATACAGCATGATTCTCCTATTTGTTTGTTCATGCATAATGCTGTGCTGTGTTTTTGATTGATGTTTGAGAAGAATGCACACTTTGCACAGATACCCCTTTTCTAAAGGGGTACCTGAAGTGTTGTGGGAGCTCCTCAATATTCTCATATACTCGGTGACTTTATTCCTTTTAAACATTTGGATTCGTATACATAATATAGGTTTCATTATGTATTTTTCAAACAAACTTTGGTTGTTGGTGATTCTCATCCACACCTTTTGGGGTTCAGCAGCTGATATGGATTGATGTCTGCTAAGGCTTGTCTTGGTAAATGTTTAGAAATACCCTGACCAATCAGACAGCTCCCTGAGTCTAATGGGCTTCAAGAAGTAACCTGTGGACCTCATCGCTGAGGTAATCTCAGGACTCCCAGTGGAGGGATAAAGGCAACAACCCACCCACAAAACCTTTGACCCAAAATGTGTTCTGCCTATAAGATGTGCCGGGATAAAGATAGAGCGGAGGCTGAAGGAAGGAATGGCCAATGACTGCCCCGAATTGAGACCCATCCCACCTGCAAGAACCAATCCCGAGACTATTAGTGATATCTGTTATGCTTGCAGACAGGAACTTAGCATAACTGTTCTCAGAGAGGCTCTACCCAGCAGCCAATAGAAAGAGATGCAGAGATTCACACGCAAACATTAGATGGAACTTGGGGAGTCTTACACAACTGAGAGAAGGATTGCGGGCCCGGAAGAGGACACGGACTCCACAGGAAGACCAACAGAGTCAACTAACCTAGATCCTTGGGGGTTCCCAGAGTCTGAATCACCAACCAAAGAGTAAGCATGGGCTGTGGACCTAAGCCCCCTGCAATATGTAGCAGAGGAACATCATGGTCTTTTTGCAGGTTTCCCAACAACTGGAGCCTGGTGCCTGTGAGCCTGACTTTGGATTTTGTGCCCCTAAATGGGCTTTGTCTGGTCTCGGTGGGAGAGGATGTGCTTAGTTAGTCCTGCAGCGACTAGATGTGTGGAGGTAGGGATAGGGGGGAAGGGTGGGGGTAGGGTGGGGTTAGTGTGGGTCAACAACACCCATAGAGGGGTTTCCCCTCCTTGAAAGTGAAGGAATAGGTGGAATGGGGGGAGGACCCGGGTGAAGGGTACTGAAAAGAAGGAGGGCTTGTATAAATTGAATAAATTAATTTTAAAAAGATATTGAATATTCCTATTAACCATCCTTTAAATAAACCTGTATTAAGAGACATGAATGCACAGGACTCAGGGACACGGAAGTGTGAATAAAACAGAATAAAATCATATATTAACCTGTGGTTCCCTATGAAGAATGCAAACAGGAGAGGCAAGAGTTGATGGTTCAAACGGGCAGAGATATCCAAAGAGGATATCATCATCATCAACTGATTCCTGCTGAAGTAGAGATAGACCAGGGGGCATGAACTTGAGAAATACCTGGACTTTTCACTTTGGGGGAGGGGATGTTTTCCTCTGTGTTACTTAATACTTATTTTTAAATAAAAATACCCATCCTTGAAACATGATGAGTACCAGTGATGAAATGACTGGACCCCCCCTGTCCTTGGGGATTCTAACAGAGACAAGAAGCAGTGAGTTCTCAGGGGCTTGCATACAGATGCATGGCACAAAAGGCTACTGCAAGGAGCTAACTTGGCTGTTGTGGAGAAGCCAAATTCGGATGCCTACTGGGTAAGCTGTCAGGAAGGACAAATGGGAAACCAAGGCAGCAAATGGTGTTACAATGTACACGATTCCTCCCTCACTCAGCTTCAATTGATTGGTCCAGGCCCCCACAGAATACCTGAATAATCTCCTTTTCATAAATGTTGCTGCATATTTCAATGAACACTATAAAATGCCTCCAAGACCCTTAAATTAGTATAAAACTGACCTTTACCCACCATTTTGCTTGAATACGCTCTTTTCTAAAGTCTTGTGTAAATAAAATTATCTTCAAACCTGGGGACTAACAAGAAAAACACAGAGCAAGGAGAAGATAAAGAGAAAATGCCTGGCCATTTGCAAAGGAAATAGTGGAGACTCCGGGTGCAATCAGAGAAATTGCCACAGGGAGACTTGCACAACGAAATGGGGGTTAGAAAGAGAGGCAGAGAGAAAGATGACAGTCCCTGGGGTAAATCACCCTTAACATTGGCTTTATAGTAGGAATTAGAGAAATAAACATTATTTACAACTCTTTCTTTTCCTTATCTTTAGCTCAGGAAGGAGAAGTTATCTGACTTTGTCAGGCAGGTTTAATTGACCTACATTATTAATTCCAAGGAGCCAGTCCTCTGGACCAGAACTTCCTATACCGGTGTTCTTTGTCAGGTAGCTTTAGTTCTTTCAGAATTGTTACAGAGATGTGTGGTCCCTTCCCTCTCTGAACCAAGTCCTCACCCTCAAAGTTACAGAGTGGGAGGTGATGTTTGTGATGGTCTCCAGTGATTTCTACCTCCTGGTATTCTTCACGCCCTTTGTGTATCCCCTTCCTTTATTGTGGGCTGTACCTCATGATGAGCTCCTAATGAACAGAACATGGGATGATGATGAGAATTCATTTTTAATGGAAGGTTGTGAATCTGTCTTGTTAGCACTCTTGACCTATCTGGACATTCTCACGTGTTAGTGAAGCAAAGGAGGCCCACCTGGCACAGAATTGAAGGTAACAAAGGAATTTAATGCTCTGTCTCAGATAGCTCATTTGTGGCCACAATAATGATGATAACACTGGCTTCTGTATTATTAAATAGCTGATGGGTATTCAAAACCAGGGCAATGCCTAGCACACAATAAACACACAGCCGATCATACTGCCATTTACTGGCATCACATCACAAGCACTGAACATTCAGAGAAAGATCACTGAGGTCTTCTAGAGAAAGCACGTTAGTGATGGATTGCTAGTAACAATGTTACATCTTACATTGAGAACTTCAAATTTCCTGTTCAAGAAATGCCATGTCCTTAGAGACAGCTACCCTGAGAGCCCAGTGCTCTTCTGACCTTGGGACAATAAAAAATCTTTTTCAACTTTATGAGAAATAAATTCCACAGACATTTTCCATGTGCTTCTTCTTGTCATGAAATGATTTTCCTCGAGGCTATTTAGTTCTTGGTTATAGAATTATTTGCTGAAAATGTAGAAAGGATTGGCTTGGAACACTGAGCAGAAGTTGCTTCTGCCCACCTTGTAGTTAGTGATACAGAACACTCCTATGATTTTTTTGTCGTCGTTGACTTGGAGGTGAGGGGTGTGCAAAAGGAGCATGTTACATTCAAAGAGCAAGCCGAAGGTTCATTGTTGCTCATCTCTCTTTTCTAAGTCACTGACCAAGGCAAATTCAGTTCTACACTTTTCTAAACTGCCCTATTTGGAATGAGTGAGTACCTGCATGCTGGTTTCTCCAACACATCTGTGATAGTAAAAGAACTCTTCAGGTAACAGGTAATTTGATTTTCAAAAACACCACCAAGAGCAATAGACGGACTGTTAAGTCCTAGCTTAATAATACTTTCAGGTTTGATAATATGGGGCTGAACCGAGATCTCAAGGAATTCTTCTGCTCCCAGAGATCCAAGAAAAACAAACGCGCACCATCTATTGACCAAGGCAAGGAAGCTGTCATTGAAGTGTGCTTCAATCTATTCTTTCTTGTCTCCTTCCAATTTGTTTTCATAATCTTGTATTCGCTGCTATGGTAGGGGTAGCCAGAGAGTTGGTCTCCATAGCTGGGTTGAAATGAGGAAGGCCAAAGTGCCTATAAATATAAGTGTTTTGTATCAATTTGCAGGATATAATTTTGACTATTTCGGTTTCGAAATAATTTCAAAGAATTCCTCTGTCTGTTTGCTTGAACTGGTGGTTTCTAATCCTGCTGGTTTGGTTTACCTGTGACATCAGAGAGAATGTCAATCCCATGTTGACTGAGAAACCGTATAGAAGTTCCTTAATCATTACTCTCATCTGTAAAATGGAGTAAAATGCCCATGTCACAGGGCATTGATGTTTAGTGTGGGAAGCCAGGATAAGGGGAGAGAGACTGAGAGCTGACTTTCAGGGTGGTGGTTTTGATTGGGTAGAATTATATGTGGGTAAAGCACTTTACATGTTCTGGGATACAGATGGGTTGTAGCCCCAGACTATCAATGTTAACAAAGAGCAAATGAACCAGGGGACTTCTTGAGCCCCATCAATGTACGGCTGCATCCCTGCTAGTTTCTGCCTATATGAAAACATGCATCTTACAAGGCCAAACTTAATCTCAATCACCCGTACAGGCTATTTGGATTGACTCTACCAGAGGTAACGATCTAACAACTTTGTAAGCCCTAAGGGCATTGAATCTTCCTTAACATACTAAATTTTTAGTTTTCCAAACTATTTCAATTTATCAAGGCAGAAATTAACTTTTTCCCCCTTAACTTCGAATTACTACTTGGTAGATGCCATGAACTATGTGCCAACGCTTGTTTCTCAGATTCCCAAGATTTTGTCAAGGAGACTCAAGGGTATCATCTGGAATGAGAGGACTAGGCTCTTCATGAAAAGTCCTGGGTTCATTGTTCCCATTTCTCCCTGACTTTGATCCACAGCATCCTGCTCGTGCCTTGTCTTTGCATGTCAGTGGTAATGAGGATCACGCCATTTTTATTCACACCGTGCTTCTGAGGACCTCACCATCCTAGGGTACTTTCCAGCCCAGTTTCCAATTGCCCAGTGGCTTGCTCTGTCAACCGAAACAGCCTAGATGTGCTAGGGAATTAACACCCGTGGGAGCGGCTTTCACCCACTGACTGACCAGAGGTACTTTATAAATAGCACGGCTTCCTTGTTCTTCCCAAGAATGATTTTGCGAAGTATATTTGTCACTCGTCCCAGGGAGAGCAGGTTCTGTTACTCACACCTGTAGCTGGTTTAATAGCTTAGCCACTTCCTTCCTTTCCTTCCTTTCACAAGTCTTGGGATCATCTTGCAAATCCTTTCCTTGGGTCTGCTTTTGGCGAAAACAGACAGCAATCCAAGGCATCTATCTGCTCATCACCCATCTCTTCTAACACTGACTTGGTTCTTTAAGCACCATCTTAACATTTTTGAAAAATTTATTTCTCCTCGCAAATAAGAAAACCGAAGAGAGGAAAGGTTATGCATCTAAGGAAAGTCCATAAAACTAATAATTGCTGGAGCTAAGACCCAAAGTATAAGTATAACCTTCTAAAATGAAGGAGCTTTGAAATTTGCTTATCCAGAAAGAGTCACGCCCTTTGGATAAAAACAAAAAATCACAATGTCGGGCAGTGTGAAGAAGCAGCGAGGACGATCCCGTGACAGAACAAACCCGCGCGCTGCTGTATACCCTTGTTCAGTACCAAGGTCCCCTGCTGCCGCCATGCCCAAAAGGAAGGCTGAAAGGGATGGCCAAGGAGATGAAGCCAAGGCGAAGGACGAGCCACAGAGAAGATCTGCAAGGTTGTCTGCAAAACATGCTCCTTCAAAGCCTAAGAAGGCCCCTGCAAAGAAGAGAGAGAAGATACCCAAGAGGAAAGAGAGGAAAGCGGATGCCGGTAAGGATGCGAACAATCCTGCAGAGATGCCAAACGGGCCAGGCACAGAAAGTCGAAGGTGCTGGAGTTGCCAAGTGACACGAGTCATTTTTCATAACTGTGAACTTCCGGTGACTGTACAGTGGGAAATACTATTTTTTAATCAAGTTTTATAAAAATGCAGGATTTTGTTTTACTTTTTAAAAAAAGACTATATCATTAGCACACAGAACACTTCATTATTTGGGGGGAAGGATGGGGATCGTGTGTCACTAATAAAATATCACCCAACTTGGATTAAGGACAGAAAACCTCTTTCCTTGATAATTTTGAAAGGCTCCTGTAAGCTTCCAGGAGGGACATCCTGGCTTTGATATAGGTGGCCACCAAGGCACAAAATGCATTGTGGTCTGGGAAAAGTCTAAATTCATTTTTATATCCCCTTCCCCTTGTACCATCATCATAGACTTAATTCCCTTAAAACCAGAGACCTGACCCCAAGATTGGTTTTCTAGTCTATTGGGCGATGTGGACTTCGCAGTGACTTCATCCAGTGTTCTCAGAAGAGCGCTGGTTCCTTTTATTAAAGACTGTGGCTCTTCAAGTTGATAATTCTGCCATGTTCAGTTCCTGGCAGTCAGGGTCGGCGTGTGAAAAGTTGTTAAACACCATCCTTAAGGTGAAATGTCAACTACTTTCCCCTTTTCAAAGCATTGAATTAAGATTTCATTGGGTTTCATAGTGCACTTCTGATTTTGGTAATCTATACAAGAAGGGAATTTGGAAGTTCTTGTATATTGCTGATTGTCTGCCCTGAAATACCATGATTGCTTATGAAAAGGATCTTTAATAAAGCTGGTTACATTTTTTAAAAAAATCGCAATGCCTTCCATATCTCTTATCAAAGCTCCTTTTCCCTCAATAACTTCTGAATCTTGCTTTTCTTTTCAGTATTTCAAATCCAGAGGATCTTGGTTTGTCACTGGAAGGTGACTCTTTATTAGAGAACAGTAGTTTTGTTTTTTGTCACTCCAAGGCCGGAGCCACAGAACAAGAGGAAGTGCGGGGTCTTGCTATTTTGCCTGGATAATATGTTATTTCTTCTGATTGCTGTGCAAACGCCACATGGGAGCTACAACTTTGGTTCCAGTCATTGTTCTCCAAGGTTGGTAATGGCCACAGGGATGCTGGCAGGAGGAAAAAGGCTGGTTGTATATGGAAAAGGTTGGTTTAAATTCTATCTTAAACATTCTGTATTGGAAGAACCAATGATGCATATAGCTGGAGGGTATCTAGCGTGTGACTAGAAAAATGAATTTGGAAATTTATTTGACAATAAACATAAGCACAGAGGCAGCGCCAGCTAATGGAAGGGACAAAACTCCAGTGTTCAGAGGATGGAGTGGCTACAGGAGGGAATCCTGAGTTGCTCATTTCTCACTTGAGGAGGAAGTGAGGTCATCAAAAGGGACAGGGAAGGAGCAACCATGGAAAGAGGGGAACTATGAGAGTACCAGAGAAGGGATTCCAAGGTAGGGAGTCCTTTCAGAAAACACTGATTAACCAGCACAAACAGAGCGCTGGTGAGATAGAGAGGAAAGGAATACAACGAGCTTCTGATATCTCCTAATATGAAGCCATAGAGTGTAATGCTGAGCTGGAAAATAAAAAGGGCCCAGAAGATGTAGAAAGAGGTATGTTACATAATTTAATAAATCTATGCTTTGCTTTGTGAGGACTACATAGTACCACTTCAAAATGTAGTCCCACCAGGCCTCCAAATTCGTGAGCATACTGTATTGTATGTAGCAAATGTTCCTGTTAAGGCTCCTCAAGATTAACTTTGTTTCTTTCGTTCCTTTTGTCATGTTATCTATTAGCTTTAAAGAGTAGCAAATAGCTTTGTAGGTGACAGGTTCTAGTTAATCACAGAGAGAATTTTAGCATTTTAAAAGAAGTTGAGCTTAGTAAATTCACTTAACACTACAACTTTGCTTAGGATAAAATGATTTTATTTGCAATTATGTATGTACTCAACGATCTTATGAACATTTGTGATAATACTCTAAATTCAGTTACAAAGAAGGCAGGGAAAATAAATACTAAACAGAGAGCTGGGAGACTGGTGCCTTAGTCCCAACTTTTACCAATGCAGTCTATTCTTCTATCCATGCAGTTTATCCAGCAATGCTGGAATTGATTTTTCTTTTAACTTATAATTACCTAATTTACTTTGTGTGGACATGCTCATGCCTTAGCATGTGAGCTGGGGAGGATGGTCAGAGGACACCTTGTAGGAGCTGGTTCTTCTATGACACAGATTCTGGGGATTGAAATCGGGTAGTCATGCTTGGGAGCAAGTAGCTTCATCACTGAGCCATCTCCACAGCCAGGGAGTTGACTTTTTAATCAGGGTTTCCAAAATGAGTACTGCACTCTGATGATCTTAGGGTGTGTGTGTGTGTGTGTGTGTGTGTGTGTGTGTGAGAGAGAGAGAGAGAGAGAGAGAGAGAGAGAGAGAGAGAGAGAGAGAGAGAGTATAGTAAGTTATTGTAGGTCATAGTTGTCATTTCTCCTGTTTTAGGTTAAAACAATTTACTTTTTTGTACAATGATAATAGCCATTACTAGTAAGACTTTCAGTGTGTTTAATGGCAACAGGAACTGACAACCTCATAATATGCCAGTTTCTTTTCTTTTCTTTTTCTGCTGGTCTGTGGATTCACTGGATCAGAATGGTTTTGTCCTCCTAAATTCTAGGCTGTACGGATGCAGTAGGTAAGAGTTCAAGATATCTGACCCTCATTTCGAACTCAGAGGAGAGCAACAGGAGCCAACAGGAGCCACTCAGGAGCCCTGCAAGGTCCTCGTGCAGAGTCCAGCAGCATTCTGCCATGCCTGCTGGCAGCATCGGAGACATATTGAGAAAGAAATTTCAAAGCGTAGCTTGCCTCCCAAGACACTGGCACTCTGAATACCAACAGAAAATTATGCATCCGTGTCGTGCAGAGAGAAGGAAGATCTGCTTTGTTAAATTCTGTGAGTTATTTTAAAGGAAATTCTGCTGGCTCAAATAAGTTGGAAATGAGATCTGTTGAGAACAGGCTGTAGAGACAGGTTGAACCCAGAGGCTGGCATAGGAAAAAAAAAAACCTACCCTAAGATCAGAATCAAAGTCATTTACCTACATTTTTGTCTACTGAAATGTGGGTCTTGCCCTGACACCCGAAATAGATGACACAAAACTATACTGGTCTCCTTTCCCACTGTGTATCCGTCTATTTCAGCAGTAACTATTCAAGCTGCAGTGAGTCAGGGCTGATTGTTGATGGCAGTCGCTTTAATATATCTGTGCTACAGAGCTGCAGGAAGAATTAAAAGGCAGAAATTAAAAAATCAAAGACATCCAGGTTAGTGTAAATGAGACTTATCTGATTAAGGACAGTTTCATGAGACACCGGATCTCAATCTTATCAAGACCAAGGGGGAACCCGAATGGGGGAGATGGGTACTGCAATTCCACCTCCTGGAGGAAGCCATATATTTCAATATGCCACAGCAACAGAGTAAAGGTAAAGGCATCGTGCAGCTCAGGAAAACCCTCCTAGAAACACACATGGAGAAACAGTACTGCTGTCCCCTATTAACTTGTGGCATATGAACTCTGCCCAAGATATTTTGCTTATTGTGACTAGCAATTATTTTCAGAAGCTAGAATTTCCTTCTCTGTGTGTAAAATCTCATTAAAATCAAATGCCAAGAAAACGTAAAGAGAGGCAGAAACGCAAAGATACCTAGAGGGCAGGCAGTGGAAACCACAGCCTCTGAGAAAGGTGGAGAGACAAAACTGAAAGCCAGATCTCAGGGTTTTTATGTGGAACACTTTAGAAAAGAGTTTAAAATTAATTTTACTGTGTTTTTTTCCGGGGGGGGTGGTATGTGCAAGTGAGTGCAGGTGTCTGCAGAGGTCAGAGGCATTGGGCCCTCTGGAGCTGGGGTTCTAGGCAGTTGTGAGGAACCTGATTGTAAATGTTGGGAACCAAACTCAGGTCCTCTACGGTAGTGGTCCCCATTCTTTTCCTCGACAGCCCCTATACTGAGCTCTTTCACGTGTTATCGCAAAACATTTTATAATAATGAAGTCATTTAGTTCTGCTTTAAAGGAAGCCCCAAAAGCAGATATATTCACCCCCATTTTCCAGAAGATGAAGTGGACTCTACCAACTCAAATCTCTTGACTCAGAGACATTCAATCCTTAAGTGATACAATGTAACCTGGGCCTCAAACCCTCATTATAGCAGTGATGTCAATGTGGATGCAATATCAACACTTGAGAGCTCTTGTTAAACACAGGCTGACACAGAAGCAAATACAAAGAGGCTTTGACGGTCCCATTGGCTTCACATATTGCTTTCACAACTTGTCACAGCTGGAGATTCTTGAGGGAGAAGTTCAATGGATGGCAAGCGGAGAAAGCCTTTGCAGGCAGGCTCAGCTCATTCCCATCTCTGCTGGCCCACTCCCCTGGGACAGAGTCTCTTTTTTGATTGCCTTAGAAGTCTTGCACCAGAGAGCTGTATCACATTTGACCATATAATGTAGTCCTTCAGTCTTAAAATTTTACAAAAGAAGAGTAGGCAGGAGGAAGAGGAGGGGAAATGGACAGAGAAAGAGAAGGAGGAGGCAACTCTGTGTTTAGCTTCAGGGAGTTACGTATAATTGTGGATCCTTGCCTCTGTTAAGCATTTTGATGTCTCTAGCCTTCTGAGAGAGACAGATATCACCAGAAAAAGAAATGCATTTTTCCACACTTCTATCCCTTTTCTAATGAAGAGGAGGATTTGGCACTGCTTTTAGGTCAGTAAAGCAAAGACAGACACTTACTTAGCTGCTCATTAGAGATGCCTTAGGTATGAAGAATAATCACTCCTCAGGTATGACGAATAATCCCTCCTAAACAGTAATGTGTTCTTGTGAAATGTGCTCCCATTCTGTTTACTGTATCAGAAGCAGGCATACTTTTCTGTTATATTTGTTCATGAGCTTACAGTGGCTGACGCAGTTACTTGCCTCATTGCTGTGACCAAATGCCTGGCCACGGCAGCTTAAAGAAGACAGAGTCCGTTTTATCCCACAGTCTGAGGGTACTGTCTATCATGGTGGGAAAAGATTAGCAGAAACAAGAGGTTCCTGGTCACTTTGTGTCCACAGAGAAGTCAGTCAGTCAGACAGACAGACACACATACACACACAGACACAGAGGGGCGGGAAACTCACTTTATCCTTTTTATTTAGTCTGGCCCGATACCATGCTGACATGCTGTCCAGGGTAGGTCTTCCTCCTCAGCTACACATTTCTGGAAACTCCCTCAAAGACAGAGCCAGAAGAATGTTCTCCCAGTGGCTCTAAATCCAGCTAAGTTGACCATGAAAATTGACCATCACAGTAGTGATACCTTGTGTCTTATCACGTGTAGAAGAGATTCATGAGTTAATTACCCAAATAAAAAAAATCACAGAAAGGTTTTTTCCTTTGCTGATGGGAAAATAAATATTCAGTCAATATGTGGATAGGATTCACATATACGATGGTATATTTTAAAATGATGGTGCTAGCCGAGCCAGCTTCCTCAACTCACTCTGTAGTTCTTAAAGTTACTGTCTTTATCGTTTCCCTAAGTGGAGCCTGACTCAGTACAGATCAAAGCATAAGTGTAATTAGCTTAAGAAATGCATTTCAGCAAATGGATGTCTAGAGTTAGGGGGTGTTCTAGTGTGGTTTGAAAGGATTTACTTTAGCTTGTGGGTCAGTCTATGATTGAGGGGAGCCAACTGTGTTGGCTGGTTCTACGTCAACTTGACAGGAGCTAGAGTCATTGGAGAGGAGGCAGCCTCAGTTGAGAGAAAGCTTCCATTCGGTCAGGCTGCAGGCAAGCCTGTAGGGCATTCTTTAAATTAGTCATTGGTAGGGAAGGGCACAGCCTATTGTGAGTGTGGCCACTGCTGGTCTGGTGGTCCTGGATTCTGCAAGACAGCAGGCTGAGCAAGCCAGGGGCTTGAGTATGCAGCACTCTTCATGGCCTCCACGTCAGCTCTTGCTGACAGGATCCTATCCTGCTTGAGTTCCTGTGATGATTTCTTTCAACAATGAAAAGTGATGTGGAAACTTAAGCCAAATAAATTCTTCCTTCACCAACTTGGTTTTGGTTATGGTGTTTTATCAGTCGTAACCCTAACTAGACACTAACGTAGGAACTTGAAGTAGAACCCGAGAGAAATGGTGCTTACTGAACCTCCTCAACTAGCTTTCTAAACTAGGTCTTTCCAAAACGGTGTCCTCAAAGGTGACATATCCCCCAGTGGGCAGGACCCTTCTCCATTAATTAGCAATCAAGAAAATATCCCCATAGACTTGGCCATGGGTGAATCTGATGGATGTAATTCCTCAGCTGAGACTCCCTCTTCCCAGGTGTGCCAACCAAGATGAGCTATCACAGGAGGTGTGCTGAAAGGGCCTTGAAGTTAATTTCAGTGATATATATTCAGTTTTATCAATATATATATATATTGCTATAGGTTTACCTAGGCAGAGGGTATTTAAATCAAATGTGGTCTCTTAGTTTCTATGTCCCCATGAATAGTTTTGTTTCTATATTCAATACTTTCCTCCCTTTAGTAAAATGAACAAAGATTTATGAGGTTTTGGGTCAAATTTAAGGGGCTAGGTCCTTAAATCTCAAATTGATTGAAACTCACCAGCCTTTCTGGAATTGAATACCCAACCCTGGCCCCATTAACACCATCTGAGTAATTGGTGACCATGAACAGTAATGCATAGCGAATGAGATGCTTATTTGTACGACGGTGGCCATTTTCACTAGTATTCTAAAGCTTGGCTACTCTCATTGGTAAAACACACCCAAAAGGCTCTGATGTGGGACAAGCAAGCAATATCTATTA
The DNA here is from genome assembly GCF_011064425.1 of Rattus rattus. Lineage (NCBI taxonomy): Eukaryota > Metazoa > Chordata > Mammalia > Rodentia > Muridae > Rattus > Rattus rattus. The sequence goes on along the minus strand of NC_046158.1, from coordinate 91,476,010 downwards.
AATATAACCCTATTTTATTTCATTAGTCGGGTTTGAGATGTCAGCACTTCACAATGCTGTATGTAAAAGGAATAAAATGCCAAACAGTCTAAAATGAAAGCTTTTCTCTGGCCCCATAGGCTCTGTCAGCTGCCACATCGGTCATGCAGTCCCCCTCTATTCAAATGCTCTTGACTTCCTTGAAGACTTCCAATGGTTCAAGCACCCTGAGAGTATTTCATTGTTCCCGGGAGTTCTGCTGAAGTTGTGATCCTCAGGGATTTAGAAATCCAAAAGGCTTTCACTCTTTTGCCAGTATTGGAGACAGGAATCTTTATCCAAAGATAGGACATAGAGGCAAGCATGGCCAGGTGGCTCCGGAAATGTAAAGTGCCACAATGTATAGGTGGCGTGCTTTGTTGCAGGCAGCCTTTACAGGAGCTGGGAGCTTCAAACCCAGAGCGTCTACTCGCCTGCATCTTGAGGCACTTTCTTTTAAACATTTTTGTTTTGCTCAGAGACTCCTTGACCAGCATACAGAAGGGACACCAAGCACTCTGAGCTCTCAGAGGACCAACCTCACTGCTCCCAAATCCTAAAAAATCCACCCAAGGCCAGGTAAGGATTAGTAGCCCCCTAGGACCTGTTGTATATGCTCACTTTCCCCTGCTCTCCTGAGTTCAGGGGGCTGGCTCTAAGGTGCAGAGCAAGGGTAAACATGGGCACAAAGAAACAATTCTGATGCCATCTGACTTGAGGACAGCATCTTGAAGCTTCCAGGGATTACTGAAGCTTTATTTATCGGGGGTGTAGTGTTCTTACCAAATTAAAAGAAATGTTTATTGAGTTTGTTCTTTGACAATCTCACACACATGTAATGTGCATTCTGATCATTGTACCCTCTCCCTTATCAAATTTTAAAGAGCGAATGGTCTCTCTAAAGAAGAGCTACCCACGGGGTTCCAAACTTTGTTATGGATGAGCAGTCACCCTCATAGCGCCCTTCTCTCTTTGCTGCCTGAAAAAGGAAGGAACACTCATCACGGGTGGTGAGGGGTGTCAGAGGGTGGTGAGGGGTGTCAGCGCCATGCTCCGAATGGGCACTCCCACACAAATATGAAACCAATCATCTCTCTCTCTCTCTCTCTCTCTCTCTCTCTCTCTCTCTCTCACACACACACACACACACACACACACACACACACACACACACACACACACACACACACACACCGTGTAAAGTGGACAAATCTATAGGTCTGGTGCCCAATTTGGGGGCACTGAATCAAAGCAACTGGCCTTTGTGTAAGAGCCATCTTCCCGTCGCCGCGGGGCGCGCGTCTCCACCGAATGTGCGAATGTGCGGTGCCGAGCGGTGCGGGGGAGGTTCCACGGCTCCGGCCCGGGTCCCTCGCTCTGCCCCACACCCGCCCGGCGCGCGCCGCGTTGCGCTGTCCGCGGAGTCCGTGGCTGCCGCGCACTTGGCTGGGGCGAGAGGAGAGAGGGGTGGGCGGGCTGCTCGCCTGGCATTGGCGCTCTGCAGTGCAGTCAAGTGTTAGCCCAGCTCCCTATATGGTCGGGGATTAGCTCGGCGCTGCTGAGGCTGAGCGAGGAGCGGGAGGAGGAGGACAAGGAGGAGGAGGAGAAAGAGCAGCGGCAAAGCGGCAGTCAGCGCACGCCGCTGCCTAGGGGAAACAGAAGCGCCCGAGGCTGGGGCGCCGCGCACGCTCCGGGAGCCATGGCTGAAGCGGGAGAAGGAGGCGAGGATGAGATCCAGTTCCTGCGGACTGTGAGTCTCGGCGGCCGGGCGAGGCGGCGGGCAGGTGGGGAGGAGCGCGGCGCGGCGAGGAGGGGCTGCGCTGCGCCGCGGTGCGGGGCGCGTTCTCCGCACTCGCAGGCTGCAGAGGCGAACCAGCCACCTCTCCGCGGAGCGGTGAGGGGCTGAGTGGGAAGCGGCCCCTTCTCCAGTCCTTTCCCCCTTCATTCCGTGCTGCCATCTCACACTCTCAGGTCTGCCACCCGGGACGGCTCGCTCTCCGGGCAACTCGCTACTTGGTCTGAAACCTTTGATGCCCAAACTTCAAGCTGAGCTTGGCTCGTGATTCCTCAGACCCAGAAGATTAGAGGTGTTCCACGACCGGCCTCTTGTCACCTCCACACCTTGCCGGGTCCCTTTCCTCATTCAAGCTGCCTTCGGGCTTCAGGGGACAGCCAAGAAAGGAGCCAATTGGGCAGGGGCGAGAGTGGGGAGTCCGGTCTGGAAATCGGGCACCTGCTTTTGGTGGCAATACAGGGACCGATCAGAAGGGAATTCACCCAGTGCGGTCCGTCTTTCTTCTCTTTAAATCTCTATTCAGCAACTGCTGCTAAGCCTTACTTGACTCACCCGCGGGTGTGTGAGAGCTACTGTTTGTGCTCCAGGCTCCCAAGAACCCTGCAGAATGGGGAAATCCCGGTCTGTGGCTCCGCGTCATCAGGTCCCCTTCTTGGCACTGGATGGAGGGCAATGCTCCATCCCAGATTTTGGGAGCGGGGCAAAGTCCAGTGCGGCTTTGCCTGTCTTTTCCTTGGGGAGTTAACAATTCAAGGTGGACGACCACCTTGAAGGACAGGGGCAGCGGGTTGCTTCCTAGGGCTGAGTTCAGCCACCTGACCTTGAACAATTCCTATAATCCTTTCTACGTAGCCTCAGTTTCCTCTTGTGTAAAATGGAGGTTAATGTAACTAGCATTTCTTGGAAGATATGAGTGACATGAAATAGTGAATTCCATAGTATTTTTAAACTGCCAAAGGCTTTGTAAGTGCTAGGTGTCTGACGTATATAGGTCTGGAGAATTAGAATGAAATTCTTACCTTGCACTGTCCTCTTTAAGAGCACCCTGCTTCTTTCCGTCCCGGTCACAGAGGACGACAACTTCACTACGTCCATCTTTAGAACGTTCCCTCCTGCTTTGCAGAGTTTCCTTAATTCTTTTCAGACCCACCCCTACTTCTGTTGTCTCTTCTTCAAACACGGTTCCTTGATCAAGGCTCAGTCTTGGGTCTTGTTTGAGGAACTGAGAAGACTAATCACTCTCCTAAAACGTCTGAGAGGCCAGAAGCTCTTCTGCTTTCTCCTGGTTCGTCTTTACATTGTACACACCCCACTCCTGGTCTTAGGACCCTGCGAGCTACCTGTTCTTCCCAGAGCCCTGTGGGGACCCTTCTGCTTTTCCTCCAACAGGTGTCCTCAGCATTGAATGGCTGGGAGCTTCTGGTTTTATGCCCTCTTCAGCCATGTTTGTTTGTTTGTTTATTATTATTAAAAATCTAGTTACAGGTAATTGAGGAAATTTTATTTGGACAGATTGAGGCAGCTCGAAGATGAGACTCAGAGAGTTAAGGTCAGGAATTCAGAGCCTGACTTCAAGTCTTCATCTAAGCTGCTTGTCTTGGCTTCGGTAGCCATCTTCCCAGCCTTCTCCGTGCTGGGCCGTGTTGTTGGATTTGAGAACACCTGTAGCCAAGGTTTAACATGGCAGTGGTTCTTTAAGTTTGTCTCACCAGCTTTCTGGAGGTCAGAGTAAATGGACCTCCTTTTAAGGCCAACTAGAGCCGCTGTGAGGTTAGAGCACCCTGATAAATAGTCCCGTTGCAGAGGACTGAGTATCTGCACAGCTCAGATGGAGAGCCGAGGTCACCAGGGGGTGATTCCCAGGAATGACAAAATCAACTCTTTCTTCACCATAATTACCTCGAATATTTTTTTAAGGACCGTGAGACAGCTTACAGAGGGTAAGCTTGAGTACCATCTCCATCTTCTTCTTGCTCGGAACGGACAAAGGTACAGGAAATCAAATGACTTGGCTGCGGCTGCCCAGCAAGTTGCTGGTAATTGTCATTATGTAATGTTAAGTTTAACTCCCAGTGGAGCTGTGAGGTCTGCTCCAGAGGTTAGAATATTAGGAGTCCATGCAGACGAATTTGACTCTGTTCCTCATTAGCCATGAATTAGATGAAACACTTTATTGGAACTCTGGAAATGTAAACTTGATCTCTGCACAAAAAAAATTGACATTAACTTTGGAATTTTTTTTTGAAAGAATCACCGTGCTCTAGTGGCAGGGTAAGGTTTCACCTGTGAATATACCTGCATTGTACACGGTGTTTCACCTTGAACTCACTCTCTTCTACCTTAGCATGCCCGCCTTCCCTACAAACAGAATCTGCTAAAGTATATTGGCCAAGTGTCATTCACCTTAACATTGCTCTGGACCAGAGGTGACTATTTCTCAATGGAACAGAATCGTCCTCTTGCAGCTGTGAACTTTAAAGAATCGCTGTCTTAGAGAGCAGAGGCTCTTAAATCTACCTGAAAAAAAAATAAACTACAGAGTAGCATCTTTCGGTGGATGCTAGTCAAATTGAGGGTGATTGTGATGTCTTGTGAATCTCGCAAGTGACAGCGGTGAAAGCAGCCAGAGTTATCGATGGCATGGGATGAGCTAGACGGCAGCCGGCCGAGGTGTGTTTGGTGTAGCTTTAGACATGTATGAATTGATGTTCTGTACTCTGGCACGTTTGAAACCCACTGCTTCATAAATAAGAGTGGGGTTGAGAGGAAAGGCTTTGGAGAAGAAACTCGATACTCTTACACTCCAAACCTCACGAAGGTGCTGAAACGTCATAGGTTTTGAAGTCACTGGAAGCCCTCTCTGTTATGCAGAGAGACAGACAGAAGAATCACCTGATCCATATGGCTAGAATTTTCTCTCCCACTGCTGTTGGCAGTAGCATCTTCCTCCTTTCCAGTTGCTTCAGCTGACGTAGCCAGTGCCACTGACGTGGCTCTGAGGCTGCTCAGAAGCAGATAAAACTGCCAGCCACTGATCCAAAAACAAGAAGTTATGGCGAGAAGAGTGACAATTACCCTGTCTTCAGACAGTTGGCAGGATGGCTGGCATCAGGAGTGCCAGCAAGATACAGTTTTCCCAAAGACTACAGTAGCCATTTAAAATTACGACAAAGCTCTGAGCCTTCACTTGCTGTTTTCATGATACCGCAGACCTTGTTAACTTCATTCTATCATACGTGGACTTAAAACAGAACTTGGGATGAGGTAGCCGTCCGTTTCTCTTAAAGATAGGTCGGAGGCTGCCTAACTGAGCCCTCTCTATAGAAAGTTGTTCTCCTGTGCCCCTGAGCTGCTCTTGACCAAGGAAAGGTATTTGGATTGAACGTCAAGGGCTGCTCCCGTCCTTCCACAGTGGTTCAGACAGATCCTTGTATTAGAATTCTACCACTGTTGTGAGCTCTGCCCTTCCGGAACTCGAGCTCCTGGCTAGAGTGCTGGTGCCTTGTGGATGCTAGCTTGCTCGTCTTGTAGGCAGTATTGACTTACTTCCCAGCTCTTGAAGTAAGATGCTTTTTTTGCTCAGGATGCCAAGTAGGAAAGATGTGAAAAACATCCTCCTGGAGCTAGAGAGCAGAATGGGGGTAGAGCTAGAAGGCAGATCGCACATACCCAGGTGTGGACCGCTGCAGGACCGACCAGGGGCTCTACTGCTGAATGAGTGTGACTGTTAAAATCAGCCTCCCAAGGTCTCTACAGGGCTCCTCAGCTACACGGTCTCTTCCTCAACAATCTCTCAGAGTTGGTCTGATTCTGCAACAGTGGAGCCGTGTGCAGAAATATTCTCTTCTTCCCAGTGAAATGCCCCTGGTGGGTGTGAACAGGAAGCAAGGCCCTTTCTTCCTAGCAATCGAGTTGTGTTGGGAAAACTGCTTTCGCACTAGGGTGTCGTGGCTTTTATCTGCTGTGGGTCGGGGTTGACCAGAGGTTTTAGCTGATGTTTGGCTGCAAGCTTGGAGATGTCGGTCATGAGATGTGGCCCACAATGAAGAGTGAGACCAAGAAACCAGCGTGCAGTTGGTGGGTGCACGACTAATGCTTTCTTTTATTCGTTTTTATGCAATTATTAAGGAAGGACGAGGGCACTTAAGGGAAATGGGATTTTTCTAACAGGATTTTATTTTCTAACATTCATATAATGTATAGTAAATATATTTCTTCAGTTCTTTTGGGCTGACCTGAAAGGGGAAAATGTTGAAACAGAAATGAGTGGGAGAAATTTGTCTGGAGAGCAAAATACTTTAGTGCTCATTTTTGAGAAGTTTGTGTTTGAATAGGTTTATATCCAAACTTGTCTCTGATTATTTTTTTTTTCAATTTTTTTTTGGTTCTTTTTTTTTTTTTTTTTTCTGGAGCTGGGGACCGAACCCAGGGCCTTGCGCTTCCTAGGCAAGGGCTCTACCACTGAGCTAAATCCCCGACCCCGTCTCTGATTATTTTATAATCATTTATTCTACTTTATCCCCTGGCTTTCCCTTTGTATCATTGTTTCCTAAAGAATGTTCCAGTTAAAGCCACTGACCATGTGATTTTTACTGACCTGGCATCCTTTCCAGTGACTTTCCTCTCTCCATGTAGGGCTAAGAGGACTCTACCTCTAGAATGCACACAGCAGCTCCTTCTCCTCTACTTCATACCAGAACAAACCCTTATAAATTAGCTATTTTCATAGGATACCCTCAATATAAGACTTCTCCAGTAGGAATAGAAGGCTATAATAAAAGTTGAACTTACAGGAATCCTTGTTTCTTATTTAGTTCATTCGTGACCTTAATAAAGAAAACTGAATTTTTGTTTGTTTCATTTCATCCTCTGTAGCTTTCATATCTATCTTACATACGGAGGTATCTTACACACACAGAGAGAGATCTTACACACAGAGAGATCTTACATACAGAGGTATCTTACACACAGAGAGATCTTACATACAGAGGTGTCTTACATAGAGAAATATTATCTGTATCGCTGGAGCTGCCTTACTACTAGGAGAGTCACGAAAAGCAATTCCAAAAATACTCCCAATGACAAAGGCAGGTGCCTTTCATAGGGCACTGTCATTGTGTGCGTCCTACAACAGGTAATCAATCCTGCTTGTGATTGGCTCTCGATGGAAAAGTACCGGAGTGATTCCCATCTCTTTACCATGCCCTGTGCCTTCAACCCACCCAGGGAGGATGCCATCATGTGACTAGAATGAGCCCCAACTTCTCTCAAGCGATCTCTTTAGAGGACACAAAGGCAAGTTGTAGCACATATAGCTATGCAGGCTTCTGGAAGTCCAGCTGTGTAACAGGACACTCAGATGCTTATTATCATCCCAGAACATCACCGAAGCTGCTGGTGTCACAAAGGTACTTCCTGCTACTTAATCCCACAGCTCTTATTTGTGAAGCTTCCCTTCCCTGTCCCCTCCATTCCCCTTTAAAGTTCAATACTCCTTTCTCTCAGGGACTTGTGTGCTTTTAAAGCCAATGTAGCTTCCCCACCCCAGGATTTCACAGTTTCTTTTATCTGTTATCTGCGTGGGGAGAAGAGGGTCTTTCGAAAAACATTTTGGGGTAGCTGGACACAGATGCCATGGTGGTGGCCTTAGCCAAGGCTAAGACTATAGGGCAACCATGCTCCCCAGGGCCCCAAGTTTATCTTGCTGGTCTTAGGTTGATGTCCTCACAGATATTCCCTTGTTTGGGGTATTTTAGGGACACACTTCCAGCCACCGCAGTTTACCTTGGTTCAGTGAGTTTTGCCCTCACAGCACCTCTTCAGTTCAGAGAGACAGAAGAAAAAGTGCTGGCACCTTATCCCAGATCCTGCCACAGGGACGAGCCTGCCCAGGTGCCAAGTTCTTTTTGTTTTGTTTTGTTTTTCCTTCCTTATGTCATCCCTGATTCCCGGTTGTTCGAAAACAAGTTCAGATTGGCCTGAGGGGGATGACACAGTACTGCAGCGCAGAAGAACTATACACCCGCCCCCAACTCCTTCCTTTTTGTAGCTCAGAGCACGTTGTGACTCTATCGTCCAAACTGTGCTATTGTCCTCTGAGACTGACACAGCATTACCACTAGGCACTGACTCACCTGCCCCTCCCGCTCTCTCTTCTCCATATCCCTAGACAGTCCACCCTCCACTAACTTAGGGGGATCTTTGTATTGGCACGTTTCCCTGGGGGTAGCAATTATCTCATTCAATGCTTAAGAAAAATAAGACATTTCATCCTAAAAGTCAGATTACAATGATATTCATAAACTACACTTTCCTCTGGAGTGATAGCAGCTTGCTTTAAAGTATGGAGGAAGCGAGGAGTAACTCTGGAGGCAGAGTTACAGCTGGCTGTGCAGGACCTCACTATCCATCAGCATTTTCTGCCGAGGTCACTTGATGGGTGGTTGATGCTACAGGAAGTAGCCAGTGTGGCATGCAAGGCAGAGCAGCTGTAATGAAAACGGAGGAACCAACGTGTAGGCTGATCTCAGTGTCAACATGACCTGTGTACACGATATCTCTCTTCTTTGTCTGCCTTTGGGGTAAGGCATTGTCTCAGGATGTTTCCTCTATCAAGAAAACTGAACTGTGAAATTATGAGTTCAGCAGGTACCACTACTGATTAGAATCATTAACAGCCGAACAAAGCAAGTTCCCGAAGGAGTAGGAGTTGCACTGGAGAAAGAGAGCACGTGGGAACAGAGCTTAGAGTGGGACGTGTGTGGGAACAGCACTGGGTCATGGGGAACCCTGAGTAGGATCAGAAGAATCAACGTACAGGAATCCAGGCTGCATGTGGTGGATGAGTGGGGAGTAGCGGGAGCAGAGGAAAGGAAGCTGCAACGGACAGGGTCAGAGCTGTCCAGCCTAACTCAAGCATTAGGAAGAGCAGCCTGCAGAGTCAGGATTGAAGCTAGGCTATGTATTATCTAAAATGACTCTTGATTAAAGACAACATTGAGGAAGGAAGCCCCAGCTTTTCCTAAGATCATGCGGCTCTACATCAAAGTGAGAACCATGCATGCACCTTCCCTGAGGTAGAGGAGCAGCCGAGGGAAAAATTCCATTTTCAGTCATCATAATCATTCTCATTGATGTCTAACTCATTGTAATCCTAAGCAAATGATCTGGACTCCCCCAAAACCAGCCCAGAACAGTATTATAGAAAACAAGGAGAGTATTGAGGGGAGACAAGGGGAAAAAAACCAAACTTCCTGGAAGTTGGGGCAATGTTACCCCACCAGTGACGAGGCCTGGCAATGCTTCTCTTAAACAATTTCACACAGAGCTCTCTAATGAGCTCTGTAGGAGAGCTCATCAGAGGGACCACAGGAAGCAATGGGAATTCTCAATGCCACATATATGTCCATATCGTAAGGTGTATTGATTTGAACTCCCACACTGTGGTATAGACCAGATCCCGGCTGAACGTAACAGTAGGACAGTAAGAGGGATCTGGCTGGCATATTATCACATTGACCCAGAAGCAGACTCTAAGAGGTCAGAAGGAAAGAAAGAACAGCTGGCCTAGACAAGTTTGCGTCTCTCATGGCAGTCACTCAGCACATGTTACTGTAGTTCTCCTCCAGACTATCCTCTTCTGTCTAGGTTGGGGAAGACAGTAAGAATAAACACCGTTAATACTTTGAAGAAACCATTTTCTTTCTTTCTTTCTTTCTTTTTTTTTCTTTTGCAAGAGATGAAGGATGAAAAACACAAGAGAGAACACATGGGTCAAGTGAGTAAGTCAGAGCCATAGAGCCGTAGGGATATTCTACAGTGGTGGTTCTCAACCTGTGGGCCGTGACCCTTTTGTCAAACATCTATCTCTAAAAATATTTACAGCATGATCCGTAATCGTAGCAGAATTACAGGTATAAAGTAGCAATGAAAATAATTTTATGGCTGGGTGTCACTACAACATGAGGAGCTGTGGTAAAGGGTTGCAGCATTAGGAAGGGCCAGAACAATTCTTCTAAAGTGTTTCTTTTGCTGTATACCTGAAGGGTATCCTTGGCTTCCCTTTCTGAGGATTTTAGTTCACCCACGGTAAAGGCATGCTAGTGATTATTACATTTCTGAGACACTTTGGAGCATCTGTCTTCTCCAGAGTGCCCCCCCATGCTGCCCCATCAACCAGCAACACAGACACACACACAGAGATAGATAGATAGATAGATAGATAGATAGATAGATAGATAGATAGATAGACAGACAGACGGATAGATAGAGACTTAGAATAACTTATTTTTTGTTGCCTGGAAGACATTTACCTTTGTAAAGCATTAACTACATTCATTGTGAAATCCAGACACACAGGGATTTTAATTCAGTTTAATCTATTCCTTTACACCTATAGACTAAAGGAACCAAAAGTTTAAACATTTTGGGGGAATCAAATACCTAAATGTATAGATCAGCTTTATTTGCAAAGAAGGCTGGCCTGCCGCACACATTCCAATAAACAAACAAAATTCTTAACACTACCAGTCAAGCAAAACACATCTGCAGCAGGGTTCAGAGCTGCCTGCCAGTTTGCAGCTGTGGATGAAACCTCAGAGCCTGTTGGAATGAACGCATTTTCCAGAACGCATGAATATTTTTATATGAATAGGATTGGGCTTAACACATATCAAGGTCCTTGGATAAAATGTTAACATAAAAGACGATGTATCATTTATCACAGTATAAGAGAGAGAGTTGGCAGGCAGACAGATTAATGGGTTTAAGGAGTGATAGATGTTATCATCAAAATGAAGGCAGAGTTTCCCAGCCTTTGAAAACCCCTTAAAATTGTTCTAGATATAGATGTAATAAAATTTTAAGCAAGCAAGCTATCTGGTCAACGTTTATTGAGCAACTACTCCCTCCCCCGTCATTCTGAACAAGTCCTTGGAGCGTGCATAGATGAGGAAGACCTTGTAATGGTGAATGATCGAGAGCATCATGTCAGGAGGGTTCTCAGCTGTGTTTCGAATTAGCAAGGACATCGGTTATTTGGGGTGCAACTTTTTGCATGTTTATATGGTAAATTCTGGTTAATGTGTATGACCTTGGGGCATTTAATTTTATACCTGTCTCCTCTTGCGTTAAATAAGGGTGCTAACAGTGCCTGTCCCAAAGAGTTGTTGTGAGGATTAAAGGAGCTAATCCATGTAAGGTGCTTAGAGCATCACCCAACAGATAGTAAGTCCTCTGTAAATATTAGCTATTAATATTGTCTCGACAAACAGTGCAAACATTGGCATTAGTCACATTAGCTATTCAAATGTCACTACATATTCATTTTATGGCTGGGAAGTACAAAGAGACAATCCCCTATGGCTATTTCATGGTCTTGATTCCCAACCTTCTTTTAACTATAAATATAAGCAAGCCTGGAAAATGGAAATGAACTGCAGGAGTTGGCCCTCAGGAGTATAGCTTGTCTGGTTAGCACCTGAGGGTCTATGTTGCAAAGCTTCTTGATGCAAAAGCCAGTGATTCCTCCCACTGGCAGTTCTACTCATGTCAAAGGATAGGCAACATATTTTGGAGAATTCTCAACCATGAAAATCTCATTGTCTTGATGGAGGAGATCTTTTGTTCAGCCCATGCTTTAATACATAATATTGTCTCTCTGGGAATCGTTTTGTTACCTGTGGGAAGGAAAACTATCCTAGGAAGTTTGGTAAGGTAGGGCAGGTGGTGACCTGGAGACTAAGTGGGCAAACACCTGAGGCTTAGATGATTCCCAGCTCCCTGCCAGACTCCTGACTTGGAACACATGCCATGCTTCTCACATAAAAGAGATGATGTTACTATGCAGGGTTGTTGAGTTTTCAGACTCTTCGACATCCAGGTGCCACTAGTCCCAGTGGGGATAGTCCTTCGATTGACAGTGGCAGCTTGGTGTTCATTGTGGCTGGGAGTGCAGAGGGGCCTTCTGGTAGATTAGGCGGTGGCTCTGTAGGCAAAGGTTTTCTTCATGACTTCCCACGGTGGATCATGATGAAAAGAGGCAGACCATGGTTCTAAACTGTTTACTGTCATGGTGGAAAATGGATGCATGAACCTTACTCCCTTTTTTAGAGTGGGCCTGAGATTAAATACCGTTTGCAGGGAGCTTATTGGCTAAGCCCTCCATGTCTCTAGGTACCTCATTAGCATGGGGAACTCTGTCTTGAGCCTACATGACCACAGGTCATGTCTCTTTTATGTGAGAAGCATGGTACATGTTCCAAGTCAGGAATTTGAGGAAGCTGGGAGTCAACTAAGCCTCAGGTGTGTGTCCACCGAGTATCCAGGTCTCCACCTGCTCTAACTTACCAAACTTCCTGGCATGGTTTTACGTCCCACTGTTACCAACAACACGTAGTCATTGCAAAGACTTGGCTACTCATTATTTCACTTACGATCCCCTCTTATTTAACAACCCAATAGTGAATCTAAAGCCAAACTTCACTCTTCTTCTATGCTGAAATGATATCTTTCCTACAGGCTTATGCTGAGGGTAGTGGTTCAAACCTCTGATTTATTATTCTCCTTTCTATCTTATTTGAAGAAAATTTTCTTAACCCCCTCTGCTTTCCATGTAACTAAATTGGATAACATTGGCTACTGAAATGTGTGGGTATTTACCTTGTTAAAATACTCCAATGTATAGGGAATGACAAGTGTGTAGGAAGGCCTAGGCGAGGACTAGGACGAGCATATGCTTTTTTTTTTTTATTGGTCTCACACTTCATTCATAATTCTGTTTCCATTAACTGTAAACTGAATTAGACAAGTATATGGAAAATGTAATTTTAAAAAGTCAAATATAATAGATTGGCTTTTGATTTCCTTAATGAAAGGAGGAGTCTTTTGGGGGGGTTACTGAATCTAAGTATTTTACTAAGTACCAATACCTTTCATTTCTTACACTGTGAGTGGAAAAGGTGTAAGGTGAACACGATCACCACCATGTCAGAAACAGGTTGAAAAGAAAACTTATATGGATGAGCTATTTTATCTATTCCAACTTCAACCCCAGGCTCCTAATCCATGGAGTTTTGAAAATGTTGACAGTCTACCTATTAGTTACTTTCGCTGTTTCTATGATAAAACCTCTGGACAAAAGTAACTCCAGGGAGAAAGGTTCTGTTTGGATTCACAGTTCAAGGTTGCAGTCTATCATGGCGGGACAGTCATAGTAGCAGGAACTTGAGGGAGCTCGTTGTGTTGTAGCCAGAGCCAAGAAGCAGAAAACAATGAATGTTTATGTGCAGCTCACTCTTCTTTTCTATACAGCCCAGAATCCCAGCCTAGAGAATGGTGCCATCCACAGTGGGCACATCTTCTTACTTCATTAATCTAATCAAGATTATCCTCCGTAGGCTTACACAGCAGCCCGTCTCCCTGATAATTCTAGATCCCATCACATTGACCATTGAGATTAAGCATTACACCTACAGAGAGGGGTCAAAACAAAATGAAGACATTCCAAGGTTCTCTTGAGCAAGGCCCTATTTTGTTAGTCTCCCTTCTTCTCAACATTCTAAGTTAACATTTGAAGATCTTTTCAGGCACATGCTTTATAAAGTACTAACTGCTCCAAAGATAGCAAGCATACAAGCATTGCTACGTGTTGTGTGCCTTGCCAAAAGTTCATGTATTGACACCTTAATCCAGAATTTATGTGTTGATGATAGCTGAAGACCCTTGGGCAGTACTTGGGATTAAATGATGTCGTGAGAGTTGAGCCCCTAGGATGGGATTAGTAGCTTTAGGTAACAAGGAACAGAGATCTGAACTCACCTGTTCCCTACACTGTTTGTGCTAATTTTCCCTATTCAAAAATATAAGGAACTACGAAGAGCTGATGCTAACACCGGTGCTCTTGCACTTTCAGCCTCCAGACTGTCAGCCAAAATCCTCTATTGTTCATAGTTTAGGAAGATCGTGACAGTAGAGGAGGCAGATTATAGCATCATAAAACAGGCTAGGACATGCTCATTAGAGGCAATAATGAGATCTGATCATATATGTATTGAGCTTAGTGGCCTAAATAAATACATATTCAGTCAAATGTATTATGTATATAATTCATACGTACTATGTATCTGCTAATACAAAATAAATGATTTTGTGTTTTGTAGACATGTATTTTTGTCTGTAAGTATTATCATATTGATTCATCATTAGACATGATGGCACACACTTCCTATAAATGCTGTAACTAGTAGGTGTTGCTTAGTCAGGACATTGGTTTCTTTCTCAGAACATCTTAGTTCTCTACTGTTATCAGTCACTATAGTTGATAGTTCTCCAATGGCCTTGCAATCTATGCATCTGCTATATGTGGTCTCTAAAAATATTATTGAAGTGTTTAAGGTGGTTGAGACCTTTGTGTGCATTCTGGTTCTGTCAGTTGCTAATTATGACATTTTGACAGTTTCTTCATCTTCTGGAAAAAAGGATACTAAGAAGTTCTCATGCTTAGAGAACCGCGATGAGCACAGCACATGTGTCAATTTATGAATATATTTTTCCCATGTTATTGATTTATGACTTCCTGGGGAAACATGAACAAATATCTATTCACCCCAGATAGGTCATCAACAAAAGGTCGAAGTAACAATTCACACAAATCAAGCTTGAAAAAACAGCAAATTTGTTGGGCTTAACTATGGAGCATAGGTGAGGAATTACTTGCTGGCACATGATTGGCTCAAGGGCTGCTCCTTCATCAAGAAGCCCACTCCAGCATTGGTGAGGACTCCCATCAGTTGCATGCCAGGAACACCCTACACAACTTGTAAGCAACTTAACTGGTGAGAAAATCTCTTTTTCCCAGGAGTCATTACTGCTCCTAGTAGGAGGCAGTAGGGTGAGTTTGGGAGGGTCTTGTGAATCTTGTGAGTTTCAGGACTTTTTAGAGACTTCCAAGTTGTTTGTACCCCAAGCCTTCAAAGTTTTGTTTACTTTCTGAGTCTTAGCAATCCTCGCTCTAGGATGGAGTGTTTCAATTAAGAGTAAACAGCTACAAACAGTTGCTGTGTATTGAGATGTAATATACATTTCTGTGGTATGCCCTACCTACGTTTTGGTGGCTAGAAACTCCCTTGCCAAGTCCCAGTATGCATGTTCAGCCCATTCTTCTGTGAGGCCATCTGTGATCCAGAAGCAGCTGCTTTTCAGTGATATGAGAATGGTTTGCAGGGTACAAAAATACTTAAACTGTTTATTTACTACAATTTCTAGCTTAATTAATTGAGAGAATCTAAATAGCTCTCCCACCTGTACCCTGGAAGCCACAGCCATGGGAAACCTGTGGATACGTGTGTGTTTGGGTTTGATTTTCTGATCTACGAGTGTTACAGCCCCAGCGCATGCTTTAAAGATTGGCATTAGCCTGTGCCTGACTCTCAGCTCTCTGGTATGTGATATTTCAGTTGATCCCTAGGCTACGCCAAGAGAATGTCACTCATGTTCCTGTCTCTGCGAAGCCTCTAGATACATGTAAGATGACAAATAATTCACAGAACTGAAGAGGCTCCTGGATCTGGTGCCAACTATGGTAAATGGAAATTAAAGACAGATTTGTTGGGGTTTTAGTGTAACAGAGGGTTTAGTGATAATCCCTTTCTAACCCAGAGGTTAGGTATAGTATACCCCTGAGGATGTTGACGTGGTTTTGTTTTCTTTTTTTTTCCAGTGCCTACTGAGGTAGATCAGAGCTAATAGTTTTCTTTTGAAAAAAATTACATTTATTTATTTATTGTGAGAGAAGTGAGAGCACAAGTTGCCAGAGTGAGGTCTTTTCTTCCACCGTATGGGTTCACTCAAGAGCAAAGGAAGGTTGTCAGGCTTGGCGAGCGACATTTACCTCATGTGCCATGCACGGAGGCATTTAAAGCTCAATAAAATCCCAGACATTATCAGAAGCTACTGATATTTCCAATTGGTAGTTTCTAAGTACTTGAATAAAAGGCAAATCCTACAGACTAGAGAAATCGAAAGTGAACAAGGTATATAACTTCATTTTCAAAGACTTTAAAGTAGTAAGAGAGGTAAGTGGCTGAACAATTAACCATGAAGCAGGCCAAAATGTATTAAATAAACTTGTTATGTTTCCTAAAAGGAACAGGTAATTTTGATGACTGAGTCAGGAAAGCTTTGAAATGCCTAGGAATGGGAGAACTTCATGGATTCTGTAAGATCTTGGTAGATAGTAAATGGGGCGAAAAGGACATTTAATACAGGAGGATCACTGTCAAACAAGCCTTACACAACAGGAAGTACGTGGTTAGGAACTATGAAGACAAGAGTGGAGGGGACACATGGAGACTATAGTGAGAGAAAAGATGGGCTGGAAAACTGTTTTGGAAACAGATCGAGATCACCTGATCTCATTTCTTTCAACAATGAAGAACCAGCCAACATAAAGCCAGTTCTGTCCAGAAACTCTAAACAAGCATATGCTAATTTATGTTGCATAGTTTTAATAAAGTAAATTGTATAGATGTAGATTATATAAGATTGCTTTTTGTATTGATTCTACCAATTCATAATCACATATCTGATACTTTACGAATCTAGATGGTCCTTTAAGGCAAAATTATATGAACAACTCAAATTGACTCTTTTTTTTTATCTTTATTAACTTGAGTATTTCTTACATTTCTTACATTACATTTTGATTGTTATTCCCTTTCCCGGTTTCTGGGCCAACATCCCCCTAACCCCTCCCCGTCCCCTTCTATATTGGTGTTCCCTCCCCATCCTCCTCCCATTACCGCCCTCCCCACCAACAATCACGTTCACTGGGGGTTCAGTCTTGGCAGGACAAAGGGCTTCCCCTTCCACTGGTGCTCTTACTAGGCTATTCATTGCTACCTATGAGGTCAGAGTCCAGGGTCAGTCCATGTACAGTCTTTGGGTAGTGGCTTAGTCCCTGAAAGCTCTGGTTGCTTGGCATTGTTGTACATATGGGGTCTCGAGTCCCTTCAAGCTCTTCTCCAGTCCTTTCTCTGATTCCTTCAACGGGGGTCCCTTTCTCAGTTCAGTGGTTTGCTGCTGGCATTCGCCTATGTATTTGTGGTATTCTGGCTGTGTCTCTCAGGAGAGATCTACATCCAGTTCCTGTCAGCCTGCACTTCTTTGCTTCATCCATCTTATCTAATTGGGTGGCTGTATAATTATGGGCCACATGTGGGGCAGGCTCTGAATGGGTGTTCCTTCTGCCTCTGTTTTAATCTTTGCCTCTCTCTTCCCTGCCAAGGTTATTCTTGTTCCCCTTTTAAAGAAGGAGTGAAGCATTCGCATTTTGGTCATCCCTCTTGAGTTTCATGTGTTTTGTGCATCTAGGGCAATTCAAGCATTTGGGCTAATAGACACTTATCAATGAGTGCATACCATGTGTGTTTTTCTGTGATTTGGTTACCTCACTCAGGATGATATTTTCCAGTTCCATCCATTTGCCTATGAATTTCATAAAGTCATTGTCTCTGATAGCTGAGTAATATTCCATTGTGTAGATGTACCACATTTTCTGTATCCATTCCTCTGTTGAAGGGCATCTGGGTTCTTTCCAGCTTCTGGCTATTATAAATAAGGCTGCTATGAACATAGTGGAGCATGTGTTTTTGTTATATGTTGGGGCATCTTTTGGGTATATGCCCAAGAGAGGTATAGCTGGGTCCTCAGGTAGTTCAATGTCCAATTTTCTGAGGAACCTCCAGACTGATTTCCAGAATGGTTGTACCAGTCTGAAATCCCACCAACAATGGAGGAGTGTTCCTCTTTCTCCACATCCTCACCAGCATTTGCTGTCACCTGAGGTTTTGATCGTGCCTAGCTTTGTAGATGGAAACAAAAGAAATGTCAGTTGTATCTAACATTTTCTTCATGGCATGGAGTTTGCTTAAACTAGGTGTTGATTGTCCCAGTGTTTTAGCTCCTTTTTTCCTTGCTGTGATAAAATCCCTGAACAAAAGCAACTTAAGGAACTTGATTCACAGTTCAAGGATATGATCCACAATGGTGGGGAAACCATGGTGGCAAGAGCTTGAAGCAACAGCTATACATTGCAGTCACAGTCAGGGAGCAGCGTGGAATGCATGCTGGTTTTCTCCCTTCTTTCTGCAATCTGGGATTCAGGCCTATGGAAATTTAGTAGGAGTCCTTCCACACCAGATATCTAGTAACTAGCAACAGATAACTAGATCACCCAACACAGATATTTTCCTTCAAGGTGATTCTAAGGTCTGTCAAATTGACAACATTAACCAAGATCACACCAAAAGGTTCAAGGTGACAGGAAATAAGTTTGTACTTAGAACACATGTAAAAATAGAAACCCCTTAGCACTGAAGAGCTGTATACCTACTAAGTGCTGAAGACTCTGGCTGTGAGAGCTGAGTATCAGCTACCTGTCTTAAGCTTGTATGTTAACCATGTGTTCCTGCTACATGGACAGTCAGTGGGCCACGTTGACTCTTCAGGCATGGTATGGTACAACCTCTTTCCCTGCTTTCCTAAGTGCTGCAGCCAGTGAGATGAAGGGTAGCGCTGGCTCTCCTGACTAGCTCTACCCTGTGGGTGGCTTTCCTGACTGCCAGAGATAACTGGGGGTGGAGAAATACAATACCTCTACTCCTGCTACCCTACAGCAAACGAGCGGTGGGGCCAGCTCTCCCACACTCACACCCTTGGGACCGGCTCTTCTATGTTCCTGCCACCAGGGCCCGCTCCACTGTGCTGCCTGGGCAAGGTACAGGACCCCCCACTCCCTCCTGAGTGTTGCCATCAGTGAGAGATGGGGCCAGGTCTCTAGAGCGCCCCATCCAGTGAGGGATAGGGCCAGTTATAGACAGTCCCTGGTCATCCACCATGGTTCCCAGCAGCTGCCTTGACCAGGTACATCCCCATGTTCTCTAGGAGGATTATGAGCCATAGACATCAATACCAACCCCCTACTGCTGGACTCAGACATGACCCTCAGAGTTAGCTCGGACTGGGACCTCACTGTAGACCCAGGTGGCAGGGCTGGGCACTCACGGCAGGCTCCCCTCCTCCATCACGGAGTCTCAGGCTCCATCTCTCTTCAAAATGTTCAAACCGTGCCACTTCTCTTTCTCTCTCCTCTGACTCACACTTCATACTTGCACATTGTGGTGGCTCCCACTGCAGGCTGACCATATGGCTGGCGGGCTCCTGGGTGACAACTTCCATCCATGCTGCATCGCATGGTGCCAAGCAGGTGTTGACAGCTGTCTGTGCAGTGTGCTGGAGGGGAGGTCTTTGGGTGTCATGGCAGTCTGTAGGTCTCTGTCTTCCTCCTCCTGTACTATGCTGCTTGGATTTGATTTGGTTAGATTTTTATGAGTCCTATGCCTAAGACAGCTTGGGTCACCATGTCAGGCAAGCTGGGATAAACTGAGGACTGCTATCTGCCCCTGACTAATATAAAAACACCACCACCAACAAGGTGTCTCTGCCTAATGCCAGGGAGTGTGCTTTTTAAAGATTTATTTATGTTTATTTTATACGTATGAGTGTTTTGCCTGCATGTATTTCTGTGCACTATATCTGTACAATGCCCACGAAGGCCAAAAGAGGGCATTAGATCCATAGATGCACTGGAAATGGTGAACTGCCTAGGGGTGCTGGGAAACAAACCTGGGTCCCCTATAAAAGCAACGGTTACCTTAACCACTGAGTCATCTTTCTAACCTCACTTAAATTACTTTTTTTATTCATCCCTTTTGTTAGATTCTCCTGTTTGTGCAAGGCACTCAACAAATATCACTTCAGAGTGCCTCCTGCAATGGCACATTCCTGCCTAGTTACTTGTTAAAAAAAAAAAAAAAGGAACTCATTTCAGAAATTACAGGTTTCACTCTGAACGAGACAACACGCCTTGTAATTTCATCTAAAAAATTGTAAATGTGTGTGTTCACATTTGTAGGCACACACACAGATATGGGTCTAGAGTTAAAGTTTATTGTTAACTTCTTTATGATTCACCCCTAACACGCTCCATCTAACTTTTTTTTTGACAACCTAATAAAAAATAAGTAAAGAAGATGAGAGGAATGGAAATTTATTTGGATTCTGATTTTGTTCATGGAGTCCCGTGTGCAAGCAGATGCTGCAGCCTTGCCCAAGGCATTCTTGTCCTCAGGGAGTGACTGCTTACTCTTTTTCAAGCTTGCTACTGTGGCCTTACAGAAGTGCTTAACTGAAAGGACCACCCATCCTGGCTTCTTGCTGCCATGTAAATTCCAGTTGTTTCTCCCCAGTTTTAAGGTACCATATTGCTTTTCTAGTTGAAGCCCTTCTGAGGTTTATTCATTCTCTCCCCCTTTATTCCTTGTCCACCCCCTTCTCCTGCCTTGTTTCTATCTCCTTCCTCCCTTTAAAACCTTACTTTCAGCTTTTCTTCCTCTACTTATTACTTATTTCTCTTTCCAGTTTTCTTCTGGAAATCCCAGCATGTTTAACTGCAGGGTATGAGCATACGCCAGAAGGGCTCCAACTACAGGAAATGGGAGGTCTAAGAAGAAGTAGTTGCTGCTACTCATGGACCATCTATAGCTGTGAGTCAAGGCTGGCCTTCAATGCTTGAGCCCATTTGTGCCTCTCCTTCCTTCTCTCTTCAAGGTCCTGGTTAAGAGCAGACTTTCCCAGGAAGCTCAGGCACATGATCTGTCACACTTCTATCTATCTATCTATCTATCTATCTATCTATCTATCTATCTATCTATCTATCTATCTAGAATTAGCATGTAATTATAAGCTGAGTTTCAATAAATCAGTTGGTATCACATATTCATGTTTTGCTCCTAAAAACCGAAACATCTTATGTCCCCCGAGAACTTGTGTGTTACCAAAAGCATTTATGAAAGATTTATCTAAAGACCAGAAAGCTAGGCTACAAATTACTGGGTGACTACCCTTGTCTTAACTTATAACTTAGGTTTTTAAAGTTCACTATGCTTTTCAGTAGGTGAATAAAAGGGGAGAAAAGGAAATTAGTGCTTCTTTAAGGATATTCATGCCATGTTCACTAATTTTGGTGTGTGAGAGGCTTCACTTTGATGCATATTCATGAGAAGTACAAGCATATAATACGCACTAGCGTTTTGAGCTACACAAGTAATTTCTTCTCTCCAATTCTCAAAATTCTCCAATTTCTAAAATTATTATCTTTTTATGCATTGCACCCCAACCACAATTTTCCCTCCTTCCACTCTTCCCAGTCTCCTTAACTTCCCCCTCCCCAAGATTCACCCCTCTTTTGTTTCCCTTCAGAAAAGAGCAGGCCTCCCAGGGCTATCCCCTGAACATGGCATAGCAACGTACAATAAGACCAGGCACAGACCCTCATATCAAGGCTGAGGGGCAACCCAGTAGGCGGAAAAGAGTCCCAAGAGCAGGCAAGAGTCAGAGACTCTGTAAGGAGTTCTCCGAGAAAACCAAGCTACACAACAATGACATATATGCAGAGGTCCCCGTGTTGACCCATGCAGGCTTCTTGATGGTCTCTTCAGTCTCTGTGATTTCCGATGAGCCCTGCTTAGTTCATTCTGTGGGTTGTATTCGTGGGGTGTTCTTGGCCCCGCTGGCTCCTACCATTCTTCTTCCCCCTCTTCTGTGGGGCTCCGTGACCTCTGCCTAGTGTTTGGTTCTGGGCCTCTGCATCTGTCCCCATTGGTTGCTCTTGAAGCCTCTCTGCTGATGGTGGGGCTAGGTCTCAATCTATGAGTGCTAATCTACACAATTAGGAATTGTTTCATTGACTTTTACTTTTTGCCAGTTGTGTTTGGTTCTATTCTAGGTCTCTGGTCTATTTATTAATTTCAAAATAAAAAAACGTTAAAAAGATTTATTCCTTTTTAAATAAATGGGTGTTTTAAATATTTGGGTGTTTCGTCTGCCTGTATGCCTGTGTACTGTGTGTGTGCACTACCTGTGTCGGCCAGAAGAGGGCAATGGATCCTCTGGAATTAGAGGTATAGATGATTATGAGTTGTCTTGCACGTGCTGAGAACTAAACCCAGGTCCTCTGCAGGAACATTCAGTGCTCTTATCCACTGAGCCTTCTTCTCAGCCCCTTAACATGAAAGTCTTTCGCTATGACATTGCCTCTTCTGACAGTGTGACAAGTGATTCTGTAAAACATTTCATGATGACATCACAGGACAGGCTTGTGATAGACATAAACAGCCCATAATAGAGTGCCAGTTTGCTTAGCCCAGGAAGGGATTCATTTGGCTTCAGTCTCAGGGGACATTTTCTTTTCTCTTAAAGATGATAATTTCCTGGAGCTGGAGAGATAGCTCAGTGGTTAAGAATGCTTGTTGCCCCTTCAGAGGACTAGAATTCAGTTCTCTACTCTAATGCCAAGTGGCTAACGATCACCAGTAACTCTAGCTTCAGGGTATTTGATGCCTGCTGTGGGCCTCTTTGGTATACATGCAAGTCTGAAGGCATGTAGCTATATATGAAATAGGAATTAAGTAAGGTTTAAAATTACCTATCATAATGAGTAGCCCTACCATGCTTGTCAGGGTACCTTTCCTTTGACCTGTAATAGTTAGAGCACACCATTTATAGTTTCGTTGTCTTCCATTCATCAACCAAACCTCTCCTGTCTTTCCTTAAAGACGCCTGTTCATTCCCAGAACGAAACAAGACGACTACAGAAGATCTTGTTTCTGGTTTTGCTTTCCTGTGTCCCCTTTTCTGAAGAAGTCTCCTCACGGTAGTCACTACAATGCCCATTTTTACACCCCACTTTTCCTCTTGCCATCTGGACCTTCTTAAGTGTACACACTGCCATGCAGACCATGGGCTCCATCAGCAGAACACTCTCTGTTCAGGGCTCTTTCTCTCCTGTAAAGGTTACCCGTGCAGTGTGCCTTCATAGTGATCCCGATCGGGTTTCAGAGGTATTTTTAAGACTGAATTTGAACAGGACAATGGAATCTAGCAGATACTATGTTCTAAGAGGGCTCTGTCTTAAAAATCAGTATCCAGTGCTTCTACTCACGTGACCACATTTTAACTAGGCGTAGAGGCAGAGCAGAGCACTCCACAAACAATAGATTATGGCAGCAGTAAGATTAACTACTCGGGACCACCCCAGTCCTAATGTTCTCAGACTTTCTCATGAGTGTGGCGGGTATAGTTGTACAGAATTACATTTCAAACTTAAAGACATTGAGGTATTGTTTTTCACAGGATATTCTATTTAGAAACACTGGCCTTGCTTGTGGCTTTGCTGTAGTCTTGCTCTGTCATTAGTCCTGCAAATTTGGCCAATGGTTAATTTCAATGCATAGCAAATGCCCTTCTATTGCAGCGACGACGTGGGCTTTGTTTCCAGGGAGCGTAGTCCTCAAGTGACTGTCCCGTTTTCTCATGTGATTTTCATGAGTGTATCTGTTGAGAGAATCTATTCAAAGGCTAGCTTTCAGATGAAGCTTCTCTGTCCTCTTGTGTATTTTTTCAATAGAGTTAATTAGTCTTTCTAGACTAATGTGCTCTGGATCTTTTGGGAGAGAAGTCTTTTAAACTCTTTCATATACCAACTTAAAAATATTCTTGATGCCTCAGCACTTTAGAATGTACTCACAGTCAAGAAGGCAAAATAGCTTGTGCTTCCACCTATTATCTCATAGCTGCTTAATTTGCTGATGCTCCTACAAGGTGGATCACTAGGTAATTCTGCTTTTTAGAGAGACGTGCTGAAGCGTAGTTTCCTTTAATTAAGTAATTTTGGGCAGCAAATTAGTTGTTTAACTAGATATAGATTCTTAGCTTCTGTGTTTCATTTGGTAATGACAAAGCCTAGTGTCATTTGCTGTGGACATGTATGTATGTTTGTACATGTATATACACATACATGGAAAGAAAAAGAAAGAACACAAAATGCACGTGAGAAAATTGTGAGACATTTTCGAGTGTGAAGCCTGCACAAGGATATTTTCAGATAAAAAGAAGGAAAAAAAAAAAGAAAGAAAACCAAAAACAAAAAAACACCAAGAAAGTTGCAGGCAATAGTTGTCAACTACAGAATATCTTTCAGAAGGAAGAAAAGTTATCCCAGAAAGAAAGAGTAGAAAACAGGGCAGTGCACGATGGCACACCCCATTGATTCTAGCACATTGGGTCAGTAGGTGGATATCTGTGAGTTTGGGGCCAGTCTGGTCTATACAGCAAGTTTCAGGACAGATGTATATAGCTACACAGTGAGACCCTGTCTTAAAAAAACAAATTAATAAATAAAACAAGAGTCTACAAACAAACAACAAACAAAAATAATAAGAGCTAGTAAATGAAAACACAATGGTAAGTCAAGAGCCTGTGAAAAGCATAGTGAAGTGTAGGTTGTAGGCATAACAATTAATGCGCAAAGTTGGAGGTGATAGCCGCACACGAATAGGAGGAGGAGGGAGCATTTGAAGATAAAGAATTCATAAGCCTGCTTATTATTGAAGGAAGGCAAAGGTGTTACACTGAGAGTTTAAATTAAACATGCAAATTTAAACTTCTGAAGTATTCAAGAAAGAAAGATGAGAGGGAGAGGGAAGAGGAGAAGCAAGGAGATGGAGAGCAGGAAGAAAGACTGTATAACTTCTGAGCAAAAAAAAAAAACGCAAAGTGAATTTTAATCTTTATAAAAAATACAGAAAGAAAGAAGAAGGAAGTCAAACTGTAAAATACCAAGACTACTAATGACAAGCTCAATGGACTCATTTCTCGGTTAAAGACAAGATTCTCAGAGTGGGTGTGTAAACAGATGATCTAGAATCTATGTGAATAAAAGAACACAAAGGAAACAGAGACCTAACAGCAGTAATACATACAAAAGAAAAATCTATAAACAAAGCTAAAATTGTTTAATTTGAAGATAGTTTTTCCTGAACCTCTAAATCCATAAGTTTAGGTGAAGATGAGGGTGCCAGAGCATTATTTGAGCATTACCAAATGCCCAGGTCATTCCAATGGGCTAAGAGTGGTTAGCTAACTGCACTGCGAACTGCCAAGGGCAAAGAGAATGTTCTAACAGGCAGGTTCAGTGAGCACTGTGAGCTTTTGTTCACTTCTGAAAGCAAAAGGTGATTCATTTTGGATGTGTATCTGAGGGTGTGTTGTAGAGAGAGAGAGAGAGAGAGAGAGAGAGAGAGAGAGAGAGAGAGAGCATTAGAGCATTAGAATACACACTTGCAGTAGAGTCCAGTGAAACATAAGACACAAGGCCTGTGTTGCAACCCAAAAGAATAATAAAGCTTCTAGAACTCTAAAAATGGATTCAAAAAGAGCAAAAGGTATGAGTAAATGGTGTGGGGAATTAAACATGCATACTTGATATAGCAAAAATTTAAAAGGCAAGCAAATATTATGAACACCAATAATTTTGAGAACTAAGCTGTCAGGTCAAATTTCTATAAAAATGTAAATTATCAATCTTTAAACAGAACTAGAAGGTTCATGTGAATTATTAAATAAAATTAAAAGTATGTTGTAACTTTTTGAGGAAAAATTTTCCTCAAAACAATACAACAGCCAAAACACCCAGAAAAACTAAGTAACCTTATAAACAAATTCTTCACCATCAACCACAAATCAAGTGATTGATAATTTCAATCGTGAAGAATAAAACCAAAACTCCACACACAGCTTTTTAATGGAACATAAAAATCAGAAAGATCCCCAAGCCAGTAGAGTATCAGAACTAAAATTAATCAAAATTTGTTTAAGAAAGGAAAGTTAGAGCTCAGGTTCAGTTCTGAACATATGAGCAGAAAATATTAGCTGAGAAGTGAATACATCATGAATCTTAATTATGATAGATTATGTGGATAAAAATCATAGGATTGGGGAAGGTGATGAAACTGAACAGTTTCACATTCTATGTCCCCCAATTCCTCAGTCTAGACAGAGCATTAGGTATGTTTCAGGCATGTTCTCATTGTTACCTGTGGTAGCCCACATGCCTGTTAGTGACACACCTGAGGAAATGTACACATCACAAGCTGGTGTAGCCATATTTATGGAGAGAACAATGGACTTAACTAGCTTGGTCTCATTTGTATTTTAGAGGGAAATCTTCTGCCTCTATTTTGGAGGGACATTAAGAGCAGAGGCAGTGACAGGGGGCTAAGTGTAAGGCCTCAAGTATAGTCCAGATTCCAGATCACAGTGTCTTCAGAGAAAATGGCAGCCAGGATCTGAGCAGAGATGAAGAATAGGACTTTGAAACAGAATGAAGCCTGGATACTGCCTCATGGCTGAGTGGCTGTGGGAAATTCGCTTCTTTAGGTGGAAACTTGATCCAAAATTCTGAAATCACTTAAGTAGAAAGTATATCTGCCCAGCACCCTGCCAGCTTTGCTAATAACAAAATATCCCAAACTGGGGTGGCGGAATAAAGAGAAGAATAGTTTATCGCACAAGTCTAGAGACTGTTCACAGTCATGCTCAAGGTCTCCCACCACGCCTGCATCCCTATGTTTGTGTGACCACCTCATCACGTGACTTCATACAGCCTTTCTCCTATGCACTCGACCTCTTGGTGTCTCTTTTTCTTTTCCCTCTAATCCAATCTCATTGGATTAGAACTGTACCCTTAGGACTACATTTCACCTCATTATATTTTTAAAGGCCCTGTGTCCAAATTAATTATATTGTCATTTAATGTTTTATCAATCTTAGTGGTGATGGGGAGTTAGAGAATTCAGCCCATAACAGAAATATTATCCATGATTCCCTCTCCACCCCACCCACACACACGCCAGTAGAATGACTCATCCTGTTCTTCTGTATTCCTTTTATCTGAATGGGAAGATCAAAGAGTTAGAATGATGGTCATCTAACCTCAGTGTTTCTCAGAGACTCTGTGTATTCCTGAGCTTGTTTCCAGAAGGTCTGCTCCAGTGGACTGGGCTGGGTAGGACTGCCCTTGAAAAGTTTCTGGGTCTTAAAATGGCCTTAAGTCACCTTTTGAAAGGGTCACTCCAACCCCAAAGGGGCCACTCCATACAGGTTGAGAACCACTGTTCTAGATGGTGGTGGCACTGCTGCTCTGAGAATCCCACTTTTAAGAACCTTTGTGATAAAACGGTCTGTGAAGTTTCCTCTTATTCTATAATAATTCCGTTGGAGGTAACATACATTTTCTCATCCAGGGTTCCTCATCTAAACCTCATCTGAAGATGGCCCGAGAATCTGTCTTCTTAGTTCTCCCAAGAATACTATCTGGATGCTTGGGTGTGTGTGACACTCATTACTGAGGACGCGATAGACACTGAAGCCCCATAGCTCTTTGTGGGGCCGCTATTGCAAAAGGTTGGTGTCAAAGTCCCATTGGTGCTGACAGGGCTCCAGCAATGACGTTTATTGCCCTTCAGTTTCCAAAGTCTGTAGCAGAGCAGAAATCCTATCCTAGTTCATTGCCTTCTGTCTAAAACGGTGGAAAAGGTTAGACCACACAGCGGCTGTAAGTCACTTCTAAACCAGTTATTATTTTTCAGCAAAGGCAACTGAGCTTCAAGTGTGACCTACTCAGAGGCCACACAGCAAGTTAATGGCAAGCTGATGTAAGCTCAGCGTTTGCCTGGCCAGTGCAGGTGCTCACGCCTACTTAGTGTGATAAGTGAACCACTGTTCAGCAGGGGAGTCAGAGCTGTGTGTGAGGGGGTGGCCAGGAGCCCCACACTCAAGCAGAAGCAGCGGGCCATGCCCAGCAGCTGTGGTGGGTGCACACTTCAGCATTTAGGACGGCAGCATATGCCATGTTAAGTGTGCCTGCTGGGAGTCTGCACTGACTTCTGTCCCCCACCATCTGTAAGTTGCCATAGTGTTAAGAGAAACCACAAGTTTTTTTGCAGTGCTTTAAAAATTGGTGTTTATAAATTAAGAATAAAATATTAGATTATATAATATATACTCGTAAAAAAAATCCCGTATACCCATGGAAGGTGAGATGTATTTGCTCCCATATAAATAGAGATTTCGTTAATGTCCTATACCAGGGTGACATTGCTTGATGTCATCTCCCTTTACATACTGCTTGATAAGTGAGTATCCATTTCCTGAATATCAAGATTATATTAATAGGTAGTTTCTATAATTCACCATACTTTAAAAATATTATTCTCAGAGAAAGTAGATTTCTA
Organism: Rattus rattus; assembly: GCF_011064425.1. Lineage (NCBI taxonomy): Eukaryota > Metazoa > Chordata > Mammalia > Rodentia > Muridae > Rattus > Rattus rattus. The sequence continues at coordinate 91,448,008 of NC_046158.1, read as the reverse complement.
GTTTCTTGTGCCTAGTGCTACCAGGGAATCTTAGTATTACAGAGTGATTATAAAGTGTTGGTTGTTCCTGTCAAGTTTCCTCTTTTGGAATCTCTTCAAATTCAAACACAGAAGAAAGATGCTTCTGTTTAAAATGTCACGATTTTAATTTTTAAAAAATGCGTTCCAGCTACGTGAATGGGTGCTTCAGATTTCGAGCTCAGATTGTGGAGAGGCAGCCTCAGAACCACCCCCAAAGGTCAATGCCTTTCCTTATTTGTATAAATCCACCCCTCAGCTTTGCCTACACTTGATCTCTTTGATCTGTCTTGGGGTAGAAGGAAAAACTATGCCATGTTCTGAGGCGCCGATGGATTCTCTCTGGGCAGAAATATTAGGCTTTGAAACAAAATTACAGAGCTGATTGTTTATGATGGTCTATCTTATTCCAGTTAAAGCAGAAATAAGCATCCACACCCATGCTATTTTTTGATCATGAAAATGAGAATTTGAATCCAGGATTCTCTATTTTTGTTCCTCCCCTTAATTAAAAATAGCTCACCATTAGGGTGATGCACAGAGCTCTGATTACAGTACCTTACAGTATGGTTACGCATGTGTACAATCTGTCGTCTTTGAAGAGTGGTTCTCTCAAAGGTCTGAGTCTCTGTTAAGCACAAGTACCTTCCTCCACAAGCTCCTCACTCCCTCACTTGCCCTTCATTATCAGATGCAAAGTTCAACAACAACAACAACAACAACAACAACAACACCCACAAAAACCTAACCCACCTCATCTTCTCTCCCCTCTCCAGGCCCCTCCCCAGTCTAAGGAGCACCTCCCTTTGTGTTTCTGTCTGAGCCATCTCTTTGCCGCACCTCCTGCTGAATCACACAGGAGGCTTTATTTTGGGTCATTTTGTCACTGTTTTGTGCCTCCCCCACCCTCAGTTTGACTGCTCTGATTCTTTCACCTCCCTTCCCAACACTTTCCATCTTCAGCTTGACTTGTGAAGCTCCTCCCTTATTTTCCACTGTCTCAGAACAGCAGATTTTTGTTATCAGCGTCGGGGGGTGGGGGATGGGGGTTTAAAGCATGTCTCCTCTTTTAGTTATTTCTTGCCTCGTGTCTTGTTATTTTCAAAACTGTTGGCCATTTATCATTCTACTTAGCTCCCGTTGTTTTGGTTCGATCTTTCAGATGTATTAAAAGCAGAGTGAGGCTGATGGTCTTCTCAGTGCTGTAGCTCCTGAGAGCCATACCAAAGTCTGGTAAATAACCCATACCCATACTCACATTAAAGCCCTAATTACACTCAGGGTCACAGAAAGAAGGACCAAACTCTATAATGGATAGGAAAGCAGGGGAGACTTTAGGTAGGGGTTCAGAGGGAATGGGGGGGGCACGAGAGGGTAATGGGGAGAGAGTGAAATGAGGAGAATACATTATATACATAAATGAAATTGTTGAAGAATAATAATTTTTAAAAACAGAGTAAAGTAGAGTGGGAGGTGTTCCGTTGCTAGGACAGAAGCAGAGTCACTACTGTGTCTGACTGCTTGTCGCATTACAAACAACTCAGATGCTCTAGCGATTCAGAAAGACCTCATGCCTTTGCATTTTTCCTACACAGTGACAATTCCTGATGTCTTCTGGCTTTGGGGAAGTGATTAGTGGAATGGAGAGAGGTTAGGGAGATTTTGAAAGATGGCAGCTTCAAGCAATATTCTTTTAAGATTGGGGAAATTCTCTGCCAGAGAAGTCTGAAAATTTATCTCAGGCTTAAATTTAAAAAAAAAAAGTACATACACTTGTTGGAGTTTTTATTGTTGTATCTTACAAATCAGACTGAATTGCAGAGTGATAAGTGACGTCGTCCTGTCTGTACACCCAAAGGGCTTGAAAGCTCACCGCCCTTAGTGAAGGTGAGGATTCCGCTCAGCAGTGAAATAAGACTATACTGACAACGGATGCTGGTCTGCTAACATCATTAAGGAGCCCACGCCACAGGAAATCCTGCTGAGAGATTGCAATGTGGACTGAAGTAATGAAAAATAATTTCTTCTTAAAAATTTCCCAATTTTGATCACTTTCCAATTCAAACCTAAAATTAGGAAAATCGAGTACAACTTGAGTGTATCCACATGAGTCAATATTTCCCAATATTTTTCAGTTTTCTCTTTACTTCTTTGATATATTAATTCTTAACAAAAAAAGATGTTTTTCCAGAAGAAGTTATGAAGCAATCTTAGTCTTTATAGAAAAAAAGTGTTTACTTTTCTGAGAAGAATGTTTGATTTCTGACTGCTGGGCTTACAAGTTTTCCCAAACGTTTCCTCTTGACTCTAATGCGGAAGACTGAAGACTTATTTGTGCTTAAGACTTGATCACGGAGATACGAACGATTTGAACGATTTGAAGGTGATTTATCTAGTTAAGTAAGATCTACTTTCTCTTCATAAAGGCTTGGGTTATTGCTTTTCTAACATTTCGTTCAACTGGGCCAAGGGAGGTGATTTAGCATAAATAACTGGGAGAGCTAAGACCAGCAAACTCACGTCTAATCTTTATAACTGAGCCAGCCTGGGCTTAAGCATCATTGCTCGTGTAGGGTGGCAGAGTCTGATACTGTAGTTTAGCTTCAGATGCTCATGATTAAAACTGCTCTTTTAATGCGGCTGCATTGTAACGGTGGAAAAGAGGATGTGAACTAGATTTGGCAAGTTCACGCAACTGCTCAGTAGCAAATTTAGAGCAAGGAGTCAGGTTACGATAGCTAGATCGCTCTTTTCTTTTCCTTATGAGTTTAATAGGAAATCGCTGGTGATGTAGTTGCCAAAAACTTATACTGCAAACTAAGGTAAAAGAAAAACAGAGCCAAGTGTAAGCAATCAACTTATGCATTCAATAAATATAGACTGGCCAGTATGTGCCAAGCACAGCATATGACACAGCAGTAAGATGTCTCTATAGGATGCCATTAGACTATTACGATTTTTAAGCAGCCACTGAGTCTGAGGAGGAAGTTGGTTTAGAAGGTATCTTTCTGTATAGCCCAGCCTAGCTTCAAACTCATGAGCCTCCTGCCTTAGCCACCCAAGTTCAGGGTGTGGGCCACCACGACTAAGTTTTTCTCTTATTTTAATATAAATTAATTTTGCTGAGAACATGAGGCCTGTCTGCTGAGGTAGTGTTGTTAGCCTTGGCAGCTGCCTTACAGTGACCAGGATGGACTTCAGCACAGAGCCAAGCAATGCTGCAGTGGATGCAGGACTGCGTGAGTTTTCGTCCCCTGGAAAAGCCCTTTTGAACATTTGTGTGACAGTCTCAGGAGGCTGCATGCTTCCAGAAGCTACTCTGGGCCTCAGACAGGTTCTAGGATCTTACAAGATCATGTGGGCCATCGTGCACGAGACCTGCTGGGTTTCTAAGCTCCTGTTCAGGGAAAGGACCTCACTACCTGCTCCTTGCTCCTCATTATCCCAGGCCAATGGAAATGCAAGAAGACACAGTTTTTAAATTTTGAATCTGAATTAAAGTACAAACATGTATTTCCATTTATAAAAGTTCAAATATTATAGACGTTTCCACATGAAAGTCCATTACCTTTCAGCCTTCCTATGAAGCAGTGTGGTGAGAGTTCTCTTGACACTTCCCCTTGATTGGATCAGCATATGGCATTTTTTTTTTGTTTTTGTTTTTATCTTTATTAACTTGAGTATTTCTTATTTACATTTCGATTGTTATTCCCCTTCCCGGTTTCCTGGCCAACATCCCCCTAACCCCTTCCCCTCCCCTTCTATATGGGTGTTCCCCTCCCCATCCTCCCCCCATTACCGCCCTCCCCTCAACAATCATGTTCACTGGGGGTTCAGTCTTAGCAGGACCCAGGGCTTCCCCTTACACTGGTGATCTTACTAGGATATTCATTGCTACCTATGAGATCAGAGTCCAGGGTCAGTCCATGTATAGTCTTTGGGTAGTGGCTTAGTCCCTGGAAGCTCTGGTTGCTTGACATTGTTGTTCATATGAGGTCTCGAGCCCCTTCAAGCTCTTCCAGTCCTTTCTCTGATTCATATGGCATTTCTTAATAAAAGTATAAGTAGGTTATACTTAGACATTTTGTTTTTGTTTTTTAAATACAATCACCACAAATAACAGGTTTGAAAGACATGGATCCAGCTATTTGTGTATCCTTATTTTAGAAATTTCAAAAATTCTAAAAATATATACAGAAGAAACATGTAGCCTAGAAATATTAGGAGGAAGATAAGAAACAATTTAGGTGTGTCAGGAATCCGTAGACTATCTATAGATTAAAAAATGCCTACCAATATAAAAACATTGAAGATATTATAAAAAGTTAAAATTTATTAACATATAATATGGCATCTACTCACAGCTGAGACAAATGTGAAGAAGCATAACAGTGCAGTATGAATTCACTGCAGTGACACTGTGTTCCTGTTACCTGCCCTGGCCACCTCCTGTTGCTGTTGTGGTCCTTACTGGGGCTGTGAGCATCTTTAAATTGTTGTGATCTTGATCGTCATGTGTGCATCTCCTCACTGCAGTAAGGTGCAAACGATAGACAGTAAGAGGTGATCTGTCATGTTTTTCCTGTGGTTTTCACCATATGGAATACATATAACACAGAATATATTTTAATCCATCATTCGTAGTATTAATAAGGCTTCCGGCCAACCGTGAGTACTTATACCAGGGGTGGAAATTGAAAGGTACATGTAGAGTTTTAGTTCTATGACACCGGCATGCCTAACCTTGTGTTAAGACTCAGCTTTATTTTCACACAACTGTGTGTATCTGTTTTTCCTTACTGGGGACTGAACCCAGGGCTTCACACATGTTAGGCTGGAGTTCTACCACAGAGCTACAAACACAGCGAAGCTGACGTTATTTTAAAATGTTGTGTAGCATTTCATGAAATGCATGTATTTAATTTTAAACAATCATTTACATTTTTCCTATTTTTGAAACAACACCAAACCAACTTTTTAAGGATTGTAGCCTTTGTGTTTAGAAGTTGCAGGTGACATGATGTTTAGATATGAGAGACACACAAAACAAAGCTAGATGTTTGACATGTGTGTCTCTGTCTGTCTGTCTGTCTGTCTCTGTCTGTCTGTCTCTCTCTCTCTCTCTCTCTCTGTGTGTGTGTGTGTGTGTGTGTGTGTGTCTATTGGGGTGAGAAGGACCTACCTCAGAGAAGCTGTCTCACGGAAGGAGACGGCGATTTCTCCGCAGAGTACATTGTGACAGCTGGCTCCCACAAGCTGCCTTCAGTGCTTTAAAGCAATACCACTGAAGTTAGTGGGGGAATCTTTGTTCCCCAATGATTTCCTTGACTCCTCAGATGAAACCTGATCCACTGGAACATGGGGCAGGGGAGGGGAGCAGTATGCTCTTACTAAAGCTTCTCTTCCATTTCCCATTTGGGGGGCACATGTTGCAATTAGAAATTTTGCTGTATCAGAAAAAATGTCAGGCAGAATTGTCCCCCCCCCCACCTTGTAAGAGCATGAGAAAAGAGGCAGCCAGCATCCTTCTGTTTGATTTGTGATGTTGCTAAAAACACAGGATAACACAAGTTAATGTTGATTCTTTTTCTGTTCATAGGCTTTACTCTGTAGAACAATGTTATATTTACAAGAGGAGAATGGGCAGATAATATAGAGTTCCCGTGTTACTCACCCACAGTTTCCAGTTACCAATATCTTACATTGGTGTGAGGAATTTGTTCCAATAATCAGTATTCAAACAAAATTATCAACTACTCATCAAAGTTTATCTAGTTTAGCTTAGATTTTAAATGAAAGTCCATTTTCTGTCCTAGGATGTATCAAAGATATCACATCATATTCAGTTTAATTAATTAATTGATCATACTGAAAATGGATTCTTCTCTCATATAATGCATTCTGACCACAGTATTCCCTCCCTCCCCTCTTCCCAGCTCCCCTAACTCCCCTCATCTCCAGATCCAGCCCTCAACATGCATTTTCTTTAAGAAAGGACAAGAGACAACAACCAAACTTGTCAAAATAAGATAGAATAAAACAAGACAAAAATCCCTCATATCCAGACTGGACAAGGCAGCCCATAGGAGGAAGAAAGTCCCAAGAGCAGGCAAAAGAGTCAGAGATACACCCAGTTCCACTGTTAGGAATCACACAAACCTTCCAAGTTAACAGCCATAGCAGAAGACCTGAGGCAGACTCGTGCAGCGGCTGGTCCTCCCTCTTCAGTCTCTGTGAGCCCATATTAGCCCTGCTAGTTGGTTCAGTGGGCCATGCTCTTCTGGTAGGCCCCGTCCCCTCTGAGTCCTACAATCTCCCCCCATACCCCCTGCAACCTGCACCCCTGCTTCTGACGGGTCCGCTGAGCTCTGACTGGAGGGGACCCACGAAGACTCTATCTCTGCGTAATGTCTGGCTCTGAGTCTCTGCACCTGCTCCCATCTGCTGCTGGAGGAACCTTTCTGATGACGACTGGACAGAGCACTGGTCTACGAGTGTAGTGGAATATCATTGGGAATCATTTCACTGATTTGTGTGTGTGTGTGTGTGTGTGTGTGTGTGTGTGTGTGTGTGTGTGTGTGTGTTTGGTTCTACCCATAGCCCCTGGTTCCTGGGTTCCTGGCCAGTCACATAGTGTACCTACCCATGAGGTGCCTCACCCTCAGAAACAGCCATTTATCTAGGTATTTCTTGATCTTTTTTAAATTGGAGAATGGTGTTAGAAACCAAGCCTAAGATATTAGGTGATTGTTGCTATAGGCATTTTGGTTCTTTTAGACCTTTTTAAATTGTCAAAGAGGAAAGATGTAGGTTTGTGCTATCCCTAATATCTACATATATCTATAAGCATGTATATCTACAATGAATCTTCTCCATATTCAGTGAAAAATAAGTACTTATCTGTATCTTCAACTGTAATATATCATTACATAGATCATTCTAGCCTTCCTTTGCTTATCTGCAAATTCCTCTCACATATTGAGAAAACTTCCCACCATCCACTATCCATTTACTTAATTGTTTAATTCTGTTGTCCATAGAAAGCAGTATCAGAGTTGCTAACTCATGCTCCTATGGGGAGCAATTTAATCAACTAGAGTGCAGAGCCTTCCTGCAATTCTGTGCCTTTAATCTTGCAAACTTTGGTGCCCACATTACTTAGACAAGCATTTTTCCCTTCTTCCATCAGCGGGGTGGTTTTATACATTTGTAGTACAATTGCATTCTCTTGTCACTGTCGTTATTCTATTCTAAGATCTTTGACCACATGAGGGATTTGTCAGATTTGCATATATTGAAGCTTGCTGTTTGTACTGTTCAGCATGTTTGGACAGATGTATAATGTCACATAACTGCCATTACAATATATAGAATGTTTTTATCACCCCCACCCAAATATTAGCTTTTGTCTTCTTCTCCAGAACCCTTTGAAGCCATTGATGTGTCTACTGCTTTTGTTTTTGCCCTTTTCAAAAGGTCAGACAGTTGGAATCAGCTAGCCACTGGCCTTTTCATACTGAATTATTTTTCTTAGCAATGTGTGTTCAAGGTTCTTCCACATCTTTTAATACTTTTTTCCTAGATAAGCAGATTGATAGACCATGCTTTATTTATCCATCTGCCTATCAAAAGACATTTTGTGCCTAATAGTTTTTGACCATTGTAACTAAAGCCATTATAAATTCTATGGATGTACAATTTTTTATTATTAGTTTTATTTTTTGTAGTCCAGTTACTGTCCCTTCCCTGCAGACTTCCCTCCCACAGTTTCTCATCCTATTCCTCCTCCCCCTTGTCTCCAAAAGGATGATCTGCCACCCCCTCAGTCCTCCCCATTCCCAAAGGCTTCAAGTCTCTTGACAGGTAGGTATGTCTTCTCCCACTGAGGCCAGACCAGGCAGACCTCTGTAGATATGGGTTGGTGGCCTCGGACCAGCTCCTGGTTGGTGGTTCAGGGTCTGAGAGGTGTACAGATTTTTATGTAGACATATGGTTCAAACTTAGTTGGATAAATAACTAGGATCATGAATGCTGAATTCTATACTAAGTATTTTTTTCTATCGTCTAAGAGCCCATCAAACTAATTGTCAGAGTTAGCAATACCATTTGCATTCTAATAGCATTAAATATATGCTCTTGTTGCTTAAAATCCTCGTAAGCACGTAGCGGTCAGTTATATGGGTTTAGCTGTTTTAGAAAGTGTAATGAGGTTATCGCAATATTGTTTTAATTTGCAATTATATACAGGCAGATGATGTGGAACATCTTTTTTTTTACACTCCAGATTTTATTCCCCTCCCAATATACCCTCTGACTATTCCATATCCCATACTTCCCTGCCCCCTCCCACCTTCATATCCATGAGGATGTCCCCACTGCACCCACCCCACCAGACCTCCCCACTCCCTGGGGACTCCAGTGTCTTGAGGGTTAGGTACATTTTCTCTGACTGAACCCAGACCCAGGAGTCCTCTGCTGTATATGTGTGGGGGGCCTCATATCAGCTGGTATATGCTGCCGGGTTGGTGATCCAGTGTCTGGGAGATCTCTGGGGTGCAGCATCTTTTATATGCTTCTTTTTTTTAATTTTTATTTATTTATTTATTTTTTTTTTATTAGCTTGAATATTTCTTATATACATTTCGAGTGTTATTCCCTTTCCCGGTTTTCGGGCAAACATCCCCTTCCCCCCTCCCCTTCCTTATGGGTGTTCCCCTCCCCACCCCCCCCCCCTTTCCCCCCTCCCCCCCACTTTCTAGTTTCACTTGGGGGTTAGGCTTTGCAGGACCCACGGCCTTCCCCTCCCCTGTTGGTCTTACTAGGATATTCATTGTTACCTATGAGGTCAGAGTCCAGGGTCAGTCCATGTATAGTCTTTAGGTAGTGGCTTAGTCCCTGGAAGCTCTGGTTGCTTGGCATTTTATATGCTTCTTAAAAGTTTGTGTGTCTTCTTTACTTAGGTGACTTCAGATCTTATCATTGAGTCTTGAGTTCTTTTAAAACTCATGTCAAATACCATATAGGGACCCTAACATGCAGATCCCTTATTACATATATGTGACAATTATTTTTCCTTATGGTATGACTTGTCTATTCAACTCCTCAACAGTGTCTTCTGTGGTTGTTAACAGTGTCTTCTGTGGTTGTTAACAGTGTCTTCTGTGGTTGTTAACAGTGTCTTCTGTGGTTGTTAACAGTGTCTTCTGTGGTTGGTAACAGCGTCTTCTGTGGTTGGTAACAGTGTCTCTCCTTGGTTATTAATTTCTATTGCTGTTAAGGACCCCAGGTTAAAGAAGCATTTGGCCATAGGTAAGATTAGTAATTTTCATTCGAGCGGTACTTTCTCTCTTTCTATCTTAGTAATCACTGGTTTAGATTCTCACCTCGGGCTCATCTTTCCAGAATTTGAAGTCTTCCTCGTTGTCTTAACTGTGGGGAAGGAAAGGGGGGGAAGGTGCTTTGAAGCTGGGCACCTGACTCTGTCTCCTGCCATGGCAAGCAGCATGGCTTTAGATGATAGTGCTTTACTCAGTGCTTCACTTCCTTTGGATGTGGTGCTCTCTGCAGTAATAATGTACGGGAATTTACAAGCAAAATCTCTAATGCCAAAGTATTTAATTATTCTCAAAGCTTCGGAGTTGGCTGCTACAAGCAGGTTTTCCAGCAAAAGCCTAATCCTTCTTGTGTGTACTCATGGCAACCTTCTAGAGAGTCGCTGTTAAAACTGCAACTCGACCGTGTCTAGGAAATAGGATCAAATGAATCCAAAGGCTTCATTTGACACTAGATTTTGTGGACCTATTTGTTATGTATTCTGTTTATATTAGGGTTGGGTGTTGCATCTGGGCCAAATGCAAACATTCCTTTTGAAGGAGCTTTCCCAAGTGAGGAACTACAACCATAAAGTCTTTCGACACATACTAGATCAAGTAAAACAGCTTAGAGCAGCAAACCCAGTGTTTCAACTTCATTCCTTTCCTCTAAGGTATAGAAATACTTGAAAAAAAATACTTAACTTGAATTTCAAGAGGACAGTCTTTGTGTGGAAAATAATAGTATGTATTCAGGCCTGATTTTTTTTTAACCTTGGTATTTTGTTTGCTAAGGGAAATAATTGAAGGGTTTCAAGGAGAAATTGATGTAATTTGATCTATTTGTTGAAGCAACTGTCCTTTGGTGTATACTGAAAGGGATTTAGGGAGACAAGAACTGAATCAGGGAAATATACTCGAGAGTGGTAAAATTCCAGTTGGACTGGGACAGCTAGGTATACTGGAACTGGAGAGGCCACATGTTTTAAGTATTCAGGAAGATAGTGCTGACTACACTTGCTTATTGGTTAAACCTAAGTGAAAGATAGTACAAAGTTACCATCACAGTGGATGTAAAACATTCCCAGTTAATGCACTGAAAATCCCACGTCCTAGAAATCCAACCTAGGGATGGGTGATCATATCATTGAGGGAAGATGCATTCTTGAAAAGCAAATGCTGAAGCCGCAAAGCATATGCTCCTTCCTTATTGGGAGGATTGTGGAGAGCCAATGAAAGAGCGTTCTCACTTCAACTAACAGGAGACCTAGTGGTGATCTTGGCATGTTTTCTGGTAGAGCTGTGGCAGACCTTTCAGAGAAAATAATCCTCGGTAAGAATAATAATTCCCATCTGATGACAGCTATGTGAAAGAAAGTTTCTGACTGCTAGGAGAGATTTAATTTCTCCCTTAGTCCTCGAAAATAGTTCAAGAAGTGGAAAGCCATGTCTTCTCTCATTGGAAAGGTTTCCAATGAACACATTAATCATTAAAATGCAGGCTTCTCAGAATCGAAGAAAAGTTTGACAGGATCTCCTAATCTCATTTTGGTGACTTTTGGACAATTGAGCTTGTGCAAAGTGTGGTGGCTACTTATTTTCAGCAACAAGGAAGTTTAACATTGCATGCAGGCAGCCTTGATGAGAATGCCTTACGGATTTGTAAGCCTTGAAGCTGTTAAATTTGGCCTCTGTCATGCTGCCCAAACCACGTGTAGAGAGCCCACATAGTAAGATGATGTTCGGCTTTTGTGAGTGTTCCTTCTCACTTGATTTTATTTCTTAGAATCAAGTCAGCCTCTCCTCGCTTCTGGCATAGCATTGTCTCCTATTTGCTTTTCCTTCCTGCACACTGTACATAGCGGTGAAAACATTTTGACTAATGCCATATACGAAGCTTTGAACCTACCCATGGGGAAATGTTAAGAGTCTTTTCAAAATCCCTTTTAAGATTGTGTAAACGAATGTATCTTTACAAAAGAGAAAACTGCCAAGTGTCAAGTATCACTTCAGAGCGCTGCTCTTGACGTCCTTTATTCACGAACGCCAGGCCTTTTATCTATTTTTTTTTTTTTGCAAACCTGCTCTAGAATTGATTAAATCAGCATTCTGTGCATGGTGAGACGCTGTGGTATGGGAGGGGGCTGGGAGTGGGCTTTCACTAATTCTCATATATACAGCTCATGAAATCAAGTTGTCTTCCTGTCAGGGGATGGCTTTTTATCAATGTCCTGAAAGGTTACCATGTTTTGCTTTTCCAAATTCCTTAGCAAATTACTGGTGAAGTAGTTGGCTTTCTTGGCCTGTTCTGACAGGACCAGTTTAAAATCACTGTTCAGCAGGCATTTGCCATGAACCCTGATCACTTCAGGTAGCTGCTTTGACAGGCTCGTCATCCTTGTATTTTTCAAATAAACACAGGATTATGGAAGATTGAGTTTTCACTATTGAGTCAGAGGGTCTGATTTTGAAATCATTATTTAAAAGCACATAGGACTTGTATTGATATTAATGAACATGTATTTGCCACAGTATAATGTGTCAGTGAAATAGCCTGTCCACAAGCCCTGAGAAATAGGTGATTTCTCCCAGTGAACAAATAGGGAAACTGAAGTTGGAAAACAGGCGTGTGCTTCAAGGGTTTGGCAAACTCATGTTGATAACAAACATTAGACCTCGGTCTACAAGGACTTTGTATATTGCAAGCACAGTCCTGTTTGTCTTCAGACTGCTATATAGTTTTTGAGGTACTCTCACAGGTTTTCAATATAGCCATGGGACAATCAGTATGTCTGAATCCCAATGGTGGGGTTCCATGGGGGCCTTTTTGTCACTTAGGACACCAGAGAGAAAGCTGCCTCTCTCCTCTGATCCTCTAGGTTGGACACATCTGATCAGTGACACTCCTTGCAGGCAGAAAGAAGAAAATGGGCATTCTAGGGCATTCTATTGTTCCTTATGCCTCTTGGGTCTCTGAAACAACACTTGGGCTTTCTACATTGAAATAATTTGTATATCAAAAATTTAAGTGCCTGCTTTATGTAGGAACCCATATTAGAGAGTGTGAGAAAAACAAAGAAGGAAAACCTTTAACCTTTAATTAGGACATTCAGAAGGAGACACCCAGCATGTGAATGTCAGAGTTAGCACTGGATGTGGGAGATAGAAAGGATATCAATGTGGATTTATAAGCCATGCATATAATAAAGTTTTATGAGTCTTTGTGAAACCATATGACATATTGGAAAGATACCAGAATAAGGAGTGAGGTCTGTGGTAGAGTTTCATTTTTGCCTCTTAACTTGATATTGCTGGAAATCTACATAACCTCTCTAAACCCCTGATCCCTTCTCAGAGCAGAATAATTATTATTACCACAGTATTATCACAGAATAGCAATAAAGTAAGACGACTCTCTTAGAAGTGCTATCAGCATTTCCCTTGGTGTTATTATTGTTACCATTCTAAGAAAATGAAAAGGAGAGGAGACGGACTGTGTGCAAACCGACCCTGCAGTGCAGTGTGCCACTGTAGATGCGGTCCCTGAAGTCCACATTTGAGCCTGTGGATCTTTCCCCATGGAAAGATGCAATATCATAGGTAGAAGAACTAATGATAATTAATCACATCTCAAAATTGTACGCAGAAAAAGATTAAGTTTCTTAATCTCTCTGAATCTTGGTTTCTTCCTCAGTAAAGTGGAGATAATTATATACACATTGCATGCTTATTCTGAGGACTTAATGAGGTAATTTTGAAGATTAAGTGAGACAAAGCTCCCAGAATAGTCTCTGGCCGATGACGGCTTGCATAGCTGGCTCTACCATTGTGGAGAGGCTATCTGGTCAGCTATCCACACCACTTGCTGTGACCAGTACTTACTTAAGTTTCCTACCTGTGTCCCCTCATCTGTGTTTGATTTATCATTACAGTCCTTGAACATGATAGGCCTTATTAACAGTAAGGTCACACCAAGTTTGTGGGCAGAGTGGACACACACGGAAGCTGAATATTTAGACAGATGAGACTAAATCGGAATTGTGTGTCTGCCCTTTACATTAGTCAGGATCCAGTGTCTAGACGGGTAGGGTACTTCTCACCATGCTGATATCCAGCAGGGCCAAAGACAGGGGACCCAGAGAAGACCAAGGAGACCTGGAAGTGACACAGGTGGGCTGCATAGAGGAAACCAAGATGGAATACAGACGTAGAAGCAAACTTCAGCTGAGTTAGATGCCTCAAACTCCCAAAAGGGGAGATCACTTAATTTCACTCACTTGAAAGAATATAATCAAATGAAACATTAAATTGATGGTCTTGGGGATTCATTATTGTCAGTAAGTATTACAGCTACACTGTCAAGTAGCAAACACTGTTAATTCTAAAGCAGTAACCAGAGTGATGGATGGCTACAGTACGCCATAGTTCATCAGCACTAACTTGCAAAGGCTGCTGTTAAAAGTTTATGTGAGGTGTTTTCAGTTAGTCATTATATATGAAGTGCTAATTTCTTCATTTGGAAGGGACCTTGTTATTATCTGGTTTGAGATGATTTTGTTGCTGTCGTTAAAATTTGTTGACTGTGCGATTCCTGAAATTTAAGATGGTGAAACAAACCTTAGGAATTGAACTGAATAATTGATACATATGCCAATACTGTAACCCAATCTGTTTTTAAAGATGTCATTTTAGAATAGATTATCTTGGTCAGCCTTGACTGAAGGAAGTTTACTTTGAAAGTGAAAATATTCATAGCAACACCTTCTTTCTTTGCGGTGTTCCATGTCAGCACCTGTGATTCTATGCTCTCAGAACGAGGTGAACCGGGTCAGGGGTGTCAGGTTGACCAATATTGATCAGGTAGGGTAGCTACAGCTTATAAGTCAAAATCATAGGAGGCTCTTAGAGATGGAAATTCTCAGCCAGGCAGCCCCTCTGAAGAGGAACCTGAGAGAGGACCATGAAGCAGTATGAGTGTTGGGACACAGGCTGTGATCAAAACAGTGCAGTTCTAGATGGGGCGTGGAGGGACAGGAGGTCCTCTGGGTCATTGGAGTCTAGTGTCATGCTTGTTTTTGGTGGTATTTGGAGACCTGCCCTGAAGGTAACATTCATTGTAAAGGCTAAGTTTTTTCTAATTTCTAGGGAGGTTGTTCTCCACTGACCAATGTTCCAGTTAGCATCCCTCTAATCTGGCATACGGTAAGATCCAGTACGTCAGAGATAGTAACAGACATAGAAAGCACAGGATTTTGCAGTCAAGGTCAAACAATAAGAGATGGTCTAGCCTTTTGCCTTCTTGACGAGAGGTCCCTGTGACTGGTGACTCATTCTCTGAGACCTGGGTGTCATCCTTATTTCTCTTTTTTATTTCATGTAATACTTTTATTAATTCATTGACTTTTCATACTGCATATTTTGATCAGATCCACCCAAAGTCCTCCCAAATCTACTGCTCCTACCTCTCAAACCCCTCCTAATTTCATGTCCTCTCTTTCCCTCCTTCCTCCCCACCTCTGTTTTCCCTCCCCCACCCTCCTCTAAGGAACTCAGGCAGTCCACTTACATTGCCCATATATGCATGGTCCACAGGGGAAAGCCACTAGAATATGGTTGACCTACCAGAGGCCAGGTTTTTAAAGGAAGGTGACTCTTCCTCCCATAGAATCTACCATCAATAGCTTCTCAGTTAAGGGAGGAGACGTATGAGCCATTTTGCCCTGGGTACTTCATGTACATGTTTTATGAAAACAACCCCAGTTGCTGTGAGTTTAAGAGTGCAGTATTTCTCCCATATCTGGAAGATATTGTTTCAATACTATCTTCCTCGGCCTCTGATTCTTAACACCTTTTTACCCCATCCGTTATGGTCCCTCAGCCTGTGTGTGTGTGTGTGTGTGTGTGTGTGTGTGTGTGTGTGTGTGTGTGTGTGTGTGTGTGTGTGTGTGTGTTTTAAATGTGCCATTGGTAGATGAGCACAACAGTTTTCTCTGTACTTTGATCAGCTGTGAAAGGCCAGTCCACAGCATCCTCCTCATCAACTATGAAATTCTTACATTTTAAAATGTCTCCAGTTAAACAAACCTTCATGACTGTGGGCTTTTTCCCCTCAGGAGGGTCTTACTAGATGACTCTGCTAGCCTGGAACCAAGCTGGTCTCGAACCCACAGAGATCCACTTGTTTCTGCCTCTAAGTGAAAAATGATAATGTTTTAAAGTCAAATAACTACTTGTTCTGGAATCAGTACAGGATTTCTCACTCTATCAAATTGTTAATGATATTTTATAATAGAAAACTTAAAATTACATTAAAATTCTGTACATATGCCATAAAATTAATACCAGTTTATGAAGACCTTCAAAAATAACCTATGCTTTCATTAAAAAATTGCAAGAAATTATAACTCTTTTCTTCAATTTTTAGTCAAAATACAAAGGGCTATTGTGATATTTTATACATTATACACCAATATACTTTGTTCTTATTTGTGCCCCACTGTCCTCCAAGATGCCCCCACTTCCTTTCTGCTTGTTCTTCTCTTTTTGGCTACACACACAGGAGTGGCAGATAGATCTTAAGGTAGTTCCAGTTCTAGATCTTTTAACCTGGCGGCAGTAGAACTTGACATTCCTACCCACAGTGTGTAAACCTTTTCCCACATCCTTGTCAACGTTTGTTGTTTGTTTTTTTTTTTTTTTTTTTTTTTTTTCTTGGAGCTGGGGACCCGAACCCAGGGCCTTGCGCTCCCTAGGCAAGCGCTCTACCACTGAGCTAAATCCCCAACCCTGTTGTTTGTTTTCTTAATCGTAGTCATTCTGACTGGGGTGATAGGAATCTCAGTGTAGTTTTAATTTGCATTTCTGAGAACTAAAAATATTCCCTCATCAATTTTTAATGGCAGCCAACCGATCGTGTTGGCATACGCTTGTAACCTCAGCAGTCTGGAGGTAGAGGCAGGTAAGTCAGAAGGTCAAAGCCATCCTGGAGTACATATCCAGTATGAGACCACTGTGCCTACCTGAGAACCTGTCTTTAAAAGGGAAGAAAATTATTCAAAGTTTTTAAAACAAACATATAAGGTAACTTGCCACACTCCCAGATATCGCCAGCGAATCTAATAATGTTTTAAGTTTTTTTAGTTTGTACTGAGGATTGAACTGAGCAGCTTGTCCACGCTAGGCAAATTCTTTTCCACTGAGCTGCATCCCTATCCAAGTTCTGTTGGATCAGGGCTATTACGCATGAATGTGAAAAACTTGTTTTGGACCAGAAAGGAGAGTTTCTGTGTCCAAGACCTTTACGCCTTTACTTTTACAAAGGTAGTCAATAAAGGACACTTGAAACACTGTGACACAGATGACCTGGCTGCCTTTACTCCTGGTTTCAGGGCCTCCCTCCAGCTCTAGTTAATGCTTTCCATGCTGAAATAATTGAGAATATTGAACACTATGAGGTCAGATGTGTGGACATGTGCTGTGGGCCTTGCTTTCCTCCTTGGTGAGGTAATTTAGCAAAATGTCAATGTCACAGATTACAAGCTTCCAGGTCCCCTAAAAGCACCTGCTGGGATGGAGGCTTAGGCCTTGGGCTGCTTACTCTGCCCTTTGGGGTACTGCAGTTCACCTGTGATCTCAGACTCCAGCAGCAGAAAGGAAAGGAACACTTCCCATTGCTGAATTCTCACAGCCTGGGTTGGGTTTGCCTGGAACTTGTTTGATAGTATCTAGCTGACCCATAAAGACAGGGATTTAGACAAGACGGAAATGCACAAGATTTCAGCTCTCTTTCCAAATATATAACATTTTGTTGTGCTGCTGTGCAGAGTCATAGTGACTTCAGTCCTGACCTCCATGGAGCACAGGTCCTTAGTGCCTGGCCTGAGGTCTAATTCTCACACAGTTTCTACTTAGTATCCTTTAACGTCTATTGAAATAAGAATAACAATGATGGAGAAATCAGGAATTGTTTTAATTTGTTCTGATTCAATTTAATTTTTACTCTTTGTTAATTCCTAAAGTTATAGATATAGATATAGATAGATATTTAGATAGATAGTGTGTATATATAAAACTGTTATGTATATATATTGTGTGTGTATATTGTGTATATATGTATATATATATATATATAGAGAGAGAGAGAGAGAGAGAGAGAGTGTATGGGTGTTTTGCCGCCCGTGCTGTTTGTGTGTTTGTGCACTACTTGGGTGACCAAAGAGAACAGGAGAGGGTATCAAATCCTCAAATGATTGTCAGTTGCCACAAGGGTGCTGGGAACATAGCCTGTGTCCTCTGGAAGAGCAGCCAACACGCTTAACTGTGGCAGCATCTCTCTGGCCCCCTTTGTTACTTTTTCTTCTCACACAGCTCTTCACATCTTAGCAGGAGTTGGATTTGTAGATATGAGACTTAGCCATACTCCAGATATAAGGCCCATTCATATGCGGCCCACCCATACTCCCACATGAAAGCGTTTCCCTTGTCCTGAGTGAACTGAAGCGCATCATCAGAGAGCAATGATGCAGGAGTGCTGCTTACCTGCATACATCGCACATGTAGCTCCATTCTCTTTCCTCTCTCCCTCCCTTCCTCCCTTCTTGCTTATCCTCTCACACTCTTTTTGAGACAGGGTCCCATATAGCCAGGCTGGCCCCTAGATCTCTCTTTTACCATGACCGACTTCCCTTCTCAAGTTCCAGGATTATACGTGTATGCCCAGCGTTTCCTGTTTTCTTCACAATGTTCTAAGAACGGTTTTAAGCGCTGTTTCAGCTGCTGACGATTCTAAGTGTGATTCAGACAGATGAGTTCCAACAGAGGTGAAAATCTTCAGGACCAGCATTACCATCATGAGGTAGAGCGATTTCCCACTTGCCCCTTTACACTTCATGCCGCCCATTCTCCAGCCTGGGCAGTTGCTATTCTACTTTCTGTCACTTAGTTCTGGTGTCTTTTGTTTCAGGACGACCATTTGGGAACTCCTTTAAGGACTTACCACATGCACTACTGGTTTATTCTGTTTTGCATTACATAAGACAGTTAGTTTCCCTGTAGATGCACTCTTGGGTTGTTCTAATTCTGGTCTATGATAAAGTGGTCATAAGCATCTGTGCACAAACCCTTGGAGGAGGGGAACATATGCATTGGTTTCTTTTTGGTTTATATCTAGGAGTGGCTATGAACGAATCAACTTTCCAGTGGGGACTCACCAAGAACCTACAGAAAGGAGGTGGTAGAGCTGCGGTTTATATCTGGGTGGATGAACTCTGAATGCCTGAATTTAGTTTTGTTCGTATAGCTCAAAGTAGCTAAGGCATGATACTTGAGGGACGTTATAATGGCCTAACTTTGTTCTTGGAGATAGACCAGTAGAGTGGGGTCTGGGCAGACGTCACATCCCTCCTTCCCTTTGACTCCAATCTCCTTGCTTCCCCTTCTAAGCAGTAGATGCCTCAAGGGACATGTTGCTTCTGCAAACTTTGCACAGGCCATGTCTTCTGTAGCTATAATGTCTTCAACTTGCACAGAGCGAGGGCCATATTGGTCATTCTGAACGCAGGTTGGTGGCTTGATGGCGGTCGTTCTTCTACGATGTCCAGGGTCTACTCAAGTAAAAAATAAAGCTGAGTGCTCTGGGCTGTAGTCTAGACAGCTGCTTGTTAGGTCTCCTCAGACCTGGTGCAAGTTGTAAGGGAACCGAACTTAGGAAAGAAATGTAAGCCTGCCTTTTTCTCGTTGAACAGAGCTGGCTGTAGCCCATGATGCTAGCTGACAGGAGGCTAGCGGAAGTTGCTTGGCTTCTGGGGCTGAGCCTCCTGGCTGGTGGCCATCTATCCACAGCCACACCTGGCCCTCTTCAGAATGATCTCCACAGTGTACCACAGGAGGCGAATGTGACAGGTTAATGTATTATTTCTAACAAATCATTCTTGCCTCCTGCAGTGTGTCACTCCTTATATTTTTTGTACCAAATGCTCTGTAGCTCTTATAAATAAGAACTCCCCATTGGACCGTGTTATTACCTTTATTGTTTGGTATTTTTATGTCTTTTATTCTCTTTGTGTTCCAAAGTGAACAGCCAGCTGATTTCCCATCTCCCTGACAGCACAGGCTTATTCTGAGAATTAATTGGACAAATGTGTGTAAAGCATTTAAAAGACAGCCTGGCATATAGCAAGTACTCAGTAAATTTTAGTCATCGTTGTTATTTCCACCACCACCACCACCACCACCACCACCACCACCACCACCACCGACATCATCATCATCATCATCATCATCATCATCATCATCATCATCATCATCATCTCATGAGTAAGAACGTGCACATTCATGTAAATATGCACATAGGTTTAGTGTTCTGTCCAAATGACTTGAGTGGCTCGCACTTCCTATGTAACAGGAGCTGAGCCCAGCATCCATAGCAGCCCCAGGCTTCCTTGTCCATCTCAGCTTTCTTTTCCCCATCGTGTTTGAATTGAGCTGAATTAGTTCCTTTCTAGTCTCCTCCATGGCTTTTCTTACACTGAGCTTCATGGTGGAAAAAACCACTTAAGTACTATCACCATCCTTCAGCACTGGGCACAGACAGTATGAT
This sequence comes from Rattus rattus, assembly GCF_011064425.1. Taxonomy (NCBI): domain Eukaryota; kingdom Metazoa; phylum Chordata; class Mammalia; order Rodentia; family Muridae; genus Rattus; species Rattus rattus. The sequence continues at coordinate 91,428,082 of NC_046158.1, read as the reverse complement.
TTTTCTCCTGTAAAAATGGGGTTGTCTATGTGACTCGTTCACCCTTCCCTTGTGGTTTCTACCATGTGCTCACTTGTGATAAACTCAGCCATGCTTCAGTCTTTTCTCCACTGACAGAGAACGCACATAGTGCCTTCAACCCATGGCTGTGAATTCCTTTCTCCCATCCTCATCCTGTTCTAATTATTCTTCCCTTCCCTCAATGAACTGATGATGACAATTCTCCATACACTCTGATTAATGCATTAATAACAGAATGGACATGCGTGAGCCCTAGGCAAAGGAGCAACAGACAGCCTGTGTGGTCAGGCCCTCTCTTGTTACATCTCTTCATCTTTTCCCAGGTCCATAAAATTTCTGTCTTAGTCCTTTTTCATCCATTGAAAATTATCTGTGGCTGTTGACTCATTGGCTTGCTAGCATTCAATGACTAATTTTCCGGGTATGCTAAAGGTTGGTAATGTCTTTAGGATCTCTCTCTCTCTCTCTCTCTCTCTCTCTCTCTCTCTCACACACACACACACACACACACACACACACACACACACATGCACGCACACAATCTCTGTGTAACAGTTATGATTAAAGAACAAGAAGACATGAATATGAGAATGAGTTGCAGGAACATGGTAGGCATTGGAGGGGGGAAAGAGAAGTGGGGAAGATGGAAGTATGAATTCCATTATGAAAAACTCAAAAAGACAAATTTTGTATTTTGTATTTTGTCCTTTGTGGACAGCCAAATGAACATAGCAGCAAAAGCAGCCATTTCACTTACTGCTCTAAAGAGTAGCAAACAACAGTGCACTATGTATTTAAATTTTTCTAAGAAGCTATATGTTATGTTAAATGTTCTTACTATAAGATAAATTAATAATAGTAATGAAGGAAGCAGAGGGAAATTTTGGATATGCCTCTTGCCTTGACGGTTGTGAGTGGTTTTATTGGAATATAATTCATTCAATTTCATTAAGTTGCATACATTAAATATGTAAAGATTTTTCACATGGTAGCTGTAACTCAATAAAACATTGTTTAAACTGTTATCTCAGAACAGCTGGTTTTTTTTATTAATTCATCAGCAGTATTTAGTTGGAAGACTGGAACAGTGTTTTACATGTGTATCTTCATGTCAATGCACAAAAGCACAATTCAGGTTTTCCCTGAAAGAATTGCACATTTTAAATGTGAACTGACTATAGATTTTGCAGTGTCCTTGACCTTCCTCTCCAGCTCCCTCAATCCTAACCTGGACCAATGGGGGAACTACAACTGAGCTACCAACCAAAGGTCATGCATGGGCGGGACCTAGGGGAGACCCCTCACAACTGGGGCAGGGGCTGACCCTGTGTTGTCTCCCTTTGGATTCCTTTCCCCTAGCTGCACTACATTGTCTGGCCTCAGTGGGAGAGGATGAGCTTAGACCTGTTGTCACTGGATGTCCCAGGGTGGGGTGGTACCCAAGGGGATCTCACCTTTCTCAGATGAAGGTGGATGGGGGAAGAAGGTTTGAGACTGGGACTGGAAGGAGCAGAAAGAGGGGGGCTTGGATTGGGATGTAAAATTAATAAGTAAATGAGTTAAGGAGAAATTTTAGAAGTGTGAAGCAAATGATCTCAGAAGACACTAACTCCTTTTTTTTTTTTTATTAACTTGAGTATTTCTTATATACATTTCGAGTGTTATTCCCTTTCCTGGTTTCCGGGCCAACATCCCCCTCCCCCCTCCCCTTCTTTATGAATGTGCCCCTCCCCATCCTCCCCCCATTTCCGCCCTCCCCCCAACAAGGTAGTTCACTGGGGGTTCAGTCTTAGCAGGACCCAGGGCTTCCCCTTCCACTGGTGCTCTTACTAGGATATTCATTGCTACCTATGAGGTCAGAGTCCAGGGTCAGTCCATGTATAGTCTTTAGGTAGTGGTTTAGTCCCTGGAAGCTCTGGTTGGTTGGCATTGTTGTTCATATGGGGTCTCGAGCCCCTTCAAGCTCTCCTTTTTAAGAAGCACAGAGACTGCACCCGATCAGAAATTCGTTCAGCTTCCCATGGTCTCTGCATCATCCTCAAGCTTCATGCGTAGAAGCTGATAGGTTGGTGGGTCTATTGATTAAGTATTTTGAAAGCTGTTTATGGACTTTCTGCTATTCGTGATCACAGACAGCCCAATTTATGACTGTGTCATTCGTTCTCCTGTCATTCGCATTCAACAGCCTTATCGTTGAACTAGGCTAATTTGAAAAACATGCGATTATAAAAATTTCAAGAGTAGCCAATTTATCATTTAGCAAAGTAAAAGAAATATCGGGGCAGGCACCATGGACTTCAACTAAGAAGATGGATGTTAATAGGAATAACTATGGGGCATTACACTCCATTTCAAAGACCAGCAGAACCAGCAGCGAGACTGACGGATTTTTAAATTGACAAAAAATTCAATATGAGTTAACAGGATGGTGTGCCTGCTGGAGAATTAATGTGACGTTCATCTGTAAGAGGTAAAGACACAGTGGAGGAGGAGCCTGCTATGGAAGTGACTGAGGACAGTGAAACTAGGTACCATGTACCAGACAGAACCATAAGACCCACGGGAGTGTGGATCCTGGAGACTTGATAGATGGCATTAACTATTCAAAATAAAAGTGAATTTTGCTTCAGATGAGAATCTTGGTTACACAAGGCCCAAGTAAGGAACAATTAAACCATATAAAGTGAGTGAGATGGATTTGAGCCCAATTAGCAAGCACTTTCTAAAATCTAAGATAAAAGGGAATATTACAGAAGGAGATGACCACCCCATCTCAGCAGGGATGCAAGGGTGGCTCGCTGACACCTGACACCGAGTGTGTCTGGCATCCGTGTAACCCAACCTGGCACCGAGAGTCAAGCCACTGGGTTCATTTACTTATCTAAATGCTATTATAAAGCACAACTGATGATTTAAGAACTATGAAAACTAAATAACAAAATACTGTTTTAATTTCTGACAGTAAATTACTCTCAGTAGCCTGAAGCTACGATAGGGCCTGGTGGCTGTGTCGTTAAGTCAGAAACCATGAAGTTTATTACCAGATGTTAAATGCTGTCACATGAGGTTTCTAAAAAAAATGTTCAAGAGGTATGAGGAAAGAAACAACCTTTTCAAGTACTTGGGAAGACTTCAGCTCCATTTTCTTACATCATTCCTCTGCTTTTCTCCACCTCTTCACTCTTTTATCCCAAGATAAGAGACTCACTAAATTATTATTACTATTATTATTATTATTGTGCTGCTGCTGTTGTTATCATTACTTGTTATTTGAACAGGATCTCATTTATTAGTTTCTCTTGTCTAGATTTTACTACACAGACCAGGTTGGCCTTGAACTTTTGGGGGTTCATCTGCTTCTAACTCCCAAGTGTGGACATGAAGCGCTATGCCTGGCAGTTTCCTGGATATTTTCTTGATTTTTATAGAGTTGCTCAGAGTCTGTGATGTAAGGGAGGGGAAAGTTAGGCTGAACTAATGAAGTGTCAACAGGGTACGAACACAGACCAACTTACAGTGAACAAAAGAAAGAACCCAAACAAGAATCCTGGGCAGACTTTGGTTAGGGGAGGGCAATTTATAAACAGCACACTTAGTGGCTGGGCATTAGGTTTCCCCCAAATAGAGCTATTTGGAAGTTTTTACCTGGTTTTAAAACCTGGCAAAACAGTGTAGTGTCTAATATACAAATATAATAATAGAGATGGCACATTCTGAGCTGCCTCCACATTTCTGGACACATCTCAGTGGAGGTGCTGGGTGAGGCAGTGACATCACCCTCTTCTCAGTTCACAGATTCTCTGCATTACAAGGAACCTTTCCAGTGTGAGGTTCGGCAGAAGTAAAAGTCAAGATTCAGATAAATGTGTAGGGTTTCTCTTTAGATCAGAAAATTTCCTTTGCCTCAGGATAAGCGTTTTCTGTAGTTGAGGTACTGCTAGTTTAAGAGATCAGAAGGAGAGGACGGTCAAAGTGAACTCTAGGGTTGTTAGTATTTTATTAAGTGCCAATAAATTGCAGAACAATCAAACAACAAAATAAAACAATAACAATAATAAAAACAACACTCTTTATGTTCCTTATGTGGTCTAATCATTACCTCTAGAAAAACCTGCCTAGCTGCAAGTTCACAGAAAAGCATAAAGACTCAGAATGAAGAAGAGATAAATCCTTATTGAGTTAGAGTTAACCTAGCTTGTCTAAAGACATGGCGCTGGACTTGTGGAGCTAACCTAGCTTGTCTAAAGACATGGCACTGGACTTGTGGAGCTAACCTAGCTTGTCTAAAGACTTGTGGAGCTAACCTAGCTTGTCTAAAGACATGGCGCTGGACTTGTGGAGCTAACCTAGCTTGTCTAAAGACATGGCCCTGGACTTGTGGAGCTAACCTAGCTTGTCTAAAGACATGACCCTGGACTTGTGGAGCTAACCTAGCTTGTCTAAAGACATGACCCTGGACTTGTGGAGCTAACCTAGCTTGTCTAAAGACATGGCACTGGACTTGTGGAGCTAACCTAGCTTGTCTAAAGATATGGCGCTGGACTTGTGGAGCTAACCTAGCTTGTCTAAAGATATGGTGCTGGATTTGTGGAGCTAACCTAGCTTGTCTAAAGATATGGTGCTGGACTTGTGGAGCTAACCTAGCTTGTCTAAAGACATGGCACTGGACTTGTGGAGCTAACCTAGCTTGTCTAAAGACATGGCACTGGACTTGTGGAGCTAACCTAGCTTGTCTAAAGACATGGCACTGGACTTGTGGAGCTAACCTAGCTTGTCTAAAGATATGGTGCTGGACTTGTGGAGCTAACCTAGCTTGTCTAAAGATATGGCACTGGACTTGATTCTGGGTCCTCTTCTGGCTTTGCAGTTTGAGAGAACTGTACTTGCCCTTGGATCATTTCTCTGGCTTGAGGTCCATCTCACTACATCACTTTTCTCTGTATTTGCAGAGCTTGTTGACTTGTTGAGAGCACAGAGTTCAACTTTTAGTCTCCAACAATGACTTATGTGTCCCACATTTAATGTTGGATTCTCCTTCAGGATGTTTCTGGGGTGTTTTAGAGACCACAGAAAGTGGTAAAATGGATGGATACATCCACTGGTTTCTCACTGGTAAAATTTAATTTGCTGATGTTGTTCAACACAAAATGAGGGACTGAGGAGACAGCTCAGGCAGGAATGTACTTGATAGGGACTTCAGTTTGACTCTAAAATCTATGTTTAAAAAATTTAAAAAACCAGTTGTGATGGTGTACATTTAAAATTCCAGCTTTGGCAAAGCAGATGTATGAGTCTAAATGGCTTGTTGTTGAGCTATCCTGTGCTATTTGGTGAGTTCTAAGACAGTGAGGGAGTTCTAAGACTGTGTGAGGCCTTGTATCTAAAGCATATCATCTAATTAACAACACCCAAGGCTGTCCTGGCCTCCACGTGCATATTCCCACACATGCACATGTACCTGAAAACACACACACACACACACACACACACACACACACACACACACACACACACTGGATAAGATGGATGGATTGGTCCAGGACTCCAGAGAGCATTGTCTTTCTGATGAACTTTTTGAAATACCTAGGAAACCTCCTTACCTGCTATCTCCCCAAATCTCCTCTATCTTCTGTCCAAAGAAATGGAAATTGAGGGGCCTCTTGCATGGAATGGGTTCTAGTGCTCTGAGGTCTGTGAAGCAAGCCTCCTGTGCCCCTAGTAAATTCTGAAAGGCGGTTGATTCACTTCAGAATTTGAGGGGTTTTGTCATCCTCAGAGACACTGCTTAAGATGTGGGAGAATCTAAAATCCTTGTTATCAGAAAAGATGGGCTCGTCTGCTACACCACAACATGGACCGCTGAAGGCCAGACAGAACTAAGCGTATCTGAACTATAAAATGCTACCCACTTCAAGGAGTTGCATTTGCTGCTCTGTGTCTGTTCAGGTTCCAGTCCTCAGGTGGCCTTGGTCTCTTTTGTTCCTTAGGAATTCACAGCTGCCCCCTTCTGCTGCCTCCACCATGAAGCTCATCTTTCTCCTTCCATCCAGAGTAATCTCTCTCCTCCCATGGTCCAGGAGTATTTTTATCAGAGATCCTGTTTATTTCCTCTGTGGAGCTTGCTCTCCCCACTCCTCCTCTGACATATCTGGGCATCATTTACAATCATTTACTTTTCTTATTTACCCTCTATTGCTCAAGACCTTTCATTCTCAAGTCTTTCCCTGCCCTGATTATTTTTTCTTAGCTCCGGATCCACAGCACCTCTAACACAGCTTGAACTGAACTATTTTTGAGTGTATGAAAAAATAAATAAGTGAATGTTTGTACCTTTTCTTTAGTAGCTGTCACATCACGTCTTCTGTTTTAGTTCTTTGCACACCACTCCTCTGATGGAGTTGATTATGAACCTTGTGGAGTCTAAGGTTTATGCCACAGACAGCATTTTATTCATCATAGGATTCATCTCCTGCTTAAAATAGCATGCTTGTTACTTAGAGAGTGTGACTGGGTTTGTGCATGCACTCTGCAATCGAAGGAGCCTCATGAACTTTCAGCCATCACACAGCCACTTATTAGAATGTTACTATGCTGCTAACAAGTGTTTGAAAATGATTTTTCTTTCCTACTGTAGGAGTCTTGGTACCATGGCAACCACATTGGTTTGATTTTGGAAGCATGTCTCAGAATTGAAGGCTTTTCCTTCTACCTGCTGCTATTAACAACCAAGAGCTTGGACATCCACCACCCCCAACCCCATAAGGCTATGTTTCTAACTGATCAAATTTTAGGAGGTATAACCTATCATCACATGTCCTCTAACATAGTTACTACCTTCACTGCCTATCTCCACCTCACCCAGTTCTTGTCGGGTTATTTTGAGGTCTGAAATCATGACGTAATCGGCTCGGCTGCAGTCACGCCTTTTTCCTCCCTCCCATCAGTTCAGATCACTGAAGTCCAGAATGCCAGGACGAGGTGTGCTGAGAAGGGCTTTGTAGTAATAGACAGCATCTTATTCCGGCCATGGCTAGTCACCAAAATACTAACCCTGTGCCTCGATCTCGGTCTCATCTTTTGTGCAATTGGTCACTGTTACAGCCCCACGTAAAATGAATTTATCAGGCATGGGAATATGTTCCCAGGTTTTCATTTTACAGTTAGGCATTTTATGGGAAATGTCATGGCACAATGTTGGAAGCACTAATGCAAGACAAGCAAGGCTGGGAGCCAAGCTGGGTAACGTCAAACAAGGCCTCTGAAGAAGTAAAACAAGACCAAAGCCAGCATCAAAGCAGAGGCAGGTTCACAGCAACATTAAGCAAACAGGGAAGATAGACAAGAACCCTGGAAATAAAGCTAACGCATAGATACAGCAAGTGCTGTGAGAGATGGGGGCTTTCCTATAGAATTTACATTTGGGGGGTAATAAAGGTTCTCCAGTATGAATGCCATAGATCCATTTTGCTTCCTGATTGGCCCTTAGGTTCAAGAAGAGTTATTGGCATGCAAATGGTGTGCACTAAACATTTAGTGAATAAACAGACCCAGGAAAGAGATTTTTAATTTATATATATATATATATATATATATATATATATATATATATACAAATTTAACAAAGGCATTCATTCACACACAGTCATGTGAACCTTGTAGTCACACATTGATTGTGTGTTATTTTGTTTTATGAACTATTTTATAGAACTTTGGTCTCTGGGGTAGAGTTCATTTGATACTTGGAGTAGCTTCTTAATAGACAAGCCTCAGGGGGAAGGAGCAGTAGGAGACAGACACAGAAGTACCTAGCAGGGAGATCCTATCCTTTTTCTGGGAACCAAGGATTGATTCTCCACCAGGGATGACAGGAGGCTGACATTGTTGCAGTTTCTAAGCTCTTGGTCACTACAACAAGCAGTGCCTGGATTCCAGACTGCTGCTGACTTCAGTGTCTCCTGTCAGATACACTTTTGGAGGGAGAGTGAGCTGAGCCTGCAAGGACGGCCAGCTCTGCAGAAACTCGTGTATTATCCACTTTAACATTAAACTATGATCCCAAGGCCCAGAGGGCTTCATCCTAAGCCGCTTACTCCAGTCAACTGGGCATTTGCTTTTGTGAAGCTGCTTTGTAAACAAAGCCTTTGGAACTTTCTACTTGTTGATGCTCACCACGCCTGTGCCAGACGATGTGCTGGCTGCTCTGTCTAAGGCATTGGGCCCTCACAGCAGTACAGTGGGAGAGATCCTGTCCTTCACTCCCAACTTTAGATGAGGAAACTTAGCTTAGGTAGTGTTACTGCTTGGCCCATGAAACTTTAATTCCTCATTTCCAATCTCTGTGTCTGCTTCAAAACCGTTAGAATTTTAATGTGGTGCACAGTAGGCATCCTGGTATCGCTCATGGATTCATAGTTTCCTGAGTGCCTTATTGTGGATTGTTGACTGAAAACCTTCCCAGGCCCCTTGGTGCCCTATCCCCATGTCTACTATCAGTGAACTCAGTGAGGGCTCAATTCATTTCACGTTAGTTTTCTAGGAATCATGCAGAGAGCCCTTCCCTTTCTCGTGGAACTTGAAACTTCCAGCAAAATAGCTACCATCTTTATTTGTCAGGTCAGCGGTGCCTGCTTGCAAGTATCACTCAGGATGGTGTCTGTGGGATGTCACATAGAAGGATGGAAGGGGGATTATGCTTGTATCCTCCCCTGAGTGTCCAGTCATTTCTCCCAGCCATTTGTTTGTAGTTATTCCCTAATTACCCATGTCCCCTCATATATGGGGAGGGGGATAGAGTATATAAGCTGAGATAGATTAACAGGAAGGGGAATCCATATACATAGCTGTAAGAAGGTCATTACTTGTGCTGGGTGCACATCTTTGGGGTCACCCTGCTCTTGCTAATAACCCCTGTGTGTGCTCTGTAAATAAGCCTAGGAAACTTGTTGGTTCCTCAGGGTAAACCTTGGTGAAATAGCACTTAGTAGAATTCAGTTAGTTATTAGAACTTTATGAAGAGAGGGCAGATGTTGTTTATGCCTCCTTAGTGCCCCTCCCCCTCCAAGAAATTCTCACAACACCCTTCTCTGCACTTGAATCCTCCAATTGGTATGTGCCTGACCCTGGGAATCTTAGCACCGGCCTCTCCTGTAGGACTACCTCTCCATGTACGGTAGCTAGAGTGTTTGCTTGGTGTTACATTCCCTCCTCCCTTTTAAATCAGGACTATATATACACGAGTGGGAAACCCGAAAATGTAATAGATTTGTTTCTAGTTCACCTACCAAATCACGTACTGCCGTGAACCAGAGTTCTCTCTCTGTAAAATGGGGTGAAAACCTACTTCAAATGATTATGACAGGTTTAAATGAAAAAAAAATGCATTTAAAGGTCTGATTGGGCACATAGTAACCTGATGCTTAAGAGAACTCAGGGGTGGTAGATGGTAGCCAGGTGCATGGATTCCTGTGTTTTTCTAGGCATTTTCAGTATTGAGATGTTAAGCATCTTTTGTTTTTTTGTGGTTAATTGGGTTTTTTGTTGTTGGTGGTGGTTTTTTTTTTTTGTTTTGTTTTGTTTTTGTTTTTTTTGCTTGTGTCAAATTTCCAAGAAGTGACTCAACTTTCATATGCAGGCGTATTTCAAACTGCATATAGTATCAGAATAAGATATCATAATACTTTGCTCACTCCAGGGCAACAACAGTCAACTTTGGATGCCTTGGAATAGCTGCCCAGTGATTAAGTTGAGGACTGTGGGAGGAGCCACCTGGGAATGAGAAGGCGGGGCCTCTGTCGCACTTGTCTTAGTTACTCTGCTCATGTGTAAATGGCTTCACCCTGAGTGAGGCAGGCGGAGCTGGGCTTTGGATTTCTTCAAGACAATATGGCTTAGCCCTGTGTCTGTGATCTCTGGACAGCATGCTAGCAGTGATGGGCCCCACTTCTTTAAAGCAGCCCTAATAAGTTAATTTATAAACAGCTTTAATGGCATGGGAGGCTGAAAACTCATAATTTCCCTAAACAATAGCCAAGAGTTCTGACATTACAGCTTTCCAACTGCAGTGCATATCTCAGGGGATGGTGTCAACAGCCATCTCACAGCGAAGGTGTCTACTTCCGACACTGAACGTGAAGGGTGTAAGACCTGACTCATGCCTTTCCCCGGTGGCTTTGGCGATGTCTACAGCATTTAGTAAAATTGCAGAATAATCTCAGGTAGGAATGGAGAGTAAGAGACAAAGAACTATAATAAACAACTGAAATGCAGGTTTTGGTGAATTGTTAAGACTATGGAAAACTTACAAAATTTCTCCAAGCCCCATTTTCTGTCCTATAAAATCAGAGCATACCTACATTAAGGTATTGTACTAAAATTTTAAGTTACATTTCGTGTGTGTGTGTGTGTGTGTGTGTGTGTGTGTGTGTGTGTGTGTGTGTATGACTTAGAATGCTGGTTTCAGTGCAAGGTAAAAATTTACATGGAAATTACTGTATTGTTGCTAAGTTTTCAGTGGTCAGGGGGCAGAGGAGAGAGGGTAATTCTATTGAATCTGGTCATCTGGCATAGGTTCATCCTATGAGATGGTGAGGGATTGATTGGAGAATGCCTTAAAACTCCTTAAGAGAAGAAAAATCAGCTAGATAAGCTTGAGGAAAAACTAATAGGAGAGTGGTCGATTCCATGTAGAGCCAAAACGGTCCTCAAGATTGGAGCCAGCATGGAAGCCGAGTTGGGAACAGTGCTCTGTAGTAGGATTGATGTCGACAGAGCCATGTCCACATGGGCAGGTGATTCACTGGGTTTTTATCAGCCTGTACTTTTCACCAAGTACAGTTTGGTTTGTTCAAGTGTACACTTTGACGGTGCTTGATAATTACACACACTTGTGTGGTGCCCTGTCCTCACATCATATAATTAGGACATAGAACATTTCTGCCCACAGGAGAAATCCTTTTCATCCCCTTCCCACCATTGTTGTTATTTAACAAGTTTCCATCATACAATTTTGCCAATGAAGACTCAGGAGCCAGCTGCTGGGGTGAAAGCCTGCTAGCTCAGAGGCAGAGAAAGCACCCAGCTGACCTTCCTCCTCAGCCGACACTCCAGAACAAATGCTCTCTCTCCTGCCTTCTCTAAAAAGGTCCTTCAAACTGAATGTCCCTCCCTTCTACTTCCTATGGATCTCTTTGTCCATCTTTCTGACTCCCTCTTACTCTGTATGGTTTCTTTTTCCTTAATAATCCTATGTTCACTTCTTGTCAACTGATTGCTTGCTCTGCCCCTTAACCTATGGTTGACTTTATTCAATCTTATTGACAACGAACAGAAAGCTTTCAGAGTAAAGGTGTGTGCTAAGGCTGAGCCATTCAAGTAAACACGGGTTTTTCCAGTAAATAATATAATTTTGGGGTTCAGAGTGTGATCAACTATTCTGCAACCCACACTGGAGAAAGTTCGCTCTAATTTTCAACACCACAGTTTTACCTGGCTGTGTACTTTATACTCAGTTACTCCTTGTTGACATTTGTGTGTCTCAAGTCTTTTATTCAGGATTTATAATTTTTTACATTTAACTATTTTGTGGGTGTAGGGATGTGCAGATGCTATGGCAAATGTGCGTGCATCTCAAAGGACAACTTGCAGGTGTCTGCTTTCTCCTTTCTCCATGTGGGTTTCAAGTTGTCAGGTTTGACACGAAGTCTTTTACCTGCTGAGCCATCTCACCAGCCCCAGACACCTGCTTCTAAGATCATTCATAATATCAGATGTGCTAAGGGTTTATTTCTTCCTACTGCTGAGTGCTGTTTTTATGTGGTATTTGTCTGTTCTCCTCGGATGGGCTTTTGGGCTCCCAGTTTGTTACTCTCATGAATAGGCATACTCTGAACAGTCATGAGTAAGTCTCTGTACATGTTTCACTTCTCATGGGGTAACCTTCAAAAGTACCCTAAACTGAAGCATGGGACACCCTCTCTCTGTGTTTGACTAGTCGCTGAATGTGACCTGCCTTGGGTGAGGCAGGTGGTTTTTGAGGAGCGAAACATCTGGAGACAGAGACTTGGATTTGGGACACAGTAGCCACTACCTGCAAAGCTGGTGATGAGGGTCTTATTCTAAAGCAGACCTAGTGGAGCACCACAGTGTCCACTAAACCACTGAAGCTCATTCTCCGGGCCAGGCTCCTGCCCATGTCCCCATTTATGGCTGTGTTCTGCCTCACCCTTGTTTTTGTGTAGAAGGTGAGTTAGCTGTGGGAAGGACGTCATTTTGTGCATCAAGACCCTCAACTGCGGCAGCACCAGTTTGTGGACTTGCCTTTCCCTGTTGAATTCCTGGGAACCTTTGTAGAAAATCAATTTGCCACACATGCACGGACCTATTTTTGGCTCCATTCTATTTCATTGATCTATTTATCCTCATGTGAAGCAGTTTTGAACAAAATCTGGCAGAAACATTGTAACCCCTTATAGTCAGGAAGGTAATTTGCTAGCTTAAGAAATAAGGAAGGTAGCATCTAGCTTATAGTTCATTGTATAGGCAGATGATAATGGATTCTAATAGTTAAAACCCAAGGTCAATTGGATAACGTATGCTCAGAATCAGTAGGGCTGTTACAAGCAACCTCTGAAATCTCAGTGGCTTAGCCCAGCAGAATTTTCTTTCTTATTAGCATCACTGCCTGATATGACATATTCTGTAAGCAATATCTCTGACACCTTGGCTGTTTTCCTCTTGTATGCATTCCATCTAGTTATAGAGTGAGAAATAAGCTTAAATACATGTTTGTCTGGACTGGCGATATTAATGTCGGTTACCTGTCTACTGCCCTATCAAATAACCCACAGGGCTGGCAAATAATAGTTTCTGACAAACCTAAGCACAGTCCCTGCCACAGCTGAGCCCAGGAAGAATCATAACAGGAAGAGTTAGAATTCAGTAGCTCTCACTGGGCTTTGAACCTCAGTGTCAGGTGTGTGGGCTCTAGCACTAGATCGCTCCAGGTTCAGCCATCACTCCCTCCTCTCACAGGAGGAAAATGGAGCCTTCAGAGTAATGCCTGTGATAGAATAAGCACCGGATAATGTTTCTGCTGGCCACAGAGAAGGCTGTAGGCATTGATGTGCAGGAGCCAGTCCAGCCAGACTCCCCTCACTGTAGTCAGCACCTTCTTCTCAGCCTCTTGGAAGACTTGGAAGGGAACTGCACGCCAGAATTCAAACAGCTCATTCTTCTCACCTCCTGCCCCTGCACTCACACTGCTTTAAACAAAGCTTCCTGGGAAAAGCACTGATGGGTGATCAGAGTCTTTATGAGGCAGAAACGTTTCCCCATGCCTTAGCATCTAGGGTTGGAAGAAACCTGAGGTGTTCTCTTCATCTTTGACAGAGCTGCTTTCCAGTAAATTCCAACAAGAAACTAGTTCATTAAACAAGAAAAAAAAGGCAGAGGGAATCTGATGTTTCCTGATGGAATAAACCCAAAAGGTGCCTGTATGTTTTCACTCACTATTGCTAGGCCTAGGAAGGAGATATTATGTCCTAATATCACATTTGATCTAGGTGCAAGGCATGGTAAGTTTTCTTTTCCTCACTGTAAGTCATTGGAGACAACTTTGCATCTCTGGGTGTCTACTTGTCTACACTTACAGAAAATAGTGTGCACAGAGAAATTTCTCAGGCATCAGTTAGGATACCACTTTGTAGTCTCAGACATCAGAAAACTATTTTCAAGGCATTGAGAGGTTGCACGCATAACATTTAGGAATAAACCAGGACATGACCCTCGGCTATTAGACATACGGCTGCTCTTCCTTATGCTGTAGGAGGAGAGAAAGTGAATGGCTGTGTTGGGAATGGGACCAGAATGGGACTGGGCATTACAGTATGTTTAATGTTGATGTTTAACACCTGAGGGAAAGAAGCTGTTCGCTACTGTTCTCTCAGCAGAGTCCTGACACTGATTCCAGATATCCTGACATGGAGGATCTCATCTCTGTTGCTCTTTACCCAACTGGAAGCCAATAATGGAATAATAGGTCAAGAAAGATGGAAGTGAAGTTAAGTCAGGGAGGTCAGCTCTGACTTCTCAATCAGTGGCTTCTCTCCTTGGAGACACCCTGGGAATGGGCTCCTAGGGCTGTGGGCTTACAAAGGGGTCTGACCACAAACCTGCTCTTAGAGGCAGGAAATGGGATCAGTGGAATGGGGCAGTTAAGTAAATGCTTATTACTTGCTCCAGGGAAATCCTTACAACATTCTATTTTAAGGCACTTTTCTGGCAGGGGACATTTATCTTTGAGTGGCTTCTAAAGTTCTTTTAGCCCTAGGAAGGCTGAACTGGAGATGGCTGAGTTATTAGCTACTAGGGTGATAAGCACTGTAGAATTTTCGAGGGAGAAGGCTAAAGATAGAAAAGTCCAGAAGCAGTTCTTATTATCAGAATGCCATGAGGTGGCTCACATTACTTGGGCTTCATTTGCCTTCTAAATATAGTTGGCCATATTTACCCATATTGCCAAGCTGTGCCCTGAGTGATACTTTTCAGCTGGTAAGGGCTACATGGTATTCCTCTGGTATGTGGGCATTCTTTTGAAGCCCAGGAAGCAGCACATGTACACTTAAGCCTAGTCATATACAAAGCTCCAGAAAATGTGTCTTACTTCTGAAGCTTCTTCAGTTCTTAGAATCCTGGTCATTATCACAATAAGGAAGCCATTGCAGCACAAAATTTAATAAGGCTATATTTTAAAGAAGATTAATAATGGTTTCTCAATTTTGTACTATTCAGCTATGATTTTGATTGTTAAGGTATGTGGCTGTACCTTTACATTTTATAAGTATCAGTGATTGCCTGAATGTTCACATTTATGTCTTCTATTGAGTAGAACACCTTCTCAGAGCTGTACCTTGGCAGAATTCCCATTAAAAGCTCAACAGGGGCTTACTGTTACCAGAAGGAGGGAGGCCAAGATTCCTTGGCTTGTCTTCATTTTGTTCCAATTTTACACCTTCTTCCTAATCAGCTTAAAATGTTGGACAGACAACATTTCAGAAATGCCTAAGACATATGTACCATAGGTAAGCAGAGTAGAGAAGTGGTCTCTTTGGGGCTGCTATGCTAGGAAGCAGCTCCAGAGGCACTGGAAAGGAAATTGGTGTGAAGTCAAGGACTTTGACTACTGTGCGTCACCAGTGTCCAGAACAGTGAGTGTTCAAGACACATTGCCTGAATTAGTTCATGAAGGGGCACACACATCATCAGAATTTTCTCTTTCCTTCTATTTTTTGAGATAATACAAGTACATCATTTCTCTGTTCACTTTCCTCTCTCAAAAGTCCTCCCACGTACCCCTCCTGCTTGTTTTCAAATTCATTTGGGCTTCTGTGCCATTGTTATTAGATGTACATATGTCTATGCATATACACATGTATTCCTAAGTGTAGCCTATTTAATCTGTAAAATGTGACTCATATGTATGTTTTTTCTTGTAACCAACTTAACGGTGTGCTCATCCCCTAATTGAAACTTCTTGTCACCTCCTCTGCAAACTTCTGCTTTCCTTTTGCTGCCCCAGGCTGAGGGCCAAAATTCTCTACTCCAGGTAATTGTTAAAGACTTCATCCTATCTTGACCATTCCACTCAGTTTAATTCTTCAGATTGAATTCAGTCATGTCATACCTTGAAATTGCTCCTGATGGCCCCAGGTATTGTCAGACTCTTCTCTTTGGCCTCTCTGCAGCACAAATGGCTCGCTTAACTCATTCTGCCTTTAACTGGGATTTCTATCCCTGAGCATGTTCTGTTCGTCAGTCACTTTACCATCTGTTTGTGAGTGTTCTGTTCATTGGTTGTCCCATTCCTCAACCCCAAGAGTCTCCATTACATATCTTAGCTATATTCTTGCCCCCTTACCTTGTCCTATCTTAAATGCTGTTATAATGTCATGCATGCTAGAGACGGTGGAAACAGTATAACACAGAAGTCAAGGATATTCGATAGAGGAACTTTAAAACTACACTGAAATTCAAATGCTTTTAAAAGGTGAACAAGAGATGGCCTCAGCATAACGTGGGCATTGAAGCAGATGCAACTTAGAAGGGGGTCGTTTTGGGAAAGCTACAGGTGGAGACGTGAGATGGAGAAAAGGGTGGAGGCAGCAGCAGGATCATAATGGACTGACTAACTGAACTTAGGTATTTAAGCATGGTCCCACATGCATCGGATTTCTGTTTCAGAATGCTAAGGACAAAAGGCAACGTAAATTTCAACAGGAATGCTAATTGAATGTCTTATGTTACAGTTAAATACTATGCAGAAGAACGAACTAGATCTGCCTATGATGCTCTCTTCATAAATTAGGTAAAAGGCATTTATAGAAGATAGTATACATAATGTAATATGTATGATTACATAGCATATATTCATGAACTATTGTGATATTGTTAATAAGATTCCTAGGGGCAAGGGAAAATATTAGTTTAATGAAAATAAGTATTCTATTTCAGTGGTGGGGCTCTTCTGTCTTCTGTAAGTATTTAAACTTTTAAAACGTGTCTATATTACTTTGACTTTAAAAATGTTTCACTTGCACTTAACCCTAACTGAGACATCTTTATAACCCTCCACCTCCTCTTTGCCCAAAACTCAGGACATTCTGGGGAAGAGGGGGCAGAAAGAATGTAAGAGCGGGAAGATGGGAACACTACCACAAGATGCTGTCTCCTGGTCGTGGCATGGCTGCTGCAGCCAGGAACTCAAAGCAGCCTGGGTGGCCTGCACAGGATCAAGCCAGTCATCCTTCCAACAGGGACGGGAAGGAGCTCATGAAGCCCCGCCCCTGAAGGAGAAGCTCTTGGCGGTAGATGGTGACTAGGGTAGTCAGTTTTGTTTGGGGCTCTGATCAGTGATAGCTTTTCCATTTTCCAATGGATGACCCATGCCTATGTGCGCATCACTAATCTGACTCTATGGATCATTTGGAGAGGTGAGGTGAAGGGCATGTGGGGTGAATAAGATAAATAAATACTTTATTAATGTATAATATTATCAAGTAACAAGGATATTATTTATTTATTTCATTTTACTTTAAAATGACAAGGTTAGGGAAGGGCTAGATGGGAAGATGGAAGTCAGAGGGAACGGAAGAGTCTGAGAGGATAATCGAAGATATGGTCACCATGTGTTATATGCAAGTAGGAACTGTTAAAGATACGGCAGGTAAAAATAAGAGATCTTCGTAACTTAGAATTACTTGGCGTCCCTGAAAAAGCTTAGGTAGGGAAAAACATAATCTCAGTTCAAACGGATTATTGGGCCATCGTGAAGGAAAAGAGACAGACGTACCTAGAGGAGTCAGACGCACTGGGAGGCTTTCAGAGGCCGTCCAGGACCCCCGGGGAGAGGTGGGAGAGTTGCATCATGAGACTCGGGATCAATTCAGACTGGAGAAATGAAGTACAAGTGTGTCTGTTGGGGTATGAGGACACAGATGCGGGAAAGTGGGCGTCTGCTGCATGTCCAACACATTAACATTTGTGTGCTAACTAGCTGTGAGATGCTGCTGTCCACAGTGGGGAAAGTGCAGCTTGGGAGCTAGAAGAAAGATTGGTGCTTGGTCACATTTATGTAATTCATATTTTTTAAGAGGACTTCTGATTCTTTGAAGAATTGTTTTCTGGGTTTCATACTCATCAACATGAGCTAATACCTGGAATTTTCATGGAATCCGCAGCATGAAGACTTAGACTCCGAAGCTGCCTTTCAAACCAGAGAGATCCAACTTAGTGCTTAGTGTGGTTATCCGAGGGAGAAACAAAAGTGTGATTTTCGCATATGCTGCCTGCATCTGATAGGGAGGTAAGGTTTCATTTCCTAGATCCCAAATAAAGGTTTTTCTTGGAGAATTTTGTTGCAGACTGAGATGTAGTTTTGGGCCTCAGTGGACAAAGATGCAGACTTCATATCGTCTTTATCGAGGATTCAGAGAGCAACTGAGATGGCCTGAGGTGAAGGGAGGGGTGATTGGTTCAGGAGATAATGCCAGTCACCCACTTCAGGATAATTTCTGAGATTCCCTGGTAGCAATTTTATTTTGTGAAGGAGAATTGAGTCAGACATACCTGCTTGTATTGTTAATTTTTAGCTGATAAGTGAAAGTGTGCAGAGTAACATGTTGCTACAAACCATGGGATCCCTAAACGTGTCTAAGCAATGTTCCTTATTTACCATATTTTTGCATTATTTATCTTTTTGTGATGAGAACATTTAAAACCATCTATTCTTTATCAGATTTTGTTAACGTTGTGTGTTGTTGTCAGTCACAATTGCTATACTGTACACTAGATCCCTCCCCCTCCAATCTTTCTGGCTAGCTCCACTTCTGTATGCTTTGACTAGCATTTCCCTAGACCGAGACCTTGACTCCATTTGGTTAGACTAATGGTTTCCCAAAGGTTGATGTGAGTTGGTGCAGAATTTCTCTAAGGTTGCATCCTAAGTACTTCAGAGCTCAGAAAAAAAAACATGCTTGAAAGCAGAAGATAACTCTGGGAAGAGATTACAATATGGCTGAAGAAACCATAGGCCTTAGATGCCTCCCAAAGTCCTGAAGAAGCAAACTAAACAGGGTCCTAGGGAATTTGGTGTAGAAGCAGCCACTGAGCTCAGTCCCTCTTCTTCCCTACTCTTCCATCTACACTAAGGATCATTTATTTTCTCAGCTCACACAGTACTTACCACTTCATTCACCAGGAGATGGCTCATCACTGGCTAATAAGTGCTTATTGATCACTGCTGGGCCTCTTGGCAGAATGAATTAAAGCCAGGTCCTTCCACACTCCGTGGTAATTTCTCTGCTATCCACAGTGACAGGGGCACACGGTCAAGTGCTAGATCGCACTCCAGCTTAACTGATTGTTTGCATATGGGCGATTAGATATAAGATTGAAGCTCCCTTTTCCCTGTAGCTGCCTTTACCATTACATGCTGTGAGGAGACTGGTTCTGTTGTTCTTTGAGACAAGGTGTCATGTGTTCCAGGTTAACAGCTCACTATGTAGCTGAGGATGACTTCAAACTTCTGATTCTCTGGCTTTCTCCTCCCAAGTGCTGGTATACACATCTACCACCACACACTACTGAGTTAGGGGAGCAGCTTTAAATTCTAAACAGGGACGTGAAATGATTTGATTACTGTGGCCAGGAATGACTTGCTTCTTTCTTGTGGAGTCTTTGAACACCAATATGTCTTTTTTTTTCACCTCCCTAATAATAACAATGCAAACAGTACTCCAAGAAAATAGATTAGTATTTCTTTAATCCCACTGCATGTAAAGCAGAGGAAGGTCTAGCTCTGTGAGTTCAAAACCTGCCTAGTCTCCATGGCTAGTTCCAGGCCTCATAGTGAGATCCTATCTTAAAACAAAGAAAATATAATTTTCTCTAATTTAAAATACTAGAATTATTTTAGAACGAAAATTTATGTTCTATGTGAATTTATCTTGTTGGTAGCATTTTATTCATGGAACCTGGAATTCATCTTGCCTAACACTACCTCTCTTGGCATCTTTTATAATTTTCAAAATATATTTAGATTAAGAAGAACTGCTCTCCACCAGTGGAAGGGAAGCCCTTGGTCCTGCTAAGACTGAACCCCCAGTGAACGTGATTGTTGGGGGGAGGGCGGTAATGGGAGGAGGATGGGAAGGGGAACACCCATATAGAAGGGGACGGGGAGGGGTTAGGGGGATGTTGGCTAGGAAACCGGGAAAGGGAATAGCAATCGAAATGTAAATAAGAAATACTCAAGTTAATAAAGAAAAAAAAAAAAGAAGAAGAACTGCTCTCTGCAGTTTCTTTAACCCATTGTATGTTTCATTTTCTGTCATAATTCAGACCATCCAAATAAAACAACTTGACAGATGTCAGTGAGGACATACCTTGGTGAAAAATTCATATATTATAACATGTGGTGGTAATATGGTAAAATTATAATATTATAATATCATATCACTAAAACCCAATTCGAAAGACACTGGCTTGACCTGGCTCACTCAAATCTACTAGGACCCTGGCGATGGCGGAATCCCAGGACCACCACTCCAGTTCCCAGACCAGTTTTTCCTCCTTCAGAGCAATCATCATTGTTCTAGGTGTACAGGCCAGATTGGAACTATAACCACTGTTGTGCTGTTGTGCTATTTATTTAATCTCAGTTGAGGGTTTCTACCATGCCTTTGACCATTGAGTTCTCAGATAAAAGACACAAAAACCTTCATATTTATCATAAGCCTTTAAAACACCAGAACTGGGCAGATGTCTAGCCTTTGTGCTATTAGGTCTACTTCCCTGCCGATAGCCTCAAGATATGACTAGCCATGTTCTGCCTGGGCTGCTCTTACTCCAACTGGCCAGCCCCCCATCGCCATGTTTTCATGATTCACCTACCCAATGCACCTTCTCTTCTTCGCACTTTCTTTTTTTCCCTCTTCTCATGATTCTGCCTCAGATCCCATTCCTGGGCACTGGACCTCTGCCTCCCTCTTTCCTGCCCAGCTCTAGGCTGTCAGACTCGTTATTCAACCTATAGTTTTAAATTACAGACCAAGGTCTCTGTGGATTCTCTCATCCCTAGGGGCAACCAGCCTTTGCAGGCCAGTGTTTAGCATTACAATGTATAGCAAAAGACCAAGCCTCAGCATTCTGCAGCCTGCTTCAACTTGCAAGTTTCAAGCTTATTAATAGCACACACAGAGGTAGAAAGCACTGAGCACCACAGATATACATGGTTGTCCTAATCCTTTAAAATAACATACCTACCAAGAGAGTATTCTGTCTCTCCCTAGACACTTATAAACTCCATTCAGTTTTCTCTTTCTATGAATTTGACCAAGATATGTCATACTAGTGGAATCATACAGTATTCTTGTTATGAACTCCCTAACTTTCCTGTTTATAATTTCTCAGGGTTCATTTATGTTCTAGCCTATGTCAAGACTTTCTCCTTTAAGGCACAGTAATATTCCATGATGTCATACACTGTTTTGCTTATTAATCCACAGATGAACCTTTGCATTGCTTTGGCCTTCCGGCTGCAAATGATGTTTCTTAGCTTGGCTGTACAGATACCTGTCAAGATCCTGCTTTCAATTCTCTGTGTTTATACACAGAAGTAGAATGCTTAGACCATATTAAAAGTGTTATTTTTGCTTTTCCAAAAACCTCATTCTTTTTCACAGAAGGCTTACTATATCCTCTTTTGACTAAGCATTCATCTGTCATAATTATCAACATTATCATAAATATCAGGTGGACTCATGTTGTTGTCTACAGTAGACACCTTAACAAGTATGAGTCCCCTCTCAGCTTTGTGTTGTTTAATTCTTAAGGACGCATTATTGAAGATCATCATATATTTAAAAAGTGCAAAATGAATGGATGGAAAAATCAGTCTCATGGAAAGCAAATATAAATCAGGAAATAGACCTTTTACTGTTCAGGATCTTGGAAACAGAAGACTAGTTATTCAATACACAAACAACATACTTTATAACAAGAATAAAATAGAACAAAATGCTTACCAGGTCTGAGGATGCCACCAGTCATGCAGCTCATGTGTAGCATCAACCACAGCCCTGTCTATGATCCACAGCACCACAAGACACAAAAAAGTAAAATTAAAAATACTGTTGAAATCTTTAAAAGGATGACAGAGAGGAAAATAATGCTGAGACAATCTCTTATAAACACAGAATAGATGTATACAGAGACAGAAAGCGTGATCTAGGAGATCAGGAAAAACAGAAGACAAACACAAACATTTTGAAATTATTTTCAAAAACTTAAAATTAAGATTGAAGACCTAGCACAGATAAATAAAACATGCTCTACACATTACACAGTGTAGCACAGAGCCTAACAGATATACGTGGTTGTTCCAATCTTTTAAAATAACATACCTACTGAGAGATTCTTATTTTAAAAGTTCCAGGTGGAAAGCCTTATGAGTTTGGTAAAGAAAAAACCAACAAAGCTAACCACACAAACATGAAAGCAGGCTGACCACAAAGGAACAATGATCATAGCAACAGGACGCAGCATATTCATAGAGCAGATGGGAAGTTTTTAATGTGAATCTGACTTTCATGTTTTCGTGTTTTATATTTCTCTGCTCAGCAAAACTATCAAGGTTGAATGAAAATATAGAGAATAACAGATATTTTCTAATAGGAAGGAGAAGGGAAGAGTGGGATAGCAGAAATAATTTCAAGCCCAAATAGCAATGTAGGAAAACCCTAGGATGACAGCCAGAATGTGCTAACAATTAGTCATGATCGAAACAGAAGAATGCCTTGGAGAGAGGTGTGAGGGAATAAAAACAGGTGGGGGAAAGAGTCCACAAGCACATCACTACTTACAAGTGTTTAAATATTACAGGGAAGCAAAAAGACACATCAAACAAACAAGCAAAGAAAAAGCGAAAGGCAACTAGAAATTTTAGGAAAAGTAAAATCTACACAAGACAGAAAGATAGATGTACTTTCTGGGTTTAAGAATGAATTGAACACCAGTTGTAGAGAAACCATGATATAGACACTATTTACTGATGTATCTTTTATAATTAACCTTCTATATGCATGAAAGGCAGATGTAGGTATAGAATAACAGGTAGATAATATCAGCATTTACATTATATGGTGAACAATAAGATTAAAATCAAGGAAGAGAATAGCAACCACTCATTTTCACATACGAACACTTAAAAGAATTTTACATGTACAAGATAGAAGAAATTAGAGTTTAAGGATGTTACTAACAGCAACGGAATCAAAGTTTAGAAGACATTTAAGTAAAAGTGGGCGCTACTAAATGGCAGCGGCTGTGCTCTTAAAGCCAGGGACTGCCACTTTTCACTCTGTCTTGTCTTTACTATTTGATTTTTTTAGCAGTGGCTGTAGGTTCCTTTGATTAAAATGAAGAATTAATAGGCACAAACTTAGATTTAAACTGCATTCTGTACGCCAAGTAATGCGATAGAGCGATGATTTGTGACATTTACAGAGAAATAGAGTGGCCTCAGTCTGTGAATAATGATGTACACTATTGTCATAAGTTTACAAAAGTGTGTTTAATATGGACAGAGACTAAGATAAGAGGAAGATAATGTAGGCTTTGATGGAAATTTGTAAATGATAGGTTTTGCAAATTGTAACATTTTCTGTATTGCTTTCTTAGGGTTAGGATAGGGTTAGCATTATGGTTTATTATTAGATGCAACTTTTTTATATTTGGAGATATTTGTGAAAATTCAATGCGGCAGAGAATGACAAAAGCAAGTGACATCTGATAAATATGTTACTCTCGCTACAACAGAAAATATGAAGAGATCATGCTGATATGTTTCAGAGTTGTCTCATTTTAGAGATGTAAATTATTTACTGAAAGGATGGTATATGTGTATAAAGAATGACTTCTGTCATTGGATGAGTTGGCTTTGCTGCTACTGAACTGCACATTTGTTCCAACCATGGTCTTGATGTTGCACGATGAAATAGATGAATTTTCAATTTTTAATCTGCTTTTCAGAGAAAAATCAATCCATAATGTCCCATTCACATCGTTCATTTGAGACAGATAAAGTAAGCATTTAGGTTGACCTAGTCCTTGAGTTGACCCCAGACAGGCTTTAATATCTGCCCACTGGTGGTCTTACTACAATACTCGAGCAACTTAACATTAGTGTTTCTCAACAACTCAGGACTAAACTATGGTAAGAGTGTTTCTGTAAGACTACAGGTTAAATTGCTTACCTTTTTCTGTCAATAACATGATGCTGAAAATGGGGGAGAGTTTGTCTCATAATCATGGAGTGCTTGTTGTGTATGACAGAACACAGCTTCAATGCTGCCATCTTTTACATTTATTTTTATCAATCGTATTACATGATTTATTCCTTTTTATTGAAAAAACTTTTAATAAATATAATTTGGCCAGGCAGTGGTAGCACATGCCTTTAATCTCAGCACTTGGGAGGCAGAGGCAAGAAGTTCGCTGTGAGTTCGAGGTTCTACAAAGCAAGTTCCAGGATAGCTAGAGTTACAGAGAGAAACCCTGTCTCACCACCCCCAACCCAAATACAACTCATAAAATATATTTTGATCACAGTTACCCTCCCTCATCTCCTCCCAGATCTTCCCCACCTCCCCATTCACTCAACTCCATATTTTCTTTCTCTATTTAGAAAACAAACAGGTAAATATCTTTAAAAGAATAGATTTGAGGTGTTGGCCATTGACTGATATCTGATGCTCTGTAATCAACCCAGTCACATATTGGACTTAGTCCGATGTGTTCCACATGGTACACACTGATTTATATCAAACCCATGATTGCGTCTGAGGATCTGAAAGAATGATTCTTGCTAGGCAGGGGGTGCTACGTGAGCACATCAAAGTATAAACCTCAGATATGAGACAGTTATGAGATCTTTGGCAGCAAACTGCATATGAGATTGAATTTACCATCCAGCCATGTATATGTGTGTGGTTACATGTCTGTATAACTTCTATGCTTCAAGTACAACTCTGGGCTGAGTCTTGTCAGTCTCCAAGGTAAAGGTGGTTTCTGAACCCTGAGAAACAGTAGGGAGTAGGCGAGTCATGCCTCCTCACATTCTTCCATCTACACTCTGGTAAAATCAGTTCTCAGAGTGGTTCTCAGACATGGATGAGTAAAGTAGTAAAAGTATTGAGTTTTTCTTGAACTACCAACTGAAACCACAGAGCCCTTGTATCTTCCTCAGGGTCCTTTGCTCAGTTTGATCATGTGTAGAGAATGGAAGAGATAAAGGATTCTTGCATAATTATCATGTCAAATTTGTCTTCAGTGTGCAGAACGGTATCCTGAAGCCCCAGGACCTTCATTCATGCTCTTTCCACTGCCCAAGACAACTTACACCTACCCAACTTTTGCCTATGACCAAAAGCTGTTTCCTAACAGAAATCTTTCTGAAGCCAGGAAAGGTCTCCTCTTAAAATTTTTTGGTTGTATTCTTTATTTTTGCTTTCTAAAATATATCAATTAGATTCTTGCATTCTTGATGTCAGTCTCTTCTTCTAGACATAATTTAGTGAAAAAAGAATGGTGTATAATTTGTTGACTGTTGTGGCCATAGAAATTGGTTTGTGACCAGGTACATAATGAGCCTATGGTATAAGCCTTTATTAGATAAAACAATGATAAAATTATGTCTTGGTGTAATTGTTAGGTATTTTTTCACCTTGCATCATGTGTAACTGCCATAACATGGGTTTACCAAAAGCACAGCTTAGCATAAGGTTGAAATACATGTTGTTTACCTGGGTAGTGATCCAGCATGCACTTAGTAAGGAGAAATGAGGCAGAGAAGGGGAGGAAGCCAGTCATGGGGGAATGAATAGCAGGATGTAGGCAACAAGGACTCTGCTCAGAACCCTGCTCAGAGCCTCTGGGGGACTGTGTACAGCATACTTCTGAGTTGTTCTAACTGATGGGTGAAGCATTGGGCTTTTACTCCCTGATTCTTTCCATTTTGTTTGAAGGCTACTCCTTGGGCCATTAATTCCCTAGCACTCCCAGCCTTTCCCACTTGAGAACCAAGCAGGCTCCTGTATGGGAAGAGCCCTGTGAGCAAGGGAGCCCCTGATACAAAGGCACTAGTTTCTACTGAGGTGTGGTTGAAGGGACATTAGTGGGCAGTGCAGTCACTGCTCTGTCCAGAAAGCCAACTGAATGATGCTGAAGCAGGGAGAAATTATTCTTACATGCTGAGAAGATAGGAAGAAAACAGAGCTCAGTAGTTGTTAGTGCACCTCAAATATATTGCAGGCAGTGTGCTAAAGTGCACGAGAAATTAATATACTACAGATTTATAGATGTCACAATAAGCAATTGCACATCAGTTATAGGATTGAATGTGAAGCTTTGAAAACAAGCTCTTTCTGTGGGCCTAGAAGAATAGCTGATGCCATCTGCTCTTTGGTACATGAAGCCATTTCTGTCAGGAGGAATACTATCTACAGAGTCTTTCTTAGGGGTGTTTTGTAATTGCATATTTTTCAGGAAGCAATTTGATGTGTGTATATTAACAGGTTGGGCCTATGTAAGAGCAAGGAAGAGTTAAAGAAGGATAGGAACATCTTAAGGCTGAGAGAAACCTGGGTCCTTTCCAAGCACTACTTATTATCAGAACATCTCCATGCCTCCTGGCCTTCTTCATGGCAATGCTGTTATGCAGACCACAGGAACCAGGCAGAATATATATACATATATATATATCCCAAGAATGCCACACTTTTTACGTCACTTCTGGGAAGAAGATGAGAAAGAGTCACACAGTAAAAAACAAGAAAAAGGAAATTTTAGAAGTTTGCCATTTGTAGGAAGATAAATCCATTCAAGATGAACACGTGGTTAAAGATGAAGGCATAGAGAATTCAGCAATGTTGGATGTTTGCTTGGCAGAGCCCAGGATTGGGAACTCTCAATTATGGATTTTAGGCTTGACGCTTAGCCAGTTTGGCAAGTTTTCAGAGCCTCTGTTGAATGCTGATACAGAATAGTACACATGAACACTAAGGCAAGCAAACTGACTGTTGCAGGGCCTTGGATGGCAACAGCTTTTGCTGTTGGCTTTCCAAACCCATTTCCAGGGAAAAACGCAGAAGAATGATATATGAGGCACATCATGAGTTGATCCACAATATGATGACTCTGTTAATATATTCCACAGCTTTGTAGATAAATGTCACAAGGTTCTTCTCAGGTGAGGGCATTCAGGAGCAAACTAGTGAGAAGACTGTGTCAGTTCATCCACCTAGTAAAAATCAGAGCCCGAATCAGACATTCTGATTCCAGAAGTCACATCCTTTGCATTAACCTGAATGGTGTAAGTTACCTATCTCCTGTCTTGGAACGTTTTTCCATATTGGGAAGTGTGGAAAGCTAGGTATTTAATGCCACACTGCAGATCCTTCTGTCCAGAGTAAAGCTTGTGTTGATATAATGCCAACTCTGCAACAGTTTAAGACAAGTGGGGAAGAAAGGGAGTAAATGCTTAGAACAAGATTCTTAAGAGACTTTCAAGAACTTCCAAACTTCAACATTGTTTGATTTTTTTTAAATCCCCAAAGAGAGGTGGAGGAATTAAAAAGCAGAGTATGTGGCATGCAGTTCTCTAGGCTCAGTAACGGGGAGGGGGAAGGAGGACAGAGGAGAGATGGGGGAGAATATTTTACATTCCAACCTGTTGTGTAGTTTTAGGTTGGCCCAAATTATAGTAACTTTAATTTTGTCACCTGTGGGGTTAGGAAAGACACCCAATTACTGCATCACCTTTAGTCACAAGTTGTCGCTGTGGCTGTCGAGATAGTTTTTTCCTTCATACAGCTTAGGGTGTTATCTTGAAAAAAGAACTGTAATTTCAGTGCAAGAGTTCCTTTCCCTGTTCTGCAAGACTCATGTCAGGTACCACAGAAACTATCTTCTTTTTCTGAAATGATGAAATACAACACAACTTCTCTAAATATCTGGGAACCTTCTGGGCCAAACATGCATCAATTGTGTTTTTCACAAGTCAAGACAATTTCTCAAGCATGCAGCAGTCAGTTAGGGCAATTACAGGAGAGAGGGAAATTAATTTTAAGATCTAATTCTGAAAAGTGAGTGGAAAACAATTGGAATTTGAAAGGTAGGGAGAACAAGGCAGGTGTGCAGTACAAGTTGCCAGGAATTTTTATATATACCAATATAGGGTATTTTTACCTAACCAATGGGGTTTCTAGGTAACTAGTGTGGTATGATATAAGGCATAGCATTAGCATAGAGACTCTGGAAGCTCCCTGGTTCGTAACCCCTGGAGTAGGAGATAACACGCTATCCAAAGGATCATGATCATCAATGATGGTGATAATCAGTGGTGACCAGTTTTAAAATCAAGACTATGAGAAACCAATGTCCATGCTCACAGCCCAGGACACGACATTTCATGCAATAGACTGAATCTGAGAAGACATTTGTAATGCAAAGGTGTGGGGATTTTTTTGTTTTTGTTTTTCCATCTGCAACCCCTTGAAGCACTGCTACATATGGTAGGTTTTTCTGTTGTTGTTGCTGTTGTGTTTTAAAGTCTGAAACTCAATAATGGAATGATTTAGTCTTTTTAATCTCCACTATCTGCTTCATAACACATTGCACAGAAGTAATTCAACACTGGGAATTTCCGAATGTCAGTCTGGGTTCTGAGATGATGGACAGGTAACCCAGAGAGACAGCAGGCCATAAATTTTGAGCTGGTGATAGAATCTAGCCAGACCCCCTGACTTGACAGTCCTTTAGTGACATGGGCAGGCACTTTGCTAAGTCCTTCCACTGGAGTCCCACGTTTGTCACATGGCCTGGAAATCATATTTAGCTGCTCTGTGAAGTGACAAATCCACTCTTGAGGATCCTGTCTCTTAAATCTTCTCTGATTAGCTACATGATTTATCCGGAGGACCACTTGCCTGGAAAGCAAGTTGTGGTTAGTCCCTCTGTGTCTGCCCCCTCTCCCCTGGCATTAGTAAGTGGATAAGAGACTCATTCACTGGCTATCATTCAGCCACACAGACATTTCTGATTTATGCCCGTGTCTTTTCTGTAGTCACATAGAAATGAGGATGCCATGTGACATGGCCTCCTGCTCTGTCATTGGTTCACTTCACAGTTGTGAGAGCTGGACTCTGACGCAGAGCAGCGTACCCCACTGAAGGATACCCGCACAGGTAGGTTTTCTTTGGTGCGGCATCAATTTAGATAAAGACCCACACAAATATATCCAGTCTATCAGTAGAACATCTCCAAAGCCTGTCAGCATTTTGTGGCCGTTCCTCTTGACTGGCACCCATGCCAAGAGAGTCACATCAGGGCTTCTCCATAGTGGTTCTCTGGCCTATGTGCCCCCTTCCCACACAAAAGTGCCCCACCATGCACAAAAGTTACTCCATGTACCCTTCAGTGAAATAGTACAATATAATCACAAGTCCTCCAGCCCCTAATCTTTTTAGCGGTTGTTAGACTCTTCAAGCCCAAGTAATCACATGACATGACAGGTAACACAAGGATGAAACAGGCCAGTATAGGACTTGGTGGGAGGACAGAGGACTGTGGCAAACTGGAGAACAGGTGGCCCGTCTGCAGAGGACACCTGCTATTCTGCTAAGTCAGTTGTTGCCAAGAAGGAACTGAGAGCAGGGAGTTCCAAGAGAAACTATAAATAAGGATTATTACCCAAAACCTGGTTTTAAATGTTGACAGTAATTTCATGTTATTAAGACCATTGCAAATCGACAAAATGTTCTGTGGATCAGGTAGAACCCTGGGGTGGCATTTCTGACACTTATAAGCAATCTTTCTCTAAGTCTTTGAATCTTTTCAACCTTACCTCTCACCTCTACTTCTCCCTGACTCTCAATACTTTATGGGGGATCTGGTCCTGATTTTAGGCACAGTCAGTGAGGTAACAAAAGACCAGGTAGAGGATCATTTTTGCACCACATTCATGGAGACAGTATGCTCTAGCAAGAGAGATTAGCAAGACTGTTTCCTCCTTCAATCCCATCGCAGGCTTTGCATCCCAGAAGGCTCATGCCTGTGTATGACAACAACCTTGTTGCTGTTCTGCTTTAGGAATGAAACCAGATGTTTTGTGTTGACACTACTAGAATAAGGCAAGGAATAACTTCTACAGAAAATGGAGCCTCTATACATGAGAGAAGGAGACATAACACATTTGATTTTATTAAGTCAAAATTCTATGATATGAATATAAAAATTCTATGATATGAGTATAATAAACTAGTATGTATTAATGCTTTTCCACCATCCCATTGGTAAAATTCTCTATTGGAAAGTCTTTAAGAATGATATCGGTCAACCTAAGTGGCTTATACTTGTAACCCTAGCACTCAGGAGGCTAAGGCAGGAGGATTTCTGTGAGTCTGGGGCTAACTTGTACTACATAGAGAGTTTCAGGATAGTCTGGCCTGTAAAGTACTCTGTTAAATAAATTTAAAAAAGAAAGACTCTGTATAAATTTAAAATGATTTTAAAAAGAATATATGATGCCGACGTTAACAGAAACTGTTGGTGAACTGCCCTTTTAAATGAGATTTTCAGAGTTATGTTTGCTTCTGTGATGTCCCTGGTCAGAGCAATGTATGTCTTCACTGAGAACCTTGTGAGTTTTGGACTACTTAGTGAGTTAAAGGCCAGCTTGCACTGCTGCTCAATTAAACAGAAAAGAAATTCCTGTATATCTGAGTCCAGGGATTAACCAGTTCCCTCCCTGAAAATATAGATACTAAATATGTCTAAAATAGTTTCAATATGCATTAAATGAGAAAAATTCTGTTTATGGATCTTTTTGGAGTTTATTTTCAGAGAGGGATTTCCCCCTATGCTTCTCTCTCCCAGGTAGCTGGGCTTTGGTTGCCCATATCAGAGTGGGCTTGTGTGGTCAGAAATCTGTGGGGCAGGAGAGCAGGGCAGGTCAAGGAGTTGAGAACATGATGAGTATTGAAACTTACAGAGACAGAGCTGTTGAGGTAGGCTTGCTCAAGCAGGAGGATGCAGATGTCTCCAATGGCTTGGGTACCTGGAAACAATGGGGACTGGAAGCTGGCACCTCACAGAGAATGCTAAGAATGAGCCTCCTGGCATATGATGACACTTCTTATTTCCTCAGGCTTAGTTCCTTTGTCACACTTCATGTTAATCCACAATCCTAGCTTTGCCCAAGAATTGGGATTTCCGAGACCACAGCTCCCTCAGAGCAAAAAAGCAAGCAGAAGTTGAAAACCATCAGGATTGGGTCTAAGTCCTGGCATTACAGTGGTGAGGCTGACTCAACATTGTTTCTGCCTGCTAACCAATTTAAGGGCAGCAATTACAGCATTCTCTGTGTTCTGCATTGCCACATTCAGTAAGCAAGCTAATCCAGCTCCAAGTCCGTTCCTGTTAAATGAGAAGATGAACGCTCAGTTGTTCAGGGGCCACCACTGAGTGGTCTGTGCCTTCCAATCCTACAGGGAGGGTGGAGAGTGACAGTAACCGATGTCTAAAGCAAACCTGAACCCTATCCACTGCTACGGATGCAACTATAAATAAAGACAAGGATAGTATGTATACGCAGGTGTGCATATGTCAATCAAACCCTAAATCTTCCCTTTTACTAAACTTCAAAATTTGAGGGCAAATGCAAACTTATATACCATATTAGAATACATGAGAGAACCAAAATAATCCCCTTCTACATCTCTCCTTCCCTCTTCAACCCCTCTCTTTAAGAAAGTTCTATCCTGACTTCTTTCCTTTGGTAAATTGTGCATATGCTGAAACTTATTACGAAGGGTTGTATAGATACTCTTCTATGTCTGTCTTCTTTCATTCGCCCATCTCTTTGTGAGCATCAACCCATGAATGCAGGACTTCACACTAAGGTGACCATGTGGAGATGAGATCTGTCCTGGTTTATGATACTGTCTCAGTGTAATTATTGATGTACATTTTTCACTTCCAAATGCATCCTGATTTGGAAAAACAATGGAGCAACTCACCCTCTTTCTACCAAAGGAAAGAGATACAATCCTCTCTTCCCCCATTTCCTATAGGCTACCATTTTCTGCTTTCTCTTCCCTTCCAGCCTACTCCTTCTGATGGGAGGTGGTTGACTCCATATGACTATGCATTCAAGCCTGGGAGACTGAGAGACCAGAGAAGCTCTAATTGCCCTGATTAAAGATCTATAAAAGATGCAGAAGTGTTTGCTCACTGATGTAAACTCCCTTCAGGAAGACCTTCCCCCTTCACAGTGAGCTGTGTGGAGCACGGTGATGGGGGAAGTTCAGAAAGCACTAGGAGGAGGGTCAGCTTGTTTTGTTTCAAAGAAAAAGTGGCTTCCCTAGTAAGGGCCTTAAGTTGCATGCACAGGTTGTGGCATTGCAAAGGTATCATTCCTCATTCCACAGTTTACGTTTCCTCCCATGCCCTGAATCAGGAAAATATTTGCAAACATACTTTAGCATGCATTTTCTGGTCTTTTATCACTTCTAATCTTTGAACCACTGGGTCTGTGGATCAAAAGGACCTAAGCCAAGGCAGCTTATAGAGGCAAGTTTGAAGGCTGGGATTTGCAAGGCCAGCAGCATGCTCCAGCCAGCCACTGAGACTTGATCCCTCTGAAAGAACTGAAGTTTCCATAACAAGCACTTTCTGGTTACTAGGATATATTAAGGACATTAACAACCCTGGGCCGGTTATAACCTCATGCCCTGCTCTGTGCTATGTGAGATGCACCCCTAGAGAGTCTCATTTGGCAGCAGCCCCTCCATGCTCACTACAGTAAAAAGAGTACTCGATACTTCCCTGTCAGGGTAATATCCTTAAGGGCTGCTGGGTCAAGAAATCTTTTCAGGCTTCCTTCTGAGGATGGAAGTGCTTCATGCTACCTGCATAGGGCATATACACTCATACCCAAAACCCATTCAAATATTCATGTTTTTATTCTATAGCCCTTTACAGGGAAGATGGTACCTTCCTTATCTCCTGCTATGATAAGTGCATTCTATATTGAATAAATATAACCATCTGGTAAAATCCTATAATAGCTTCTTCCTATACATATGGTCAGCTTTATCTCCTTCTCCAGCTGAATACTCCTTACATAGCTACCAAAATAAGGTTACTAAGGGGCAGGTGTGGGGATGCACACCTTCAATTTCAACATAAAGGTGCAAACTACATCAAACAGCAGTGCCATGAAATGCTCACTGAAATCATCCTGTCTCTGGACAGTTAACAGTGGACCCCATGTGGCTCGTGGCAGAGGCAGCAAGGCTGGCACTATCCAGCCACACCTCTCTGTGTTAAGATTGCTGCTGCACACATCTCTGCACCTGACACCGCAGTCAATTTAATGAGTCCTGGCCCCATCATCAGGTATGTGGTTTCGTGCCAACAAATAGCACTGGGCCTATCAAGACTTTACGAATACAAACTTGATATCTAAGCAACAAGTCTTCAAGCTATCTGGAGGAGGCTCTGAGACCTTACTGCCCCAAGCCTCGCTGACATTATTTTAGACTGTGTAGGATCTACGTTGACCATCTTCAAGGCCGGTGCTCAGGTCCATCAAAACTGGATCATTATGTAAAGCTCAAACTGATATTGATAAGTAATAGCAATACCCTGCTTATATTCCACAGTAAATCAGCTAATAACTAGATGTCTGCATTATGTAGGGGAGAGGGGGGATGAAGAATGTTTATCACAGGTAAGGTGTTAAGATTCCTGACAAGTGGGAAAGAAGCAGCAAGCACAGGTTTCACCTGTTCACAAGCTTGACACAACTGTTTCTTGAGCGCCTCTACTATGCTACCCACTGGATTTGCTGCTTGTAAGATGCTTTCTCCATGGTTTCAGACACTGTCCTTTGAGTGCATCAACCACAGACTCGAGCGTGAGTTTATAGTAACTTATCTGCCTTTTCTGAATGATAGTCTTACTGCGTACAAAAGTACCTATGGTCAAGAAAGTGTTTTTAAAGTACGTTCAGAGTTCTGTGCTGCAAACCAGACGCTTCTATTGCTTTTAGCAGCTCCTGCAGAAGATCTTGAATTCTTTACTTCTGCATCAATTACTTTTTTTCTTTTCTTTTTCAACATACTCTTTTATTGATTATTTGGGAGTTTCCCATGATGCAGTCTGATCACATTTACTTCCCCATCTTCACAAGTCTATCCTCCCTTCCTAGAGACCCCTCCCAAAAGAAACAAATTACTACGTCTAATTTGTGTTACCCTTATACTCACTAGAGCATACATATTCAAACTTCCAGTAGCCAGACCCTTAAGGAAAACAGCCCCAACACACACACACACACACACACACACACACACACACACACACACACACACCCCACACCCTCAAAAAGGAACAGTATCTGCTATGTTTTAACAATAACGAAAAGAAACTGTTCTTTCTCTTTCAGAGATTTAGTTCTGATTGAGAGGGCCTGGTGTTAGCTACTCCATTAAAAATTCATTATTATGTAACCTTGTAGCATGAACCTGTAATTCCAATTATATAGACCCTAAAGCAGGCTTGCAAATGAAAGTCCAGTCTAGACAACTTAGGAAGATTTAACCTGAAAATTAGCATAGTTTTAAAAAAAAATTAAGAACAGTGAGTGATTGGCTGGGAGAGCTGGTATGGACATGAATCAAGACTCTGCAAAGAGGTTTGAACCCGGGAACTAATGAAAGAACCTCAGCGTATTGTGTGTTGTGTTGTTGCTGTTTCCTTTTAAACCATGTTAGGGAGCAAATTCAACCAGCACACGGTGTCACTCTTCCCTTTTATGGCTCAGGCCACTATCTCTAATTGGCAAATACTTGAATTCTGTGAAGAAGAGCAGATCTAGACTCTTACCAATAAAATGTGTGCTTACAGTTGCACAGCTAACTCCACTGAATACTAGAAAATGTAGGTACTTGGTTTTGTATTTGTGAGCATCACTTTTAGACATCAAGTGAAGAGGGAATACTTTTAAAGCATCAGCTATATTTCCCTGTAACTTATCTGTGTGGCATACACTATGTAAATAGATACACTCAGTATAAGAATAGATTAGAATTTTTGAGAATTTTTCTTAGTCAACTTGGCAGTTTCAGTACAGAATCACTCTATGCCAAAGCTCTCTGTCGACATGCACAATACATTCTTATTAATGAGTATAATTTTATAAAATGTAAAATGTATCATGCTGCTTTTTATTTCTATGAAGTAAAATGCTATCATTTTTGTCTCCTATTTGTTTCACTAGGTTTTCTATGTGTCCCTGACAAACACTGCTTTTATGTAGACTGTATACCGGTATGTGGACAAATAGACTGATTTCTTCAATTCCTTCAAAATATCTTTATCCCTAGTTGGGCTTGGCCAAGCTTTTGCTTTAAATAAACCTTGGATGGATTCCAGATTAAAGCCAGAGGAAAAATTCTTAGCTAGCTATAATTTCAGAGTAGCTGTTTAAAAAATACGCGCTATTGGCAAAAAAACATATGGAATGGATTGTCAACTCAGAAACAAACAGTTGTCTCCTATAGCCATTTCTTAAAATAGAAACTTACAGCCATTACTTACAACAGCAAGCTATGTAATACTGTGCTTTCAGATTTTTTCTTTTCTTGTTTTGCCTCTCAAGGTGTTTGTGGTGGTGAAATGGTGAGCTTGCATCTGGAATCATGCCTTCCATTAACAGAACCGATGACAGGATGTAAAAATCAAATTATTGCTTGGGCTATACCTTTTTTTGCACTTACCATGGTGACTATAAAGGATGGACCATATTGTTGCTCTCTAGAGGAAGAGTAATTCATGTTGATTGAATATTTACATATTTATGTCCTCGTTTAATCTTTGCAACAGACCTCAGTGGTAAATATTATTTCCTCCTTAAGTACTAAAATTGGTCCTTGAGTTGGTAAGGTTCACCAAGGTCACAAAAACAGGTGTCTCTGACTTGAAACCAAGCTTCCTTCCTAAAACAAAGTTTGTTCAGTTTGTCTCCATTCTGTTATCGCAGATCAATCCTTCACCTCTTTCACTCCTTCCCAACTTTGAGTTCATTTTTCTGGTATTTTAAATAACCTACCGAATCAAATTTGTGTTGCCTGCATACACATGTCATTCCAGTTCGTGACATGGATTCTGTGCCTCAGATTTAGGACCTCGTGTCCCACACCAAGTACTTTACTGACTGAGCTAACTCCATAGCCTCACTGTAATAATATCTTAATGTGCATGGGATATAGACTAAGTCTTTGATAAAGGTATAAATAGGGCTGAAATTAATTTGCTATTTGAAAGCTATACACCAGAATACTTACCTTAATATTTATAAGCACCATATATGATTATTATACTAATATTAATTCATAAAATGAGTAGAGCAGCAGTTATTCCTTAACTTTTGCTAGTCCCCAGTAACCACACAGAGAACCCAAAATTTATTTCAAGCTGCACCTCAATAGCTGAACAGTTAAATGATCTTTCTTAGTCTCTAAACTAATCTGGCTACCTCCCAGCTGTGATCCCAAATACTTGCATATTATTAATGATCTGGCTCTTTGGACTTCAGGTGTGTCTCTGTAATCTCTCTCCATATCCCTTCCTCATTGCTTCAATTTCTCCATCCTCCTCGCTGATCTGAAACTGTCTCTCTCTCATTCTCTCTCCCTCCCCCTTCCTCCCTCCCTCCTTCCTTTCCTCCTTTCTTCTCTTTCTCTCTCCCTCCCTCTCCCTCCTCCCCTTTTCCTCTCCTCTCTTCCCTCTCCTCTCCTCCCCCTGGCAGGTGGAAGCCTTGGCCCTATTCTCTCTTCTTGAGGCAGGGGATTCTTTATATATAGGCATTGCAATGCTATACCCAGATTGAAACAAGATATGAGGGGAGGGAAATCAGCATTTGATTAATACATTATGCCTACAATGCACCCTTTATTTCTAAAACCAGGCATTGTTGTCATTGTTGTTACTGTTGTGTGGTAATGGTTTTGTTTGATTTTGATTTTGGTGTCAGATGACAAGTGTCTTATAAGCTATCTACTGGGAAATCGTTGAATATGGCTTGAGTCCTCAGGCCAAATGCCCAAGGTTACCTCCCAGTTCTGCTGTTGGCTTGATGTGTGACATTGTACAAATGGTCACCTTGGAAAGCTATTGGTGTTTTATATCAAAGAGGAACAACACTTTCCAACCTTCTACATGCTATAAAGCCCACCTCTGCCCTGTGAGATAATGTTTACAGAACTACTGGAAATACGTGGAATCACAGGGTATGACAATAATTTCTGTCAATAAAATTTCTGTTCTCTTATGGGTGAACAATTTTAGTGCAAGAGGTGATTTAGTGAACTAAGCTAGTAGCTGTACACAGTTTCATTCTTGAAGGCCGCAGTTTTGGCATCCAGGACTGAGGTTCTAAATCATGTTACTGATACTCTTCATTAAGTCTGTGGCTTGGAGTTTAGCTGGGTAAAATTTGACCTGATAGTTTGTCTTGTGTTTACTCTTTAGGGATTCTCTCCAAGCCTTTCCACGAAGTTATCTGGCCAAGACATCAGGTGGCTAAGAAAGATTCTGGGACTCAGAGGTTTTTGTCTTGGTTTATATAGCAGAAAGAAATAGTTGGATACCTTTAGAAACCCACGTAGATGTATTATTCTAATTTACAAATAGCTTATATTCAATAAATACTATCTTTGGTAGAAAGCAAATCGGTTGGCTCACTTGGTAGACTGATGCTCCACTGAGCTTTAAAGAGACAAGGTTTGTCAGAAGTTATGACATCATTAGCTGAGACAAATCCAGTGGAAATTCTTAGAAACCCAATTCTAATGAACGTGTGAAGAAGAAATCCCATTTGTGCATGTAACCCAGTGGTCCAAGCAGTGATGTTGGCTTCTGACCCTGTTCATCTGAGGATTGAGACAATGTCATCAGGACTTTGCTTTGCTTTCTTTGTTTAGCTGTGTTGGCTTCCACTTCATTGTCATGTAGGTTCTCTTGAGCAAAGAGGACCACCATGGCTCCAGGTCCATGGAAATCTCCTCAGTATATGTCAGAGAGCAAAGGATGCTCTCCTCTCCTCTAGCATCCATATTCTTCCTGAAAATGATTCCCAATGCCTCTGCTTTGTTGCTATGTACCGACTCTTGAACTAAGTGATTTTTCCAGAAGGATGTGTTATTTTGAGAGTCTAGCCCTGAAAGAGCGAACCCCTAAACGGGGAGCCGCGTCTCTCGCTCCGATCGCGGGGTGGGGTGCCCCCAGGAATCACGAGTAGCCATCTTGATGTAACAGCAAGAGGTAGCTTTTATTAACGAGATCCCGGGTCGACTCAGGGATCCCGGGTCGACTCGTATCTCACGCAGGAGACAGAGGAATCGACCCCGAGCTTCCAAACTCGGGGGCTTATATAGGGGAGGTTAGGGGCATTCGCGCGGTTACACATGATTGGTCAATTCAAAAGGTGCACAGTTACTTTCGGCGCGAAATTACATCAGCAAGGAGTACGTGCTCTCTAGCAGCTCGGCAGGCAGGTAGGGTGGCTCATCTCACTCAGGGGGGTGAAGGAAGGGGAGGGGGTGGCTACAGATGATCAATGTCCTTGGGGCTGATAGCTGGTTTGGCAAGTCCTATCTCTGGCTCTCCCTCAGGCACGTCCCGCCCTGCACATCCGGACTCTGACAATGAGCAACCTTTATGAAACTCTAGTTCTGCACATCTGGACTCTGACAATGAGTAACCTTTTTAAAACTCTAGTTCTACATTCCCCACTTCTTTTTTTTGTTAATAGTTCTAATCTTAGAACGTCAACTCAGCTTCATCTAGCATAACAGCTTGGTATTGTTGTCTTAACCTGAGGATTCTAATCTGGACACTATCCAAGCCTATACACCAAGGTCATGACTAGCTTTTAGAACTTCTAAGCTTATACAGACTGTGATCCCTGAGGCACAGTCCCAAGAAGTGTTAAGAGTACTAACATATGCAATGTTACATCATTTGTAATGGAAATCAAGCCTATCCCACACCTATCTTGATAGAACCCAGGACAAACATGACTGAATTTCCTTCTAGGTCCCAGCTCTCAGCCCCAACAGCTAGTACACGGCTGGTGAGGGCTGAGAATTGACAGCTGTCAGGGTGGTCAGCAGCACTAGGTACAGTCCTTTCCAGCGAGGCTCGAGTGTCTGGGCTCAGTGTAGCTGTAATCTCCGACCTGGAACTGATGGGATGTCTCAGGGGTCTCCGGGGCATAGGCTGCTGTCAGCTGTGAGCAGATTTCTTTCTGTATCACCTGTAGGTCTTTTAGCCTGGCACACAAATCATTATTACTATGACATGTTGTTGGTTCAGTAACATCATCTAATACAGTCAGGGAGCTGAGGCCCCATATAAGATCTCAAAGGGGGTAAGGCTGAATCTGGAAGGGGTATTTCTTGCTCTGAAGAGAGCAAGAGGGAAGGAGTGTCACCCAGTCTGCGCCAGTCTCCATGGTTAATTTAATTTGGTCAGGGTCTCTCTTAGAGTTTTATTTACTCTACCTGTCCTGAACTTTGAGGTCTGTAAATACAATGTAATTTCCAATCGACCTCTAAATACTTGGCCACACCCTGGCTTACCTTGGCAACGAAAGTAGGGCTGTTGTCTGACCAGATTACCTTAGGCATTCCAAATTGGGGAAAGATTTCTTCCAGTATCTTCTTGATGATTGCAGAGGCCATCTCTCGTTTGGTGAGGAAAGCTTCTATCTATTCCTGAAAAAGTATCTACAAGCACTAGGAGATACTTGTGATCATATTTTTCTGGTTTTATCTCAGTGTAGTTCACTTCGACTTTTCACTAAACTCTCTAGGTCTCTTTGCCCTGTTTGCTTGCTAAGCATTCACTTATTGACATACCTTATACTTTCTACTGCCTCTCTGGCCAAAATCTTAAAGTCTATATTACATAAACTTAACTACTTGGACAAACTTTTTATCTCCTAAATGAGTCCATTTCTGTATTTGGCAAAGTGAGTCTTTTCTTTGTTCTCTGGGGAGTATAGCTTTCCCCTCAAGTGCGTCATTGTCTTTTTTTTTTTTTCCTTTTAAGCAATTTGGGCCTTTTCTTCTGTTTTACATTCTAAGTGAGGCCATCCCTTAGTCCAATCCCAGTTCCCAGTGGCTGTCTCTTGCAGGCCTGTAACCAGGATAGGCTCCTGCATAGCCATTTTTCAAGCCACTTGATCTGCTTCGTTATTGCCCCATGCCACTGAATCTCTTCCCTCCTGATATCCTGAGCAATGAATAGTACTCACAGTTGTTGGCTTCACCAGGGCATCCAAGAGATGGTAAAGGCATCTGCAGTGCTGATGTGCTGGGAGGGTAGAAGTTCAGCCATCCCAGATGACGTCGTGTTGTCCACCATGGCAGCACCCACTTGTCTCTGACCTTCATTCATGAAGAGAACTGTTCCCGTCTGTGGACAAGGTCCTCAGCTTTCAGCAGGGGTCAATCAGCCAGTCGCGGAGGTCTTTCCTCCACCCATGGGCTTCTGTCAGTGCTTGACACTCGTGCTGTGGTGGCTCCAGGTCCGGATTGGGCAGCAAGGTGACCAGATTGTCCCCAACCGGTGGAGAATCTAGTCCATGGCAGCTGACCAGTGGTCCCATCTTTTGGGACACTCTAAAACATCAGCCACTCTATCACAGTTTAAGTCCTGGATTGGGTGATAATTGTTAGTGCCCGGCTGGCAGGAGTGATATGTTCCAAGCAGAACAGCGCTAAGCCATTCATCTCCCAGCATCAGGTACTGGTGCACTGAGACAGGTCTTAAGCTCCACATGCACAGTCTGTAGATATGCATACACATGGCCTCACCCAGCCATTTCAGCCCACGCAAGTCATTTTGGAGAGCAATTTTCTCATGAGCAAGGGATAGGGGCAGTCAGGGATGACTATGAACTAGTGGGTTACCCGGCCCACGCCAAGGTCCACTGTTCTTCGGGCAGTCCATAAGTATTGTTCGTTGCCAGTAGCCCCTTGCACTCAAGGTCTTTGGATATTGGCCCACTGGGGGGCATAGGAGCACAGAGCATTGGGTCCCTGTATCCACACTTCCCTTCTATCTCTGTACATAGCCAGCACTCTAGGACCAAGAAGCTCTCCAGTGGCCCCTCTTGTTCTTTCTTGGGCAGTCCCTGACCCGGTGTCCTTTTTCTTTCCATTAGGCATACTGATCTTTAGCCAGGAATTCTCTTCTGTTGCCAGGTACTATCTTCCTAGGTTCCCTAACTACTGTGGCCAGTATATGTTTCTCTCTCATCTTTTATCTCTCTTTAGCTCTCTAACTTCTTTTCGTCTCTTTTCTTCCCTAGCTTCCTGCTCTTTTTACCTCTTTCTTTCTTTCTTTCTTTTTTTTTTTCAGTCTCTCTGCATCTTCTTCTACAGCTATTAGGTGCTGTCCACTTTTCTGCACAGACCCTGAACCACGCATCAAACTTATTTTCTCTGCAACTTACAATAACTCTCTCAGTGACTTAGCTTAACCCTTCAAGTTTCTGTAACTTTCTCTTCATATCCTTTCCTTATCTTAGCCAGATTGGTGGGGCATTTTCCAGCCCCTCAGAGACCCACCCTTGGAGCCTGGCGGCAGACCTGGAGCACTCCCTACCTTTAGGCGTCTGAAGAGAGCAGGCAGAAGTGAGGGCCTTCTATCCGTGTCTGGAACATTTTTTCTAGCCTCTAGTAGGATTCCGTCTTTCCTCCGTGGTAAAGAAGACCTGTAACAGTTACTAACAAGCATCTCAAGAGAATCTTGAGAATAGAAGAGGGCAAACAGCATTTAGTCACACAGCTAAACCAGGAGGCTTTCTTGGGACAAAAAGGCCTTGTATCTGTGAAACAGAAAAGTGAGCAGAGGGGCAGCCTATCTGTTACCGGCTGTCTCTCTGGACTTAGATTTTCCCTTAAGGAGTATCTCTCTTCAGTGTCAGCTTTGCCTCTCAAGAGAACCAGCTTCCAAATGACACTAGGCTTCTAGTAGCAACTAATAACCAATTCACCTGGGGCTATCAGGACCTCAGTAACAGCCCTTTACCAAACTGTCTCACTGGGTTTAAAGGCCCATGGAAAAGAAAACATTAATCCTGACCTTGGCCACTGCCTGATAAGGCAGGCTCCCTTAAGGAACTTCTCTAAATGAGCGCTCTCCTGCTGTGAGCAAATGTCAGAAATTCCTTTCCTGTTCTTGTCTTCCTCATAGTC
Organism: Rattus rattus; assembly: GCF_011064425.1. NCBI lineage: Eukaryota > Metazoa > Chordata > Mammalia > Rodentia > Muridae > Rattus > Rattus rattus. The sequence continues at coordinate 91,386,179 of NC_046158.1, read as the reverse complement.
CTCTCCCACCTCACTCTCAGCCTTTTCAGATAGTTCCTCCTGCAGCATTTCTAACACAGCCTGTCCTTTTTTTTTTTTTTTTTTTTTTTTTAATATATATCCTGTTGACAGCATTTCTGATCTTTTAGGCAGCTACGAACTAAGTTGTCAAACCGGCTGAAACTCCGCCTTTAAGATTCCTTGTTCCCAAGCAAAATTTAAATCTTCCCCAACTCATTACCGCTGGCTGCGAGCACAAGCACAGATAAAACACTGTTTTAAAAATTAACCTTGGCTATCAACCAACACACCACCACTAGAGCGGGGTCCATAAGATTAAGTTTCTTACTCACTAAGCATTATGTAAAACTCTTCGACGAACAAAGCAAACAGTTTCATGATTTCAAACACAGTCGTCGGTCCAAGATTTTAAACACGGTCGTCAGTCCAAATTCAAACACGAAACAAAAGTCAAAAAGACACTGGACAATAAACAGAAAACAATCCAGACAAACAAGACCAAGACAAAGCATCCTATAACCAATTTCCACAGATGCCTGGTACCTTCAGTACCTGGCCCAAACTGCAGCTTAACCTTAGCTGCTTCTGGGATACCAAACACAGAAACAGAATACAGACAACAGACACTAACGCATCTAAGCACACTTGTCCGTGCCTATACTTGAATAGGCAGCCGAACGCGACCTCCAAAGTCAAGTCACAGTCAGATCTTTTTGACTGCTAGTTGCCGGGTCCTTCCGACAAAGGCTGGCTCTCGGAACGTCTCTCACTCGTCCCAGAGCCTGCGGAGTCGGGGCGTCCCCCTTCCGCTTAGTTTGTAGTGGGTAGGAATACTCTTCTACCCGAGTGCACTCTTGGGTGGGGAAACCTCTTCCACCCTCATGCACTCTCAAGCTAGCCTTTACACTGGGTGGGGATACTCATCCACCCACTTCGGAGTAGAAAACCTCTCCTACTCCCAGACGCCCCACGCCGGGTAGGAATACTCTTCTACCCCGGAGTAGGAAAACCTCTTCTACTCCCAGGCGTCTATACTGGGTAGGAATACTCTTCTACCCGGGTGCACCCTCCTTTACACTGGGTGGGGATACTCATCCACCCGCTTCGGAGTAGAAAACCTCTTCTACTCCCAGACGCCCCACGCCGGGTAGGAATACTCTTCTACCCCGGAGTAGGAAAACGTCTTCTACTCCCAGGCGTCTGTACCATGTGCAAAAATGCAAAACTACACAACTCACATCCACATGCATACACACACACTCAGCGCCGCTTTCAGCACTCACACTAACGTACCTCCAAGGGGCATTGGGGTTCTGGGGGTCACCTCCGATCCCGGACGAGCCCCCCAAATGAAAGAGCGAACCCCAAAACGGGAGCTGCGTCTCTCGCTCCGATCAAGGGGTGGGGTGCCCCAGGAATCCCAGTAGCCATCTTGATGTAAAGCATGAGGTAGCTTTTATTAACGAGATCCCAGGTCTTCAGGGATCCCGGTCGACTCGTATCTCACACAGGAGACAGAGGAATCGACCCCGAGCTTCCAAACTCGGGGGTTTATATAGGGGGGGTTAGGGGCATCCGCGCGGTTACACATGATTGGTCAATTCAAAAGGTGCACAGTTACTTTCGGCGCGAAATTACATCAGCAAGGAGTACGTGCTCTCTAGCAGCTCGGCAGGCAGGTAGGGTGGCTCATCTCACTCAGGGGGGTGAAGGAAGGGGAGGGGGTGGCTACAGATGATCAATGTCCTTGGGGCTGATAGCTGGTTTGGCAAGTCCTATCTCTGGCTCTCCCTCAGGCACGTCCTGCCCTGCACATCCGGACTCTGACAATGAGCAACCTTTATGAAACTCTAGTTCTGCACATCCGGACTCTGACAATGAGTAACCTTTTTAAAACTCTAGTTCTACAGCCCAAGCTACTTGGTCATCTCTGTAGCAGGAAAGGGCAGCAGGGAGATGGGATTTAAAGGCTACTGCAGTTTTCAGTCAAGTACATTATGTACTTTGTCATATACATGGTGAAAAAAATCCCACTGGATGCCAAGAAATACTTTCTTCTCATTACTGCTGGGATCTAGATTGGTACTGAGAGAGGAAGATGTCCGAAGAATTGCATCCATATGACAGATGGTTAGCTTCCCTTGGCCAAATGGCTGACACTCTCCATGTTCTAATTCTCAGCTCAATCTGCCGACTGTCTTCCACCTTCTTCTGCCCTCAGCCTTTTCCCATGATGCTTCCATCTGTGATACATCACCATCGGTTGGACAGTGAAAGTGTGGGCATATTTGGTGTCATTCCTTACATGTGTTTGGGGAAGTTAAAGTTGTAAAGATAAAACTTTAAGAACCAAAGAATAAAGAGCTACTGTTTCATACTGAGAAGCTCTCTATCTGGTGCTTGAATATCTCTGCCCAGATAGATAGTATATCTTGCAGCGTATAGATTTGCTTAGTTTGGGGAGTGCAGCCCCCAGTCATGTGTTCTCTTAGACACATAACTGAAAGTGATCAAATCATACAAGGACATGGCAAGCCAAAGTGGAGAACTACCTTAGTCCAGATAAATGATCATTTTTAACAATTATTTACTGAATTCTGAATACAATTCAGGGCATATTCTGGGATCTGAAAAGATGAGAATGGATGAAAATGTCTCTATGTGGATGCTCATTACAGTATCTGAAAGATGGTGTCTTGTCTTCATCCAGTTTTTCTGCTATAACAAATAGCACCAAGTGGGTAACTTGTAAACAATGCTTGCCTTTCTTTACGTGATTCTGGAGGTTAGGAATTCCAAGACCAAATTACTTTCAAACCTGGTGTCTTGTGAGGACTTGCATTCTGCCTTGAATATGGAGCCTTAACACTTCACCTGCAAAGGAAGGTGGAGGGCTCTGTATTTGCATGTGTGAAAGCAGGAGGACAAAAGGAGCTTAAGCTAATTCCCTGAAGATCTCCTAAAGTGAGTAACCCTGCTCTTAAAATCTAAACATCTCCTGACTAAATATTACAATACAGTAACCTATGGCTTCACTTCTCAATGCCATCAAAATGGGGACTCATGAATTTGGGAGAGATACAAATATTCAAACTGGCAGATAGTCGCAGTAAATGTACCAAATAGAGCAATAAAACAGAATGAGACAGAGAGGGTTGGGGAGCATCGGAGTAGGCTCCCAGGACAGACAGCTGTCTGAAGACAATGTCCCAGGCAACTGGGACAAGGAGCTCTTGAACCAGAGTGGAGTCATTCTTGGCATATTGGAAGAAGAGCAGAGGAAGCCGTGGGAACCAGATCCCGAGGAGCCTTGGAGGTCCCTGGTAGGAAGTTGGTTTGTACTCTAAGGCACTGTTATTTTCCATACACAAATCCTGAGGACTAGGGAGCTGTGGCTTGGGTGTTGTTAGATAGAGTTTGGGTGGGGTTCACAGCTTTGACCTGTGATGATAAGAAGGAGAAAGTAAAAGAGAAAGGTGGAACATGTAAAAAACAAAACAAAATGAAACAAAACAAGCAAACCAGGATCCCATGATGTGAAGAAAGGCACTTGTTCTGACAGCGTCCCAAGATTTCACAGAGCCCTAAGATGCTATTGTTACCTGAGTGTATGAACTGCAGTGTATGTGTTCCTCACTTACACATTTCTTCACCCAGAAGCGTTTGGTCCAGGAGCATTTTTCAAGACAGCAGTTCTTGGCAATAGGACTGTGCAATTTAGAAAATAAAAAGGTCATCTAGTTAAACATGAATACTAGACTAAACAAAGAACACACATTTTTAAAGGTGTAACTGTGCTCACACATTGAGTGGCATCCCATATTTTATTTGGTGAACCTAGCAGAGAACAAACTTTTACACCTTGCCTGGTCTGAACCTCAAAGATTAATACTGAAGAATGAAGGTGGATCTTTCAGACATTTATTCATCCACTCAGAACCATGACTACACAAGTGCACCTCACAGATCTTCCTGAGGTGAAGCCCACGAATTAGTCTTTGTTTGTGTGTACTACAATGGGCAAGTATAGGAAAATCCTACACTGGGCTGCAGATTCTCATTCTGATTCCTAACCAATATTGTTTCCATCAGAGAGCATAGATAATGTGCATGAGTGCGTAGATAAATTTACATGAATGACTTCTATCCAGTTGACTGGTCAATGGCATAGGTGACTTCAACCAAGGTGGAAACACAGATAGGATGTTCTTGTTCTAGGGAAAACATCTAGATTCTAGTTTTTGCTCCTCCCTATTCTATCATGTCTGACTTGCAAAGTTATTCCCATTTGCCCAGACTCTTATCCATCTCATCAGTTCACCCTGTACTTCCTGGCTGTATCTCTCCAATGTGATTCTAGAGTCATACAAGCACAGACCTAGTTCAGTGGCTTGCTGTCCCCCATTGTTCAGTGACTTGGAGACAACTTGTAGGCTGTGTTACCTAGTTGTTTTAGACTAGAGCTAGCATTTGTATTCACATTGCTCAGAGGCACAAATGTAAATACCCTAATGTGGGGCAGTGGGCTGTGAAAGCTATTCTAGTTTCTGGTTGAGCTAAGGCTTGAAACCCTGAAAGTGACAGTAGGCATTTTGCCTGTTCCTGGGCTCCAGGCATCTGTCATGTAACTACAGCACCCCCAGCCCGCTGTAGAGAGGTTTGTGGCCATCAGTCACATAGGAGCAGCACCCCAAGCCCTTCCATATTTAGATAAGTTATTTCCAAGCCCTCAGACCAAGTCAATAGAAAACACCTACTGTCAGACCCTGACCCACCCCAAAACTGTATATAAGGATGCTATCCAGAAGGAATAAACATATGAGAGCATTATTCCATCATGTGAGAGTTTCTGTCCTAAGAGCTATAACACTGCTGCTTGGGGAAGAGATCTGCTCTCCCAAAAACATAGCCAGAAGCTCTCCTGCACCCCTAGCTGGCTAGTCAGCCTCCCCACCAGCTCAGCCTAGCTGGACGCCTTGGAGCAACTGCAACGGCAGCAGGGGAGATGGAGGTGGAGCAGCTCAGCAGCAGAGGCAGCAGAGGTAGCCAGGCAATTCCCCTTCCCCTGCTCCCTTCCCAGCTCAGCTCTCTTCCCTTTGCCTGAACCCTGGCACCTGGCTGGGCCAGAACTCTCCATGGAAAGCCTTCAGTACACAGGCCCATATTCTAACAGTTCCCTTAGGGGTTACTCTCTCGTGTGGTTCTAGCTGTCTTTGGCAATAGCTCAGTTAAGATCTTGTCTTAGAGGAAACCAAAACTCACTATTTAGACTGAAAAAGCAGATGGTTTTAAAACATAAGGAATTGCTACTCCTCACCCTATTCCTCCTCAGACCTAGACTTGGGGAAGGCACATAAGATACAAAAGGGAGTTGGGTCTGTGAGCCCATGATCTTGGTATTGGTTTTCCTAGTTTGGAGTCATCCAATGTAGACATAAATCCCCACAGTGAAGACATCACTGGAAATGGACTTTGATTTGTTTTTACCCCTGTTAGAAATTGAACATAGATAAGCCATACTTCCCACTGTTTATACACAGCCTGTGGCTGTTTGTGTGGTAATAAACAACAACAGAGTGAAATATATACTCAGCTCCTTCAATGTATAGCCCCTTCCCACCCCAGGGAATACACTGGCAGTACCAATTTAGGCAGACATATTAGGGCCTGATCTGCTAGCTCATCAGAGTCGGAGGCATTATTGCAGCTCATGTATTTTTAAGTAACTGAGCACAGTGTTTCATTTCTCGAGCACACTTGATGGGCCAGGGCTCCCTAATCTGCAATCTTGTGGGATAAACTGGAATTCGAAGAGAGGTGGCTACCACAGTTGAAAAGATGTGCCAGCATGCTGAAAAGGATTTGTCCTGAGCTTGGATGGGTCTATTCATGATGCATTCAAGAAGAAAAGCTTGTCAGGTGAAGGAAACCAACTTCTCAGAAAAGGAGTGAGCAGTGTCTATGTGGATTCAATTGCCTTATTTTAATCAAACTTCGTGTGTGGAGAGGGGGTGGGATGAAATTGAGGCAGAAACATCACGGCTACATGGTTTCTCACTGCCAGCTCTCTGGTGCACAGTAGTCCTGGTCTTGTAGGCTGCATAGGGAAACAACAGGTAGATGCCCAGCAGGCTGCCACTGTTTCTTCAGTCCATTGCCTATAAGCTGATGTCTTACTGACACCCACCCCCCTTTGCCTCTATGCCTGGATCTGTCTTCCTTTCCTCTATTTGTAAGTCTGTTCTTCTCACATATAAGTTGTCTTACTGAGCTCTCAAGAAAAGTTAGAAGACATCTCATATTTAAATAACATTTTCCTTGAAACTCTATAGCATTCATCAATCATTTTGGCATCTCTAAGTTACTAATTAACAGGCAAACTTGTTACATGACTTTAAATACATGGCATGGGTATACGATTCTGAGTATTCTCTTCAAATGTGTATAGAGGGGTGTCTGTGGCTGCTTGTGGACACAAGAAAGAGTTAGGAGAGGAGGCCAGCTCAGATCACAAAATGAAGAAGTGTAGTGGGACACCTGTTCTCTGAGCATGCTGTCTTCAAAGTCAACTCGTTGGTTCCTCTGGTCAATTACTTTCTAGTTATTTACTCTTTTGCCGTTATTTAATAATTCGCCAGATCTGCCAAGATCTGAGTCTGCAAGCTTGCCACATCAACTTTACCAAGTGGTATTTTTTATCTTTACTAATCCCATGAAAAATTGGAAGGGCAAAGAGAGGTTGCAGACCTTCCGAGAGGCTGTTCCTTCATTAGCAAATTATGTTCTGCCCAGGGCTGTGTGATGGTTCGGTGAGCTTCTTGGGATAATAAGCTTCAGGACAGGAGACAATGGACACGTCAGATGCTTTGTATCTGGCCTAGGCTTCCTATCTTCTAGATGTTTTCAGTAGTAACCAGTTCCATAAAGCTACTTTAAGCCCAAATTAACCTCCGCAAAAGAATTTGTCACAGTTGTCTGCTGAGAAGTCTCATGTTACTGTGAATGCCGTGTCCTCTCTGGATTTCTCGTGTGTCAGCTACACCTGTTGTTGTCAGTCACACATTTACTTGATGAGCTGTTTCTTAGGAACCTATTCCAATGTGTGAGAGAATAAAACATGATGAATTAAATAAAGCAGATGTGGGCTTTCATCTCAGATCCGGAGCTAGGTTAGTGAGTTCCATGGTTTGTGGTGGAAGAATGAAGCTTTCTCATTTAATAACCTTGGCATAAAGACCAGACAAGCCATGGATTTTTTTGGGTGGAGGCATGACTTGAGGGTGACCTCTCCAAAATACTAGAGGTATGTTCCCAAGATGGATCTGGACTTTGATGCCGCTCCTCACATGGAGCAAACCGACAGTGGAAACCCTGGCTCTATTTCAGGCTTTGGAAGGGACAGCAGGTGGTGGCATGTGGCGTTCCATCAAATACTGTGGTTGTCACCAATGGCCTTGCTTTCCATCCACCCTGGCCATGCTTATCAGCAGCAACCTCTCCGCTCTCTGGGGACAGGTTAGGAAAGCTCCATGGTTTCCTTTCAGAGCCTTGAGTTTGTTACTAGCAGTCAGGAGAATGAGACTTGGGCTTGTCCCAAATGTCTGGAGCTGGACCAGCTTGGGGAGTGTAGCTAAATCAGGCTCCTGCACCACTGATGCTGTTTTTTCAGAACTGTCCTCCAGTTCACCACTTTCGCACCCTCCTACTTCTGCTGCTGAGGAGAATAAGAGTCTCAGGAAGAATCTCACCTTCCTATCTCATTCCACTCGGTTTGGTTGATGGGTCTGTGGCAGTAGTTCTCAACCTCCTCATGCTGCTACCATTCCTTATGTTGTATTCTCCCCCACTCCACCATACAATTATTTTTCTTACTACTTTATAACTGTAATTTTGCTACTGTTATGAATCATAATCTAAATATCTGATATCTAGGATATCTGAACTGTGAAAGGTTCATTCAACTTCCAAAGCGGCCATGACCCACCAGTTGAGAACCATGGACTGGTGTTCCTGAGCATGAAAGACAAATGCACCAATTATGGTTGTTATTATTTTGTCATTTCAAATGTATTATTCCATAGACAAAGCCATCCTCTTTTAAAGGGATATTTGAATTCAAGCATTTGTTTTTCTAGGAGGGTCTTGCACCCTAAGAGAGAAGGCGAATCAGGTTTGCACTTAGGAAACATGAGTAAAAGCACATGTGTGTTGTTCAAGACCTCATCTCACTGGCTCACATGGCTCCATAGTACTCTGGCCTATCTTGGGCCAGAGTTTACTGTATTATAACACCCTTCTCAAAGAAGTAATGTTAGGAAGAGAAGCAAAATAAGTGTGGTTTCCAAAAGGACACGAGAGAACTCTGAATCCAAAGCAGAAAGAACAGTCTAACTTACAGTGGAAATCATGAGAGGAGACATGGGACAGCAGAGGAGAAAGTCCCGATGCCAGCATGGAGGCCATGTGTTTCCACAGAATCTTCAAGACAAACTGGAAAGATGTCACTCTCTTGTAGGATTGGGAAGAGTATAGAGTATGTCTTAGGAGTGAAAGTGAGATGGCCTGCAGACCTCTGATCTAGAGCAGGCCAGTCATGTGTAGAAATGTCCGCGCCCGAACTGTGGTGAAAGTCCATCCATCTGGAGTGTTCTTCCCTAGAAAGGCCAGGACTGCTATCTGCACATGAGCCTTGGTTTTTGCCCCTGCTGACCTCTGACTATTCTGGATGCTTCCTTGACCCCTTTTCTACAGGAGTATCTCTGTCCTGTGTCCTGTCTGTAAGGGACTAGCTCTTCCCCTAACTCTATACCTTATTGATAATGGCCTTAATACCACAAGGGATGGGGTATTCATAGTTGAAAAGGAACTTCATGGGTGTTCCAGAATAAAGGAGAAGGAATTCCAATTACTATGCAAAGCCACCAGGGAGGGGGCTTAGAATTAATGTCATTTACAAATTCTTCAGATTCATTTTTATATGGTCATAACCATATAATACAGAACTGAAGTGTCTTTCAAATTGCTTAATGAACTTTTCCATCTCTATTTGTTATGCTTGTCAGACCTTCAGGAATCCCAGACTCCTTTCCCTCCCTAACTAAACTGCAATTAATCACACTATAAAATTATGATAAAATTTTATTGATTTAAAAGCACTCTGTGACAAAGTTGGGTAAAAGTCACATTGAAGAGAAAATGTCTATTAAGAAAATTACCACATATATAGCAGAGGACTGGCTGGTCTGGCCTTAGCTAGAGAAGATGCACCTAACCCTAAAGAGACCTGAGGCCCCAAGGAGTAGGAAGGTCTGGTGGGGCGGGGCTAGGGAGGGGGTTGGGTGGGGACATCTCTTGGAGATAGGGGTTGGGGGTGGGAAGGAGGAATGGGATGAGGAACTGTCTGAGGGCAGACTGGGAAGGGGATGATGACTGGACTGTAAGAAAAGATTTAATAATAATAATAATAATAATAATAATAATAATAATAATAATAATAATAATAACAACAACAATACATTTACTGAGACTTTATAGAAAATAGTGGCTTTGAATTGAGACTTTTCAAATCATCTTAACAATAATTCAGCAATCTAGATATAGAGAGAGTTGTGAGTTGGTCCCATGAAGTCAAAGTCTTAGCAACAAAAGAGAAGAAAAAGAAGACTTTGCTTACCTAAAGTATTTGGTTTCTAGAAGTCTCTATGGATATCTTACTTAACTCTGTGAAAAAGAAGAAAGCCATCTGGTCCCAAGGATAAGGAATCCAGCTTCTTCACCATTTTGGCTAGAGCAGGCTATGGGTGGAAGTTGAGATCTAAATCGTAAGTACGACTCTGGTGGAACCTAAAAGACTTTAGAACCCAGTTTTTTGTGGCTTACCAATAACCTCCTAGTTGTCTCTGTGTTTATATAAGTTGTAGTTAATATAAAGGTGTCCCAACACATATGTACATAGTAACCATTATCCATCCATACCTGCCTATTGAACACCTGGAGTTGACCCCTTCCAAACTGACATGTTCCGTACATAAAACCACACCGGATTTCTGAAACAGATTATTAAAAAAGTATAAAGTTATCTCAAGAATTGCTTTATTGGTTTAAGTTAAAATGATAATATATCATATATGTTGTACTATTATATTATTGAATTAGTATTAGCTATTAAAATTTATTTTATTGGTTATTTTGTTTATTTACATTTCAAACGTCCCCCTTCCCAGTTTCCCCCTAAAAGTCCCCCATCCTATCCCTCCTTCCCTTGTCTCTATGACAGTGTTTCACCACACACCACCCATTTCCACCTCTCCACTCTAGCATCTGCTTATGCTGGGGTATCAAGCCTCCACAGGACCAAGGGCCTCCCCTCCCACTAAGATAGTCTTCTGCTACATATGTAGCTGGGCCATGGGGTCCCTCCTTGTGTACTGTGGTGGTTTAGTCTGTGGGAGCTATGGGTGGCCTGGTTAGTTGATATTGTTGTTCTTCCTAAGGGGTTGCAACCCCCTTCAGATCCTTCAGTCCTGCTCCTAGCTCTTCCATTGGGGTCCTCAGGCTCAGGCTGTCAGTATCTGCATCTGTATGGGTCAGGTGCTGTCGGAGCCTTTCAGGGGACAGCTATACCAGGCTCCTGTCAGCAAGTACTTCTTGGCATCACGAACCAGATCCATAGGGCTTTAAATAGCCACAGGTAGCTATGACTATCATAGAAGTGATAGAATAATGTGGGACAATTTGTCCAATCAAGATGTATCAATATCAATTGGCTCTGAGTTCATTGTGTGGGAATTTTGTGAGTTAAACATTTACTGTTATATATCTGACTGATAAATTACAAGCCTCTATAGAGTTTTGATTTACTGGGTTATGGGGATTTGTGACAGCTAGCCACAGGAGGTAGATGACTGAAAATGTGAGCAGGTTTGGCAGCAAGCAAACCACAGAAATTTAGGCAGACCTCTGAAATTTGGGCAGATACCACATAGGGATAAGCATGAGTTAGGGAGACTGCTGAGGCCAGAGAGTAGGCAGTGATAGCATGGATTGATTTTTTGATTATTATATGCTACACATATCATGTGTGTTCTTTTGTGTCTGGGTTACCTCACTCAGGATGCTATTTAATAGTTCCATCCATTTGCCTAAGAATTTCAATGAAGTCATTGTTTTTAATAGCTAAGTAATACTCCATTGTGTAAATGTACCACCTTTTCTGTATTCATTCTTCCATTGAGTAACATTTGAGTTGTTTCCAGCTTTGCTATTATAGATAAAGCTGCTATGAATATAGTGGAGTATGAGTCCTTGTTATGTGTTGGAGCATTTTTTGAGAATATGACCAGGAATGGTATAGCTGGGTCTTCAGGTAGAAATACTTCCAATTTTTAAGGACCCACCGGATTGATTTCCAGAGTGGTTGTACCAGCTTGCAATCCCACCAGCAATGAAAGCGTGTTTCTCTTTCTCCACATCCTCACTAGCATCTGTTGTCACCTGAATTTTTAATCTTAGCTATTCTGACTGCTGTGAGGTGGAATCTCAGAGTTGTTTTGATTTCCGTTTCTCAGATGACTAAGGATGTTGAACATTTCTTTAGGTGCTTCTTGGCCATTTGATATTCCTCAGTTGAGAATTCTTTGTTTATCTCTGTACCCCATTTTTAAATAGGGTTATTTGGGTCTCTGTAGCCTAATGTCTTGAGTTCTATGTATATATTGAATATTGGCCCTCTATCACATGTAGGGTTGGTAAAGATCTTTTCCCAATCTGTTGGTTGCTGTTTTGTCCTATTGACAAAGTGTCCTTTGCCTTACAGAAGCTTTTCAATTTTATGAGGTCCCATTTGTCAATAGTTGATCTTAGAACCTGAGCCATCAGTGTTCTGTTCAGGAAACTTTCCCCTGTGTCTGTGTGTTCAAGGCTCTTTCCCACTTTCTCTTCTGTTAGATTCAGTGTATCTGGTTTTATGTGGAGGTCCTTGATCCACTTGGACTTGAGCATTGTACAAGGGGATAAGAATGAATTGATTGAATTGATTTGCAGTCTTTTACATGCTGACCACCCCTTGAACCAGCACTGTTTGTTGAATATTTCCCCTGTCTTTTAACTCTGGATGGTTTTGGCTTCTTTGTCAAAGATCAGGTATGTTTTTGAAAGTAGATTTCAAACAGCATTGACTTAGATATTCATATGAGTATGTATTTAGAAAAGAAAGCTTTTAAATATTTTGTTATTTATCTTTGCTTCTGAAAGACCTTGGATTACAAAGCAGAATAAAAATTTGATACACTTTCAGTACTTGTCAGCTTAACATGTGATGAATAAGATAGATTTCTTTTAAACAATACTATAGTGCAGTTTGAAAGGGCTATAATAAGGTATCCTTGAAGAAGATGGGAGGTGGGGTGGGTGATGGAGAAGAGAGGGAGAGACATACACACAGACAAAGAACGACAGAGAGAGTATATAGATACACACTTCTAGCTGACTATGGCAAGCCACAGAGTGGGCCAAAACTTCAGAGTGGCATCCACACTTGAACTAAGAAAAAGTAGAAATGGACCTGGTGGAGATTTGGGGAAGAGCATATTCCAAGCTGAGAGTTAAAAATTTAAAGGGAGACAAACCATGGAGAAGCTTTCCTGGCAAATTAGGTCCATTTAAGAGTTCAGTGTGACCATAGAGGTACCAAATGGAGGAAGATGATGTAGAAGGGCAGCTGGAGAATCTGGACTTGTTTACTGAACATTCTCTTATAGAGTAAGGCTAGTCACTGAATATGTTGCTGAAGGTTTCTGAACAGAAAATGAAATTTGCTTTGATACATGTTTCCAGGTACTGACCTATGCAGGCAGCAAGGTGGAAGAGTGGAGAAGGCAGGGCTAGACACCCTCTAAAACATAGATTCTAAATCACTGGCAGCTCAAGCCTGTAATCCCAATACTTTAGAGGCTGAGGCAGAAGGATTGCTGTAAGTTTGAGTCAAGCCAGGGATATACAGTAAGTTCTAGAACACATTAAGCTAATGTGAGACCCTGTCTGAAACAAAATGACACCCCCACACTAACTCCCCTAAACTTAGAAAGGGAATGCAGGGAAGGAGAAAGGATAATGTTTAGGGAATATTTAGGCCGCATAAAGAACGGGACTTGGAAAGTGAGCTGCTTTGGAGGAAATATGAGTTGCTTCCATGGAGATGGGGAAGAATCTAGAAGGCATCAAGTCAGGGAACTGATGGAAATGAGGAAGACAGGTCCATGGTGACTTTATTTCCAGATGCTCACAGTGCAGGCAGAAGTGGCTTCTGGTAGAACTCCCGAGGCATTGTGGGAATATTTAATCTCAATCAGGGTTTCTACCCTGCCTTTGATCATTCGGATCTGGGTACAGGACACACAATCTTTATATTTATAATAAGCCTTGATCAGCACTAGAGCTGGGTAGGTATCAACCCTCTATACTGTTATGTCTACTTCCCTATCAGTAAACCCAAGTCATAACGTGCTATGTTCCATCTGGGCTGCTATTACCTCCAATTGGACAGCCCTTGTGGCCATGTTTTGAAAATTCTTACCCCATGGCATCTTCCGTTCTCTTCACCTTCTCTCTATATATATAAATTCAAGATTGATGTGTATTCATCTTTTAAATTAGTAAGGATGTTTCTACTTATTATTAACCAAAATCCTACATAATATCTTTAAGAAAAAATGAGTCATTTTGAATTTTAGGTTGTCATTTGCAAGTGGCTAAATCTATCAGCAGAGAGTCCTGCCCTGATTTTGTTGTATAGACGGAGCTGGTCTAGGATTCACAGAGATCTGCCTGCCTCTGTCTCCTTTATCTGTTATTTAGTTCAGATTCTGTGCTATGCCTGGCCGTGCTCCTGTCCCTTTGTTTATAGGGAGAAGCATTTTGGCCTTCTGCCTAATTCTGCAGCAGCCAACCTAGGGCTACATTTCTGCACACTGGGAACATTGAACATTAATTCCCATAGGACAGGACTGGGACAACCTGTCATTCCAAGCTCGGGAGAAACCCACAGCTGTGGTTTCTGGGAAATCTCCATGGGTTTGACATCTGCTGCTGCATGGACTGCATGCAGCTTGGGTGTAACCAGGAGCTGGTTCTGTACCCGTGGACTATTAATCCCTTATGCCAGCTGCTGCTGTGCTTTGCTTTTGGGGGAAGTCCCTACTTCTGTATTTTATTTTTAAATTTGGTAGCCATCTTCCATACTATCTCTATACAGATTCTTGCACCTTGATGCCTTCACAGTCATTATTGTTTGTTGTTCTGGGAAGCTTTTACTTTGGTCTTCTTCTTTTCTTCTTCTTCTTCTTCTTCTTCTTCTTCTTCTTCTTCTTCTTCTTCTTCTTCTTCTTCTTCTTCTTCTTCTTCTTCTTCTTCTTCTTTTCTTCTTCTCCTTCTCCTTCTCCTTCTCCTTCTTCTTCTTTTTCTTCTTCTTTTTCTTCTTCTTCTTTCTCTCTCTCTCTCTGTGTATGTGTGTGTCTCTGTCTCTGTGTCTCTCTCTGTCTCTGTCTCTGTGTGTGTCTCTCTGTCTCTGTGTATTGTGTGTCTCTGTCTCTGTGTCTCTCTCTTCTCTGTCTCTGTGTGTCTCTCTCTCCCTCTTTCTGTCTCTTTCTGTCTCTCTCTGTCTCTCTCTCTCTCTGTCTCTCTCTCTCTCTCTCTCTCTCTCTCTCTCTCTCTCTCATCCTACTAGCTTTTCTTACTTGATTTTTACCTGGGCCCTTTTGATCTGTAAGCTTGGGTTTTAATTGGCATCAAATTGAGCTCCATTTTGTTGATGTTGGGGTCCGGTTCTACCTCTTTGTCCCATGCTCCCAGAAACAAGATTCAGACTCAAAATATATTTACAAATACATTGACCATATAGTTAGACTCTTCTCTAATGGGAATCATTATTCTAGCCTACACTCTACCATGTGGTGAGGTACCAAGCATGCATCTCATCACATCTTCCTGGCGAATCTTTTGCGATTGACTCTAGCCCAGAATCTTTTTGCCTTCTGAATGACCCTGCATAAGCAATAGGCAATAGGCTTTTAATTGACAGGTGATGTACCCATACAATACACAAGATGTTTTCTCTATACCAAGTGGTACACAGCCATCATCCCTTAGGGAGGCAGGGGCTTAGAATTGGCAGGAGACCAAGACCAGGTATAGAGATTAGAAATATGAAGGTAAGGAGGATAATCAATGGGAAATTTTCCTGAGGGAGAGTGGGCAGGAGTTGAGAATCAATAAAAAAATCAGTAATCAATCAGGCATGCTAAGCATGGTACTATAGACCTGTGATTCCAGAACTTGGGAGTATAAGGCAGGAGAATATTGACTTTGGAGGCTTAGCTTTCACTATAAAAAACTATTCTTACTTCAAAATTAAGTAGACGTGGGGGATGGGTGAATTTAAAAAGGCAATAGAAAGGTTGCTAAGTCCTCAAATTTCTTTCAGTATTAGAAGCATAGCAGTTTACATTCTTCAACTTGAACAGATTTCTGAGAGGCATCAGCCCAATCTCTGATGCCATTGACTTTCCTGAAAGAAACAGAGATCTATTTCAATAAGAAAATTGATACAGGCCATTGGAAGGAGGCTCTGTGCCTCGGAGTCACCCGTGGGACCCTGGGACTGATGGCCTCTGGCTGAGATGTTTGATTCTGGTCTTTCCTTCTCACCTTCCTTCATCTACCCATTCATTTTTAATCTTGATGCCCGTGTCTGGATTTTTGTTAGCAAAGATGCAAATATATTTCTGGTAAAGGGCTCTACTAGATTTAAGACTCAAATATGTACCTTTATCTGACCTCGTAACCAAAGAATTCTAATGCCACATGCCGTCTCTCTTAATCTGTAAAATGTGAGCCTTGGCTGAGATTGCCGAGAAGGTACTATTTCTAACCTCTCTGCCTATGCGGTTCCAAGTTGAACTGATGCCCATTTTCGAGATGTGAGACAGAAGGATCAAGTGACAGTGTGTACTCAGCAGCACAGGCGCTGGTGTTGACGCGCTACATATGTGTAACATCCCCACACGACTTCACCAAGGCTTCTGCAGCAGTGGGGCATTTTGCCTGCATAAGCAGCGTATGCTTCTCCTCAGAATATATGCCAAGCACACTTCAGAACTTTCGTTATTTTGCAGCCGAACTACAACACAGCTGGTCTCCTAAATGACTTCAAGCCTCCCTCTCTACGAGCTGCATTAGAGAGGAAGAGACTGTTGTGGTGCCTCTGTGAGAACAGAGATGCAACCTGTAATTATGAATTTATCAGACAATAGGTGACTTTCCGCCATAGCCCTTAATGTGTTAACATAATCACACTTTCTCCCGTGGAGAATCAAACCATGGTTTTAAGAATTGGAACTGTGTGGAAGAACTACATGTGCTGCTCATCCATAGGAGCTGAAAGAGGAAAGCAAATTGGTTCCTTTCTTATCTCCAGCCAAACATGGGGGCAGGACATGGAGAGAGAGAGAGAGAGAGAGAGAGAGAGAGAGAGAGAGAGAGAGAGAGAGAGGGAAAGTAAGACCTCTACCTGTCCCCATCCCCCAAAATTTTAATGCACTTGTGATGGGGCTTGGCTAACATTTTTTTCAGTTCTGAAGGCCAGGGTAACTTATCTGGATTTTGGGCTATTTATTTTCTTTTATTTAGAACGGAGGTAGCTTTATGTCGTACCTGTCATTGCCACATCTTGATTATATAGACTTTATCGTTCCCATTTTTAGATGAACATGTTAATCAGAAAGAAGTCAGTTTGACGCTTGTAAAAACTCGTTGTTTGAGGCGAATGCCAGCAGCAAACCACTGAACTGAGAATAGGACCCCCATTGAAGGAATCAGAGAAAGAACTGAAGAGCTTGAAGGGGCTCTTGAGACCCCATATGTACAACAATGCCAAGCAACCAGAGCTTCCAGGGACTAAGCCACTACCTAAAGACTATACATGGACTGACCCTGGACTCTGACCTCATAGGTAGCAATGAATATCCTAGTAAGAGCACCAGTGGAAGGGAAGCCCTGGGTCCTGCTAAGACTGAACCCCCAGTGAACTAGATTGTTGGGGAGGGCGGCAATGGGAGAGGGGTGGGGAGGAACACCCATAAGGAAGGGGAGGGGGAGGGGGATGTTTGCCTGGAAACCAGGAAAGGGAATAACACTCGAAATGTATATAAGAAATACTCAAGTTAATAATAAAAAAAAAAAAAGAAGAAGTCAGTTTGAGGAAATCAGGTCAAGGACTGATGGAACATAGGACTGAGATCTCTTAAGCTTGCAACATGTTTATACATTTCAGAAAGAAAAAAGAAATTCAATTTTAAAATTAAATGATAAATATTGAATGAACACTTACTTGCCTGGTCCTTTGCCTGTTTTGTAGGTATATGAACTGTTTGCATCTGATCAGGCCGCATGATGAACTACACTCATACAGAAGGAATAAAAAGAGCAAACAAACCCAATCTTACCCAAAGCTGAGATAAAGCCCCCATGCCCATTGCCTACACGGTGCAAGGTTAAGCAGTCATTTTCTAGGCATTTTCTAGCACTTGCCTTATACCAGGCCATAGACTCAAGGCATGGTAAAGAGCAGATACAGTGTATGAATATATGGCCCCTGTCCTCACCGAGTTAGAGGTAGAAGCAAGGAGAATGGATGATTTCAGTTTTGTCAAAATGTTGTGATTGCCACAATATACCATGCTGTGGGAATGCAAAAGAGATGTTCCCAATTTTTGTTTGAGGTCATGCTGCTTCTAGGGTGATTACTTTGAAAACGAAAAACAAAAAACAACAACAACAACAAAATATGATTCAGACCTAAGTGGGTTGGCCAGGTCAAAAGGTCAAATAACTTGAGGGAGGTTAAGAAGAATTCTGCTTGGTAGTCATCCTGTCTGCAGTAGATGCCTGGAGCTAAAATAATCTCAGAGAGTTGGAAAAATAAACTGAAAGAAAGCTGTGGAAAACAGCACATGATTAGCCTGGGGAAAGAGGCTAAGACCAAGGTCATAAGACCTTGGCTGGTTTAGAGTTTACCTAACCAGAACCTCTTTGCAATCAACCAGGCTGGCTTAGTGAGGGGTGGGAGAGCTGCAAGACGGGAGTTAAGAGACCTCAGTAGCAGGTTAAGAACCATGTCCTGGATTAGATTACAATGTGACATTGAACATTAAATTACCTAGACGATTTGGGGGGAAGATTTAGAGGGCATCACTGCCATTCCTGGTTCCTTATGGAGAGAGAGGCAAAGGATGCTAGTCTACCTTTATGGTTCTGAAATTTAGGAAATCTGGGAGAGAACGAACATGATAGGATGAGAAGTGTGTGTGTGTGTGTGTGTGTGTGTGTGTGTGTGTGTGTGTGTGTGTGTGTTGAAGGGAGGCTTTAGGCCCTGTGCTTTTAACTGTAAGAAATGAAGAAATGAAGAGGACAGTGGACACATGAATCAGAGGCGAGATGAGATATCGGAGTCTTCAGCAGATGAATCAAAGCCTTCAGAGGACAGTCAGTACCTTTAGGAGTAGCACACAGAGGAGCCCAATGAAGCAGAGCTTGTAGAGGAAGCTAAAAAGAGCCCCAGTGGTTGGTCATTGTGTTACAATAAAAATATGTGATCCACTTCTGACATGGCCAGAGTAGACAAATCCAGAGTCAGCAGGAACAGTAGAAGCTTCGAGGGGCTGGGGGAGAGGTAGGATGAGGAGCAGCTCCTGGGGATGAGTGGACGAGAACAGCATTCCTTTTGGGATGGTGATTAAACCTTAGAGGGTAGTGGATGTCCAACAGCTCAGGATTGACTGAAAACCCCTGAGTCATATATTTTGGGATGGGAACTCATCAAGTACATGAAGGATGTTTCAGTCGATCTATTCTCTTTGAAGAGTACCTAAGCGATGTTCAGTGAGGAAACACCCTAATTAGAGACAGAAAACTCAACATGAATGGGGCTAAGGGAATAACAGGAAAGATGTAATCGGATTTTAACTTTTTACCTAAGTTCCTTTCAGTTCTTCAATACTCAGCCTGAGCTGTCCTTAGTCAGCGTTGCTCCTGCCTAGAGGTTTATGTTTATAACTCTTTTATAACTCAATACATTAAACTAAAACAACAGGCAAACATGAGAAGGACATTGCATTTCAAAACCACAAGACTGTAAAGAGTGTTTTCCTTGGTACAATGAGCACAATCCAGCCTGGATGTGAAAGGCCTCAAGGCATCCAACCAAGGCGAGAAATTACCATCGTTTTTCACATCATTCTTGAGTGAGCAATATTATCGTCCCCCCGCCCCCATTTTCCATTATTTTTTCTTAACCACAAAATAACCAGAATATATTCTTGCAAAAATTGCAATTTAAGTTCTCTTGACTTAAATCCAAAGTGTTTTTCCATTATAGTATCTGTGGGCTTGGCTTCAGCCTTCAATCTCCCTGGGACCCTGCTGAGCTGCCATCTCCGGACTTCTTCAATTTTCCAGAGCTCTCCCGGGGAGTAAATATGGCTAAGTTAATGTAGAAGTGATGCATGGAGAAGGGAGCGGAGACAGTGCTGAGAGCAGTATGTGGGTAGCATATTTGAGGGACCCAAGGTTGTGAATCGGTCTTAACGATTAGTGAAGTACAAGTATTTGGTCCTCACATCTCATGTGATTGGTTCACAACGTTACGTTATTTGGTTAGCTTTTCAGATACACAGGGCTCTATACTAAAGGGAAGTTAGGAGAATATAACAGAATATAACAATGCTGGGCTCACACAGGGGTTCCACCAGAGCCTTGGTGGATCTGAACACCTTCACTTGCTCTGGCACCTAATCCACGTGGGTCTGGTCTTTGAGTTGGGAGGTAAGAAAGATTTTCATGTTAGACTCATTGAAGGGCTTGTATGAGCTCATCTCTTCTGGCCTGCTCAGGACCAGGCCTAGCTATATTCTGTGAACTGAGTATGTAAAAGCTCAGTGAAGCCCTGATGCAATAGACGTGCTGAGGTCTTTAAAAGTCTTCCCACCAACAAAAATGCCACTGTAGACTGGGGTAGGGAAGAATCCGCCTTGCTCCTTTCTGTAGTGCTTTGAAGACCAGTAAGGCACTACTTGTGGGACTGGTAGTACCTCATGAGACAGACCCTGAATATAAGCCTTTCCCAAGTGTCCAGCTAAGACCCAGACTGCCCCCCATCAACTTGCTGATGATAAACTTTGAAATGAAAAGAACAGGATTGTGCTAGGCATGTATAAGTATCTGCTAGGTGAGGGACCTGTTATACTTGTTAAAGCAAGGTATCTGTGTGCAGGACCAGAGTCTAGCACAAGGGAGGTAGAAATTTGGTCAACTCACCCCTATAGATTGTTGGCTAAGTGTACTTCATAGACTCCCCACCCACTTTATCCTTGCCAGTTCCCATGCCCCCTCCAAATAGTTCCCTTTCTCTTCCATGTCACATACATGCCATTGTCCCTTCTTTCCTTCTCCCTTAACAGATTATCCTTACATGATAAATCTATATTTCAGAGGAAATGTCAAACTGATCTCAACAGCAACTGTAGCATTTCACAACAGAGCATTGGTCTAAGAAGGTCCTGATTTCACCATAATTTCAGTATCACTTATTTTCCAGTTAAAAAATTACTACATAGATATCCTAGTGAATATGAAATAGAATTTCACTGTTTTTATAGACTCGTTTTGAGATATGCAAAAATATTTTCTAGTATTACTAAGATTACAGCTTTTTAATTGAGTGCTTTTATTTTAAAGAAATTATATTTGATTGTAGGTTTAGCTTCCCAATCTAAGATAAGGTTATAGTTGAAATGTTCTTTTTTTTTAGAGGTAGGGTCTCACTTTGTAGCCTGTAATGACCTTGAGCTAACCATGTAGAAAGGCTGGGGTTTGTGACCATCCTTTGCCTCAGCTTCTCAAGCCTGGATTACAGACATGAGCCTTCAGATCTGGCTAAATCATTCTTCAATCATCTTTTTTCAAGTGAGAAAATCTTTTCCTCTGACACACCATCAAGTGCATTCAGGATAAACTCACAGAACCACAAACCTTTTGGTACATGCTACTATGTGAGTATAGCTGTCATTGCTTTTCCTGAGAGTCCCTTCATCTCTGGTCTGGTCTAGTACAGAATCCTACACTTGTCCAGGCCTACCCTCATGTTCTCTTCTTGTTCCTCTTGCTCGATGAAGGCAGGAGATCACCTTGGCACAGATATTGGAGTTAGACATCGCGCTGGGTCCCAGCTTTGCCTCTAATACAATAGAAGCATTGGAAGGGTATCTTGGGGATGTTCTTGTAGGCTCGCTGAACCCTGTTTCCTTATCTATAAAATTGGAGAATAGTGCCCATTGGCTAGGGCCTGTATGGAGGCAGGGCTTGTTGGGTCTTGATGTTGCTCAGCACGCAGACTCCTCATTAATTGTTACACAGAGTTTTTCTAGCATTCCTGAAAGTTGTTTCTGTAAATACAATTAAAAAAATCTTGCTGTGAATGTTTTTAAACTATTTCAAATGTTTGTGTTTTCAAAATGATCAACAGCATAGACATCTGTAGGAGTTCCTCTGCAGCCTAAGCTACTACAGCCCTTGACTGCTGCCTCAGCCTCTTGAGCCATTGGATGGAAAAGGCCCATTAAGTATGTGGCCATGGCTCAATGCATGCTCTTGCATGGGTATTGAGCTTCACACAGGGAATTGGTCCTTCTTTCTCAAGCCTTCTCTATGAGGTGCCTTCTGGGTGAAGCCCCTGACATGCTGGGCTTGGTTATGGCTAATGTCAATGTCACTTTGCCATATGGATGTTCTTGAAGGCTCTGCTCTGTCTGATGCATTCTCAACAGGCTCGATCAAAAGGTAAATGGTACTAACATTTAGATGTAGAATGTCCCCTTCGGGCACGTGTGTTGAACACCTGATCCCCAGGAGGTGGCACTGCTTTGGGAGATTGAAGAACATTTGATATGTAAGGTCTGTCTAACAGAGACAGGGATGGGCCTTGAAGATTATAAGACAGCCCTCCACCCTTCTAGTTTTCCTCCCTATGTCTTGATCTAGGGAAAATACACTGTCCTGTGTTTCTGCCTAGTCCTGCAGCTGCTTTCCCTTCAGTACCATGATGCATTGCTTCCTCTGAATTGTGAGCCAAAAGAAATCCTTCCTTCTCTAAGTTGGTTCAGACAGGCATGGTGTCCCAGCCATGAGAAAAGTCAGTAATAATATGAGAGTTCTTCTGCTTATAAAAGCTTATTAGAGAAACTATAACTATTCTGTTCTCTAACTTGGCATGGTTGTCAGGATTGTGTGTAAGACTTCTACTCCTTAATGCATGCCTTTTATGTGGGTACCACACAGTCATGGGAATAAACTCCTGAAAAGTGAACCATGGATGAGTCCTATTTGCTGGTATCAGTCCTGAGGATGTTTTCTCTATCAGGGACTCTATTGAGTATCCAGTTTGTGTAAGTCACTTAATAGTCCCCTAAGGGAGACAGAGAATTACATAAGATGGTTCTGTTAATGAGGCTTCTCAAGATAAATGTTTCTGCGTGTCCTGTGGCTTTGAGGAATGTAAAATCCAGTAGGAGAAATCATATTCTCTGTGCGTTTTCTGAAGAGGTTTCACAATGATCTCACCTGTCATTGTATTTCCAAAATAGTTCAGCCTTCTCGCTGGTCAGACGGACACCCTTGTAGTCCTGACTCTGTTCCTAGATTTCTGGTAAAGTCTAAAACTAGAGAAAGGAGAGAGATCCTGCTGTTTGCAGAGCTCTCAAGAGGGAGACCACAACTGGTAACAATCCAGAAGTGGGCTCTCCACAGAAGAGCCCCAGTCTGCTTTGATTGCTCATTTCCTCCCATCACCTGATGGGCATTTTTTATTGTTAAAGAAAATACATTGATATGTTTCTTCATTGACTGTAGTCCCCCCACCTCTTTTGATCTTATTTAAAGATCAAAGATCTTAATTAAAGCTACAGATTCACTGGTACTATTTCAGAGACATTCATGGAAGAGGGAAGAGGAAGGAGAAGAAAGGTTACAGCAAAGAGCATTTTCTTTAAAACCAGTCTGACTGTAGTTCTGAGCCTCTCAACAGTTAAGGCAACATAAGAAAATATCAGGAATTGAATTAGTGCCTTGAAATCCTTCTCAATCACTTGGGTTGTTGGAGGTTTTTTTCTGTTTTCTCTATCAAGGAATTTGTGGCATCTGCAGTATGCTTCCTTCTGCCTTACTTCCCTATTGGAGATGATGTTGAAGCCACCATTGGAACTGAGGATGGGCCTTTGACCCTGGATTTAAAAGATGTAGGATACAACATGGTTCATATATATATATATATATATATATATATATATATATATATATATATTCTTGTTCCTGGAAATGGTCTCTTTCCATCATTTTTATGCTGAAGACAACTTAGCTCAAAATTATACAAGTCATATGCCTTATTAAATATTTTTATATACATACAGCCTTCTAAGATTATCATCTTCATGTAACAGGGTTGTCACTGAGACTCAGAGAGTTAAGCATATTACCATATGGATATACTTATGGTAATCTTGATATATATATGTATATATATATATATTTATGCAGAATTGAGATGGAACAAAATACTCAGAGCATCAGAATTCACTTTTCTGTCATTCCTTGCTCAAACAATTATTTTCTGCTACCTTAGTTCAAGCTGCTATAACAAAATACCATAGGCTGGGTAACTTATAAACAGAAAGTTATTTCTTGCAGTTCTAAAAGCATGAGGTCAGGTTCTAGTCGCCTGCGTTACAGAAGGGTGACTTCTAACTATATCCTCATATCATAGAAAAAGAAATCTCTAGTCTTTTCACCTGCATAGAGATACAAACCCCTTTTATGATCCCCCACACTGTCATTTAATTCTACCTCAACAGCCTGGTGACCAAATGCATTGGGATTTAGGCTTCACACATATATTTGTGATGGGAGCATAAACCACAGGTCTGTAATAGCCAGAGGCCATGGTTACCAGTCAGACAGTACTTCTATTGATGTGGGAGTTCACCGTGATGTGGAGCAAGGCTCTAAACTGACAGGGGGAGTCATTGTGTGGACATGTGAATCAGTGGTTGTGCACTATAAAACTACGGCTCTACTGAAATTCAATGTTCTCTTATCTCATTGAGGGTGGATATTGTTAAGTTATTTTCGATTAAGGGTCAAAAAGGTTCCAACTGGGATGACTGGTAGTTAGTAAGAGAATTCTCTCAGCTACAATTTGTGTGCATGTGTAAAATGAGTGCTATCTTCTGTGAAGATCCATGAGTAGTATTCCCTCTTCCTTAAAAAGTATTTTTGAATAATAACAACTTTTTTATTAAAAAGACCTTTGATTGCCTTTTAGGAAATGGGTATTGTATTCCTGACAGTTTGTTCATGAGAAATGAATATTTATGCAAAGTCCAGTCATCTTCAGGCAGGACCAACCACTGATCATTGGCTCCACAATAAAAGCCAGTGATGGGAAGACGGCAGAATGAGGCTGACTCATATTGGAGCCTGACAGTAAGGACACATCCTGCTACTCATCCTACCCCATTCCTGGCTGGCAGGGTTACACAAATAGGAACTCTGGTCTAGAGAGAATGGAAGGGGGACAACTTGAATGACCTAAGGCAAGCTAGGTTATGAACTGGTTCTTGGTAAAGCACTTCTGAACTATTATCTCTTCCAAGTCAGAGGACTCCCCTCTGTCCTCACCTCCTCTCTGTCTATCCCAGTAGCACCTGGGAAACATTTGAGCTGATAAAAGCAGCACAAGTTTTTCACAAAACTCTTCAAATTCTTGGAGTAATAGCACCCACCAGGAACTCATGTCATTTCTACATTCTTATCAGCTGAAATTTCTTTTAATTATTTTATTTATTTACATTCCAAGTGTTGCCCCCCTTTCTTGGTTTCCCCTCCCAGAGTTCTTTATCCCATCCCCCTCCACTTTTCTTTCAGAGGGTTCTTTCTCCACCCAACCCCCTGGGGAATCCCCCTTCCTTGGGGCATTAATCTACAGGATTAGGTGAATTCTCTCCCAGGCAGGACAGGACAGTCCTCTGCTACATATGTACGGGGCGGGGGGCAGGCATGGAACAGCCCATGTATGCTCTTTGGTTGGTGACTTGGTCTCTGAGAACGTTAGTCTTCCTACTGGGTTGCTATCCCCTTCAGCTCCTTTGATCCTTCCCTAACTCTTCCATAGGGGTCCCTGACCTTATTCCAATCTCTTAGTCAGCTGCTGGTAGAGCCTCTCAGAGGAGAACCATACTAAATGCCTGTCTGCAAGCACAACATAGCATCAGTAATGGTGTCAGGGTTTGATTCTCACCCATGAGATGGATTCCAAATTGAACAGGTCACTGGATGGCCTCTCCTTCAGTCTCTACTCCATTCTTGTCCCTACATTTCTTTTAGATAATAACCATTCTGGTAAAAGGAATTGAAGGTAGGTTGGTGACCCCATCCCTCCACTCAAGGCCAATATCCAAACCCCACAGGAGCCTGACCCTCCAGGATCTAACTGGCCAGTAGCTTGAACCATGTTTATGATGTTATGGCTAGAGTGCTTTGAGAAGTCGTTTCTTCTCTGCTCCTCCAGTAATCCTTCTTAATTTCAAATACTCCTTAAAATGCCTGTGAAGTATAATGCAGGGGCCAGAGAAATCTATTCAGTGTTTAAGTGCCTGTAGGAGCTATGCTAGTGTCTGAAGAAGTCCTGCAATTTTATTTCTGCTCAGTACAAGGAGACTTGAGAAGAAGCTGGGAAATCCTTTTTTTGTTTTATTTCATTTTGTTCTCTCAGTCTAATGGGTACCCCATAGTGAAGTACATTAATCTCTAAAGATCGTTGCATAGCTCTCATGATTTAATTTTTTTCTTCTAAACTACCTTTCTTTTGACAACAAAGCCAGCCTTTTTTGAGCAAGATTTCAAACTCCGAGTTAATAAATTGCAGGTGCACCTTGCTGCAGGCTGCTGCTTTCTTCTTTTGAGTTGCTGAAAGGAGGACCCCATGATCAGATTTGTGCATTTGATTGCTTTTTAGCTTACTAGTTAAAGCGGGCCATTGATGCCCCATGCTTTCATTGTGTTTTAATGAGGCCCCTTGAAAAGTAAAAATATCTTTCAGAACTCCTACTGCTTCCACACCAGAGCTCCTCTCTCTATTTCCCCCAAACACAACTTTAAAGGTCCGTCTGTATATTTTACTTAAATGGCTTTAGTGGGAACCTTGTTGATCATGCATATGAAAATCACAACAATCCCATGAATAATTTAGGAGGCTAACTCTAAACAACTTGGTAACACTTGTGGTTTATGTTTGGAGAGACAGAACTGTTAAATGTTGTATGAGATAAGCCAAGGTTTCTTTTCATTAGCAATGAAGCAGGCACGGCAGCAATTGGGAAGAAATATTCACTTCGTTCTCTAGGATTCATGGAGCATGGAAGTGGGTATAGCAGTGGCTTATTTTAGGGGAAAGGAGATGGGACCACCAATGTGGGAGATATCCGGTCAAGATTAGCGAAGACCAGGGAGGTGAAGCTTCCTCTTCTTTATTCTGAGAAGTGTTACTAAAGTCTTCTGGTAGCCTTGGAAGACAATCAGAATTACCTTTTATTTCCTTTAGACCCACCTCCTCTCTTCTTTCCATTTAGATGTTAGGAGAGGAATGATTAGACTCATGGGTCAAAGAGAATGCATCAGAGTGAACTGCCATAAGCAAATACGTTCATAGTATCAATAGGGTGATAAGAGTGTGTCCATACTCAGATTCTTACACAATATTCGTGGGATTTTAAATGGTTACCTGCGTCTGAAAACGTGTGTTAAAAGTTATCAGACAGCCCTGAATTTACATTTTACCATAAAAGTACCCATTGCCACATGCCCGAGCTACCCTCACATTGATGGAAAACTTAGAAACAGTCAAAGAAATTGAACTAAATTTTATCTACATAGACATAGAGGATTTCTAATATATACTGAGTACCAAAAAAAAAAAAAAAAAAAAAAAAAGCAAGCACAAGTATGCATCTTTTATGAGATGCCATATAGTTTTGTGGCTACGTTAATGTTCAATAGCCCATATCAGCAAATGCATTTGTGTATGTGTATAAGCATATCTACAAAAAACAAACCTCTTTTTTTTAACCTCTGGAAGGAGTAAGAAGGGAAAGAGACGGATGATGGTTACTAAAGCTTTAGCCTCTCCTAAGTTAGTCACTGAAGTTTTAAAAAGTATAGGTTTATACATTGCTTATCTAATTTGGCATTTAAACCATGAAGAACATTGTCCATTTTCTAGCAGGCCTGTGTAGTTTGGGAGATCAGGAAAAGCTGACATCTATTGATACATTTTGGAGAAAAAATACATAGCTTTTATAAGTAATAGAAATCAGTCCTATCCGACCACCAAGTTTTGTTTGCTCATATTGCTCATATTTCTTTACACTTGGCTACTTTAAAAATCCCTGATCTTATGAATATCCTAGTAAGAGCACCAGTGGAAGGGGAAGCCCTGGGTCCTGCTAAGACTGAACCCCAGTGAACTAGATTGTTGGGGGAGGCAGCAATGGGGGAGGATGGGGAGGGAACACCCACAAAGAAGGGAGGGGAGGGGATGTTTGCCGAAACCAGGAAAGGGAATAACACTTGAAATGTATATAAGAAATACTCAAGTTAATAAAAAAAAATATGATGTACTATCTTATCATTAAAAAAAAAAATCCCTGCTCTTGATTAGCTCACAGGTATCTCACATGCATTAATTATGCAGTTTCTGGTGAGAATAGGTCCATGTTTCCTTCATGGCTGAATAGATATTTTAGGAAAATACAAGATGACCATCAAGCAGGAGCGGGTAAGGATCACAAAAATTGCTGATGTAAAAAGGTGACTAGGGCAGCTGGGGAAAAGGCACCTTTGCCCGGTGTCTGCATTTGGTAAAAGGAAGAACAACTTGGTGTCTTGAGAGCTCATGGATATTATTGACATATATACATGGAATTTCCAATACAGTGCACCTACGTTTAACCTGCCATCACTCATCCTGTGGCATCATCTGTTTTGAGGAACACTGCTGTTCCAAGATGCTTCCCTTCCTTCAGATACCCAGTCTGGGTCATTGCAGGGATGCCACACTTACATCACACTTGCAGACAACAAAGAGTTTGTCTAGACATAAAGTCAGCCATGGGTTCCAGCACTGTTTGAACATGGACACCATCTATATTCTATTGGATCTGAAGCTCTTTCTAATCCTAATAATTCATTCTACAACAAATAAATTAGTTGTGGGGTGTGTGTGTGTGTGTGTGTGTGTGTGTGTCTGTGTGTCTGTGTGTCTGTGTGTATGTGTGTCTCAGTGTGTGTCTGTGTGTGTGTGTCTGTGTGTCTGTGTGTGTGTGTGTGTCTCTCTGTGTGTGTAGCTTATATGGAATGAGGGTAGAAAAAAAATCAATAGAATCCAACTCTTTGGCCTCAATTGATTCAGCCTTACAATGTTGAAAATAATGTTCATGTGTTAGTTTCATCAAATTAGTTTATTGACCAGCCCTTTAATTGGTATATCCATTGCTTGAAACCAATATTGACCTTTTTTTCCATTAGTGTTTGGTTCATGAACACATTCTGAAAAACATTTTGTAGGGAGATAAAATGCTATCCTCCACACCATTGGTACATGCTTTATAAGGACATATTTTATGTTCTGTGAACTCAGAATACTTTCTTTGAATATGTGCTGAGCATTACATTGCCAACTAGTGTTGAACCCAGGGAACCCAAAACTGTTCCATTTACTTTCTCCCATGGGAAATTCACTCTGTTCCTTTACACTTAGAGTCTTTGTATAACTAATATGGATGTCCTTACCAAATTTTGTGCATGTCTCCTTAAAACATTGATTTCATTAGTAGGTAATTGAATTTGGATATGCATCTAAAACTGTTTTGGTCTTTGATCATTCTAATGAATAAGTATATATTGACTGTCCCAATGTGGGCAGTTACCATGACAAAGGAAGTAATAACATCTCAAAGCTTAAAGGACAATAGAGAAGAGAAATGTATAAGAAAAAAATGAGTATGGAGGTGGAGATGGAAGTGTGTGTGTGTGTGTGTGTGTGTGTGTGTGTGTGTGTGTGTGTGTGTGTAGATGAGGAATTATCATTTGAGAGCAATTTCATATGACAACCCTCTAAAAGTTACTTCTGCATTGATATGTACAAATGAAATATAATAAAATCCATCAAAAGTAACCTCCTCTCCTTTCCAAGCGATCAGATCCCCTCCTGCAAAGGTGGCTGGCCTTTCAGTGAATTTGAAAAATCGACAGATTCCAGTTAAAGTATCTTTCCAAGCCTTCCCTCTATACAGGCAAACTCTCATATATAAGGTAACCTCACAGCCACTCCTTATGCCCCTAACTATTGTGTTTAATATGTTTCTGCCTTTGCCTATCCGTCTCATTTTCCTTCAAGTGAAATAATTTGAATTGCATACAGTGTTCCAAGTACAGAAGCACTCTGCTTCTCTAAAATCCTGAAATAGCATTTTTGTGCCTTTTGTGATGGCTGTTGACACTTTGTTGTCCATTTTTCTAGGTAGTAGCATGCAGGATCAGTATCTTCCAAAATAGTTGTGACTTCATCGGGGATTCTTTTCTAAGTTATGCTCTAGAGAAAGTCCATTCAGTAGCCAGTAAAATGTAGATGACATTTTCTGTGAGAATGAGTCCCTAGATTTGCTATTCTTGGTTGACTGTGTACCAGTTAAAACTTCAGTCATTTGCTCTGCAAATCACATCAAGTGACTTGGGAATCCTGCCCTTTGTGGTCCATATCAATGATAAGAACTCAGAACTCTTGCCATTTACACATTAAAGATTTCAGATTATACTTAGTACAGACAGTGTAAGAACTCAGTTGAACCCATGTACTCTTCTCCATATTTCCACAGTCCTAAACTATTACCCCAACATACACGCCAATTGGTCAACTTCATGGCAACCTTTTGAAAATTGTGGCATTTTGGAAAGTTCATAAATATTTGAGTCATCAGAAAATATGACTCATGAAAAGATGAAAATAGCTAATATTTATGTGTAAAATGCAAACAAAGCTAAAACCATAAACATTCATATACTCCCTTCTAGCGGAAATAAAATAGCCCAACAGTAATTCCCTAATTACATTTCTCTTCTTCCTTTGCAAAGGTTGCCTCTAGCTACATTTTAGCATTCTCTTGGATCTCTTTTCTGTTTGTTACATATATAGACCTATATATGGTGTGTGTGTGTGTGTGTGTGTGTGTGTTCCATATAGAGTCATATACATTTTTATGTAATAAAAATATCAGTTTGCTTTCTTTTAATTGCATAGGTGTATCATGATCCATCTATTTCTCTGAAATGTGGTTTTTTTATGTTTTTTCAAATTTAGTAACATTTTATTATAGTCTAAAGAATGGGCATTTTTCACAATATTTGCATGTGTTTAAAAAGGAGGTATATTATCTATTTGGTGAACAAAAATTTCTATGTATTGAATTATTCAATTTTTTTCTTTAGAACTGGTCCTTGACTCTGGAATATTTTATTTATTTATTTATTGGATATGTTTTATTCACACTTCAAATGTTATTCCCTTTTCTGGTTTCCTGTCCATAAGCCTCCTATTCCTTCCCCCTTCCCTTCTTCTATAAGGGTGTTCCCTTCCCTATCCACCTCCCTTCCCACCCCTTCCTCTGACATTCTCTTACACTGGGGGTCCAACCTTGACAGGACCAAAGGCTTCTCTTTCGTTTGGTGCCCAACATTGCCATTCTCTGCTGGAACCATGGGTCAGTCCATGTATAGTCTTTGGGTAGTGGTTTAGTCCCTGGGAGCTCTGGTTGGTTGGAATTACTGTTCTTATGGGGTTGCAAACCCCTTAAGCTCTTTTAGTCTTTTCTCTAATTCCTACAACAGGGGTCCTGCTCTCAGTTCAATGGTTTGCTGCTAGCATTCACCTCTGTATTTGACATGCTCTGGCTGTGTCTCTCAGGAGACCTCTATATCTGGTTCCTGTCAGCATGCACTTCTTAGCCTGAAACGTCTTTTTTAAAAAAATTATTGGACATTTTATTTAGTTACATTTCAAATGTTATCCCCTTTCTCAGTTTCCCCTCCACAAATCCCCTATCTCATCCCCTTCCCCTGATTCTGTGAGGGTGCTCCCCTACCCAACCATCTACTCCTGCCTCACTTCCCTAGCATTCCCCTACACTAGGGCATCAAGCCTCCACAGGACCAAGGGCCTCCCCTCCCATTGATGCCAGATAAGGCCATCCTCTGCTTCATATGCAGCTGGAACCATGAGTCCCTCCATGTGTACTCTTTGGTTGGTGGTTTAGTCTGGGGGGGGGGTCTGGTTGGTTGATATTGTTGTTCTTCCTATGGGTTTGCAACCCCTTTCAGCTACCTCAGTCTTTTCTCTAACTCCTCCATTTGGGGTTCCCATGCTCAGTCCAATGGTTGGCTGCAAGCATCCACTTCTGTATTCATCAGGCTCCAGCAAAGCCTCTCAGGAGACAGTTATATCAGGCTCCTGTGAGTGTGCACTTCTTGGCATCAGCAATAGTGACTGGGTTTGGTGTCTGCATATGGGATGGACCCTCAGATGTGGCAGTCTCTGGATGGCCTTTCCTTCAGTTTCTGCTCCACTCTTTGTCCCAGTGTTTCCTTTAGACAGGAGCAATTCTGACTTAAAGTTTTGGAGTGGGTGACTCCATCCCTGAACCTGGGACTATGCCTAACTGGATTTTAGTCGCTACTGGTTATCCCTCCTCTTTGTTGGGGATTTCAACTAATGCCATCTCCATGAGGTCCTGGGAGCCTCTTGCTTTCCTGGCATCTGGGACTTGCTGGTGGCTACCCCCAGGTCGGCATCCCCATTGCTACACATCTCTGTTCAAATGCCTGACCACCCCCAAGAGATCACCCCCATCTCCTTCTGTATCCGGTCCTGTCCCCACCTTTCCCTGTCTTCCTCACAAGTCCCTCCTACCCTCTGAAACTTCTTTTTCATAATATTACATTTCACTTCTGCTAAGGTACATAGTGGTCATTGATTCGTTTTCAACTCTGTAACTTTCTAATATTTATGTTTACGTTTATTGCTCTGTATTTGTACGGCCAACGATAGTTGATGGTAGTGGTTACAATGGTGGTGATGATGGTGATGATGATAATGGTGATGGTGATAGTTGTGGTTATGTGTATTGTGTATTATAATTCATTGCTATCATAAGCATTCCTTGATATTATTAATAAAATAAAAGCGATAGATGTTGATGAGGATATAGAAGTAAAAGAAGCACTTATATACATGCCACTGATGGGAATGCAAATTAGTCAACCATGATAGAAGTCAGTTTGGAGATTTTTTTTAAAAGGCTAAAACTGTATTTCCTAAATGATACATATATATCATAGTATAGAATTTACTCCTCAAAGTATCAAAATAAGGTTACTCTAGAAATACTTGTGAACCATGTTTATTGATGTATTATCGCAATAGTCAAATTATTATATGATATCATCCTAGATGCCCAGTAAGAGATGAGTAGGAAGAATGTGCTATAGCCATACAGTAGAGTTTGTATGAACATGAGAAAATGTGAATTTATGTCATTTACCAGAAAAGGGATTGTCTTGTTAAATGAAATAACCCAAGCACACAAGGATCAGTATAATTTTTTTCCTATTGTAAGTGAAATTTAGTGGAAGAAAAATATAGGCCTAAAAGGAAGGCTATAGAAAGTATAGACAACAAAAGAAGGAAAAGGGATTTAAAAGTGTAATAGAAGCAAACTTGATCAGTATACATTTTAGGCCTGTATGGAATTTTCATAATGAAATATCTTTGTACAGTTAAAAAGTCAGTTTTCTTACTCCATAGAATTCTTAGAATGTCTTGACAATCCCACATTGAGCAGTTCCACTGCATTGAACTGAATGTGTAGATTAAGGACAACCGACAGTCATGGTACCTTTTGCACAGCCGAACACAGTACACTGTAGGGGGCTGTTAGTGTATTTCAATAAGGGTTAAGATCTTTGCTGAAATGCATATATTTTAAAACATACATCACGATAGCTAAAAGTATGGAAACAATAGTATACTATAATTTATATTAGTTAATTTAGCTGCATATAAAATAATAGTCTACATTTCACAAGAGCTCATAGAAACATAAGGTTCCATACTAAAACACTGGGCATTTGGCATTTCCCTTTAAGATAGAAGTCAAAATGAAGGAGAATGAATTGATGCTGATTTATAGGCATCAGCACATATATATTATATATTTGTATAAGATATAAATTTATATATATATATATTTCCCATTCATATGGAAAGGCAGAAAGCTCATTTATATATTTAATCTATTAACTATATTTGTTTTCCTATTCATTATTGTACTATGTATTTAAATTTTATGTTTAAAATTTTTTGTCCTGTTATCTTTTTTCCCACTGAGATGCAAAAATACTTTTGCACATTGATCTAGTTACTTTGGGGGCTAGCACAATGGTTCAGTGGGTAAAGCATTATGCCTATAAGATAAGGACCAAAGCCTGGATCTTCAACACCCAAATCCTTGACTACTGTGGCAGCCTGCCTCTAACTTCAGGCAGGCAGGCAGGCAGGCAGGCAGGGAAGGAGGCAGAGACAGGTGATCCCCAAAGCAAGCTGGCTTCCTAGACAGGGTGAGTTGGTGAGCTCTGGGTTCAACCAGAGATTCGGCCTCAGTGTGTATAAACAAGAACTACGGAGGTAGACTCTCATTGTACACCTCTGACCTTCTCACACACATATGCACCCACTCACCCACTCCATGCCAGCGTCCACACACACCCATACACACTATCTATTATACCCCATTCCACTACACCAAAAAAAGCTCGTCAGTCACCTTAAAGTTTTTGAACATCTATTTGCCTTTGGGTTCACGTGAGATGTTTATTTCTCAAAGTAATTATATAGTGTGCAGATAATGATAGCTTTCCTTAGCCAGCTTAATACAGTACAGCATTGAAAGACTCAGAAATAGTGAATAGACATGTCTATGTGTGTGCATATGTGCAAATGTGTGTACAATTCTAAAATCCAGGTAAATTCCTACGTTGCCAGGACTTTTGTTTTCTGATTTAGTTAATATGTTTTCAAATTGTTCTACATTTATTAGCATAACCATGTAATTTTTCTTCATTTCACTAATCTGAGTACATAAATATATCTGATATTGTATCAGTTTTAAAGTTCCTGGGAGGGACTCGCACATTACTATGTGATATTGTCTTTATACTTTACAGAACTTTCTGCCATTATCTTGTTTTGTTGTTGTTTTTTAATTCATGTTCAAAAATAAGAGTGATCTAGTTTTCCTCTTATTTTTCTATGGGATTTTACCCTCACAAAATATAAAATAATTCTTATTTCTTGTATTTATTAAAGATGTTCTAAGACTACTTGACACAACAGTAAAGTAGTTATGTGAGTGTGAATTAAGTAGTCATTCTCATTAAAATGTCATTCTCCTTAGGGAATAAGAATGATGCTGATGGCATGTGGCTAAGAGAATTAATTAAAACAATTCACTTGAAGCACGGGACTCATTGACTGGCAAACTGAATCTACAAAAAAATAGCTGTAGTAAAAAAATTATCGTTCCCTTTTTAATCCATAAAAACATTTTCTACTGAAAGCAACTTCCCCTTTTGGGCTATATTTAAATGTGCATGAACTTTTAAAGCCACCAAATGTGAGATGATTAATTCTGTGGCATGATTACTTTCCAAGCATCACATATCACATCTATAGGAACAGAGACTTGCTCCCTTTAAAACCTCATTTATGCGGATTTACTGTGAGAGCAGCTAGCAACAAGTAGGTCAGAGCACATCCCCCTTAAGCCTTCAAATTAAAATCTGTTCACTTGGCAACTTAAGTTTAATGTCCTGGAAATGATGGGAGGAAATACAGAACTTTTAGACTGCAGATGGGGTGCCGCTCAAAGCCATTTCAATATGGAAGCCCATAGGTAGCAACTGGGACCCATGGCTTCACTGAACAGTTGATTACAGATGTGATCCCATTCATACGGGAAGGCAGAAAGCTCGGTGGTCTTCAGTTAAGTGTACTTATGCCCCCACAGGATATACAGCGTGGCTAAGGAATAGAGGCTGGCAATGTCAGCATCAGATACTGCGTGGTAACAACTGTCCAGTCCAGAATATCATCAGTGGTACCTAAAGTCCACTTGTATAAAAATTATCGTTTAACAGAGCGAACTTTGGGGTTTTTTCCCACATGGGGCTTCATCATGATGGACTTTTGTCTTAACTCGGAAGAGCCCCCAAACCTGAAGAGCCCCTTAAATACACACATGAGCCAGATATAGGTACTCCAAGAAACAGATGCTAAGAAATACTGATGCGGACAAAAGGTGAGACCAGATCGATAAATTAATATACATATTGTTTGGAAGGCAATAAAGAAAAGAGCGGTTGGAGCAGCAGGGAGAACATTGGTGCTTAGAGCTGAATACACAGTAACCAGCCTCCCAGAGGCTTACTGGTCTAGTGGTAACAGTGATTTCTCAAGCCAAGGCCTTTTGTAGCTGTGACTTCTTAACCCTGGTTACATTCCCAGCACAGCTGAATGGTTCTGTCATTATCAAGTGCTTTGTGCTCGGCCAGCCACATCTTCAGGGTCACTTCGCTGGTGAGAATCTGCCGCCTCTCTGAGCAGGCTGCAAACGAGGCTGAGTGCTGTGGGTCAAACTCACACTACCGTCCATGGAATTGTATTTACTGTGCTCTGCTGTCCGTTGGGAAATATTTAAAGAAGACGGAACACGGCGTTTTAGCTGTTCCTTCCAGGTTTTACGTCAGTCTCGTCTTCTGCTTCTTCTTTCCAGATAGACACTGACCCAAACTCATCTTAACGGGTCTCTTCCCTTCGTGCTTTTCAGCCAACCCTCATCTTTCATTTGTGATTTTATAGGAATTGCTCTACATACTTGAACTCCATGACTTGATTCATATAACAACCAGATGAAGGTCAGTGTAATTATGTTTCCTGTCTTCAGATAAGGAAGCTGAGGCAGGGCAGAGGCAGGGCAGAGGCAGGGCAGAGGTGGAGAATGGGGATTCAATACCAGACTCATGGCGACATGACTGGCACAATGGAAGACTTGAATTGAGGCCCTTTGGTTCTACAGTCTATATCTCAGCTACTTGATTCTTATAAAACTCTGTGGTCAGGAATTTATAAAACATTGATGCCCTATAAAGTCATCATTTAGAGGGTCTACTTTCAAGTGAATGCCTCACGTTATAATTGTGGGTTTATTTATACAAATAATCCAGAGAATCTTAACTGCCATTGAATCAGAAACAGCACCCCTAAGATCCTTCCCTGGTCATGTTCCCCAGAGATCCAACCCCCAACCCCTGCCAGTAACTGAAGTCTAATTTTCTTGGTACTAAGGATGAGATGAAGAGAGAGATAAGACATCTGTATAGGAATGAATCCGTTTCTGGATCTATCATTAGAATTTAAATCAGCAAATTACTGCCTTTTGGATTAGTCATAGGAATGTTAAAATTTTTACTTGGTCTCCTACTCTGCTGCATGATCTGTAGGATGAAGCTAGAGTGTAAGTGCCACCAAGCCTTTCCTAAGTGTATCCTAATCAAAAGGCAGTATGGCTTTGTTTCTTGGCCTGGTGTCACCTGTGCTCTATTTGAATTTAAAATCATTATGGAGCCGGTACAATAGAGTGCCTTTTTATTTCCCTATCCGAGAGATTAGCTTTCTACCATAAATTAATGACATTATTTTCGGCCATCTCATTACTTTACTTCCTGGGAACCCTGTTGACAGTTTTTATACAACTTCTCCCATTTGTGTGTGTTCGCTGTTTCTATGTTGATTACCATTTGAAAGTTAGGAATGTTTTCGTGTTTATGATGCCTCTTTAGTGAGATTCTAAAAACTTTCAAGGTTCAAAGAAGCAAGAGTTTTAAGAATTTTGGCGTGGAGTGTTTTTCCAGTGCTCCTGACAGAACCGAATAGGGAAGTGAGTTGGTAAAGAACTGACATTCGGTGATGGTGGCACTGACAGCAAAGGCAATTAGTGCCACGGGTCATGACTACGGGCCTATCAGCAAACGGCACACGACCTGGAAACGCCACATGTTGTTTATTTGTTGATATCCTTTTCTCGAGCTGAATAAATGTTAGACAGAAACTTCAACCACAGCAGAGCTTTAATGATCTGGAAGGCCACTTATCTGAGATCTGTGAACATTTAAAATGTAACTCCTAATCTATTAATAAAAGGCCTTTGCACAGCCAAAACAAATGTCAGAAATTCAAAATGCTAAGTTCATATATTTGCTCACTAAAGAGTGTGAAAGTGTGTTTTTCGTTTTGGAATAGTTCTAATTGTTCTGATGAGATTGACAGATCCTAACACCAAGGCAGGGGTGGGAGGAAGGAGGGAATTCCAAGCTTCATAAAGAAAAGCAAAGCGTTTCTAGTTGACAGTTTAAAAAAATGAATCAAACTCTGAGAGTCAGAAAAACGAAAAGGGCAGTGTGCCTTGGAGCTGTGAGGATAGGGCACCAGCCGCATTGAGGGCGTGGTGTAATTACTTACCTTGATTACAGTGAGCCTAACTTATAAACAATAGCTAAATTAGCTCCAGTAGAGGCCATTTAATAAACCGAATGCTTATAATCCATTTTAAAGGAGACTAGCTCATTTTTTCCCTTTGAGGATGTATAAATGCAGTGCCAGTGTGGCACTACTGCATATTCAAACTTGGGAAAGAGGATACACTTTGAAGTCCATGGCAGCAGTTGTCAACTTGTTCAGTCCTTTGCTGTTTTACAGGACATGGGACCCCAGATTCTGGGAATGAAGAAGTGTAGACATAACGGAAGGTGCCCTCTCAGCTGATCCAGGCACTCGCTGGCTGTGCTCAGCCCCCTGCACTCAAACATGGGGTGCTCTTTATAACTCTTTACAGCTACCCCTGCTTTTCTGTCTTTAAGATTAACTTGTAGCCTAGCTTTGACACAACAGCTGTATAAGACAGCTCAAACATCTGTTCCATTCTAACGGTCCACGGTTTCTGCAAGAGGTAGGCATTGCCCGGAATCACGTTGTCCATACTGCAGTGGAAATCGCCGTGTGCCCTCTGTGTCTCAAGTGAGTCTGAAGCCTTTGTGGTTAGCATCTTTGGAAATAAAATTTCTAGTCAGGAAAACTAAGTTTGGACTCGGAGTAATGAGATTTGAGTGATATTTTGCTCTAATTCCTGGGCTGCTAATGTAGTCCAAGAAAAGACTAGACAGTTATGGCGGACACAATGTAGACAGGTAAGCGACACTAATTATTCTACTCTGGGAGATGTGAGCTTGTAAAAATGCTAAATTATCTTAGCAATTTCTCCACTTGAAGAGATCTGCATGTTTATTTGCTTTCTGAGAAAAAAAAAGAGATTTAGAAAAAAATACTTCTCATTTGGCTAAGTTGCTTACTATCGTGATAGCAATAGAAAATTAAAGTGTGCTACCGAGTGACCCAGCCACAGTCTACTCACTGGCGATACTGGTTAAATTGCTGTTTTCTGACCATTAGCTGTGTGCATAGTGTAGTACACTTGCTAGAAATGAAGGGATAAATAGAGAAGAAACTCCCTCTCCTCACAGAGCTTCTATTTTACCAAGCTGGAGGCAAACCAAGTGTAAAATTACTAAAGATTTGCACAGGTGCTGTGCTCTGTATTAAAAGTGGTAGGAGGAGGAATAAGGACTGTCTCAGCTAGGACGACTATATCCAACGCTGATGCCTTGAACAGCGAGGGAAACAGCCACTCCTAAGCTAGCAGAGGAGCAGCAGGTCGAGAGTGAGACCTGAACAGTGCTGGAAAGAGCTGGAAGAGGAGCAGGGTAAGATGGAGAGAGGTGTCAGTACAGAGGTCTGAACGGGTGTCTGTGTGAGGGCATAGGGGTAAGGGCAGTGTGAGTAGCCGGGCGAGATAGGACAATAATTCTGGTAGTTGAGGTTGAGATGAAAACAATTGGTAACTCACAGAGGTTTTTAGGATGTGGTCAGTAGGTTGTATTTATGCTATAAAGTGGGGCACTGTTAAATACTTTTTAACAGAGGTACGGTACGGTTACGTGTGCTTTAAAAGGATGCCATTTGTCTCCTCAGAGAGTAGGCTGGTAGAGAGAATGGAAGCCGGAGGATGTGTTCATGGAGGTCGGGCACTCAGAGTAAAGGTGGTAAGAATTTGAGACGCAGGGTCAGCAGTAAGTGAGCAGTCGAGTAGAGAGTGGGGCAATCTTCTGGAGGTGGCGGGTATAGTAGCGCTGATTGATTGGATAGGGGAACTAAAGATGAAGGAGAAATTAAAGATGAATTTTAGTTTTATTGTTTAGCCAAGCCAAATGACAGCATTTTCAGAGACGAGGAGAGAAAATTGCAATACTTGTTTTTGACATGTTTGTGTTGATATGCCCATTAGTTTTCTAAATACAGAATATCTGATTTTCCCCCATCAAACGCCTCTATGGGGAATGTAGCTGAGACGCATTAGGCCCCACATTTAGTAAACATCCCTAAATTTCAGGGAACTTACCTTTCTGTTTAATCATAGTGTGCAATAAGAATGAATGCATGCCACAAACATGCAAGTAATGTCGGTGCAAACACATACCTTGAAAGTTCTTTGATGTTCAGAGAGGGAATCCAATGGCCACCGTTCTGATGAAAGTAAAAAAAAAATTATTCATCTTTATCTGTGGTTGGGACACTGTGCTTGGGCCTCAGACCCCTTGGGGGGGTTTCCTTTCGACCTATGTAGAGCTGCAGTAGAGCTTCAGGGTAATTATGGAGTCTTGATGGTAGGGGAAAGGATTACTGAGGGATTTGCCTGCCCATAGTGTTTGTTTTCCAAAATGGAAAGTTTTAAAATTAAAACCAAGATCTTCCACAGCCCCGAGAAAACTCCCTTACTTACAATTGGCTTCAGAAACTTTCAGCTCTCCCAGTCCTCTGGCTTAGATTATCCTCTCACAAATGACTAGGGAAAAGATTAGCACATCAGTTTTGCTTTTCAAATTGACGCAATGACTGAAGTCTTCTTTCCTATACGTGGAAACTTTAGAATAGACAGTGGCCTCTCTTGGTCTGAGTAAATGTGGTGTGGGGAGAGATGGTGTATTTGTATTCACGTCTGGAGCTGCTATAACAAAGTCCTGGACCTCAGGCCAGGGGAGGTGTCCTGAGCCACAAAAATTTATATTATCAGAGTTGATAGTGGCACATGACTCTCATCCCAGTGCTTGGAAAGCAGAGGAAGAAGAGCTCAAGGTCAACTTTTGCTACAAAGTGAGTTTCAGATCAGCCTGAGTTACATGCAACTGCAGGAAAAAATTCCCCAAAGTGTTAGATGAGTTCTCCAAGTTCCCTCTCTGTTGGCAGATAGCCATTCTCTCCTTAATGTCTCCACACGGTCTCCTCACTATGGTCGCCTCTCTCTTAGTCTACTTCTAAGGACATCAGCCATGCTGCCTTAGGATTCATGCACATGACCTCACTTTGCTCCATTGGTTTTTATTCTTTGTTTTTTTGAAAGAGTTTCTTATAAAGCCCAAGCTGAGGCACTTTAAAAGCCATTGTCTCCAAACAGTCCATGTTGAGGCACTTGGGTCTTCAACATTATAAATTTTAGAGATGACAGTTCCACCTATAATAATGTCTAATTTAATTTCATGCCGAAAATTCACTGTTGTAAACTTAAAACATACATTTTCTTTTTCTCATTTTAACACTGTTAGCAGTTCTTACCTGCCCTTCCCTTGCTACCTCATGGAAAGCGGTTTCTACATACCCCACAATCTTACTAACTGCTTGATGATCCGATAACTTATTTTGCTCTCACACTAACAGTTTATAGTCACATGGTATAGCCCTAACGGGCCTAGACCTCACTTTGCAGACCAGGCTTGTCTGGAACTCAGAGACCCACCTGCCTCTGCTCCCAAGTGCTGGGATTAGAGGAGTGATCTGTTGACTGCAGATTCTTCATGCTCTTGTATTGTACTCAGCACCAATTCCCCGGAACTAATGGAGGAATGAGGGTACGACTGCATCCAGTGAATGCTAGTGTTCAACCTGGTACACAGAAGCAAAGGAGAGGGGGAAACAGACACAAGTGCATGCAAACTATACTTCATAGGCAGTGTCTATGAAGATAACCTTTTGCTCATTACTCAGAGCATGCTGTTCTGATGCTGTGCTTAATTGGTTTAAATTTCTGTGACTTTATTATTTTCGCAAGGAGAACACCATGCCTTCTTTCGGCCAGTGAATTATTAGAAGAAGTGAAATAGAGTAGGAAAAACTGGGTATAAAGGGATCAGTATAATTCATGTCAACTGGAGCTAAATATCTCTTCTGGTCTGTTGGAATCTACCCAAAGGGACTACCCATTAATATCCCATCCTCATTTCCAGGGTGCTTTTCTCTGAGCATTGTTGAGCTCTTAGGATCCTCAGGTCTGTTGTATTTTCAGTGTTCTCTGCCCAGAGCTAGCATTCCTTTGACCTCCCTGTGGGAAGGACATGAGAATACAAGGCTACTTTATGAATAAGATATTCCTCTAGAGGTTTGCTCTCCTAAAATGGAGACGACTAACTACTGTAGCAATAGAAACATGAACGAGCTAAGTTTGAGAATTCAGTTCTTCAGTTTTACCAGCTGAATTTAAGTCCTCACTAGCCCCACCTTATTAATGATAATCAAACTGAAGAACACAGACCACAGACCATTTCCATCACCACAGATTCCTGTTGGTAATTCAAAAAATTTAGATCTCAGAAACACTTGACCATCTTTTGACACGTAGATTATTATCCTAATTGGTGCCAGTTACTGAACACTTTACCATGTGCATACTAAAACCTCCTGTTTTAAATGTATAAATGAAGATCCATAGTTGATTTGCTATATGTCCACAAATAAGAAAATGACAGACCTCCTGCCAAGCAGTAATGGCACATGCCTTTAATCTCAGCAGTTGGAGGGAGGGATAGGCAGATCTCTGAGTTTAAAGCCAGCCTGGTCTACAGAGTAAGTTCAGGACTGCCTGTGTTACATATGGAAACCCTCTCTTGAAAACATACATACATACATACGTACATACATACATACATACATACATACATACACACTCACACACACATACATATATACCAGAGCTCAGATAATAACAAAGAACTTATTTTCAGTGACTAATTTGGTATATATAGAATGACCTTGAACTATACTTTTAATATGTGAGTATTTTTACATGTGAGATAGAAATGTAAAACTTTTCAATATTTATTAACATCTAAATTACAGACCATTCATTATGTAAGAGAGTGGGATTCACTGTGTTGATTTCACACATGTGTACCATATACTCCAGCCATACCCTATTCTTGCACACTCCCTCTCCAGCGTATACACTTGCTCTTCCTCCATACTCTCCCTTCTATTTTCATGTCTTATTTAAAGCAGAGGTTCTGCATTTGAGAAAGAAACATGTTCTAGTTGTCTTGCTAAGTCTTCCCCACTGCTCTTATCATGGTCTCTAGTCCTATCTGTTTGCTTGCAAATGACACATTCTAGCTTTTCTTTATGATTCCATGACAATACACTAGTGTTTATATATCCCACATTTCCTGGATCTGTTAACAGGAACTTTAGGCTGATTCTACAACTTGGTCATTGTGAACAGTGTCACGGTGAACATCAATTTACAGCTATCTCTGTCATACACAGACTCTTAGATTCATATGGATATATATACATATATACATATATATATATATATATATATATATATATATATATATATATATATATATCAAATGATAGTTCTATCACAAGATCTAGGAAACTCAGCCTAATCCTGCTGGCTCCAGCCTTAGGTGTCCACACTCAAGTGAAGCCTGGATCTTGACTTTCACTGTACAAAAGGACTTCAGGATGAGACAGCATGAAGTAGAGTTGGTATTTATTAAGAAGGGACTAGAACATAGTTCAGAGTTAAGCATGGGTGGTGAGGGAGGTGTACCTCAGTGTCAATATGGATTTTGGTTTTTGAAGTTGCATTTATCAAAGGAAGTAATTTATAATCAGGTTTAGAGTTAAAGAGAGTTTAAATTGAGTAAAAATGTGCTCTGGTTTTTATTCATCTTAAAGAAAATTCTTTTGCAAATGATTGCAACATGGATATAACGTCTATTAGGTTTGGACATGAGAGAGAAGTGCTGAAGAGTTAAACTCAATGGTTACATACACTTTGACATTATGTATGGTTTATTGTCTGTTTGAACTTTTTTAGAGATATCTCTCAGGAAAGTAAGTATTGTCTCTGTAGGTAATCTTCATAGTATTTCCCAACAAGTTGTGTCAAAATTCTTAAACCATCAACCCACTAGGTATTAAATCAGATTCAGGGGAACTAGCTGTTTGTACTCCCTGTGGTCTTTTCCCCTCCTTTTATAATGTCTCAGTCATATTTTGGTTTTGTTGATGCTTTGTGTCGCTTTCCATAGAGGAGGCTCTGATTACAGTCTCATTATTATAAAGGCACATGCGAGCGTGTGTACACACACACACACACACACACACACACACACACACACACACA
The DNA here is from genome assembly GCF_011064425.1 of Rattus rattus. Lineage (NCBI taxonomy): Eukaryota > Metazoa > Chordata > Mammalia > Rodentia > Muridae > Rattus > Rattus rattus. The sequence goes on along the minus strand of NC_046158.1, from coordinate 91,342,338 downwards.
CCCGCCCCACAGAGGGAGAAGGAGTTAAACAAATGGGAGAGGGAGAGGAAGAAAGGGGGGGAATGGAAAATGAGCACAGTCTCATCAGCATTTTGTTCTTGGTCACAACCATTCTGCTGAGAGGGAGATAGAATCCCAATGTTGTTTTGATCTGCAGTTCTCTCAGGACTAAAGATGCCAAGTGTTTGTTCATGTATCTATTGACCATTTGTATGCCATGGTTTGAAAAGCATCCATTTTGTTGCTTACCCACTTATTGAATGTGTTTTCTAGTCTTTAGATGTTTAATTGCTTAAGTTCTTTATTTATTCTGGATATTCAGATCCCATCAGTTTGAAGAGCTGCTGATCTCAGACAACTCTCTTGTATCCTGTAGACTTTCTCTTCACTGTGGTAGTCATTGCTTCTGCTGAGTAGAATCTTATCCTTTTATGTACTTGGACAGTTCTTACTCATATTTTATGTTATTTGAATACATTTCAGAAAGTATTTTTTCCTCTCTATTCTGAAGTAGTTTCTTGTTTTTCTTCGGTAGCTTCAAATTTTCATATCTAGAGCAAGAATAAAATGGCTATGGCTGTGTGGGTTGCTTTCTGGGTCCTCTGCTCTATTCCTTTGCTCTGCATCTGGCTTTGTGGCAGCACCATGCTGTTTTTGTTGTTATTGTTCTGTGATATGATTTGAAATAAAATATTGTGATTTCCTCAGCACTGTTTTTGTTTTTCTTGGGTTTTTGTTCTGTTTTGCAAATTTTCCCCAGGATTGTATTAGGCTATTTGGGATCCCTTGTACTGCCATGAATTTGACAATTTCTTTTTTTCAGTTTCTGTGAAAAATGTTATTGGAATTTTGATGAAAACTACATTAAATCTATACTTTTTTGTTTTGTTTTCTTTGTTTTTGGGGCAATGTAACCATTTTCACAATAATCTGTCTGTCTGCCCACGAGTTTGAGAAGACTTTCCATGTGGTAGTATCTTCAATTCCTTTCTCTAGTTTTCTATACTTTTCATTGCAGAGGTAGTGGATCCCACTGATTCACACTATCCCTAAACAATTGTATGTTTTCAGGTTATTAAGATTGAGAATTCGATTGATTTCTGATCATGTTTCTTATCAGTGTAAGAAAAGCTACTGTCTGTTGTATGTTGAATTTGTATACAGATACCTTCCCCAAAGCACTGATCAGAACTAAGAGTTTTCTTATAACTTTAACATACAGGATCATATGCTACGCTAGCAAAGATGCTCTGAATTCTTCCTCTTTTACTCTTATCCTCTGTATTTGTTTTTCTTATCTTATTGCTCTTTATACCTCAACCATTATATTGAATAAGATTTAAAGAGTAGAAACCCTTGTTGCCTTCATAAATTTAAAAAGAATGACCCCATTTTTCCCTATCAAGTATAATATCAGCATGATTTTGTATATTGCCTTTGTTGTGTTAAAATATGATACATCAGATACTAATTTGCTCATGGCTTTTATCATAAAGAAATGTTGAATATTGGTGGGCACATGCTTTTTCTACATCTATTGAGATGACCCTGGAATTTCTACCTAGGATTCTGTTTATGTGCTTTATAACTTACTTATTTATGCTGTTGAATCATCCTTACTATCAATTTGATGGTAGGTGTGATCTTTGTAATGTGTTTTTTGTTTGTCTGCTTGTTTGTTTGAGCTTTGCACTTATGTGGTAGTTTAAATATGCTTGGCCCAGGGAGTGGCACTATTTGGAGGTATGACCTTGTTGGAGTACATGTGGCCTTGTTGGAGGAACTGTGCCATTTGTGGGTGTGCATTAAAGACCCTTGTCCTAGCTGCCTAGAAGGGTGTCTTCTAGCAGCCTTTAGATGAAGATGTTGGACTCTTAGTACTTCCTGCACCATGCCTGTCTGGACACTGCCGTGCTTCCACATTTATGATAATAGGCTGAACCTCTGAACCTGTAAGCCAGCCCCAATTAAATCTCCTTATGAGAGCTGCCTCAGTCATGGAGTCTATTTACAGCAGTAAAACTCTAAGATAGAAGTTGGTACCAGGAGTGGGGTATTAATGTCATAGGCCTGACCATGCTTTTGTTTGGAAGAATGTGACCGCCGGAACCTGAAGGAAACAGACTGGATAAACAGTTCTCTGCACCCAAATCCCGTGGGGACTTTGAATTTAGAAAGCAATGGATTCCTTTAAGTAGATTTTAATAGGATATTCTAGTAGGAATATAGAAGACTTTGTTGCTGAGAGTTGATTTGAACTGTGGAAGCTTGGCCTAAGAGATTTCAGTGGAGAAGAAATGTATGTAGCTTAGAGACTGTTTTGTGGAATTTTGGTTAAAAAAGAAAAGTGACTATTCTTTGTCCTTCTCTGAAGAATCTACCTCAGGCTAAGTTAAAGAGATCTATATTAATTGCATTGACAAAGGAAGTCTCAGAAATGCCCCCCAACAGAGACTTTTTTCTTTGGTTAGTTTCACGAAGAGCATTCTGATGAAGCATAGCAAGCTTAAAAAGAAAAACATAAAATGTATGGGTCAAGTAATAAAGGGGCACAAGGAAGTGAAATGGAGCTGAATCCTATGCTCAAGGAGATAAACAGATTAAGGGAACAGTAACTTTGGGTAAGATCCCATCCAGCTAAGTTTAGGTCCAAGCATGGTGGTACCCACCTTTATTCCCAGTAGACAGACACAAGCAGATATCTGAGTTCAAGGCCAGCCTGCTATAGAGCAAGTTCCAAGTAGAGAAAAACTTAGGAATGATGGTTCATGCCTTTGATCCCAACATTCAGGAGACAGAGCCATGAAGATCTCTGAGTTTAAGGTCAAACACAGAACAAGTTCCAGGACAGCCAAGCTTAGGCAGTTAAGGAGTTGGAAAACTGAAAGCTGGTGATAATGTAATAGAACAAGGGGCCATATTCTAGCTCCAGCAAGCAACAGACCTTGGTAGCTTTGGTCATGTGGCTCTGGCTTTAGAGTTAAAAAAACAGAAGGAATTACTGGGACAATTGATGCTGGTTAGCTGGAGCTAAGAAATTAACAGTGATTAAGAAGAGACCAGCATCACTGAGGTAAATTTTTCTGGGAAGTGTTTTCTGAGAGCACATAGAAGCTGTATTTCAGAGATAGCCAAGGTTGTACCCTGTGCTATAGCTGGACTTAGTAATATGTAAGAATCACCCAGGTTTTGAAGGTATGAAAGGGTCATGGAGAGCAGCTGAGGCTTGGCACTGTGAGAGGCCAGGTAAGGCCACTGGTGAAGGTGCAGCCTCAGATGCAGTTGATGGCCCAGAATTGAAGGGGTCATGCAAAGGATTTGAGACTTGGCACCATGAAGAGAGCCTATGAGAGGCTATGGGTGAACCATAGTTGCAGCAGAAAACCCCAGTGTATTGGAGTCACCAGTACCATAAGATCACCAAGAATAGCAGCAGCAGTGGAGTGGAGTCAAGCAGAGTTCAACAGAAGGCAGAGCTGGAGAGGTAACTCAAACCCTTTGGAGGAGCCCAGAAGATTTTGTTTGGATCCCAGAATTGGAACAAGAAGCTGTAACACTGAAGTTGCCTTGCAGGCCCCAAGATGTTCAAGATGCCAGAACCATGGGATACCTGCTAAGGAAAGCTACTAACAGGGAGTGGAACCAGCTCAAGAGAAAGAACTTTGTGGCAGTCAACAAAGTTGAAAAAGCAGTGGAGATCTGAAGACCACTTTGACATCAGACATGGAAAAGCAGAATTTGAAGTCTGCCCAGCTGGGGGATTGGGGCAGACTTGCTCTGGGGATTATAGTTAAGTGATTGGATGAATCTCAGAAGAGACTTTAAACTTTAGACTTTTAACATTGTTAAGACTGCCAGACACTATGGGAACTTTTGTAGTTGAACTAAATGTATTTTACATTATGCTATGTTGAGGTATTGCCTCTATATACTTAAATGTTTGAACAAGCGTATGGGGGCCAGGGAGTGGAATGTTATGGTTTGAATATACTTGGCCCATGGAGTGGCACTATTTGGAGGTGTGGACTTGTTGGAGTAGGTGTGGCCTTGTTGGAGAAAGTGTGTCACTGTGGGTGTGAGCTTTAAGACCCTCATCCTAGCTGCCCGGAAGGGAGTCTTCTCTTAGAAGCCTTCAGATGAAGTTGTTGGACTCTTAGTTCCTCCTGCACCATGCCTGCCTGGACACTGCCATGCTTCCACATTTATGATAATGGACTGAAGCTGTGGACTTGTCAGCCATCCCCAATTAAATGCTGTTCTTATGAGAGTTGTGTGCCTTGGTCATGGTGTCTGTTCACAGCAGTAAAACCCTAACTAAGAAAACCCACATTGCAGGTTTAACTTTCCACCTATGAGGAGATCGTTCCATATTGTTCTGGTTTTGTACGTACTCAGATTGGTATCTGAGTAATATTCACATTGGAGAATGAGTCCAGACTTATACTTTCCAAGTTTCATGGAGTAGTTTGAGGCACATTGGTGTGTGTACTAATTTACTCTTTAAAGTTTGGTAGAATATCTCTTGTCTTGAGATTTGTTTGTTTGTTTGGGAATACTATCATTTCTCTCCTTTGATTAATCTAAGAATTTCTCACTCTTGCTTATCTTCTCAAAAACAAGTCATTCTTTTAGTTTCCACCTTCTTACCTTCTATCCTGTTGTTTTTTTTATCATTCCTCTCTACCTAATTTTTGTATTTAGTTTGTTCTTTTTATAAGAGGTATCATTGGGTTATTGATTTGAGAGCTCATTGATGTTTTGATGTAGGTGCTTAAAGCTCTAACTTCTTTCTTAGAACTGCACTGCTGTATCCCAATGATTCAAGTAAGTTAAATTCTTTTTTTTTTCATTTAAGTCTTAGGGTTTTTAAAATTTCCGTTTGACTTTTCTCAGTTAGCTACTGACCATTCGTAAATGTGTTTTTCTACCTCCAGGTGTTTGTAGAGAATCTGCAGGTACTTTTGTGGCTGATATCTAATGTTATTTCATTATGATTTTATACAATACGTTATTATTATTCTCCTCTGTGTATTTGTTAAAGTAAGGTAATTCTTTGAGGGATTATTCATATAATCTAGGTTTGGGTTCCTACGGCTCATTTTGACCATGTTCCCAGTGTCTTCAGGTAGCTGAGTCTGCCGTTGATAGATAACCTGTTAACAAGTTGGATTCTCTTGCAGCAGCAGAACCTTGCCAGGCTAAGTTCCTCATGAGAATGTGAAGATAATTTCCCATCCTAACAGTTTGTTTTGAAATTAAACCTGAGTTTCATAACTGCTTTCTGTTCTTTGCCAGATCTAAGTAATGTTTAATTAGAGAAAGCACAAAATAACAGGTTGAATATCCCTTCTCCAGAAGGCGTTTGCATGTATTCCGGACTTTTGTAAATTTTGGAAAATAGATGAATATATATGTGCTCATAGATATAGATACATATGTACATATATGCAGATCTATGTACATATATATAAAATCTTGGAAAAGGAAACAAAATTCAAACACAAAATTTATTTGTTTTTGAATGCTTTATACATATAACCTGAAGATCATTTAAATGATATTTTAATATTTTTATACACAAAGGCAGCCTATATATTTTGAATCATCAGAAGACAAAGGCACCACTATCTTGTTACATGTGCAGTGATCTCTTACAACGCTAGATAAAAGATATATACTAGCTTCAAGGAACTTTGCAGGCTTTTGCCCCTTAGGTTTACTGAATCAACTGTGCCTTTTCCATCAGTGTTCTAACTACAACCTACATCAATGATAATAATTTAGGTATGGGATTTTTCATATGCAGTTCTAACTTCTATAACAATGCTAAACCATGCTTCAGGAGCATTTTAGATTTTGGATTTTGAGTTAGAGAGGCTCAGCCGTGCCTTTTACTGAGGCAAGGCAGTCTCCCGATAAAAAGATGTATTCCTTGTACAAGAACAGAACTCTGAAAGGTTTAGGAGTCCAGTCTTTGATTCATGTCTCTCCATGAGTTATAAAACAAACTGGCAGGGACAGCTACTCTAACTTCCCTGAGAAATGGATGATACTGAAGAAAGGAACAAAAGCATATCCTTGAACGAGAGCTGTTATGGCGGCTCTGCACTGAGGAACTATGAAGTTGTGTGTACATTAGAAACATGAGCGTGCTTTCAAGTGGTGACAAAGTAACAAAGAACCTTTAGGGGCTAGAGCAGAGGTGAGATTTATCCGAAGCAAATTCTTCTAGTAGTCTTAAGTGTTTCAGTGCAGTTTGGCTACTGACACACACACACAAAAAAAATCAAAGATAACAGAGGCCTCAGGAAACTGATTTGGGTCCTTGGTGCAGGTAGAAAGAGAAGAGCAAATGAGTTCTCCCTCCTCACATATTTCCTAGACAAATCCATTTCTCATGACTGTCTGGAGCATGGGGAGAGGATATGGAGACTAATTGGCCTCTCCTTCTACAGGTTCAGAAAGGGAACTGGTGCTGCAGGTGGCAGGTAGCTGAGTCAAGGGCCCCAGAAGCTCACCCTGGGGGATTTTTAAGTACTTAGAATGATGTGGAAAGGAATTAGTCACCTGTTATTGTGCTGCATGTTACCCCAAAGCTGAGTGACTTTAATAACAAACTGGGTATGCCGTGGCTTTTGTGTGTGTGTGTGTAAGGAACCTTGGGTTTGTTTTAAGTGACTGTGCTAGTTAGTTCCCACTGCTGTGACAAAATGCTTGGGAGAAATACTTGAAAGGAGAAATAATATCTTTGTTCGTGATCTTAGATATTTCATTCCACTGTCACTTAAGTCCAAGTGTCTGGTTAAGATGGCATTTCTGATGGAAGGAGGTGATACTGGACAGCTGATTGGTTCTTGGCAGTCAATAACCAGAGGGCATGTAGAGTTAAAAATGCATTCTTCAAAGGCATGCTCCTAGTGACCCACTTCCATCCACTAAGATCTTCATTGTAGTGGTCCATTCACCTCTGGATAATGAGGTTAACTTATGGTCGAATCACCTGTTAATAGCACCAACAGCTGGGAGCCCAAATCAGCATATAAGCCTTCGAGGACATTTTATATAGACCCTTAACTAGGAGTCCTCTAGTGCAAGCGCTGTCACAGTGCTGTTTTCATCTCAGAAATGGACTTGGGGAACAACACTTCCAGACTCACTCACCTGGCTGATGGCTGGCCCCTGGTCCTTACTGGCTGTCAGCCAGAGGTATCTGTCCCTGATGATGTAGGTTCCTCTAGAAGGCAGCTCAATCAGAGTGAGCAAGCGAACCAGCAAGAGAAGCATGCAGCATACACGCAGAACTCTTGGAGGTCACTTCACCTCATCTTTGCTGCCTTCTCTTCATTAGAGGCAAGCTACTAGATCCAGCAACCACTCAGGGAGCAGAGATTGAGCAAGCGTGTGAGCCCCAGGGGGCAGGAATTGCTGCAGGCTGTCTACATAGCACAGTGGGACGGGAGGCAGGAAATGGAATATATTATAGAGATTCTCTTCTTTTCTCAGTTAGGTATTTTAAAATGTAGCAGTCATGTGTACTCAGTCCCTTGCGGAATAAAAAATTAAAGCAGACGCCATTTCAAAAGCTGGAGGTGTTCTGACAGTTTCCTGAAGTATAATTTGTGTGTGTGCGTGTGTGGTGTGTGTGTGTGTGTGTGTGTGTGTGTGTGTGTGTGTGTGTGTGTGTACCACTAACAGCTGGGATCCCAAATCAGCATATAAGATTTCAAGGACATTTGTGTGTGTGTGCGTACACACACGTGCACACACACACACACACACACACACACACACACACACATGCATGCTTCTGAGAGAGAGAGAGAGAGAGAGAGAGAGAGAGAGAGAGAGAGAGAGAGAGAGAGAGATCATTAAAAGGCTGGAATTTTTGACAAGGTGTGTGAAGCAGTCTTCATTTGGAGGCAGTGATTTCATGCTAACATGAAAAGAAGATTCAGACAGAACCAAGCATAAAACGCTGAGCTCTTGGGAGAGGTAGGGGTAAGTAGATGGGCAAAGGCAATTGAGGAAATGGCCCTGGTTTGGGCAGGAGAATACTCAGCAGAAAACTTGTTTTGAATCTTCACTTACAGCAGCCCTACCCTCCTACCCGTGTTCCCTCTTCCCTCCCTCTGCTGCTTTTCCTTGCACTCCCCAAGAGAAGGAACCAGCTTCTCAGTGAGCTGCTTCTTCAGGGCCTCAGCTAAAGCATCCCTCGCACTGAGAGATGCCAGGGGCATTGTTCACCTTTTCTCACTGCTTTTTGAGAGCTGAGATGTCTTATAGACAAAGAAAACATCCTGCTAAATAATTCGTTTTTAAGTCTATGGGTTGCACTTTGTGTGAGAAAACAGGAGTGTGACACGAAGCTTCGTGGCACATAATTGACTTCTAACATGAGGCTGGAAGAAGGAACAGGAGAGAGGCCAACATCACCAACAAGTGGACGTGCAGCAAACTCTCCTGCCTTGCCCCGAGTCAAATGTTTCAGGGTAGCAATTCACAGAGAACTGAGGGACTATTTGGGACAGAGTGGCATTGACTGGTTCTAGGCAGAGCTCTAACACTCTCCATTTTTTGGGATATGATTTATATGAATTTGAGTTTGGGGTTTATTTTCTAGGGTGGGGGAGGGGCACAGGTGAGGGTAGAAATGCAGTGTCAGCTTAGGGGACTTTCCATGTAGCTTGAATTTAGACAATAGCCCCCCCAGTGATCTTTAGTTTCACTGAAGCACTGAGCCATGGATTCATGAGTTCCATGACAAGTGAGTGGATGGGGGTTATCTTTGATTCCTGCATACATGCTGCATACGTGCGGCATACATGCTATATACATGCTGTTAAAGGAAAGCTTTCCAGAGTGTATGTTGGACCTGTAGAAAACATGGGGTGCTCTCCCCTACTGCAGTCAGTCGCCTACTTCTATCCTCTTCACCAATTTGTGGACATCACCGAGTCCCCGCCATCCTTACTACAGAGACATCTCCACAGTGCCAATCTCAGAACACCCACAACTCCCAATGGCAAATGCATTCCGGCTAAGTTGACTCCTCAATTTTATCACTGCGATTGGATGGCTTTGGGTAAGTGACAAATTCTGAGTCTGACTCGTTTTGTAAGTACCTGGCACGGAGCTGTGCATAATACACACCCCCACGGATGGATGGATGGTGGCTCGCTTTCCCCTGCCCCCAGAAGATAGCAGTGACTGCCACACCCTCCGTTGGAATTGGCACCTCGTCCTCCTCCACCCACTCCTTGCTCCTCATTCTCTATGCGTCATTCTGGATAGTAACAGTTCTCATTCGCCTGGCAGAGGCTGAGAGACATACCATGTGTGGATGAGAGCATCTACTGGTGGGAGGGAGACCCACATTTTACGAGTGGGAAACATGGGCTCCACAGATATGTAAGTGAGACAAAAAAGAAAAAGAAAAAAGCAGGTTAACTCGAGAACTGCTGATTCCTCTGTGGTATCAACAACGATCTTTCAGAATCTAGTAGAAATATTGAGAGCTTGCAAGTCAGATCAGGAGATGGTGGGGTCAGGGTTGGGGTGTCTCAGGTAAGCTGGGATCCTCAGAAGATAAGTAATGAGAATTTAAATACATCATTGTTCCTATCGCATTGTGCCTTAAAGTTAGTCTATAAAACGCTTGTGTGAACGATTAGTTTCAGTTTGGAAGAAACGCTTGTTGAAACTGGGAGCTCACCCGAAGTCAAGAAGCCAAGAACGAGAGTTCAAACCAAAGCCGTCTGGAAGTTCATTCGTGCATGCTTCTCTTATGTCGCCATCACTGACTTCCTCATACTGTCCTTGGCACTGCATGCCTAATTAGAGGGCAGGAAAGGGCCATTGTGCTGCAGAAAGCAAATGAAAAGCCACCTGTGGTTATCTGTGTTTCTCAGGGCTGGGGTCAAAGGACAGGAACACTCCACTCATGTTGGGAAAACTGTGGTTATCGAGTATGTGAATGCTGAAGGGGTGTTTCCTATTTATATACAGTTATGGAGTCTGTGTGGACACTGAAGGGAGGGTATTCCCCATGTATATGTAATTATGGAGTATGTGTGGACACTGAAGGAGTGTTTCCCATGTATATGTAATTATGGAGTATGTGTGGACACTGAAGGAATGTTTCCCATGTATATGTAATTATGGAGTATGTGTAGACACTGAAGGGGTGTTTCCCATTTATTTTAGTCTGGCAGTCACTTAGAAGGTGACAGTTGACTGTGAGAAGGAAATGGTATGATTTTCCTTTAACTTCCAACTTTCCAACGTAAGCCAGACATTGCCTTGAGTAATCAGTTAAGGGTAATTTATGCTTTGTGAACTTAAAACTATTTCAGCTGTCAGAGAAGCTGCCTCCAACCCCATGAAAATCAGCCCTGAGTCTTCTTGTAAATCACTCTACCAATTTCACAAACATCAATAGCATGTCAATAGGAGGCAGGCTGTGTATCCTGCTGTTACAAAGAGACACAGGCCATTAAATGTTGGTAATTCCTAAAGGGTTTTTGTTTTTTAATTCTTCTCTTATACAATATATCCTGACTGCAGTTTCCCCTCCCTTCACTCATCCCAAGAATCCTCTCCCATCTCTTCTCTCCCCATATCCACTCCTCTTCCATTTCCCTTCAGAAAAGAGCAGGCCTCCCAGGGATATCCATAAAACAAGGCCCGAGAAGTTACAATAAAATTAAAAAGGCTACCAACATCTACTGAGTACTTGTTTTATGGAAACACTTTTGGGGGAGAGAGCTGGTTCTCTTTAGCTCAATCCTCAGATAAATTATGGAAAAATGAATAAATAACATTTTTTCCATTTTACAAACACACACACACACACACACACACACACACACACAGCAACAACAATTTAAAAAAAAACCAGTTTACACAGTTTGCTCCGGATCTTATGACTGAATCCAGCAATAAGATTTCAGTCTGGCCAGTCTGATTTCAGGGCTCAATGCTCTTCACCATTCAGCTGTAATGAATTTTATATGAAAACCGAGTCACAGAAATCTATCAATGTACAAGACAGCCTTAAAAACCATCCCAATACTTTAACCATAATTGCATAAATGTGTACAGTAATTCATTAGTGTCCGAGGAGGTTTCTGCTCTATGAGTGTGAAGCCTGTCTGAGAAAATCTTTACAGCAGCACCGATGTCAGCCTGGCTGCATCTCGGAAACCTCCCAGGAAGCTTGCTGCCATGAAACCCTCTCAAAACTGCTTCTGTCTTGTCGTTCTAGACAAACAAAGACCACTAGCAACCTCCCATTTGCCAACTGGAATTTAAGAATGTCAAGCACAATATTGGAGCAACATTTATTCTTAAAAGAACAAAGCCTTCGAACTATAATTTGAACTTGACTGTCTTTTATGCCTTCTCTGTCCATTTATACTTTATTACATTCTGGCCCAGATTTAGGTAACTCATAGGCTGTGTCTAGTTTTAAGAGTGGTTAATGTTATCGAGCTTGTATGTGTCATGGACCACATAATAACCAGACAGATACCAATTTCTCTGACTTCACAGTAAGTCTACAGAATTTGTCACAAAACCTGTTTCACAGTTTTACACATTTTTTGGCAATGCTGAGGATCAAATATCTACTTTGTTTTGTTTCATTTCTACAGTACAGGGAAGTTGAATCGAGGGCTTCATGTCTACTAGACAAGAGCTCCACCACAGTTGTATACCTCAGTCCCTGTTTATATTTCTTTATGAACAATCAATCAGTAAACAGGGCTTCATCACTGAAGCATACGCCTCTTCCTTTTATGTGTAATAGTAGTTCTTTGGGAGACAGATTGCCCTAAAGTAGGAAGGTAGTCATACATCACAGAATGACAGAGACGTAGTCTGAGAAATGCGACATAGATGACTTCATTGCTGGTCCCATAAGATTATGCTAGAAAGGAAAATTCTTGCTTCTTGAAGATCATAGCCATCATTACACGGGAGTGTGACACTCAATCCACCATCAAACCCACCCTACTGCCAGTCACATAAAAGTCTACACAGACAATTACTCACAGTTCAAAATAGATGTTACTTGTTTGTGTATTTATTATTTTTTATTACTTTAGTGTGGACTCATACATGTTCCAGGGAGGGACTTCTATTTGTACCTACATATATGTGTAGTTGAATTTCTCTTGAACTAGGAACAAAATGTGGAAGAAGAAGTTATTGGTAGCTGATTATGCTAACTATATGTACAACTAAGCTAATGTTTGTGTTGTCTCAGTTTTTAACAAAATATTTTAAGGTAATATAAAATACATGGTTGAAGATAAAATAAGATAGGAGCTGTGTGCATAGCTCAGTGGCTGAACATTTCTAGAATTCATGAGGCCCTGGGTTTGATCCCTGAACCACATTAAATTAAAAAGAAAAAGGCAAAGGAAAAAGCTTACAGGATACTGATTTAAAGAAAGTATTTTTATACAGACTACAGTTTGTTTGTGTTTTAAGCCAAGTCTTATTGCTCCATTCAATCTAAATTTGCAGGACACTACCATCTACATTTGCTTAAGTATATTCTATGATGTTTGCACAATAATGAGATCATCTCTAGTGAGATCCTAAGAATGTATCTTTGTCATTAAGTGACATGTGACGACTATGCTTCTATTCTGGAACAATCTTTCCATAAATGTCTATTATGGGATATGGAAGAAAGAAGCAACATCTGGCTCACTGATTGCCTGGGTGAGGATGTCCTATATGTCAATTACTTACCCATAAAGAAACAGAAATGCGATCCCATCACCTGCACTAGCGAAGAAAGGCAACTATGAAATAGAACTCACAGCGATTCTGTACATTTGATGCAAACGACACCAAATGGTGTAGTATAAATAGTGGCAGTTCAATATTCTAAGAATGTGGGTCTGCATGCAAATGTTGACTATGCCCTCATTATACCATACATCCTGTTGTGCTTGGAAATCCTGGAGGCGCCACTGCATCCTCTTTACCAACATTTAGGCTTTGCTTCATGACTTTTCTGACAAAAGAAGATATAACCTTTATAAAGAAAATAATCTTTATGAGATATTAGCTCTGGCAGGGTAAATACTTGGTTAACTTAAAAATAATCCAGATCTCTCTCTCTCTCTCTCTCTCTCTCTCTCTCTCTCTCTCTCTCTCTCTCCTCCCCCCCCGTGTGTGTGTGTGTGTGTGTGTGTGTGTGTGTGTGTGCATGTAATGGTTAGTGCTAACTGTCAGCCTAATAGAATCTAGTCTCACCTAGGAAATGAGCCTTTGAGATGCCCACGACTGTTATCTTGATTACATGGATAGGGACAGCCCACACTGGGACTAGGCCATTCCCTGGATTAGGATTGTGGAATGCGGAAGTAGAGAAAGGGAAGCTGGGCAGCAACAAACATTCATTGTCCTCTTCTGGCTATGACCAGCTGCCTCATGCCCCTGCCACCTCAACTTCTCCTATGATCCTGGGAAGCCAGGATAAACGCTTTCCTTGAAGATGCTGTCATCAGCATTTTATCATAGCTGCATCAAGAAAAGAATTTAAGATAATATTTCTTTTCGTTGAGTTTCTTCCTAGAAGCCATGGATAAGTGAACAACTTGTTTCAGACTTGGAGTTGGTGAGTTCTCCTCAGCTGAGACTTGGTTTGTGCCTTTGAAGAGTCAATAACTCAAAATACCAAGATACACAGTGAATATTCTGTTTGAGACAGGAAGACATTTCTGGCTTCATGTTTTGGGATTTCTGGAGATGAAGGGTTCAGTTGACCATGTAAATATTGGAGTACTGACAAGATGTGGGCCTACTGCTGATCTGGAAGGCCAAAAGAGGAGATTCTGCATCCCTGTAGAATATTCTCAAACCAAAGAAATTGTCCTGGTAGGCCCGTTAAACCTCTTCTCTGTGAGATTTGAAGCTAAGGCTAGTTTACAGGTCATAATACAGGTAGCGCCTGTCTTCTCTTTTCACTTATGTTTCCCTGCAGTGGTCCAGGCTAACAAAAACTGTAAATTAATCTTTAACTTTGCTATGACATACTAAGTTTAAATAGAAGACCCTAGCCCAGCTAAGACAAACCGTGGTCTTTTCACTCTTGCTAGGTAGACTTATCCTACACCAAAAGAGTCAGGCATTCAGGGATCTCACAGCCAGGAGAAAAGCTGGGAGCCAAACAATGTAAAAGTACAAGGTAGCAAAGCTATGCCTTGGTGCTGTTGCTGGGAAGCTTTTCTTCCAAGGATACTTGTGTTGCAGGCTCCATTACTAGCCTGTGGTACTGCTGGGAGGAGAGGTAGCCTGGTGAGCAGAAGTCGTGTTACTGTAAACATGTCCTGGAAGAGAATGCTAGGATTCATTCTCTCTTCTTCTCCCTGTTCCTCTCCTTCTCCTTGTCCTGTTTCCTCTCCCCTTCCTGCCCCCTCCCCATTTCTCTCCCTCTCCTTCTCCCTCTCTCTTCCCTCTCTGTCTCCTCCCCTGTACCTGATTGTTGGCCCCATAAGCTGTGCAACATCCTCTGCCATGTACTCTCACCACAGGTTCAAGACACAATAAACTCTAGGAAGCATGACTTAAGTCTTGGAAACTCTTGTCTAAAATATTTTTCCTCTGGGAATTAGAAATTCTCAGGTGTTTTGGTTTAGTAGTGGAGAATTGACCAGCATCTATACAGCATGTGTTGTAGGTATGAAAGCACAATGGTGGCTCTTCCACGGTTGGACTGTGCATGAAAAATATTAGAAAATAAGGAAGGTGATGTAGATATATCTGCCAGACCAACAGAATTGCATGTGCAAAGAATCACAGAGCAGCCTCTGAGTAAGCAGCTCCCTCCACCGGGCTGAAGTTGAGCATCGTGTTGGGGAAGATGAAGGACCTGAGGATATGCAGAATAACGCAGGGACTAGATGACAAAGAACTAGGATTTCAGCTATAAAATCTGAATGTTACGGGGGAACCAAGCAAGAATTTTGAGCTAGGGAGTACGCATCTCAGATTCTGTTTTCATTGTGTTGGAAACATGGAGAATTGGTAGAGAAGAAGTGGAAGGCTAGACCCAGAGTAAAAACTAGTGCTGTTATCCTAAGGGCTCAAACTAAGATACGCATGGTGGGAATGGAGCAGAGAAAAGCCAAGAGAATTCCATTGCATATGTGAGAGAGAATAGCTGTGGGTGACTTCCAGGTTTTTCCATGGCTGTGTGACTGAATGGTTACACTTGTTGCAGTGGAGAGAGTACAGATGAAACAGCTCTGAGGGTAAAAATACTGGCAAGTTTTCAGATGAATTGACTTGCAATTAGATGTCCAGATGGAGATGGACAGCATTTAACACAAGGGGTGAGAGCAGATATAAGCTTTAGGAGTAAGAAGCTTCTAGTTGAGAGGAGTGACTTGAATGGGTTTAGCTGATTAATGACACTGGGGAACAGGCTGAACACAGAGCTAGAAAAGGTGTGAGAGGCCGACTGACAAGATGTGAGAGACTGGCTGAAAACGGGCAATGAGTATATCACGTCAGAAGCCAAAAAGGTCCTTGCCACACGCAAAATCCAAGTGAAGTAAAGACCAGTGTCTCAGGACAGAATGACTTGCAGCTCACAGGAGCAGACGCAGTACATATGATTGGACAAATGGATGTGACTTTGTCATGTTGTCTCAAGGGACAGGGCTGGGATGCAGGTTCCTAGGTGTTGGTATTAGAGAAAAATAGAGGAGCAGAGGAAGGTTTCACCACTTCTTTGCACTGATGCCATGCTTAGGTGCGCTCAAGGGATATTTACACATAGTCTGTGCATTCGTGGATTTCAGGTTCTTTACTGCATGGGTAACAAGAGTCTGCGGCGACTGAACTGACCAAATATTCCATTTTAAGTAACTGTTCCTATGGTTCTGTTTTCTCACAGGATACGCACCACAAGACATTTTCAATATACCAGGAAAGATAGTTCTGTGTTCACTGTGGAAATAAATATAGCTGAATCATGATAATTTATGGTGGTGCTTAACCCTCACTTTTAGTCAGTCCTTTCTCATATCTCATTTCAATCTCCTGCTACACTTTTAGGATTGTTCTATCTCATTCTGACCTCGGTGGATAACAGACTGTTGGCAGCTTCCATATATCAATCCTTGCCATACTGGCAGATGAATAATAAATTTCCTTTCTGCTTGGAATTTGGAATTCCTCAGTATAAATAACTATCAAAAATACCTAAATAATTGATCTCGCAGACTGCCAAGAGGATTAACTGGTTAACAGATGCAGATTGTAGGCTGAGCAGGCAAGTCAGCAAGCAAATTAAGGAAATTGTGAGTGTGTGTGTGTGTGTGTGTGTGTGTGTGTGTGTGTGTGTGTGTGCGCGCGCGCGTGTGTGTGGTGAAGAGGCAGGAGTAAGAATACACTTGTAGAAGGATGACCAAAATTCGAATGCTTCACTCCTTCTTTAAAAGGGGAACAAGAATACCCTTGGCAGGGAATAGGGAGGCAAAGTGTAGAACAGAGGCAGAAGGAGCACCCATTCAGAGCCAGCCCCACATGTGGCCCATACATAAACAGCCACCAAACTAGATAAGATGGATGAAGCAAAGAAGTGCAGGCCAACAGGAACCGGATGCAGATCTCTCCTGAGAGACACAGCCAGAATACAGCAAATACATAGGCAAATGCCAGCAGCAAACCACTGAACTGAGAATAGGACCCCTGTTGAAGGAATCAGAGAAAGGACTGGAAGAGCTTGAAGGGGCTGGAGACCCCATATGAACAACAATGCCAAGCAACCAGAGCTTCCAGGGACTAAGTCACTACCCAAAGACTATACATGGACTGACCCTGGGCTCCAACCTCATAGGTAGCAGTGAATAGCCTAGTAAGAGCACCAGGAAGGGGAAGCCCTTGGTCCTGCCAAGACTGAACCCCCAGTGAACGTGATTGTTGGGAGGAGGGTGGTAATGGGGGGAGGATGGGGAGGGGAACACCGATAGAGAAGGGGAGGGGGAGGGGTAAGGGGGATGTTGGCCAGGAAACCAGGAAAGGGAATACAACCAAAATGTAAATAAGAAATACCCAAGTTAATAAAGATGGAGAAAAAATAAGGAATACACTTATATATACATACGTGTGAAAATCTGTGGAACATCTCAGCTGTCATTACCAGGGATGCCCTCCACATCTTCTGAAGCAGAGTCTTCCATTAGCCTGAAGCTGCCAGTTAGGCTAGGCTAGCCTCCCAAAAAACAACAAGAATCTCCCTTTTCTCCCTTCCCAGCACTGGATTGCAGGCACATCTTATTATGCTCAGCACTTTTATGTAGGTTCTGAGGACCAAACTCATTCTCATGCTTTTGAGGTAAGCACTTTACCAACTGAGCTATCTTCCCTTATGAATCAAAAAAATAAAAATAAAAAATAAAAATGAACTCTGCATCTCACCATTAGGTTATGTTTTACATATTATCTTTGTGGCTTTGCACATGAATTCCTTCTCTCATAGAACTGTGCCAACTTCTGTCTTGAACTACTGAGAGGTTTGAGTTTGAAGATTACACTAACCTGCGAACTCCACATTAAACTCCCTGTGATTTTCATTGAACCTTTTCCCTTCTCTTGTCTTGAAATAGAAATATATTGGCACAAAATGTATGAGGAGATATGATGTCACGGGAACCTTCTGGGGTTTTGCAGGTGGAGATGAGCATTGTTTTTAGTTGTTCCTGTTAGGGGCTCTGGCTTTGTATTAGTTTCAGTCATGAACTATCAGAGCGAGAATTAGTAGCGCTCTATGATAAACATCATTTTCCACCCCTGACCTGCTCTGTGGAAAAGGAAGGGATGTGCTGATGCTCATTCACCTCAGTAGTGGTCCAGGAATTTATCACCTGAAACTACACAAATAATGGCTTCCAAACTCCTGGATCATGAACATCGCATAACGAAGAGCATTGTATGTATGTGTATGTTGAGCATATAAATAACCACCTGCAGATGAACTGATTTCAGAAGCCTGCCAGAAATACATTTACTCACATATGTTACTTAACACTGTGGAATAGAATTCATGTACTTTAGAAGAAAGGCCAAATTTTCTTTCCCTACTGACATGTAGGAAAAACTGCCAAAGGAGAAGTGAGGTGGGTAGATGTTAGCTTGGCAACCTGTTGAGGTCTTACAGTTCCTGCTACTGGGAAGAAAATGTGTTGTTGTCAGAAACAGACTTTAATCTGTTACAGCTAAATGCTTTGAGACTTCAGTGTCCCTAGGTATATAGCTCTTTGTTTACTTTAGGGATAGAATGTTAATCACTGATAATAGTTCCACTTACTCTTATTTGAAGTTACCAGAAAGTCATTCACAGTTGTCAACGGAGCAGACTGAGACTAGATCAGAGACTGAATTGGTAAGTTACATGTCATAGATAGATTCCGGGGCATTCGAACACTTAATGATGATTTGCTGGTGAGTTGGTTAGTGTGAGGGTTCATTTCATGCCCAAGGCTACAGGATTCAGGGAAGAGGTAAACCCTTTCTGCACGTGTCTCTTAGGGTGTTTCTAGAAGGTCTGCATTGAGTTAGGAGATGGAGTTAGGAAGGTCCTTGTTCTGGCAGGGTAGGTGGAATCTTTCAGTGGGTATAGGGCTTAGATAGAAAACAAAACAAGACAAAACAAAAACGGCATCGGGATTACAAATCCTACCCCCTCTCCTTGAGCTGTCATCTGTCTTCTACTCTTGGGCTTCAGAGCTCCTGTCTCTTCCAACTCCAGACTCCCGGATTTAAAGTGGCAGCTTTCACTTCCTGTCACTTGTAACTGTTATATCACAAGAATTTTTGGCCTTCATAAATGCTAGCTTTATGATAAATCTGTGGTGTGTGTGTGTGTGTGTGTGTGTGTGTGTGTGTGTGTGTGTGTGTGTGTGTGTGTGTGTGTGTGTGTATCTCCTATTGGTTTGATGCTTCCAACAACTCCAACACAGCAAGGTTTCTGTTTTAAACTTCTGCCCTATGGTGAATTTGTAATTCCCTGATTCTGGCATCATCAGTGAGACTTGAGTTTTGCTTCTGATGATTCACTTCAATATGTCAGATCATCTTCCTACCTTGTTCCTGTCTTCAGGGAAGAATTTTCATGAGGTCTTAAAAGAAAGAACAATAAAAGAATCAGCCTTTATTTTAAAGGAATATTCTTAATAGGATGGGTTTTTGTTGTCTAGGGTCAAGAGTGACCTGGCACTGTGAATCCTCCTTCAAGGAAAAGAGGTCCAGTAGCTGGTCTTTCATTCAGTTTGCCTTTTACATCCAGAATTCAGTCATCATTTCCTGTGACTCCATACCTCTTCCCTAATACCTGCTGTCACGTATGTCTTGATACTTTCCTCTGTGCTCCAGTTACTGGCAGAGTTCTTAGCTATTACCTCAGCATCCTTCCCCAGACTCCCATCCATTTGGAGTGGGCTTGGGCCCAGGCATCCATATATTTCTTCTAGTGGTCCAAGTGACTCTTGTGTTCATGTAGAGTTGAGCTCAGTTGCTTTACATAGGGCTCAGATTAGTTCTTTATCCTGTAGACTCAGCAAATGAGAAAATATGATGAAAAAAATGGGTAAAAATGAGTTGTACCTCTGTCCCTTCCTTACCAAAATAAACCAAGGGTCTCCTAGAGATATAGTGCTTTCTTTTGCATCATTGTGGAAGAGAGTAAAATTTCCCAAAGTAATTTAAATACAAATATCTTCATGAATCTTATAGTGATGGCCCATGTAGTGATAACAGAATGTGAATAGCAGAAGCCAAGCCCAGGAGGTGTACTTCTCGGTGGCTGGAGTGAGCCCGTGGGAAGGACTGATTGGTAGCAAAAGCCTGTATTTGTGCAGACATGCTCACCCCTTGAGGGCCAAGATTCTAGAGAGGAGAAAGCTGAACCTGTACTCTTGTGGAGGGTGCTATGTATCTGTGGTTAAAAGGGTCCATGAAGTCATGATCATCTGCCTTGTGGTGGTGAAGTGTTAAAAGCTGTTCTGTGCTCCCAGCAGGAGGGTCACGCATGTGCCCCAGTGCTGTGTACCCACCCAAGAGTTCTGGAGTCACAAATGAAAGAAATACACATCAGATTAATTTTTAATATGTTTAACTAGCTCAATGGCTGGTCACTTCTACAACTCCCTGAAGCTAGCTGTCTCAGATTCCTGAATTAACATTTTCTAAATCTATTTTTTATCTTTGGTTCCCCAGACCCAAGTGGGTGATGGCCCCTGGGACCACTTCCCCAGATTCTTACATGTCGGCAGGCCTTTAATTCTGATCTCCCTGCCTCCCTCTCGTGGCAATTCACTGTTTTTTTCCCCTCTCGGTCCCTTGCCAGAGCAATCTAAAAGTCCCAGCTCTTGTCTCCCTGCCCAGCCATTGGCTGTGCCGCAATTCTTTATTACCAATCAAGCCAGCCGGGGGCAGGGACCCTCAGCGTCTGGAAGCATAGTTTCTGGGAGCCAAATTAAGATAAAGCATTAGAACTAATCTCCAACAGCTTGTACCATTCAGGCCTGAACTGTGGACATCTTGGCTGCAACCTTTAGATGTACTAAATATGTACTTTGATGCTACTTAATATGTACTTTGTAAACCTCCTCGGATTATTCTACAGATGTTGATAGGAAAGCCTCCTCTCAAACAAGGCTTGAGATTGAAATTATTACAGTTAAGAAATCAGTCAGGGGGCTGGAGAGATGGCTTAGGGGTTAAGAGCACTGGCTGCCCTTCCAGAGGTCCTGAGTTCAATTCCCAGCAACCACATGGTGGCTCACAAACATCTGTAATGGGATCTGATGCCCTCTTCTGGTGTGCCTAAAGAGAGTGACAGTATACTCGCATACATGAAATAAATAAATATATCTTTAAAAAAAATAATTCAGTCAGACATAACTATGCTTATGGAAAGAAAGCAATACAGGATTGCTTTTATCTTTCCTTCCCTTCCTTGCCAGGATTTGGGGAAAATTCCAGTCTTTTACAGAAGAAACAAAGCATTATGCTTAATAAAATTGAGTAGTCATATCTTTTATGCTTTTAGTTTTATTGAATTTTTATTAGATTTGGATTTGGCTAAGAGTTCTAAGGGCTTTTAATAGTAGAACAGGTATATTTTGTGAGCCTGCTCTTAAGACAGGCTACAGAAATTTTGTGGCAAGGCTTGTGGTCAGCAGTGGAACTGTGAATGTTGTTCCATGGCATTGAAAGTTGTGTTTTCATTTGACAAGGGTTTATAAAATTGGGTTGTTTATATGTCATTTAAGAACGCAAAACTGCCCACTCAACAAAACTCTTTTGACTGCAGCACTGCCCCAACCCTACTGCACAGTAAGGGAAGAGATTTAAAAAAATTATCACTAAGTATGTGAAAATTATCAATTATATAAGAACTTGAAACATATTCTCAAAGAAGGAGCCTTGGTATGGTGCAAGAAACTTGGATCCTCCAGTCACAAAGAACTGAATTTAAATAGCCCTTTAGTGGCTTTGAAACATTTTTTATTCTTTGAGTCAAACTGTGCACAGCATGTATTAGGCAATCAATGGATACTCAATAAAAATAATGAAGGAATAAAAGCAATAAATAGGCATCCAAATTCAAGGCAGTCGCTTAACATACACCAGCTCAGGGCCAAGTACCTTTCTCTATAGAATAGGCATCAGGGTGACTATTCTGAAGGGAACTTGTTACAGCATGAAAATGATGCTTGGAAGAGACTCATTAGAAGCTGAGTTTCTTGCTGGTTCTTCCCTTCTGTATTTAACTCTTTGCTCACTGGTTGTGATACTTGACATATCTGAATACGACTGGAAGAAGTGGATAATTTTTAAAGATGCTCATCCTGGACAGGGTAATTTATGGGACTTTATGTATCATTGAATAATTAAAACAAGTCTTTTGCCTGCCAGAAATGCATTTTCCAACTTTTACCCATCTGAATGTCAGCCCATAAATTTCATTAAAATCTCCTAGTTTCATCAAGTATCCACTTTGAAAAGGCCAGCGTTCCATTGCTCTTAATTTTGTATGGAAACAATAGGATGCTTTGCTCCTGCTTTTGGGTTTTACATCTGAGAATAGACTAGTGGTACTATGGATATTATGCACACAATACTTGGAGTGCCCCGCACATTGGAGATTTTAGTTTTATTGACCCTTTATTTTTTCAAAAATAACAGAAAAGTATCAGAAAATACGCTAAAGCACCTTAAAGAGAAAGAAACAGAATCTGCATTATTTCCCAGAAATAAAACTGTACGTACAACAGCAGCACATTCTCCATAGCATGAGCACTGTCAGAAGATCTCTCAGAAAGTAGACAGGTGCTATGAAAAAAACAGTATGGCCAAGAAAAGACACTGTGCTTCACACGAGGAGCCAGCGATAGCACTAAAAGAAACCGATGAAATAGGTGGCTCTAATAGCACACAAAGTCATCTGTCCTTACACAGCCTATCGGTGTCCCTGGAGAGTGACAAGGTAGAGTCAGGATCAGATGCTTTCCTGCCTACAAAGTCACAGTGCTTACCATGAACTGCAGTGGAGACACACACTCATGGTGTGAACCCATAAACTTAAGGTGCCCTAGTCACACCTTTTAAAAGAATAAATGTTAGATCAAGAGGCTGTTTGAGAGAGTGTGTGTGTGTGTGTGTGTGTGAGTGTGGTGTGTGTGTGTGAGAGAGAGAGAATATGTGTGTGAATGTGTGGTGTGTGATGTGTGAGTGTGTGTGTGGCGTGTGTGGTGTATGTGTGTGTATGAGTGTGTGTGAGTGTGGTGTGTGTGAGTGTGGTGTGTGTGTGTGCATGCACATACACACACATACACACACGCACACCATGGCTTCATTCCATTGACCTTTGCCACCTCTGAGGTTAGACAGTCTATGTTGTCATTTGTTATGGTATTCTGGATTTCTCCTATTTAGTTTTCTCCCTGGACACTATGTCTAAAGCAGAAAGAAGCCAAAGTAGCGTGTTCAGGCAAAAAGTGTAGTCATTCATCTTGTATGTTCTGACTGAAAGGTGAGGAACTATTCTGATTTTCTATGTTGACTTCCCGATAAACTGTGGGACTAAGAGAAACCTCCATGTGTCCTGCTGAAGGAAGAGAAGCGTCAGAATAAGAGCAAGTAGGTAAGGAGAACTCCAATCAACACACCAAGCTAGCTGGGGAAAACTTAACCTTACACAAAGAACTACAAACATCTGAGTAGCGCTGGGAGCAGGAGGGGTGGTCCTCCCCAAGGCGGAGAGAGCACAAACTGCTTGTTCAGTGGCAAACAGTTATCCCTGAAAATGTACATAACAAGGAACATTAAATGGACTCAACAGATTGTAATATTACCAAGAAGGAGACTTCATAGAGCACTAAGCACTTTGAGAGAGTTTTTGAAGCACAGCTCTCACATTAGAGCAGAGAATATTGAAAATCGTGTCAGAGGGAATGGAAAGAACAGCCAATGGTGGAAGGAAGGAAGAAAGGGCATTGCCTAAGCCACATTAGCAAAGTATTAAAGAGAGAAACTGTATGGGTTTTTGTCTGTCGTCTCCTGAAATTTGCATCTTTATTGTAGGTTGCAATGGTCTAGGAGTAGTAGGGAGTCAGAGATGGGGTGTCATCCCCGACTTTGGACAGATTCTAAAACACTAAAGCAATATCAAAGGGGCACTAAAACCCACACCAAAACAGACAGAGCCATGGCAAAACTCTCCAAATGCTGCCACTGGGAGCTTTGTAGATACTGTCTCTCAGCCTCGGAGAGCAAGACACTGAACTGGTACCCTCCTCAAGTCTTTAACATTTGCGTCTTAACTTGTAAAGAGAGCTTGAGAATAGCTGAGTGTCTCATGGCTCTACTATGGGAGTAAAGAGTATCTCAGATGTTTAAAGAGAGATTTTTATTCAGCGAATGTATGCATAAGCATTTTTGTTAACATGGCCCGTTGTTCCAAAAATATATAATTCTCTCACTGGTTTCACAATGTTTGTACTTTTCTATGTAGTGCCAGGTACCAAGGTAGGCACTGCAAATTCCCTGCTGTATGAGTGGTTCTTTACCAAGTAAATAAAATGAGGAATAGTTGCAATGACTATCAGAACAAAAGAACCTTTCCATTGGTTCTTGTAAGACAACCTGTGGATGCTCTAATTCTAAAACTCCGCTTAGTTTTCACTTAAGAGACGCTGTTGGTAAAGCCCGTGGATGAATTCACACATTTCTGTGCAGTGAACTTAACAAGTAACATTAGCATCATCAGTTCTGTACAACAAAACCTGATGTTCAAGGAAACAGGGTAGGACACATCTTCCCCCAAAAGGCAATCAATGCCATGGATTTTCCTCTGCAGTGTTAGCTGCCCTGAAATGTGAATCACAAATCTGCCAGCCCTGCTTTGTCTCACACTTACTGCTCACAAGCCTCGCAGGACTGGTGATGCATAGAACTAACTATAGGGCTTCCGTCAGCCATCTTATTATCTAACTGAAATAGGGCTGCCAGTCATTTTGTTTTTCCCCAGAACATTCTTTCACAGTGACCCAAAGGCAGAAAGAGCCACAGTGCCTGCCATCAGCTCCAATTTGGCCTATGTAGCACCCATCTCGACCTTTGACCTTCAATCAAGGAGGTACAGGGAAACAGGGGAGACAGGAGAGCCAAGCTCCATCATTTTTCAGTTCAAAGTCTTTTGGGTAGATGATCACTTGGCTCTGTCAGAGAAGACCAGTGATTCTGTGAACTAAGCTGAGATTGTCCTTGCTCAGGGACAATCACTCAACACTACCACCAGCTGAATGTGACTGGAATAGCTGGTACATGTGAGCCTGAGAGCTTGAAAGGACACTGAAATGTGATGCATCCTGGATGCTCATCAGTTTTTACCTTCAATACAGATTTGAGGCTGGTAGTCACTGTTTCCAGAGCTGTAGTCATTGGACATAGAGACTTTTTTTATTGGCTTTGAGCTCTCTGGCACATGTATTCTGTCATTTATTTTAACTGTTGACTGCATTAAAGGGCTGAAATATTTCTATTTTTATCAATTCCATCACTGTGAAACTTTGAGAGCATCACTATGAACTCAGATGTATTATAAGATCAGTCTCTCGGTGGCCAAGATCCAAGTTGACATTATGTTAGGATGACTCGTTGAAAGTCTGAGTCTGTCACTTATAAGATGTGTAGCACTAGGCAAATCATTTTACCTCTCTCTTATTGACCTGATTATCAAATGCAAAGCATAGTAGCACCTACCTTGTGAAGAGGAAACTATAACCTGGTAGCACATAGTCTCCATTATAGTGATCTTTGATTTCCCCTTTTTCATTTTCTTCTTTACTACTTAGGATCAAACTGAGGGTTACTCCTGAGATACTTGTTCCTCCTCTAAAAAAAACACCTTTATTTATTCTGTGCAAATTTTAGACAGTGTATTTTGAACATAATCATGTCCCAACTTTTCCCAGATCCAGCCACTTTATATCTTATTTTTTAGCAGCCCACTGAACCTAACTTGTGTTTTCCCATAATTCCTGAATATAGTCTACTGGACTATGGTCAACTGACCATAGCTACACCATCATAGAAAGATCAACTGTCCATAGCTCCCTAGTTAGGGATAGGGATTCATTTACAACTTCCTACTTCATGCTGAAATGTTGACTGGGTTGGTTTTGCCTGGGTCTGGTTCAGGCAACACTGCTGTTGTGAGTTCATGAGTACTGCAGTCCTATCATGTCATGGAGACATTTTCTCTTGTCCTCCCATATAACCAGCTCTTACAAATTTTCTGTCCTCCTCTTACACAATAGTCCCTGGGCCTTGGCTGGTGGTGTGACATAGGTTTGTGGCTCAGCAGCACTCTACTGACACTCATTCTCCACTGCACTTGCCCCAGCCATGGATTCCTCTATTAACTACTGATTTCTCAACCGCACAAAGAATCCTCTGTTGAGTCCTGAGTGCTGCATTAATCTGTGGGTAGAGAGAGAAAATGTAGATGGCAGTTTGACGCTATGTCCATTTAGCAGAATTGTAGTGGGTTCTCCCCTGAGACCTGTGGAGAAATATACAGTACTTAAGAATTCCTGGACAGATATACAGGATGCGTTTCACATGTGAAGCAGGCCTTAAATCCAAGAAGAAAGCAATTGATTACTCCCAAAGGATCCATAGCACTATATAGCACCCACAGGCATAGCTGCTATGACGGTCATTATTGTATCTCACAGTTGGGTAAAAATGCTTAATGCCCCCCTACACTCCCCTCTGCAATCTACATAGTATCTTCCAGAACTGTGAAAGCTAGCCAAAAGGGAGGAAACTACCTGCTCAGTATCAACTTGATTTCTCTATGACCAATGTATATGGTATCTTCACGAACAGGACCTTACCTAGTGAATAATCAAGAGTAATGCTTAATAGTATTTTGAGGGTTTCTAGGATACCTCTGACCACCAACTTGATCCTCTGCTCATGAAATAAACATTTCAGTTTAAGCATGTCAATAAGCTGGTCAGTCTGCCCTTAGACTCACCAAGTAACCTAGACTAGACTTTGAAATCGAGATCTTCCTGACTCAGCCTCCCACAGTTTCATCACTTTTAAACAAAGTGTTGTTATGAAATTTAAATAACTAAGAATGAAAAGACAGCATAGTGACAGATATAGAAGATGGGAATCAATACTCTTATCAATAACAGTAACAAAGAAATGGAAGGTGGTCGCTTTTGAAATAGACCACAAAACTCCATTATCATTTTATTATGTCAACTTCTATTCTCTTTTCATTTTATTATTTTAAATCATCAATAAATCAGAGCCCTCTTCCGTGGTGATTTTTGTTATTTAGAGGAGAGTAGGAATAAAACATATTTTAATCCAATTCCTGTCTCAGTTGGTTATCATGTTGGTTTATTTTTGTTTTTGTTTTGTTTAAAAAAAGCAAACAAACATGTTGTTTTCCCAGAATAGGGAATCAGAAACAAGATTTTTACTATAATAGAGTTTATAATTAACTGAAGCTGTAAATAGAATTATCAGCATTTAATAAATTATAATTGTGTATATAACATGCTGCAGCTACCATATGTATCAAGACAGTGATATATATCCTTCAAGGATACAAAACCACTCAGAAGTCACAGTAAAGACATCATGAACTAGACGTTAGGCAGTATGTCATTATGACACCTAAGGGAACTGATTTAGAATCTTACTGTTGGTAAAACAAACAATAATGTGTCCCTTTATCACAGAGTTTTGTCAAGCCTATATGGTTTACTGAGCAAAAAATCATGGTTCCTGTTAAGCAGAGATCAGAATATTAGCATTTTCAGCATAGCTGGGACGAGGTAGGTACACAGTAGCCATCATGCATTTGTCAGTCAGTGCTCCTGTGGCAAAGAGAGGTTCTGTGGGCCTCAAAAAATCTGGCATGTGTCCAAACTTTATATAATGTATAAAAAAGAACAAATCAAGGCAACTTTAGAGTTAGAAACAGAAGAAAGGCAAAGAGAAAAAGGCAATGAGGTACACAAGAGATCTTGGGGAACTCAGAAGCCTCGATCACTAATCCTATAATCCTATACTTGTTTTGTTGTCATTGTAGAGAAAGCTACTAAGAATTTTCAGAAGCAAAACAATAGTGACAAAAAAATAGGGACCTAGCATAGTAGTAGAATACTTACCTAGCATTCCCAAAGCCTTTGGTTTGGTACCAAAAACAATGAGAATTTTTTTATATTCTAACACTGTAGTACACACTTATACTATCGGTACTAAACTAAGGAGATGGAGAAAGGAGGATCAAGGCTTTGAGGCCATTGTGGACGACACTTCAAAACCCCTACCTTTCTTGATAAAAGTAATAAAACCACTGGGAGCAAGTAGACCAGAAAGGGGATGTTAGAATAGTCTCTTCTTAGCTGTGGCCCTGCAATTGCTAGTCTTTGTTACCCATTGCTATGGGACAGAAAAGAAGGCCTCTGAGATGGAGGATAGGGACATCCAGATTTGGGTTCTAAGGAAGTCAGAAATGCCACTAACACACAGAGCAGACATTAGACAGACATGGGAACCCTTTTAGAGCCTTAGGACACTCTTGTTTGGGGAGTTGGCAAATCCAGGGATAAATTTAGGAATTGGTAAAGGTTAGAAAAATTGAGGGCCACAAAGATGAAGATATAAGACACCTAGCACATTCTGAGGAGTAAAACTGAAAGCAGTAGAAGATGGTTCCAGGCTCCACTCTGTAGACAGTCCTTGTCCTTAGGTCCTTAGGGAAAGAAGGAGGACAATGGAGATGAAAAGCATTGGAAGAAAGGCAGAACAGCTAGACTAGAGGGTAATGTGAGAACGGAGGGATTAAAACAATAACATTTTAGAGAGCCTGGGCTTGGTTTGCCTGAGGATAAGGCATTTGGAGTGAGGGAGAGATGAAGCTAAGAGCTCACATGTAGGGCTGCTGCCAGAGTTTGACTCATCTGAGAGAAAGCAGGAACATTTTTATGAGATTCTGTTTCCTGGGGTCATGAGAGTCATAGCTCTCTTAGGGACAGAGTTTGCATTGTAAAAGTCTTATTGTCTGACCCCAAAGCACTTGCTCCACTGTCCTTTTTCTTTCTTGGAAATAAGTGGTATGGTTATCTGGTACTGGTTATTCTGATAACTGTTTTGATTCCAGCCCCGCATCTAAAGAGAAAAAAAAAATCATCGTTTTGTTCCAGTGAAATCAAAGTTGAAAATACTTTACTAGGAAATCCTATAAATTAATACTGATATAATCTGAGGGTTTTTTTTTTTTCTGTAAAAAACTTCTCTTTCCCGAGGTAGAGAAAGGAACTGGATATGGGTATTTTTCTTTTTTCTTTTTTTTTTTTTTTTTTTTTGTTTTGTTTTGTTTTCTCCTAGTGAGTTTATTTTTTTTTTTTTTTATTAACTTGAGTATTTCTTATTTACATTTCGATTGTTATTCCTTTCCGGTTTCCAGGCAAACATCCCCTAATCCTCCCCCCTCCCTTCTTATCGGTGTTCCTCCCCACTCTCCCCATTGCTGCCCTCCCCCAAACAATCACGTTCACTGGGGGTTCAGTCTTAGCAGGACCTAGGGCTTCCCCTTCCACTGGTGCTCTTACTAGGATATTCATTGCTACCTATGAGGTCAGAGTCCAGGGTCAGTCCATGTATAGTCTTTAGGTAGTGGCTTAGTCCCTAGAAGCTCTAGTTGCTTGGCATTGTTGTTCATAAGGGTATTTTCTAAAGACTGACAATTTGATAAAGTTGAGCAAGACTTGAAGAGGATGAAAATGCAAAAAGAAACAAATGAACTAAATGAGAGAGGATTGGATTCTCAGAGTGAGAAAATCTATCTTCAGACTTTGGAAATGGACCATTCTCAGTTGTGGCCAGAGAAGTTCACCATAATGTCTCATTAAGACAGGGTAGAATTAGGTCCCTGTGTCACTTCAGACTCATTATGCACATAAACCTTAAAGTTACTTAGGATGACAGTTAAATAAAGTAGAAAAATCCCACATGCTGGCCTTTCACCTACAATTCCATTATTACAGCAGTAATGGATCTTGCCTCATAAAACTTTGTAAATTCAGAGAAGCCTAGAATGCTTTGTCATTGGAAGGTAGTCAATAACTGTATGTTGAATTTATGCAAATAACTTTATTGAGTTGTCTGATTGTCTTTAAAAGCCAAATAAATGATGGGAGAAGACGCTAGGATGCTGCCAGGTTGCCAAAGGAGGTTTGGAGGGTGGCAGCCACGCTCCCCCAAGTGGAAGGGATTTTGTATGTGAATAGGAAAGTAATGGTCTGGATTTGGCATTAGTGTGTGTGTGTGTGTGTGTGTGTGTGTGTGTGTGTGTGTGTGTGTGTGTGTGTGCGTGTGTGTGTGTGTGTAAAGAAGGCAAGCTTCTGGAATGCTAGCAGCAAGATGTGGGAAAATGTGCAAGCTCTGAATAAAGGGACTTCTTTATAAATATATCCTGGGATAGCACCTAGGCATTGTGAGAAAGGGGAGACAAATCAGAGGAGAGAAAAGTACAGACTACTACAGGGATTAGAGAAAGCAGAACAGGCTGGCAACTGGAGGGACTCGTGGCTTCTATTACATTAGTTAGAAAGTGACTCGTACCATTTCCCAAAATGGAGTTCAGTGTAAATTTGAGTGTCAAGCACACTCGATGGTCCCAGATGTCTGTCTGTGCAGTCTGTGGAGATAAGAGCTGCTGCACGGGACAAACGCAGGTGCGGGCAGCCATGACAGCTGCTGTCTACAGCCAGGTCAGCACTGAGCATATGGCTCTGGGCAGAATGGAGAAGAGTGAAACATAAGGCTGGGGGTCCCTACTCAACCGCATGTCACCCACACTGCCCACCCGGGTATGTGCATGCTTAGAGCTGCTGGAGACTCCCCACCTAGGCCTGCTCTTGGATGGGGCTGCTTTTCAGCAAATGGTGATTTATTCAGTCAAATGGTTATTTGGGGGTAGCATTATTTAATCCATTATTTTCTTCATAGCCTGTGTTGCAAGAATGTATGAACACGTGTGTAGGACAGAAAATTTTCAGAAGAACAATAGGCTTAAAGTAGCAGAGCAAGGTCAAACTGCACTGGTTTATACACACTGGGATAGGAAGGAATGGGGAATGGGATCTTGGAAAGAGACCTTTGAGAACCCAGATGGAAAGAGTGGATTCATCTAGTTTTACTGGTTCATGGAAAATCTGACCTATAGCCACATTCCTATTTATTTCAAGTGCCTATTTGGGAGTCGTTTATTCTATACCAGTAAAATGTATATAGATAGGAGATCTTTAGCTGCCATTTTAGTGAAAGCCTCAATTAGCACTTTCATGAAAGCATTAGGCGTTGAAAGACCATCTCCTACATTACAGACTGTTTAACTTCTGTGACCCCTGCTTCCCTATGCGAGTCACCTCTTCGTCATTTTGACAACTAAGTCCATTCCCACGCGGCCGGTGTCCTTCAGAAGGATCACACCTCTTCTGGCTTAGTCACAGTCTAGAGGGAAAAGCCACCTGGGGGAAATTTTTATTCTCTCTAGAGATTTCACTGAGCCCATATTTAAATAGCAGTGATATTCTGGAGTGTTTTTCTTTCCACTCAGTTAAAAAGAAGACCAGGAAGCCTGACTTCACTGCACAGTGTCCTGAATTGATGACACACTCAATTTGATAATCGACAGTCACATTTCAGTGATATAATATAAATAAAAGTGACACTCTTTTCTTGCCCCAAGTCTTCTCTGCATGCACCAGCAGCTTAGGACTGTAGCCTGCCACCTATCTCAGGTCACAGTCACATCTCTGTAGACATCTGGTACTAAGTGAGCTCTGCATGCACCTGCAGCTTGTGACTGTTCACATTGGAGCCCATCACCTGTCTCAGGTCACAGTCACACCTCTGTAGATATGGGCTACTAGTGAGCATGTTCACGTTCCTTGGGGGAAGAGGTTTTCGTTTTGTTTTGTTTTGTTTTTTAATTAACTTGCATATTATGGACACGGGGCAAGCAAGTTCTCTTCTGTCCAATGTGTCTTTCTAGTACCTAGTTGACATGAGGGTAGGATCAAAAGGAAAAGGTACTATTGGCAAGGTGGATGCTCTGTTCTATACTGGCTTCTAACTTTAGATCTTGCTGATATTGGAAACCCAAAGTCAAGAAATAATGGATATGAGAAAGGCCATGATTGCCAGATGGAGGAATAGGATGGGAGATAAGAGAGGAAAATATTCCAACCTGAGAGAGGGTTGTGCATGACGTGTATATATTATTGTCAGTGGAGTTATGCCTCCCTCCCAGGACTGTGGGCAAGAAGAGTGCCATTAATACAAGATCTTTGAAATTTTAGGAGGGATGCTTTACAGAATTCTATGTAGGAGGAGGACCTCCTTCAGAATTCAGACATGTGCTTCTGCTTGTCTTCCAACTCCTCTTTCCCATTTGGACCTCCAGACTTCTTTTAGTCTTCTTTTCCAATGGATGTAAAATTCACTTTCTGTAGGTTTCCACATCTTTAATTTGACATCTTTGGCATGTGTGCTTTGTCTCTCCCCCCCCCCCATCCTTGCTACCTCTTCCACAACCTGACATGAACTTTCCTTCCACTCATCTTGCCGCACTCTGATGGCTTCTGTATCTTCTGTTTCCTTCAATCACATCCTACTGTGCTCTGCAGTTTTAAAAAGATTGCTTTGACTTATTTTTATATTCATTTCAATCTTGAAGTTATGTCTTCATGGAGATTATATGTGTCAGAAGTGAAGCACATTGTGTACCTGTATAGAATGTGTGTCCATTCCACGGTCAGGTTAAGTATCTTTAATCCAACCAACATGCTTAGTACCAGAAGTGTTTTGAATTTCAATTGCATTTTTTTTAAAAACATAGTATCATACTTTGGGGAATATATCCAAACTTAAACATGCTCTCTCTCTCTCTAATTGTATGTAAATATTACACAGGAATCGGATGATATGTCCTAGGTGAGTAGGAGGCTGCCCGCTCCCCTCACACTCTGTCTCTTTTCCTGACAGGAGGATGAGGTTGTACTCCAGTGCATCGCAAACATTCACAAGGAGCAGCGGAAGTTCTGCCTGGCAGCCGAGGGACTTGGGAATCGCCTGTGCTTCTTGGAACCTACCTCAGAAGCAAAGGTGAGATGAAGAGCCTGTCCCATACCTTCCCTTGCTGGCTTCCCATGTGATCATTTAGGACAAGCATTTCTTGGAGATGGTGACAAAAGAGAAATGTGAGATGATGTACTTATTTTCCCACAGGGAAGATCAGATTTAGAATATGTCTCTCATCCCAGCATCAGACCCCAGAGCTGAGGGAAAAAAGGGGGCATTATTTTGTCTGTCAGAGTTCTCTAGTGTACCAGAGATGCCTGGAGCTGCCAGCACTGACTGATGGGGAGATCTCTTGACATTCCCAGGATGCTGTCTTTGACATTGCTAATTCTTAGAAATCTGGGTCCCTGTTCTATAGTCTCACCTGTCATTTTATTGCTACAAGGACTCTTGGCTGTTTGAGCCTGTGTTTTACAGTTAGCACAGCATCGTTCTGATGGGACTGGGATTGTTATAACCGCCTACTGTGACTCAAGGGCACTGAGGGCCATTTACTCTGGTCGCTTGCCTGCAAGGAGACATGCCATGTCACGTCTTTGAGCTTTCTCCTCAACATATCCTGGCCGTGTCTGGATGTTCAGAAATTTTAAAGCACCTTGCAATCTTGACAAGTCTTGTATTAGTCAGAGTTCTCCAGAGATACAGAACAAGAAGCTCAGTAGATGCGTGAGGGGTTAAAGAGATTAGCTTAAACAGATCCTTCACAGCCCATGGAATTCTGAGGTCTGAGCCTGAAATCCACAGGTCATGTGTTCATCTGTACTCTAGCATCAGAGCCTCTCCTCTGGGAAGCCCAGGGGCAGTGAGTGGGGCATATGAAAGGCATGAGGGACAATGACCTTTACTTAAGGTCAACTGATTACAGATATTAATTCCAGCTATAAAATAACCACATCAAAACTTTGCTTAGACGGCTCAGGAAATAAAGGTTTACCATTATGTCTGATGACCCGAGTTCAATCCCAAGGCTGCCTATGATGGAAAGGACAGAGCAAAAAGAGGTAGGGGATTAATAGGCACATCTCTCAAAGTCCCCTTCTTCATTTCAGTGCTTTGCCCCTCCACATGTAAGTTACTGATTTCTAACAGACATTGGCCAGCCCCTATAGGACAGAGTCCTGGTAAGATAAAAGACGTAAGGGAAAATTTTGTCTTTCCTAAGTTCTTCAATTCTATTTTCCTGAGTCTTTTTTACATCTGCTCTTGCTCTTAGCAGACTTTTTTGTCTATTCCCTTTAGTTATAAATCATGGGAGGATCACCAGGATAGACGTCAAGATGTTAATCATCAATTGTTAGCTTGTCATGTGATCCCAGATGAGTCACTCAACTTTGCCTTCAGTTTTTTTCCTTCTGTCAAGTCAGATGCAGTGTGTGGTGGTACCAAGAGTACTGATGAGTGATGGAGCAATGAGATGGACCAGACCCATGCATTCTTTCCTCAGTGGAGCAAGTTGACAGTGATTCTGTAAACAGGATGGAATTGTCAATCCAAGACCTTGAGTACATTATCTGATCTTTCTTACTAGCTTAGTGGGAATTTCACCTTAATTTAACTTATAAGATGGTCTCATTATGGAATGGTTTAGTATTTGTGTATTACCTCATATGTTACATTGTATAATATAATAGCACAATAGTTGTTATTATTGTGAGTTAATATTTAGTAATGTAAGTGTCTTAATCTATGACATAAGAATAACTACAATTCAGTGGTACGTAGAAATTTAAAAACAGCAATATGTACTAAGCACACAGTGCTTAACTAATCGAACAGTAGCTGGAATTGAAAATAATACCAGGAACACCATTTGTATTAGTTTTATTTCTGTTGCTGTAGAGAAATAACATGACAGAAAGGAGCTTATGGGAGAAAGAATTTGTTTTGGCGTATTGCTTAAAAGGGGTAGGAGTCAGTCACCATGGGGATGCATGGCAGCAGGAGCGGGAGGCTGAGATGTCACATCTTCAACCACAAACACAAAGCAGAGAGCGAACTAGAGCCGAGATGTAGCCATAGACTCTCAAAAGCTCCTCGCCATGCACTTCCTCTGGCAAAGCTCTGCCTCCTAAACGTCCCTCCGCTACCTCAGGCAACAATCAGCCCTGGACCAAGGCTGCAGCATGAGCCTGTGGGGTACATTTTGCCTCACCCTGTGGGGTAATATTTCATCCCTTTGGAAACACAAAGTCTGATTTTGAATAACAAGAAAAATCAGCACCTGCACTTATAAAATCATGAACATTAAAATAAAAGCCTTAAACTAAAAATATATTTAATTATAAAAAAATCATAATTCTTCAGTTCTGTAAATGCCATGGTGTTTATAATAGTCAAATCCTAAGTCAAATAAAAGAGAAAGCCTGTATATTGTGATCTAAGAAGGCTTGTATTCGCCATATATAAAACTAAACCACATCTCCCATAAGTGCATTTGGAGATAAGGAAATACCCTTTCTAATTTCCACTTGGCTGTATTATTATTCTCATTTTGATTTCATTCTATATTTGAGGTGATGACTGAAAGGTCATTGAGGCACAGCTACCGTGCACACCTCTATGGTCACAATTCTCCTCACCTGGTCCCTGTCCATACGCTCTTGCATTCCAAGCTGTACTTACAACACATACTCAGACTTTATGTATTTGTATTTAATAGTTCAACCGCTAATCAAGTGCCAAATAATCCTCACAGGTGTTTTTCAAATCACATATGTGGTTTTGTTGGCTTACCTTCCAAGAATAAATATTCAGAATCAGAATTCACGGTATCTGGGGCATGAACAATGAGTAGGAATTGCTTTCCTATGAGGACACCTTACTTGTTACAGCGATATTCCTGCTGTTGTTGTGTGTCTTGTGTATGTGTAGGAGGAAACCGCTCAATGAGTTTTGTTACAGAGAAACAGGGTCAAGGTAGCATGGGTGTTCAGAATTTACTTGTCTCCATCATGGAGAGCATCTTAATAGATGGACCCACTTTCTGGTACTTTCTTCTCTCCTGAAATCAAATAGGACATATCTACCTCTCTGTCAGCCTGCCCCATTCTTCTCATTCAATAGACCCTCTCATTCCCTGCCATGAAGTTTTCAAGCGTTTACACTATTCTGTAGTCCTTGAAAGACAACATAAGTCATGCAGAGAGGTAAGAGGCTATGTTCCCCAGGGTGGCACCGAGCAAGAAGCATGGACATCAAACACAATTCTTATCTGCCACCCTCAAACCAATCAGTGCCCTTGAGGATTGCTAGCCCAGGATATTTTGAGCTAGTTGACACTCAGAGGGATAAAACTGAGATGGACTCTGAGGAAAAGGAAAGACTTCAAAAAAAGGAAAAATGAGTTAGGCTATTCAAAAGACAGTCTCAACACAAGAGTTCTGGAAAAAAACGAGAGAACTTGTGCAAGCAAGGAGTGGGGCGTGAGAAAATGAGGAACAAAAGTGTGAGAATGTCAACATGTGTTGTAGATATGAGACTCACCTAACATTCAGGAAGCTTCAGTGACTGATTCCTGCACATCGTGGCCATGATGATCTCCCAATCTGCTGGCATTATCTGATAGAAACATGACCGCTTAGTTGCTCTTTCAAATAAGCACGGGCCCAGGAATTAAAGTGGCCGTGCTGATAGGACTGACTCGAAACCACAGCCAGAAACCAGGAAGCAAAGAAGAAAGTATTTCTTTATTTTCCTTCTTTTTTATTTTAACATTTTTTATTGGATATTTCTTTACTTACATTTCAAATGTTATTCCCTTTCCCGGTTTCCTGTATATAAGCCCCCCTATCCCATCCCCCTCCTCTTCTTCTAAAAGGGTGTTCCCCTCCCCACCCACCCCCCCTTACCGTCCCCACCCCCGACATTCCCTTGCACTGGGGGGTCCAACCTTGGCAGGACCAATGGCTTCTCCTTCCATTGGTGTCCAACAAGGGTATTCACTGCTACATATGCAGTTGGAGCCATGGGTCAGTCCATGTATTGTCATTTGGTAGTGGTTTAGTCCCTGGTTGTTGGCATTGTTGTTCTTATGGGGTTGCAAGCCCCTTCAGCTCTTTCAGTCTTTTCTCTAATTCCTCCAATGGGGGTCCCATTCTCAGTTCAGTGGTTTGCTGCTAGCATTCGCCTCTGTATTTGACATGTTCTGGCTGTGTCTCTCAGGAGAGATCTATATCTGGTTCCTGTCAGCATGCACTTCTTAGCTTCATCCATCTTATCTAGTTTTGGTGGCTGTATATGTATGGGCCACATGTGGGGCAGACTCTGAATGGCCGTTCCTTCAGTCTCTGCTCTAAACTTTGCCTCCTATGGATATTTTTGTTCCCCTTTTAAGAAGGAGTGAAACATTCACATTTTGGTCATCCATCTTCTTGAGCTTCATGTGGTCTGAGAATTGCATCTTGGGTAATTCGAGCTTTTGGGTTAATATCCACTTATCAGTGTGTATATACCATGTGTGTTTTTCTGTGATTGGGTTACCTCACTCAGGATGATATTTTCTAGTTCCATCCATTTGCCTATGAATTTCATGAAGTCATTGTTTTTAATAGCTGAGTAGTAGTCCATTGTGTAGATTGTACCACATTTTCTGTATCCATTCCTCTGTTGAAGGGCATCTGGGTTCTTTCCAGCTTCTGGCTATTATAAATAAGGCTGCTATGAACATAGTGGAACACGTGTCTTTGTTGTATGTTGGAGCATCTTTTGGGTATATGCCCAGGAGAGGTATAGCTCTGTCCTCAGGTAGTGTAATGTCCAATTTTCTGAGAAACCTCCAGATTGATTTCCAGAGTGGTTGTACCAGTTTGCAAGTCTACCAACAATGGAGGAGTGTTCCTCTTTCTCCACATCCTCACCAGCATCAGCAGTCACCTGAGTTTTTTATTTTAGCCATTCTGACTGGTATGAGGTGGAGTCTCGGGGTTGTTTTGATTTGCATTTTCCTGATGACTAAGGATGTTGAACATTTGTTTAGGTGCTTCTCAGCCATTTGATATTCCTCAGCTGAGAATTCTTTGTTTAGCTCTGTACCCAATGTTTAGTAGGGTTATTTGGCTCTCTGGAATCTAACTTCTTGCATTCTTTGTGTATTTTGGATATTAGCCCTCTATTGGATTTAGGATTGGTAAAGATCTTTTCCCACTCTGTTGGTTGCCGTTTTGTTCTAACTTTATTTTCTTAATAGCAGCAACAGTTTTATTTATTATAATTTAAAGTAAAATATGTATCCTTGGGCACTAAGAATTTAATGATTTTTCTTCTAGTCTTTCATATCATATCTATTTGGTTCCTTAGAGCCTTTTATAGAATAATCTTTGATTCCCTTTAACATTCAATCTTCTTCTTTATTGGATATTTTTATTTACATTTCAAATGTTATTCCTTTTCCTGGTTTCCCATCTATAAATCCCATATCCCAAACCCCCTCTGTATTCTTGCATGACAGTGATGCCCCACCCAACCACCCACCCGTTTCCACCTCCCTGCCCTGATATTCCACTACACTGAGGGGTACAGTCTTGGCAGGACCAAGGGCTTCTCCTCCCTTTGGTGCCCAAAATGGTCAACCTCACCTACATATGCAGCTGGAACCATGTGTCTGTCCATGTGTACTCTTTTGGTGGTGGTTTAGTCTCTGAGAGCTCAGGTTGGTTGATATTGTTGTTCTTATAGGGTTGCAAGTCCCTTCAGCTCCTACAATCCTTTCTCTAACTCCTCCAAAAGGGACCCTGTTCTCGGTTCAATGGTTGACTGCTAGAATTGCCTCTATATTTGTCATGCTCTAGCAGAGCTTCTCAGGAGACAGCTATATCAGGCTCCTGTCAGCATGCACTTCTTGGCATCTGCAATATTGTCTCATTTTGGTGGCTGTATATATATGGACTGTATACCCATGTAGGGCAGGCTCTGAATGGCCATTCCTTCAGTCTCTGCTCCAAACTTTGTCTCCATATCTCATCCTATGAATATTTTGTTCCTCCTTTTAAGGACTGAAGCATCTGCACTTTGGTTGCACTTCTTCTTGAGCTTCATGTGGTCTGTGAATTGTATCTTGGTTAATTCAAGCTTTTGGGCTAATATCCATTTATCAGTGAGTGCATTCCGTGTGTGTGTGTGTGTGTGTGTGTGTGTGTGTGTGTGTGTGTGTGTTCATTTTGTTACTGGGTTACCTCACTCAGGATGATATTTTCTAGTTCCTTCCACTTGCCTATGAATTTCATGAAGTCAGTGTTTTTATAGCTGAGTAGTATTCCATTGTGAAAAATGTATCACATTTTCTGTATCCATTCTTCTGTTGAAGTACATCTAGGTTGTTACCAGCTTCTGGCTTCTATAAATAAGGCTGCTATGAACATAGTGGAGCATGTTCCCTTGTTATATGTTGGCTCATCTTTTGGGTGTATGCCCAGGAGTTGTATAGCTGGTTCCTCAGGTAGTACTATGTCCAATTTTCTGAGGAACCTCCAGACTGATTTCCAGAGTGGTTGTACCAGTCTGCAATCCCACTATCAATCTAAGGCTCTTTGGCTGCCTTTTCTCAGAAGGACATAGGAAGAGAATCATGGCTTGCACTGCTATAAGTGTCAGTCACTACTCTTTTATAGATATCCTTGCAGAGGTACAATTCAAGGGAGAGGATATGAATACTACCTCAGGATATGAATACTGAGGAGAGGATACTACCTCAGATGACTATTCAGGATGCAAGAGAAGAGGCTGATAGCAGATAGCAGATCCACATGAGAGCAGCAGTGGTTAAAGCTCCATGTATCGCAGGATCCAATATATCTTGTAACAACTCCTCCTGTTCAATGGACAGCCCTAGCTAGAAAGTCTCCACACTGGCATAGTTACAATGATAGGACCACCCAAAAGATCTTGATCATTTTCCCAGTCCCAATGCAGCCTGTCAATTAGGGATTGTTTCTATCAAAGCATTTTCCCTGGCAACATAATTAGCACACCAGTTTTATCAGATGACCACAGGAACATAACTGGAGAGTTACCTAAGGGTCAAATGTCTGTGAATGAGAAGAGACTTTATTGCCTTCCCACAGTGATTTGTTGATGACATTTAAACAAATACTCCGTGTCTTTTCAGATTTGTTCAGAATCTTAGTTCCTTTATTCTAATACCTTTCTAGACACTCAGATCCTGTGTGCCTTAATAAAATATCACTGAAGAGGGAAAAGAATGTGGGAACTTTTAGAATTGATTTTTATAGATTAGAAAACTGAAATAGGGCTGGAGAGATGGCTCAGTGGTTAAGAGCCCCGACTGCTTTTCCAGAGGTCCTGAGTTCAATTCCCAGCAACCACATGGTGGCTCACAACCATCTGTTATGGGATCAGATGCCCACTTCTGGTGTGTGTGAAGACAGCTACAGTGTACTTACTTACATATAATAAATAAATCTAAAAAAAAAAAAGGAAAACTGAAATAAATAACACTGGAACAATATAACTTGGACCTCCCAAAATTTATTAGCATGTCTCTTGATAGCTTGAGTTTTAAATGTATAAAAAAATCCACTTGTTTGGGGGATGGATATTCATTATTTGACTGACTACAATTAATATAAATAAAAAAGTATAATTAAAATCTTATTTTGAACAGATGATTTTGGTAAATCTTATTGGCATTGTTTTTACTTCTTGTTTAGGAACACTAGACTAGAAAAGACTGAAATGGGATGGAACAAAACAAAAGAATGCAATCATTTCTGAAAGCTGGATAGGCACTCAAGACCCATAGTCAAAAACCAATTTGTTAGGCAAAGATCTTTCTGGAGATGATGCAAACTGAGATACAGTTCTCAATCAAGAGTAGCGTTGTTTTCTACCATTTTCATAGCAATTAGCTCTGAAAGATATTTTCTATTTACTTCTAAGAAATAAAGAATGAAAGTCTGCAAACAGAGGTACAGCCTGAAGCTGTATACTATCTCTGAATTACCAATGATTTTGCTATATTCTCAGTGGCCCTCGGAGCTTATGAAATGCTAGATGAGTGAGATTTTTTAATAAAACTCCTTTGTCATATAATCTTAAGGGCCTCATAAGTTGAGATTTTGGTTTTCTGTAACATTAATCAGGTTTCCTATGGTATATCCCACTTATTGAAATGATGTTAACTGTGTAACCTACAACTCTACAAAGCAAACATTGTCCCAACAAGAAAAGGGAGGACATGAATTTACATGGAGTTAAGTAGCCTCCTAAATATTACTTATCCTAAATTTAAATCAATGTCATGTTGCTATGGTATTAAAAAATATAAAGTATATTTAGATCTAAGTTACCTAAGGATGAAGAATCTATGTTCTTCTTTATAGATAGACATCAAGAATGCCTGGGCATACCTCCATACAACCTTTCTACATCTGGCCTATGAATTTCTGGCATTCCAAAGTCGGAAACATGTATGTTTCCTCAGTGAATGGGACCTGTTAAAACACAAGGGCTGTGATCAAGCATATGAAACAATCTTAGAAATGTTTATACATAATTTTTCAGTGCAAATGAAACAATGGTGTATTTTTTCAAAATAAGCTTGCAAAGCAAAAATAAAGAGAATCGTTAGGTCTGTTTGTACTGTGACAGACATGGTGATATGTATATGTGTACATAGGAGAGAGGGAGCACCAAACATCTAGAGTTTTCTAGTCTTCCTGTCCTATCTTATGCTTTCTACTAGTCTACAAGCACACAAACCAAGGATTTTAAAAGTGCCTTGGTAAATGACCATAATATTAGAGCCAGGTGATTTGGGCTTGAAATTCTATCTCACTGCTTGATAACTGTTTGTCTGGGGACAAATGACTACTTCTTTCTATCTCTGCCTCTTATATTTTAAAACTGTGTCTCACAGGAAATAAGGAAACTTTTCAATCTGCTGGTACAAAGGTAAACTACTATAGGAATCAGTGTACAGGTTCCTACAGTAACTAAAAGTAGAGCTGTCGTAGGACTCAAGTATACCATCCCAAGTATGCACAGGACTCTTACTTCTCACTATAGAGATACTTAGACTTCCACATTTACTGCTGTACTCTTTGTGATCACAAAGATATGGAACTAGTTCAGATGCCTATGAGCAAATTGGAGGATAGAGGTGAATAAACGAAAATTTGGTACATATGCACAATGTAATTTTATTCCTCCAGGAGGAAAATGGAAATCGTGACATTTATAGGGAAATAGAGATTATGTTAAATGCCTTAGAAAGACAAATATCATATTTTCTTTCATATACAGACTGTGCATATAGGTATAGATATGCATTAATACATATATGTTTATTAAAATGTAAAAGAGAGCAAGAGAATGCAGGAAAAGATCTTGAAGAGAGTGTAATGGAATACATGTGACATGAAAGCAAAAGATATTATTTTGTGAGAAGGAAAGGGAACATCAAAAAAATAATGTAAGGAAACAGTGGGAGGTGGGGTGAATCAGAACCAAATGTAATGATGTATGTGTATCAAAAATGCCATAATAGAGCCATTACTCTGTATGTTAACCTAAAAAATGGAAAAGGATATACCCATTCACCTGCTAGAACTATTAAGGAGGCATGTGAGTTTGTAATTAGGAAGAGATTTGCACCAGTGCCTTGTATACGCTAAGTGCTATAAGCCTTTATTATCCATATCAGAGGAGCAGACACACATCAGAGGCTTAGGAAATGATAACGTAACTCCCTGTAATGAGTTAAATTAATTAGAACTATCTTACAAAAGCATGAATTTGAAGATTGGGGCACTTGCATTGGGACATTTCAAGGAGAAAAGTAAGGATAGCCAGGAAAAGAAAGTCAGATGTAAAAGTGTCTTAGGTACTTTTCTCTTGCTGTGAGGAAAAACCATGGCCAAGGCACTTTATAAAAAAAGCATTAATGGGGAACTTGCTTACAGTTCCAGAGGCTGTGTCCATAGCCATCATGGTGGGGAGCAAGCAGGCAGGCATGGTACTAGGGCAGTAGCTAAGAGCTTACATCCACACAACTAGGAGGCAGAGAACGAGTGGGCAGAGACTGGTCCTGGTGTGGGCTTTTAAAACCTCAAATCCTATTCCTAGTGATACACTTCCTCCTACAAGGCCACACCTTCTACTTCTTCCCAAACCAATTCTACCAACTAGAGACCAAACATACAAATATATAACCTTTGGAGGCCATTTTATTTCAAACCACCACAGAAGGGTTAGGCAATGAGTAGACATTTTTAAGATGCCTGGGAAATGGGTTTTAATCGATACTGTTTTCTAATCCCAATGTAGTCAGAAAACTGTTTAGTCTTTACTTTTATTTGGACTCATTTTCTAGCCCTGTGTATGGTCTGTATTGATAAACATCCCATGTGTGCTTACACAACTGCATTCTGAAGCTGTTGGAAAGAGTGTTTTATGAATACCAAGGTGGTTCACCCTAGTGTCCAAATAATGGCATATTAATACTGAATTTTGATCTTTGAGCTTCTTGTTCTGCAAATTGCTGCAAAGCACTGTGGAAACCTCACTTACTGATTTCTCCCTTCAGTCTGCCTCATTTCACAGCCTTTAAAGTTCTATTATTAGGCACAAATACACTTGGGCATTTCTTACCAAATAATTCTATTTATCCTTGGTCTTGCAGTACTTTGATTGATATCAAATAGTTAGAAGCATTTTTTACTCTACCTATTAGCATTGTTCATTTTCCATTGCTTTGTTTCCAACATGCTTTTGTCTTTGTGACTGCACTTAAAATGTATTATTTATGAAAAAACAAACAGTCCTGCTCTCCGTTTAAGACCTCTACTGTTTATTAGAATACTCAGTCTCTTTATATTTATTGAAATATCACAGTTTCAGCCTCTCCTGTGCCTGAGTGTTAGGATTACAGATGTGCAATACCATGCACTTAATACATATACAACTTTATGTGCAAATCTCGAGTTGTTTAAGAACAAGAATACAAATCCTTAATGAGTCACAGTCTCCCTTCTCTCGATCCTGCACTGCCTTTTAAAGTCCTTTGTGCTGTTGCTAGGTACGTTATTTTCACACGATATAAGATGTCATACCCTACGTTCTTAGTGTAGTCAGTTGTCTTTTAAAGGAAGAATAAAAGAGGAGAAGAGGCTTTATATCACCATAATTACATTTTTGGTGCTTTTCATATTTTTCTCTAGGTGCAGATTTCTAT
This sequence comes from Rattus rattus, assembly GCF_011064425.1. Classification (NCBI taxonomy): domain Eukaryota; kingdom Metazoa; phylum Chordata; class Mammalia; order Rodentia; family Muridae; genus Rattus; species Rattus rattus. The sequence goes on along the minus strand of NC_046158.1, from coordinate 91,298,444 downwards.
TTGGCAACATTTCCCTTCAGTTTGAAGGAATCCTTCTGTATTTCTTCTGCTGCAGCTGTGCTGGGAACAAAGCCTCCCACATTGTGTTCCACTGAAAGCTCTTCATTTCGTCCTTACTGTTAAGGGCTATTTTCTTGGGATAGAAAGCCCTGGCTTCACTTTATTTCCTTTCAGCGCTTTAAAGATGTTTGTCCACGGTCATCTGTATTCTGCTCTTCCTGATGAGAAGTTGATGAGAAGTCTTCACTTTTAATACCATTCTTCTTAATAAGGCTTGTTCTACACAAGGTTTCACTGTCTTTCTTTATCTTTGAGCTTTTGCAATTTGAAAGATGTGCTTGAGGAATGGTTTCACTAGTTTATCCTGCTTGAGTTTTTTTGAGTGTCAAACTCTCTCGGTTACTTTATTTTGTCAACTTTGTAATGGGGGTGGGGGCATTATGATGGAAGATTTCAGCTTACTCTCTCTTTCTAAAACGAGTGACTTACCAGTGAGTTCTATATTGCTCCACAATTATCGTCTAACTCTTAATTCTTTATCTGTTTTAACTCATCTTTTAGTTTTGCTTCCTATTTATTTAACTTTTCTTTTAGTTTACTTCCTATTGACTTATTTTATGTTTTGTCTTGTGTTTCTCGGTTGTCTTACTATAAATGTTAGCCCCCTTTAAGAAAATTTTATTTTAGATAATTTTAGTTTTGAATTGAAGCTTTTGGGATTTATGTTTGTGTGTGGGCGTTTTTCCTGCATGTATATTGGCGTGTCACATGTGTGATGTGCTGGTGGAGGACAGAAGAAGGCATCCGATCCCTGGAACTGGAGTTACCGATGGTTGTGAGTCACTATAGGAATCAAACTCATGTCATCTGGAAGAGACACGATGCTCTTGCCTGCTGATCCCTTGACCCCTTGTTTGTAAATGTTACTTTAAAATTCTGCATGCGCTCCCGAGGTTCTCTGTTCACTGACCATTCCATTTTATTCCCTACAAGTTTGCGTTTATAATAATTATTTAAAAGCCCTTGAGTATTAGAGTTTTAATAACTGTTTCTGGTCGTTGCTTGATTGTTCTCATCTTTCATTATGTTTTTCTTTTTTAAAAACCAGGGTTTCCCTGTGTAGCACAGGCTGGCCTCAACATCTACTGTGTAGCACAGGATAGCCTCACTTTTTACTATTCCAGTCTCCGACTTCCTGATGCTTTTGTTTCTTTTAGTGTCGTTTCTTTCTTTCTTTCTTTTTTTTAATTGCTATATTCTGGACATGGTACTTTTGTACTTCCTTTATCTTCCCCTGGGAGGTTGTATCTTGTTTTAGAAGGCAGTTAAATTGTGGATGGGCCTCCTATTTGTTCTTATACTGCCCTGATGTGTTTTAGCTTTTCTTTCCTCTTCAGAGTTGCATCTTATGTGGGAAATGTAATTTTTTCTGGGCTTCAATAAAAAGTCTGTGTTTTCTAAACTCCTCTAAAGAGCAAACCTTGAACATCAAATTTCGACAGCCTAGAGCCGGGTAACTGCGTGAGCCTCTGCTCATACTTGGCATTCCAACGGTTGTTTTTCTTTGTATACCTTACAGTATAATCCTGTACCAATATCCAAGCCCTTGACAGTAGCCTGTGGTGGTTCTCTTTTCTGGAATTCCTCTATTCACTGTTCAGATATTCTGATAACATCATACTCAAGCCTTTGGCCCCATAGCACCTCTTATATATACAGCCTGTGAACAGATCTATACCTTTATGAGGAAGCGTAAGTCCACATGAATACTACTTGGCTGCCTTTCCATCTTTAAAGAGCTGTAGGTTGCCCCCACCACCTTGGAAGAGTTTATTTTGAATATTCATCCAGAGTATACTACTTTTACTGGCATCATATTCCTCCACCATTAGCTGAGACCCTGAGAATATGAAAATCCTGCTGTAAAGAAGAAATTTCCACAAGTGTGCTTCTAGGCCTTGAGTTAAGAGACTCTATGAAGAGGACTAGGGTGTCAAGCGAAGTTGGAGATGGTAGATGACGCTATTAGTGCTGAGATTAAATTGAGTGTAGCTTCATCGTATACAAGAGGAAACAGAAGAGGGGAGGGCTCAGACAAAGAAGGAACAGGAACTGAAGGTCGCTGTGAGTTAAGACTTGTTGTGGAGGAAGACAAACTTGTGGAAATGAATTGAACAGAAGGACACTAAGCAGGATTCAGGTTTCCCCATGGGACAGTTAATGATTGTGAAGGGATCAAGAGGATAAAATCAAGTACGAATCCACACTGACAGGGTCCGTCTTCTTGTAGATGTCGTGCATGTCATGTAGTGAGGTATGAAATACTTCAAAGAAGTGAGGTGGGACAAAGGCAGTGTTGATAGAGCAGTCACTGGGTAGGTAGGAAACCAAGAGAAAGTTGTAACAGGTGTGGGTGGATGGACTGAGAACTCTCCCTCATAGGCTCTTGTATTTGAATATTTGATTCCCAGTCAGTGGTTCTGTGTAGGGAGTTTATGGAACCTTTAGGGGCTGAAACCTTCCTGGAATAAGTATGTCACAGAAGGCAGATTTTAAAGGCTTCCCTTCCCTTTCCTTTCCCTCCCCTTCCTTCCCCTATCTTTCTCCTCTCTTCTCCTCTTCTCTTCTCCACCCTCCCTTTTGCTCCCCTTTCTCTCTCCCTCTCTCCTGCTTCTGGTGTGTGAATGAAAGGTGATCGGCCAGCTTCTTGCCAAATGGAATGATAAGGAAGCATGCTGACCTGGAGTGGAGGAGAGGGAGCAGGAGGTTGGGTATGAGACTGGGGAGTGAGAACACTAAACGAAGGCAACTAAAGAAATAGCAAAGGATATCAGTGGTGACAGTTGTCTAAAGACTAGGGCCACCATCGTCACAGCTTAGTGGTGCCAGATTGGGCAATGCTGGACCCAGTTCTGGCACACAGGAGATGGGAACTCGGCCATCATTCTGTTAAATACAGACATTCCCTTTCCTCAGCTGCCAACACGCCTGCCCCAAACCTTACTGTCCAAGTCAGGGATGAGCAGAATGGCTGAGCATGTGTATTAGCACATGTCAGTGGCCTGACTCCATGATGGGAGAGCACAGGGCATCTCTGTACTGGCCAGAACTCTCTGTTGGATTCTGCTCAAATTAGCCTGGAGACTATTACTGTTATGAACCACGACAAAAAGAGCAGGCTTATTTGTCGTCCCCCCACCCCGTGGACTCATCACCCGAATGATTGGGACAGGATCCCGACTTCAGATCCTGAAAGCGCAGGTCCACACTCCATTTTTTTGTTTTCTGTTGAACACCTACGCTGCCTTCTCTGGTTAGTTTTTCTATATCTTTTACATTCACTTTCCAGTGTTCTGATCTGCTATTTCTAGCAGATAAGAAACGGAGAGAGAAACAGATATCAAAAGTAATAGCATGGGTGTCAGCGCAGTGCACGTTGGGTATATTAATGCACTTGTCATTTGCTGGATCCATAGATAAAGAGGAAAGGAGAAGAGCGCACCCTTTTAACTCCGGGATCTCTTCTCATCTGTCTTGTCCTCCTCCTCGCCTGAGTTATTAATGCTGTCATGATAACTTACCTGCTGGAGGCAACGCCGGCCCCTTTATATTTAAAAGTAATCTGTCCCTTAGTGAAGGGAATCTCCACAAAGAATTTATTCAGCGTGTAAAGTAGCACCACGGCTCTGCTGTTCATTCGTCACCTGCTTGTTCCCAGCAGGCAAATGGCCTCAGGTGAATTATGAGTAGGAATTATTCACACCCAGGCCCCTTTGCGCTCAGTTCGTTGCTCTTTCAGACCTAATCGCTGCTATTTTTGTCCCAATTAGCAGTATTATTTTCTTTCTCCACCAACACGGGAACTTACTAATTAGTTCACAAAGATGGACCTCTTTTCTGCGATTAGGAAAAAAAATGTCCTTTTTCAAGTTGCTTCTTTTACAGGGAAAAATGAGGTGTTGCATTTGTTTAAGAGCTTTAAAAAAAAAAATCAAAGCGTTGTTCCATCCACACCTGGAGATAAAACCGAAATCATGCTCCTGACCTTTGAAGCTAAGTGCTGACTCATAAATTTATAAAACACACTCTATTTGCAGAAAAAATACTAGATGTTGATTCAAAAAAGAACCTGACTCTTACTCTCTCCAACTTGTAAAATGTTATGCAAAGTAGCCTCTCTGACCAGAGTAACTGTATGTCACAATGAGGATTTTTCTAGAAGGAAATATTTTAAAATGCTTTCAGATGTTAAGGCTTCTGAGCATTAAGATCAGCCTTATTTCCCCCTTTCGCGATGTGCCCATTCACTCGCAGAAGGTTCATTCTTAAATAATGGTCCAAACAAACTGTGTGAACTGAAGCATTTTTTCAATCATTTTCACATAATACCTTGTTTATTCTCAACTTCCCAGCATTTGGAAAACAGGTTGTTTGAAAGAATTCAATTGCACTCTGGGAAAATCATGGATCTTTTCTCATCTGAATTGGATCTGGGGCAGCCATAGAGAATTCCTAGCTTGGACCTCCCAGGGTTTGCTGCTTTCCTCATGAAGATATTTTACATCACCTTTCCCATTTCACATAAACTCCACTAAGCTTTGTCCAAAGCCTAAAGAGCAAGACACAGAAGGTACGCAGAGCTATTGCAAGCAACTCTCAGCCATTTTTTCCAGGTAAAAAGCATGGTTAGCAAAATTTACAAACCCTTGACCTAATGGTTCCTTTCTTAACAGAAGACTTTCATCAGGATTTTTGCCTTGAGACCTTCTTTGACATTTGACTATATATATATCCCAAGGCATTTCTCTTCAAAAGAGGATGATATTTTATCTCTTTGGAGGTGGATTAGCTCTACTTTTGCCTGAGTACAGTGGGTGGAATAAGTAATTACTGCCCCACCCTCTCAGGCCCTGGAGCATCACCTTCAGGCTTGATGTTTGAGTTATTGCAGTAATAATCCATGGCACCTCTGTTCAAATACCCTCATCTCTTTTACTTTAAGATGCGTATAGTACCTAAAATGCATGCAGGAAAGCTTACTACCACCATAAAACCTTAGTGCGCGCGCGCGCGCGAGTGTGTGTGTGTGTGTGTGTGTGTGTGTGTGTGTGTGTGTGTGTGTGTCCAAAAAGATTAAGTCTTTTAAAAAAATTTTTTTTTGAGTTCATGAGAAAATTTTCACTACCTTCTCTGGCCACTTTTCAAACTGAGGAATGGACACCGAGACCTTACAGTCCCTTAGGTAGGAGTTTAGAACATCTTGTCTCAGGGCTGCTTGGGCAGTAAAGCACTTACCGCATAAGCATGAGGACCTGAATTCAGATCACAAGAACACACATGAAACAGCTAAGTGGCTGTTTGCCTTTAATCACAGGGCTGAGGAGATGGAGACAGAAGGATTCCCAGAGCCTAATGTAATCAGCGAGCTCTGGGCTCATTTACAGCTAGCTTTAGAAATAAATTGAAGAGTTATTAAGACACCCAAACATCGATTTATGGCCTTTATATGTATACTCACATGTGTGAGCACACACACATACACTCACACACAGACATTCACCAACAGAACAAATGAAAGCCAATTTGAAAGGATAATTTGTGTTTAAAGACGCTAAACTGTGGCAAGAAAGTGGATCTTGAACAAAACTCTCGGTCAGAAGTTGCTGTTACTCAAACTTGGGTCTGCATTCCCATACCAGCCCCAGGCTTAGGACTGGAAATCTGATTTCATTGTAGTTTGAACATAAGGTGTAGGTAGTCCTCAGACCATACTCTGAGAAATTGAGGTGAGGCTACATTTTCAGTCATTGACTTCCATGTACCTATCTCCCATTCGTTCTTCTACTGTCGATGACAAAGTAGCAAGCTAGCTTAGGTGTGCTGATCCAGTTAAAAAATGAAGCAAACCACTGACCTGGACTTACTAGCATCACTTTCAAGCCTACAGCCTGCCATGAAAAGCAATTGTGGTAAACAAATTTCTGTTCCCAAAATGTACAAGTTTAATAGGAAATGAGACATGCCTTTCATTTTCCGCCTTGTTCCCGAAAAATAATGCAGACGGTCCCACTGAGAGCAGCTCACTAATTTGAAACATTTATCTTCATAAGATCTGACAGGCTGTCCTGAGGTCATCGTGAGCAAGGACTTTCCTTTTTGAGAAGTGGAATAGTCCCCTCTTGCTGTTGATACGTCTGTTCTCTCTTCTGCCGTTGCCAAATTAATCATTTCATGTTGGGTACTTTGATATCCAAGGCGGGGAGGCCATAATCAGGCAGGTGACACCCTTTTTCTACCCTCACTGTTAAGAGGAAACTGGGTTTTCAAGTTAGACACTTAACAGAGAGGGGAAAGAAACTGAAGGTTAAGGCTCAGCAGGGCACACTTGGGTGGTGAGGCTGAAGCAGCATTCGACATGATTTCTCCATCTAAATTCTGAGTTGGATTCAAAGAAGAGGATGAGTATCCTATAGTTTTCCTTGTGTCTACCACTGTTGGCTCTTGCCCTGGGTGACAGGTTATCAGTGGCCACCTAACACACCTTAATAGACCCAGTCAAACTTCACAGTTCACTTGCACTTCTGGTTTGTTTATCCTCCATTCTTAGAATGTTCCTGGTAAGAGTGACGAAACTGAAGACAGTAGAGTCCAAAGAGGTCATAGGTCTCTACAGCATTACCATTCGAGTCAAGTAGCACTTATTACTAAGTGAATACTTCAATGTATGTATGTGTTTGTGTGTTACATGTTTAGGATTTACATATGTGTGTATGCATATACTCATCTATGAAAATGTATATTATATATACACACTCTTGAAGTATTTATGTGTGTGTGTGTGTGTGTGTGTGTGTGTGTATTCTGATCCAGCCCCCACTATCACGTTCCAAGTCCTCTCTGATCCCTCAAACATATCCCTTTACCAATTTCATATCATTTCTTTTAAACCCACTGAATCTAATTAGTATTGTCTGTTTGTACGTGGATGTGATGCCATCCCCAGGTCTGAACAACTTACAAGAAGCCACAATCCTTAAGAAAAATTACTCCCCCAACCCAGTATTCATCCTCTGTCAGTAGTTCCCCAGCTATGGGCAGTACCTCATGTTCCATCCCCAATCCATGCAAAAACTGGGGCTGGCTTGATGTACAGGTCTATGCAGGTAACCACCACTGCAATGGCCCTGCCAACACCAGAAGACACATGTTCACAGCTATCCTGGCTCTTACCAACTTTCTGCCACCTTTTTCATGACACCCCCTGAGCCCTGCCAGGGGAGGTGTGAAGGAATATAGATATCATTTACATGACTCCACAGGCACTGATTTTCTGCATTTGGATCACTTACAAGTCCAACTGATGCCCATCACAAAGTGAAGCTGGTCTGATGAGGCCATCAACCTTTAGAAATCAGTGTGATGCTTGGTTCATCAGCAAACAAGTAGAAGGACCTTTCCTGTTCACCTTAGGACTTTCTCAGCCATGGGTCCCTAGCCAGGTTTACAGTACCAGGCAGGAGTTTTCTCCTGTGGAGAAGGCCTTAAATCCTATGTTTAAATGTGATTGGTTACTCTGATAATATTCATGTCATTGTCGTACCAATGGGCACATCCTGCCAACCTGATCATGTAACTTGCAGCTCTCACAACGGGGTAACACTACTGACAACTTTAGTTCTAGTTAATGAACAAAGCCAGTGTCAAATGCAATAGCTTGTATCATTTGACGAGTCTCTGGTAATCCCCAACAAACATCTCAGTGGGAGGGATCTCCCAGCCAGCACTGGTGTTTTTGTATAGTAACCTGAGGCTTCTGGGAGGAGCATTCTTTCTCCACGTACAACACGTCCATTCATTTTTTATTCTATTTTAGTGCACTTATAAATAAGTAGACCTCTAAATTATTTTTTCAGCTTTCTTTGTGCTAGTTGTTCCTCTCCCACCCATCTCTCTCCGTCCATAGCACCCCCTCCTCACTTCCTGTGGCCACTGTCTAGTAGTGCTAACTGTGCACTGTGGCTGTGTTTTAAATATCTGTGGTGAACGTTGCATGCCCCTCGTAAATGTGAATCTGTAAAAATGATGGTTTTCTGAGATATTAGTAGATAGTTGAAGGGAATAAAACTGAATTATCTGTGGAGAGATAACAGGACTTGTTCTATCTTGGAGAAAATATTTACAAAACTTATTTTTACAAAGACTTTAGAACACTGTGAATTTTTTGAATATCTGCCCATTTTTCTTGCCAACTTTTCAAAGGCCAGAACTCAGTTTGTAGTCATATGCTTATTTCCCTAAAAACAAAAATACCGTGTGGGGGTGGGAGTATGTCTACCTTGGAATTTGGGTTCAGTTTTAGAATCGGAAGAAGGGATTAGGGATGGGGTAGAGGTGAGACTCCAAATATTTAGAAGCCAAGGTGTCGTTCTAGCACTTACCTCAAGTGTGGTTACCTCAGGCTTTATGTTCACATCTGTCCTGTGTCTGTGAGTCTCATGGAGCTAATATAGCAGTCAAGGCCAGGCAAGGCATGGAGACGCTCCCAGAGCAACAAGTAGTCCTTATGAGCCATGCAGCTATGAACACAGGGCGGTGCCTGTCTTCTGCGAGCCTTCTGCTCTGGTGCCGCTTTCTCAGCTCTCCTGGGAACCTCATGTTACTCTCTAGTTTCTTTCTGTTATGCACCTAGAAGGCCAAGCAATATACATTTTCCCATCCTGCTGCTTCCGGGTTCCACTTCATGACAGTAGCGAACAAAACCTCAGTGTGGTTTCCGTAGTCTGTAGAAACAACTTCATTATTACCCAAAAGGAAGAGAGCTGTGATGGCTGTTGTCACATCAATTTGACATGAGCTATAGTCACCCGAGGGGAGGGAACCTCAGTTGAGAGATCGCCTCTGAGAGAAAGAGAAGCCTATAAGGTTAAGGAGGGTCCAGCCCACTGTGGGCAGTGCCATCCTTGGGTTGGTGGTCCTCAACGCTGTAAGAGGCAAGCTGAGCAACCATGGATAGAATCCGTAAGCACCATTCATCGGTGACTTTGGTGCAGAAAGACCTGGCTCCATGTTTCTACCCTATTTGAGTCTGTGCCCTGGCTTCCTTCAGTGGACTGTGATTGGGGAAATGTAAGCCATCCCTTCCCAAGTTACTTCTGGTCATAGTGTTTCACCACAGCAAGAGCAATCATAACCAAGACACAGGTTAAGTGAATATATGGGAAGGGGAATGGTGTTCCATGTGCCTCCTATTAACACTAAAGGAAGTTTAAGACTAAAACATGAACATTATCTTGAAACTAGACCTTGTTTCTCCTCTTTTCACTTAGCATCGCTCTATCAATATTCCCATGTTTGCTAGCTTTTGTTATACCAATCCTACTACCCTATGCTCCACCTTCCTTCTGATGGGTGCTCAGACCCTTTAACTGATCCATAAACCTGCCTCTTATTGGAAAATCCACCTTTCTTCCGTTCTAAATTCTGCTACGTTTTGGATGTGTATGCTCTTCAGAAACCCACCTTCAGAATATCTTATCACGCCAGGTGACAGCTAGAACGTCAGGGTTGCCAGGTACCCTTTAGACACCTATAGGACCTGTTGTAGGATCTGAATTATCCACAGGTACAAGTTTCAGTTCTGCATATTCTATATTTGTTTTATGTACTTTCATATATGTTGGAGCCGTGGGAGAAGTCAGTGCTTCAGGGGTCTCTTCACATCAGTTGTGGGAATTGCCGCTGCTCATCACTAAAGCTTGCCTTCCTTGATGCCACAAGTTTTCGAGTTGCCATCTATTGGCAGCTTCGTTGTTTAACATGCCAGCCATGTACTGCCAGGCAGGAGGAAAAAGTTGGCTCAATAGAGAACCAAATCAACCATGCAACCTGTCACTTAAGCTTTTCCCAGAAGACGTTTTATAAACCAGCTGCCCAGCATGTTTTTCCTCCCATTCCTTGGCTCTCTCTCCCCTCGTTCTTATTTTTTAAGAGCATGAGATTTGCAGCATTGATTTCCACAGGCCCTTGATAACACGGTCCCTGACCGCCAGAAACAATAGATGTTTGGCCGAATGCTGGTTTCCAGGGTACCCCGGAGTTCCTTCTAGCTGCGACCTTGTCAGAGAGGATCCTTCTCTATACGGTTAGTTATTTGAAATAAGCTTTTATGCGTGGATGAGTGAAGTGGCTTTAAAAGGGCTCTAGATCAAGAGTCAGCATCTCGGGACAGCTTTTGCTTACTTAGTTCTGTTGTTCTGCAGAATCTCTTGAATATGAGTCAGAGACCAACCTCACAGTCCCATGGCTCACTCCAGTGTCTCCTGGAGAAAGGTCCTAGAAGTGTGAAGTGTGATGAATCTCCTTCCCCAGGAGATTCTTGAACAACCATGTCTCTGCGGCAGTATTTCCAGAGCAAACTAATATTTACATTGGCTTTTGTTTAAAAATCCCTGGGCATTTCCAAGAGAAATTGGTGTCATAAAGATCACCATCACTTGTGTTTGGAAATATTCTCTCTGGACTTCACTGGCTCTGTCCACAGCTAAGGTGTCTGAGCATAGGTAGAGAGACACAGCCGTGAGTGGCTTTCCCTCTGTTACCGTGTTAGATTGGTTTTTCCCTGTGAGACTCTTGTGGGGATTTACTTTCCCTGAATTTTTGGTTTCTTCCCAGTGACAGTGGCATCTCTCTTAAATGTTTCAGCAAGGGGCCTTTCAAAGTACATGTTTACTGAAGCTTGCTGTCACAAGATCTTTAATATTATCTTATTAATGAGTAACACACCCCAGCATTTAATAGTGTTATTTTCCTTTTGCACATGATCCAGCCCTTTCCGTCTGGATATTCTCTCTTGGGTTAGCATGAACTTGGGCCAGGGCAACACCTGCAGGCTGTACTCTGTCCGCGGTCACTTTGATTTCCCAGGCTCACTTGATGCTGTGGATCTCAGGACAGCTCAGTCACTGGAGAGTGACTAAGACCCTAAAGCTTTTACTAACAGCATTGCATCTCAGTGGTGAGCTACCCAGCCATCAGAAAGATTTCTTTACCTCATTTTGATTTCTCCCTGATTATCTCTACTAAGGTATTCTTCAAGCTGCGATTTTAAATTGTGTGTACCTTTAGATTTGACAGAAATGGCCAGGTAAAAATTTAGAGTTCAAGTTTTTTGAGTAGTATATACACATACATGTATGTATATGTATATATATATATGTGTATGTGTGCATACATATTTAAAAAACACTATCTTTTACCATAACTAAATAAATATAATAACTTAAGTTTTGTACATTTTAATTTATTTCAAGATTATAGCCCTTAACAGAAAGAAGCAAACTCTGTTCTCTCAGATTTTTAAAATCAGGATGTAACAGTCTTAGCATTTACAGTGTTCTATGTTCGGAACTTGGCCCATCATTGGCAGAGTTTAATTGCCTCTTTGAATAAATAGAAAGCTCACCTAGATAACTGGTCTTCGATTTTATAATGCTACAAAGACAAATATAATATTACCTGCCAGAGGTTTTCAGTCTGCACTTTTATATTCTCAGATAATAGTAATGATAATGATGATAATAATAATAACCAGTATGAAATTCCAACTTTTATTTTAAAGCATGAGATTTGGGAGACAGGTGGCCCAGTGAGATTAGAATTCTGCAAAGTTCATTTTCTTCTCTAGGATGCAGAGTGAGTTGGAAATTTGGGTTTGAAATTTAAGAGATAAATAATCCAAATAATGTTGGAAAGAAAATAGTTCATAATAAATTGATAAAATTTTATTAATAACTGGAAGACAGGCACTCCTAGGTCTCCAAGACAAAGTAATATGAGGAAATGAAAACCTTAACTTTACCTGAATTGATCAGTGCACATGGTATACTTGTTTAAATATGACCCCGTGCCCAATTTATAAGCACAACTATTATATGCTAATAATAATTTCAAATGTTTATGGAGATGAAACTTTTTAACACTCTGATTTGATCACTGCATATTGTATACATGCACATGCACACATGCACATACACAGAGAAGAGAGAATGAGAGACAGACAGAGACAGACAGAGAGAGACACAGAGGCATTGACACACACAGAGAGAGAGAGAGAAAGAGAGAGAGAGAGAGAGAGAGAGAACAAATTATAATTATTATATAGCACCACACAAGTTTATATACTTACAATAGCAATGTAGCTGAGAGGAAGCCTTTCAGCCTTTCTGAATTTCTTTTTTTTAATAAAGGAATTTTTTTAATTTTTTTTCTTTATTAACTTGAGTATTTCTTATTTACATTTCGATTGTTATTCCCTTTCCCGCTTTCTGGGCCAACATCCCCCTAGCCCCTCCCCCTCCCCTTCTATATAGGTGTTCCCCTCCCCACCCTCCCCCCATTACCGCCCTCCCCCCAACAGTCTAGTTCACTGGGGGTTCAGTCTTAGCAGGACCCAGGGCTTCCCCTTCCACTGGTGTTCTTACTAGGCTATTCATTGCTACCTATGAGGTTGGAGCCCAGGGTCAGTCCATGTATAGTCTTTGGGTAGTGGCTTAGTCCCTGGAAGCTCTGGTTGGTTGGCATTGTTGTTGATATGGGGTATTGAGCCCCTTCAAGCTCTTCCAGTTCTTTCTCTGATTCCTTCAACGGGGGTCCCGTTCTCAGTTCAGTGGTTTGCTGCTGGCATTCGCCTATGTATTTGCTGTATTCTGGCTGTGTCTCTCAGGAGAGATCTGCATCCGGTTCCTGTCGGCCTGCACTTCTTTGCTTCATCCATCTTGTCTAATTGGGTGTCTGTATATGTATGGGCCATATGTGGGGCAGGCTCTGAATGGGTGTTCCTTCTGCGTTTCATTTTCCTCATAAACAAAATGCTACAATCTCATCCCCAAAGGGGCTTTGAGATAAGAAGGAAATGAAATTATAGTTAAAGGGCATTTAGTTCAATCTCTGGCACAAACTATGTAGATAGGTACCTTGATACATGTCAAATGGACAGATGATGACAGGCTTGTCAGTTGATATATGTATAGCCAGATAGATGTTACATAGAGACTGGATTGACATACTTATTTCTTTGCTTACTTGTTGTCAAATTCCTCTATATCTCAACTGACCTACTTCTAATGTGGTTATAAAATAATTGTTGGTTTGTTTTGTAGTTTTTAGAAATTCAGAAGCTGAGAAAAAGCTTAATTTGCCATATACTTTTCTTTAGGAACTATCAACAACTTTTAGAGGTAACAGATTTCAAAGCACTTAACTGTATAAATATTTAAGTGAAATCTGGTTGGTGTAGAATGTAGACGTTTTGTTCTGCTTTTGAATTGCAAACACAGTACAGATAATTATGTACCATCAATAATTGACCAGAAGTTCATAATGAGCTCATGTCTCCTGTAGGTGGATGAGCTCATGTCTCATCCAATGCTCCTGAATACAAACTATACATCCATCTCCGTATGTCCCGATGTTGTGCCACAAGACACCGATTTTATCCAAATTCTCTCCAGACTCAATGAGGTCTAATTGACTTGGCGTGTTTTCGGAAACACAAGAATGATTTCTTATACAAGAAAGCTTCTGCAATAGTCTTAGTCATGTCTTTGAGTAGAGCTACATGGAGCTGTTTTGAGAACATGGTTCTCTGTCCTGTTTAAGACAGTGTAGTAAGATGGGGTACGCACAGTGACCCTGGAAGATAAGTTACTAGGGGCTGAGACCAGCACTGCACCAGAAGGCATGGTGCCCATTGTGAAAGAGACACCCTTTGTCTGAACAATGTAAAGTAGAGGACAACCAACTCCAGCTCTATTGGACCTTTGACTGGACAACCTCAAGTAGGATGACGGAGTATAAAGAGGATGCATTCTTTGGTTTTCTGCTGTGGTAGCAAAATACGTAAAAGGCTGAGACTTTATAAAGAAAAGAAGTGTAGTCTCACCATGGCTTGGCCTTCCTGGTTGCTCTTTGTTCCCTATCCCATCAATGGGAACCTGGTCACCCTCTCTCCTTCGTTATCCCCCATATCCAATTAGTCACCATGCTCCATCTCTCCTAACTTTCTTTAGATTTTCTAAGCACATCCAGTGTCTCCTCCACTGCCACATCTTTAACTCAAGCCTGGTTTTTCAAAGGTTTAAAATGGATTATATTATTTCCTATATAATTTTCTTTAGTGTTATCCCACCACTGTAAAGATAAGTTTAAAAAAAAAGATGCAAGTTACTTCTCAAACCATCACCTATTTCTTCTTTTACCTCACGTCTCAGTTCTTTATCTTCGTAGTTCTACCCTGACAAAAACACTTTCTTATACATAACCAACTGTTCACTCACCCACTGTTTCACCATCACCCCCTACCTTCACTCACCTCTACCACCTTCAGCATGGTTCTTCTCATAGATTTCCTTACTGTGACTGCCTCACAGTCTGAAAATTATCCATTTGTTTCGCTAACATTCCACGAGACAATGCACTCTCAAAGGTCAGAAATTTTGCCTACTTTCCATACAAAATAGTGATTTAAAAACAAAAGGTACAAACAAATGAATATTTAAATAAGCCATTGATACTTCAACTCGTTATTTTTTGTTGAACATCATCTAGTATTAAGTATTTCCTAAATGCTAGCCCCAATTTTAAACTTTTAGAAAATTTCAAAGGCTTATTATAAAGAACTTGCAGATGAAATATCTTCATACAGTGAAACTGACTGGACCCAAAGACTGGACATCTCAGAGCACTCCTATGTGGATGGCCACGCTGGAGTTGTGGAGCGTTTTACTGGCGTTTTCGCTTTCACCATCAAATGTAATTTTATGCACTCCTCCACCACCAAAAAGAAATGAAAGTGTATGACAGGGTTAGAACTACAAGGACAAGTATCTTTGTGTCCTCTTTCATTACTCATGCCCATTACCTGAATTCATTTTTTCAAGTTCTTCAAACCTAAGAAGTTTATCTGAGGAGATGCTATTTTAAAGAAAAGGCAGCTAAGGGGCAGAAAAACTAAATCTCCTGCCTACCGTCATTTAGTTAATAACTGTGCAACAGAGATTTGAACTTGGGTCACCCTACAGTACTGTCACTCTGCACAGAGTATTCTAACTTGCTTCGTGGGCCATCTAGTCACGTAAAAGGAACATCACTGAGATGTGGCACTATGTGAAATGGGTGAATTAACAGAAGTCAAAAAGGTCATAACAGTGAGAGAAGAAAATATGTTAAACCCTGAGCAGGAGAGCTGGAGAAATGGCTCAGCTGGGGAGGCTCAATGCAATTTGTGCTCAGCTGCAGTTACTTTGAGCAATACATATCCAGATGGTATTAGAGGATTACAGAGAATCAAGCATGTGCTCTTTTACCTACTAGGGTACTGAAGTGGAATCAGACCAATTTTTCAAAGAGCCCACTCCTACTGAATAGATTGACTTCAGCACATCAAAACCATAACAGGTTAAAACAGACCATGGTTTACTTTACGAGGGAGAGGTAGTGATTCTCTCCCTCGTCCTTGACTCCTTACTCTTTTTCTTTGAAGGCTTTACTAGTCTTGCTAATACAGTGTGGAGTGGCTCTTGTGGGATACTAAAGAAGTGTGAAGGCTCTGCTGATGTGGGCACCAGCACCCACCAGCTGGTTTGCAGCAAGTCTCAGAAAATCTATGCCGTTTTGTAACTTTATAGGGCACAGAAGAAAGCTAGATGGACCTCCCTGAAATTTTACACAGAGTGGGGCCAAATGAACACTTCTTCCTGGCTTACCAGGGCTCTGACACCTCAAGGTTTCCTGGAGGACACTGAAATCAAATGCTCGTGTAGGCTAAGGACAAGGCCGAGAGAGTGATGAGGAACTATTTCCGATCAGATGTCAACAGAGCCTTTTTCTCCGTGCTGAGAATCATCAAATATGTGCCCATGTCTGGCAGACAGAGTGACTGAGGCACAGGCTCCCGAGCACTGAGACAATGAGCTGACCACTCGAGAGACTCCCCTGGCTGCAGACAAATGAGCTATGAAGAGCAAGCAGCCTTTGCTCATTCTTCAGGGGTATAGAGGGGGGAACTCAGTCCACTTTGAGGTTTAATTAAGGGTGGCAGCTGGCATAGTGGGTCAGATGACTCTGCGCTCATTCATGTCACAGGCTGCATCTTGTTTTTCCTCCAGATAGTTCTGTTACTCTGTTCTCTCCATTGACATTGCCCACACGTTCACTATTCTGTGTGCTATTAGAGTAATAAATAATTACTTTTCCAAATATAAAGGGTTGCAGGCAGGGGCCAAATGCTGGAGATACAAAAACAGAACCATCAGGATCTTTAAGATTCTCTCCTTTGATATATATCCTCCTAATGCAAACTATCCCCTGTTTAAGTGTACCTATTCATACCATTAATGAAAGTAAGTTTCCTTGATAATTTAATACCCAGAGGGGAAAGGACAGATACAATTGTCCATGTTATCGCCAGCCCTCCATCTTAATGAATGATGGCAGAGACAAGAGTTCCTATCTCCTCTCTAAACAAATCATACGGAGGAAAAAGGTCGGGGAATCTCATGCAAGGAAGGATCTCAAATACTTGGTGCTATGAAAGAAATTGATTAAATAGATTAGTTATTAAAGACATGCATAATAAGGCTCTTTAATTGACTCATCCAAAAGCCCCTTTTCAAATATAAACTTTAGCTGCAGACATTTCTGGATGGAAAAATCTCCAAATTATATGGTCTAAGGAAGCCAAGGAGAAAGAAAGATTGTGTTTCCATTTTATAATCTGGTGACATGGAACCCATGTAGATTCACTTCTATAAAATCTCTTTAAATGGCATATTTTGAGATACTGTGTTGGGTGGTATATGCTTGCAGCATAAAGTCTGCAGGGAAGTAGTTGATCATCCAGTTGTGCACTACTTATCATAGCGCTACTTTGCACCCTGAGAGATGTGAGTCCCAGCTGCTCACTGTCTTCAGCCCCATGGAAATGAGTTAATCACCTGCTGTGGGAATGTCCTTTGAAAACAAAGAAAAATAGAAAGAATAAAAAAGAAAAAGTAAAGTGTGATGCTCTTTGTAGGCAATATCCTTTCTCCTTGGATAAACAGACATGATGAGGGAAATTCCTGTTCTACTAGAATTCCAGAACAACTAGGCTTGTAGATTTCCTGACTAGGCAGATCTTCTGGAGAAAGAACTTAAATAGAACAGTATTCCTTCTATCAGCCCAAAAGTTCAGAAAACCCATGATACAACTCACAGACTGTATGAACCTAACAAGAAGGAAGGCCCAGGCGTGGATACTTCAAACCCACTTAGAAGGGGAAACAAAATTATCCTGGGCAGCAGAGGGAGGGACAGACCTGAGCGAGAGAGGGGTGAGGGAGGAAAAGAGGACAGGAGAGAAGCCCAGAGGGCCAGGAGGATGAGTGGAAATATTCAGCATTTGGGGGTGAAGTGTGGGGGAACCTGTAGGAAGTCCCAAAGACCCGGGATGTGAGAGGCTCCCAGGACTCAGTGGAGGTGACGTTAGCTGAAATATCCAACAGTGGGGAGATAGAACCTGAAGAAACCATCTCTAGTCCATGGGACCACCCACCTATCTTCAAGAATCTTGATTCCAGAATTGTTCCTGTCTAAAGGAAATGCAGGGGCAAAAATGGAGCAGAGACGGAAGGAAAGGTCATCCAGTGACAGACCCAACATGTGCTCTATTCCATGCACACGCATAAAACCTTGACACTATTGCTGATGCCATGTTGTGCTTGCAGACAGGAGGAGCCTAGCGTGACTGTCCTCTGAGTTGTTCCATCAGCAACTGACTGAGACAGTTGCAGATACTTACAGCCAACCATTCGATTGGGTGTGGGGACCCCTGTGGAAGGGTTATGGGAAGGGCTGAAGGAACTAAAGGGGATTGCAACCCCATAGGAAGACCAGCAGTGTCAACTAACCCCGTCCTCTCAGAGCTCTCAGTGACTAAGACACCAACCAAAAAGCTGGTGCTGGTCTGTGACCCCTGGCACATATGTAGCCAAGGCTGCCTTGTCTGGCCTCAGTGGGAAAGGATGTGCTTCCTCCTGTAGAAACTTGAAGCCCCCGAGAGGGGGAATCTGGCAGGGGTGAGGTGGGGATGAGTGGGTGAGTGGGAAGCACCCTCTCAGAAGCAAAGAGGAAGGGGGACCAGGAAGGGAGGCAACATTTGGAATGTAAATAAATAATTTAATAAAAAGAAACAAACACACAAAGGTAATCCTTCAAATCCTTAGTAGAAAAGTACTTTAAAATGGAAGTCACCATATCTAGTAGCTATTGGGATAGGATGGTCCATTCCCAGATTAATACTTTTAAAATGGGATCTTAAAGCTCTATTGAAAACATTCCCAGAGAATTCAACCTATAGGACACTGTCTTATATTCAGGAAAGTGAATTCTTATTTTTCAGGACATTGAGGTTGGAGAAAGATGAGAAATGCACAAACACATGAAAATTAAAGTAACTCAGAACAGTCAATTCCATTATCTTTATTTTTTAAACAGAGAACACAAGTCTGGGAAGTTATCTGACTCTTAGTTAAAGGCTACCTTTACCTTTAAATCAGACTCCATGGAAACAGCTTCGCCTGTTTCGAAGCATTAGGAAGAGCTGTCAGTGGCTGTTTCCTATTCTGAAGAACAGACGGTGGCGGGTGGAGGAGCTGCCTTTCTCTTCTTCTCAAAGGAGAGATGAGGTTGAGAGACAAGGTTTAAGTGGTTTACTTAGCAAAGAAAGCACTCCAGAAAGAGATTGGAGTGAGCTGTCCCAAAGCAGGAATAACAGTCCAGCGACTCCATACCGTGTACTGTTTTAAAGGTTTTATGAATATTTATGAGGTAGGCAGGGCGTGCTTGGGATAAGGTGACCCCTTTTCCCTCCCAAACCATGGTAAATCAGATCTCCTTTTTAGGTAATCTTTTCTCTCTGTTTCTCTAGAAAAGTTCACAAAGGTGGGGGGAGTGTTCCGTCAGAAGCACAAAAGCCAAGGTTATTTGAGGATATGTAACTCATCATTAGTACACACGTAGGGAAATGCTCAGGCGAGAACCACCTAACGTCAACTTTGAAGACACGTACCCACAAAGGATATTCTGACTGTCAGGCACAGAGACCTGGGTACAGCTATGGTTCTCTTGGTTGTTTCACAGCTAATTCCTTTTTGAGACTGCTCGATTGTGTGATCGAGGTTTATTACTCTCTGTCAGTTAAGACATTCTGTTATCTTTATATTCTTCTTTAAACAGATTTCATGTTGAAGGCCGAACACAATAGACGAGCTCAACAAGAAACTAAGACATAGACTGTCCCTGAGACTCCCTTCCGCCCAAACTACCACTCACGCCCACCTCCTTTCTACCTTGCAGTCCCATGTTTCTCATTGCTACTATTTTCATGGTGCCGATGTATTGGCAGAGGAAAAATGGCACTCAGGAAAGTCACAAGTTGTATATCCAAGGAAGAGAGTGGACTATGAAACCGGACTCTAAGGTCCTGAGGACAGCGGCTTTGTTTTGTTTGTTTGCTTTATCTTTCTCAACATTAAACACTGTATTTGCAGAAATGTAAGACATAAATATTTGCCCATCTAAGATGTTCTAATTGTAGGAAATCATTACTATCTTCATTATTATGGGGGAAATATATGGTTAAATGCATAAACTCTAGACACAGTCTGCCTCTGAGTGAATCAGACTCAGCCAAATCCAAAACGTACACAGACGGCCTGAATGACAGGGTGCCTCAGGAGTGCCTGTCTTACTGGGTGCTTGTCCAGGCTAGGTGTGCTAATTAATGTATGCAGAACATTTACAAGAGTGCCTGACGTGGAGAAGATGCTCATTTGATAAGTGTTAGCTACTACCAGCAGTGTTCAGGGCAGGTGTCTCAGCCATTTGCTGAGAAATATACCAGAACAAATGCTAATGCCATGATGTTAGCTGATCACTGTTGAGTGACTCTCGCATATTAGAATGATTACAATAGGGGTCACAAGTTCTTGTGTAGACTTTTCCTTGTTCGGAGCTATGGCCACGTAGCTTTTAATCCCCTTGCTGCCGCCGCTTTGTTTATGACAAAATCCAGGTTTTCTTTACAAATAAACAGATTTCCTACGTAGTCATTGTAGTCTAAAGCCACACGCTCTGCTTCTCTCCTGTGAATTCTTATGGCTATCAATGGATTTCTTCCTTTGACCTCACTTAGCCTTGAGTATAGATGAGCCTTTCCTTTCCTTCTGCCCCTTCTTCAGCAGGTGCGTGTGCGTGTGCGTGTGTGTGCGTGCGTGTGCGTGTGCGTGTGTGTGCGTGTGTGTGTGTGTGTGTGTGTGTGTGTGTGTGTGTGTGTGTAATTACCTTCATTTAGGTAATACCAGGCTTCACTCAAGCTGATCCTGATATTTTAGCCACTGTTCCTTTGACACTTTGCTTCTTCTCATCCTTTAAAGTCCAGATGAAACCCCATCTAACTTGAATCCAGGAACACTACCTTGTCCCATTTCTATTCCTCCATTCAGCTGTCATGATCTAGTTTGTAGGTGCCACTGTCTTTGTGATGCCACTGTGTATCTGATCCCTGACTGGTATGAGCTGGCATCCTCACTCTGGTTTTATTTCCACAGTACATTCCTCCAGATCTCTGTGTCTGCAATTTCGTGCTGGAACAGTCCTTGTCTGTCAGAGCCCTGCAAGAAATGCTTGCCAACACCGTTGAAAATGGTGGAGAAGGGGTGAGTACCTAAATCGTGCCCTGGGTTGAGATCGATCACCCCATACCCCAAAAGCATATTTGACATTTCACCCCTCCAATTCAGAACTGGAAAACCTCCATGTAGAGATAGGAAACTTTTCCTCCAAGTTTAGATATCACTTACTCAGCAACTCTAGTCCTTTCTCCTTTGAAATGACCAGCTTCCCTCAGAAAATAGATGAGCACACCACTAATGCTGGCTAGGCTCCTTTCTCCCATCTCTTACCTCAGAGTCTAGCAGGGAACATGGAGAGAGTCCAAGAGCACCTTGAGACTAAAAACGCCTGGGCGGCACGTGCTTTTCAATGGAGAATCTCACAGATGTTATGACTCTGGTTGAACAGAGTTGGGAGTCCATAGCAGTCTTCTACAACAGTCTCCTGAAGAATTCAGGCTGATCTCATCCATGATGAGCAAATACAGGACTCCCTTAAGGTTCTGTTGTCACAACTGTTAATCTGAGAACGATGCTCAGTTACCTTCCAGGAAGGTTCTCCAGCCAGAGGATTGGATTTCATAATTTTTTTTTTTATTTTCCTACTTCCTATTGACCTGCTCATTTGTGTCTCTTTATCATCAATTAGGATAATTGTAGTGGCTGGTTATTCAAACTCAGCACCTCTGCCCCATTTCCATGCCCCACCCTCCATCTGATGGCACTCTGTCTTTTGTAATACTCTGACAGCCTGTTTTCATTCCTTTTGTACTAACTGCCTCTTCCCCATCTTCCCCCTAAGTCACCATGAAGTTCTTTCTAAAATGCATGCCCAATTGATTGTATTCCCTTGTTTTAAATTCCTTCATTTCCCCAGCAGCTTGGGATGAATCCTAAATGCCCCAACACAGCTGAAAGCCCTACAGCTGAACCCTATTCAGCTCTCTGCCTCATCTGTCACTCCAACCTACCCAGCACTCAGTGTCCCAGGCACATTAAAATCCCTAGTGCTACCCCCAACCTTCCAGCCCTTTTCACTCCTGACCTTACTTCTCTGCTGTTTCCTCAGAGTGGCACAGCTTTTCTCCTCCTCTGTCTTCCCTATGCAATCCCTCCTCATCCTTCAGGGAACCAGTTTAGACAGTAGATCATCCCAGACACCTCCATTCACCTACAAGTGTATTACACAGAAGATCCTAAGCTTTCCTATGGTTTTTCTCTACACTCTGCACTCACAATACAAGTTTTAGTTTCTTTCTCCTGTCCCAGAAAACATACTGCTTCTGGGGACAGTTGGTTTGCAGTTACTAAGAAGCATAGTTTATCCTGATAAAGTCATACACAATTTGACATTAATAAAGTCATACACATTATATTTGTGGCTGAAGAAACAGGGACTGTAGACGTGATTGAATTGATGTTTACATCTTGGTTATTTTCCAGCCCTTAATGTGATTTTAGACAAGACTTCTAAAGGCTTAGAGACAGGATGCTCTTACCTATGTAATAAGAGTGTCTATATCTCCAGGATCATAAATGCCAAAGGTTTGTGGTTCTTCACTCTTCTGATTAGATTAATCTGGCTTAGTCAACAACACGATGATAACTCTTCTCTGTTCCTTAGAGCCTTGGCCTGGGTAACATCATTTTTGTACCTCCTTTGGCTCCACTCCCTTCTCCTTCCACTTAAAGAAATAGAAGCTGAGTGTGTCTCCTTGGAGGCAGGCAAAGCTGTGTGACCTGCGTTAGAGAAGGCCTCCTGCAAGGCAGGCAGTGCTCTCTCTGGTTACAGTAGGCCTCCTGTGTCCCTGGTTAGAGCAGTCCTCCTGTGTTCCTGGTTAGGCCAGATCTCCAGGGAGACAGGCAGGCTGGAGGACTGGAGGTGGGGGGGGGTGAAGCATGCTGATCTGCCCTTATGTTATTAATTATTTATTAGATAATAGTCACAATACTTACCACAATATTTTGGTTCAGTGTCCAAAATGTATCCTCTTGTCATTTGTGGGGCATTATAATAAATATAAACAAGGTCCAATAGGTATTTCCATTCTTATTATTGTTATGATCATTCCTATTCTTGACTGGAAATCTTAGAGACAGAAGAAGAATTTTTTATAGTTGTAGTATCCACTGGTGACTCTATAAACCCGTTACCTGGATAAGAGCTTCAGGCACTGAGACCCACCTGCAGTCCCCTCATGCTTCCATCTGGACTCTGTCTTTAGCATGAGAAATGCTATTTTTATGCAATCTCTTGAGTCTGTGTGTTTTGCTTTCCTAAAGTGACTGTGCACATTTACTATTAGCCGCTAATTTGATTTTCGAAGATAATACTCGGCAGAGAAGAAAAAGAAGTTTGAGAAATAAAAAGGAAAGAATAAAGAGGGAAGTGAGCTAACCCGACAGAGCATAATGAGACTCAGGGGAGCCTGGGTATGTGTGAGCAGGATGCTGCCTCCTTTTGACGCCATGCCAGTCTGTTTGGAAATGGCCATTCACTACTTTTAAATAAGTATTACTTTCAGTAATGATCACGACTGCCACCAAACAGAAGGCCTTGAAGAGTGTAATTTTTTCCCTTCTAGTCAAAAATTGGTCCTTGTGTGCTGCACCTGTTCACTGCTGTGCAGCAAACTGGGCATTTTTAAAAATGATTTTGGTCGTTTGCTCTTTCACGCAATGAGTGTACTGAAGCCCTTTTGCAAGGATTTACCACCCCTGCAGTAATTTCTCATGCAAACAAAGAAAACAAAGGTACCAAGCCAAATTTAACAGTGGAGAATTATTATTGAAATGTCCTTAGCTGCAGCGAGTGGCAGGTGAAAGCCAGCTGTACATTGAAAGGGAGAATTAATTATGAGGGCCTCTAGGCAGCGAGGTCCAGCACCTTTCAGAGCGTGCCCAAGCTAATCTCACCTTTGGATCACTCTTCTCCTGATCTACTCTTATCTAATTTTGTTCTGGGGAAATTACTAAACAATAGACATTTGACACGAGCTCGACTCTATGACAGGTGTTTGAACTAAACTGCTTACATGCAAATGTTAAAGTATTTTCACATTTCCTCTGTTGACCTCTGCTTTATGGAATGTTCATGAGGATTTAGCCTGGTGTGAAGCCAAAAACAATGTCCATTTCCCTCCAAGTCCTAACCCCTTCACCCTCCAAAAAGAACTCATTTCTAGTTCAGCAGCACACCTAAGAATCACACAGATATATCTTCAGTCTTGCCTATTCTAACCAGGTGACTCCTAGAATGAATTATTTCTCTGTTTCTTTGCCTTAATTGCCACCTTCTCAACGTGTACCCTTCCACACAGACAGATCATCAAATGAGATCGGTGCTCACAACTGCTTGTCAGAGTGGACAGCAGCACAATGCCTTTCTTCATCTCTGCCTAGCCAAGGTTTTTCAGGAAAATTCAACCTGCATCGAAGGAAGGAGTTCCTCATGAAATGACCAGATACACATCAAATCTAGCACTGCCCAACTCCAAATAGGGCTAACATTAAATGTTCCGATACCTCTAGAAATTAAAGCCCTTGCGTGACTCATTTATTAACCGCACTTCTCCTTGAGGGCTCTGACTTTATCGATGTCAGGCCTGTACAACTAAGAGGAGAGGTTAAATATGTATGCATACATATATGTACATATGCATGCACACACATACTTAAATACAATGAAGGCTATGGTTGCAATGCAAATGCTACATTTTATCCATAACCAAGAAGCATAAAATTATGTTTGACTTTATAAACTTGAGCATCTTATATGCTAATACATTCAACCTTCTAACATTGATCGGAAATGTGACCTGGAAGGATATTATCTCTGCAAGAACCTTCAACCCTCAGAGGGGTTCGTCTCTATTTCCCTGTGTTATCTACGTAATAGCCATCGACTCTAATATGAGCTTCAGTTTCATTTGTCTTTGTCCTTAGAGTGTGGAATATCGTATAGAGAATGTCTGCTAGAGAAATTCTCATATGTGACATGGCATGTTCACAATGCATTGACTCTTCTTGAAGATGGCATGTCTATGCCTGCTGAGAAGCCAGGGGTTGTCACCAAGGATCATGTGACCTTGTAAACAGGCAATGAAGCGTAACTTAATTATGCTATTCATGTGAGGAGCATAAAGTGAGCTGCTTTCCTGTTTTCTACAGAAGAGAAGCCACTCCAACTAGTCATATAGTTTTGGCCTCTGATTTTGAGGTCTTTATGTTCCCCTTCTAATTGTCAGAGGAAAACTTCGGATTGAGAATTATGTGATTAGGAAGAGAACAAGACCTGTGGCGGAAATGGGCGCATTAATTGTGAACCAGCTTGATACCCAATTACAATGTTAAAAATATTACTCCTTTAAAAAAGAGAACTAAATCAAATAATGGTTCACCTCCAACAACAGGTAATTCATTACACCCTTGGAATACTTTATAAGGTTTTCTTTGCCTAGAAATACGATGTGACCTGCGTTCATATGGTGATATAATCCTAGCTTGCCTACACCAAAGCCCTAAAGCAGGATAGTCAGGCTACACCAGAATAGCCACAGTAGGTACAAAAATATGAAATTACTTAATACTTGTCGGTAAAGAGGCACGGCCTCAAGCTGTTCCAAACCTTGCCTTGGTGACTTTTTCAGGTATCCTCCTTGCCTTTCAGAGTATTAGCCTGAGGACAGCCCCCTGTATCCCTTACTTTGTTAAGACAAGGACATCACACCTGTCCATTCTTAACCGAAGGCGTCATGGTGCAATGGTAGTATGTCTCATTCCATAAATTCTTAATTAGTTTGACTTGCCATATTATTATTTAGAAGAGAGAAACCCAGTTACAAGGACTCTGAAACCTGCCCCCATTCATTTTTTAATCTAGAGCAGGTTATCAACTCCTATTATGAAACCAATAATATTTTTGCGCTCACAAAATAAGAAATCTCTTGGCAAATTGCTCTCACCTGCAAATGCTTGTCAAAACCTACTTTTTAAATCTGCCCTGCATTAGAATTCCCCTTGCAAATTCACTTGTGATTGTTTCAGCAGCAAAGCAGAAAGACCAGGGGTGGGGGTTGGGGGTGGGGGGTGTTAGGTTTGGTCCTAACACTGAAACCCCTTAGAAATTTAATTCCAGGCAAATCTCTTATAGATCTGGGACTTGAATTGCAACACCTCTGAAAGAGGACTTTGTGTAGGTGTTCAGTCCCTGATGGTTGTGATATACCAGGTTAAAATGGGAAGATGTCCATACCTCAGTTCCTCTGGAGTATCTGCTTAGCTAGAGCCCATCACGGAGTCCCTGTGGAAACGCTGACCTGTTCATCAGCCACTGTGCTCAATGCTTTGACTTCTATATTTAGACAGAATGAATATGTGTTTATTCTTTTTCTGCTTTTGGTGTGGGCAAAGATAACCTTCCAAAATCTACGTAGGACAGCACCTTTGAGAGGGAAAGTGTTAATTATATACATTGACCTTTTGGAAACGTAGTTCTCCTGGAAAATCCTGTACAGAAGGAAAGTTATTCCATCACTTCCACAAGATTTGTTTCTTCAAGTAGCCAGCCATTATTTTTGAGAAATTAAATGTTGTTGTAAGTGAGAGGACTACAAACTAAAGGTTTATGTGATTTTTTTATATATACGCCAAATTGTCAAAATGCATTTATTTCTTTTTCTCCTTTCCCTATACTTTCTCACTGTTCTTCCACAAGTTGTGATCTGATTCAGGGACTTTGTTTGATGGATGGATTTGAATGTTTCCTTGGTAAGGTGATATTTATGAAGAAATGAATTGTTAACATATTTCATTTTTAGACTAATTTTTTGATAGCATGGTATTTACTTAGAATGTTCTGTCTTGAAAACATCACTTCATGGTAAAAATAAAAAACCAAAGAACCTTTTAAAATTAATTTTTAAAGGTTGATTAATACTTTGTTCTAGTTCTAAGATAAAGAATTTCCAAGTTGCCTTGGGTAGATTTTCCTAATGTGAATAGCATCATGGGAAGGTCAGAATTAGGCTATAACACTTTGTGTGTTTACTGTTTCTTAGTGACAACAAGACTAGACAAAGAAAGAGTAACAGCATACGCTCACATGTAATACTGCTTCTTATTCTAGCTGGGATGATATAGTCTCCAGCTTGGATGTCTCGGCCCACATCCTTCTCACCGTGGTCTGTTTCTGGTTTCTATAGTAAGCCTCAGCCGGTTCCTCAGATGATTTGAAAGCTTTCATCAAACCCTGTGCTCACTAAGATATCCATTCACTGTTTTGTTTCTTACCTTGCTAGCTCAGTGACCTCTCGGAATGGGTATGTTTTTACCTCCTTAATATACATGTACTTTGCATGGACAACTGACTCCAGCTGTATTTGTACTGACCTGGGCCTTCTACTTGTTAAATGTTCCGGGCATTTCCATTCTCTGTGCTTCTGCTGTTTTAAAAATAAAACACAACTGCACCACACATTCCAGTCTTGTAGAGCTGAGAGGTGGCTGCACACTTAGAAATCCCAGCCAGGCACCTTATTCTACCACTGCTGTGGAACTGGGAGAACAGCTTGTCTGTGGACTCATGGTTTGGTTTTATTTTTTGTCATATTTTTCCCTTTCCAGATATCGAATGTCGCTTTCAAAGTTTCTTCCTTTTTTTCTTCTTGATATGGTCTAGAGAGTTTGTGTCCTTGGTTTTCAGCTTGGTGAGATGACGGAAGTGTGCAGCCTTGCTTTCATTCAAGCTTCTGGATGCTTCTGACTCCTGGTACTATTATGCAACTCCAGCTCTGCTCATCCATGAGGCTGGAATTCATAATAAAAATGAAAAAAGCTAGTTTGGTATTCTTTTTGTTTTTCGTGTGCTATCTCCCAAAGTGACCCAAACAGAACAATTAAATGTTAATGTCAGCAATTAAGAAGAGCCATTAAGGTTAACTAGCTTTTTACATTTCTTCATATCCTCATAGAAACATTTTCAAGTGAAAAAAAGAAGGCACACAATTTTTAAAGCTCCAGATCTTCTGAGATCTTCTACTTTGTAATCCTTGCTGCAGTGTCAGTGTAATTGCCTGTTCTGTGATGATACCATCCTCTGCTGACGTTAACACCGCACATAAGCCCAGTACGCTTATGTGGTCCTGATGGTGTCGTGTAACCATGATAACATTTAGCTTTGCTAGTTGTTACAAAAACCCTGGGGCTCTTGCCATTCTTGCTGTGGTACTGAAATGCTGGTGGTATAGCTTCCTCAAATCACTATCTCAGAAAGGGTGGCTTTCTGATTAACATGGGTGTTTTTCTTTTGCTTGTAAAAATATTTTCATGGCAAAAATATTTAAATATATCTCTTAAACTTTCATAGAGGACAAACAAGAATGTGGGTATCTGAACTTGTTTTCCAGAACCTCGATATGTTTTCATTAGAGATTCTGTAGAATTAAAGATAAGTAACTGGTGTGGTGGGGTGTGGGATGGCCAGTACTAACATGGGTTGCAGAAACCGGATTCCTCATCGGGAGAAATCATGACTGTAATTTATTAGATATGCAGATTTAAAGACAATCTAAGTATGATACTTGCTTACCTTTTACCAGTGAAGTGCATTTGGAATTCAAGAAACCCTAAGAAAATAGAAGCCCTTCCACTTATTTATTAGACAGTTTCTTTCATCGTGTCATTCATTTTTAATAGCTACCAGAGTTTAAATTATATATTTGCAGAGAATTTGACTGAACTAGAGAAAATAGCTTACTTCTGATTTGCAAAAGATTAGTTAAAACACCAATTTGGATATTTGAGTAAACAAAAATTAGCTTAATATGCCAGAGAGTCCCGGATCCCAGCGGGGCAGTGTAATCGTCACTGGTCACCTGTGGCAAGTGTCTCATTCCCTAGTCCTCACTGTCTATCTGGAGAACGTGCAAGCATCTGAGATGGTGAATGACAGTGGGAAGGCAGCAGAAATAAATCCCAGAAGGCCTAGAGGACCCCGGGTGTACACTAAGCCCTGGTCTGCAGAGGCGAGCCTGGCTGTTTGCAGAGGCGAAAGCTAGCATTAGGTGTTTTTTTTAACTGTTCTTCCTTTTCAGCCTGGGCTGCGGATGCAAGGGGGAGCAGAAGGTGTCAGGACAAAATAAAGCTTTGTTCCAAAGGAGAAAATTAAGCATGGGTCGTCGGGAGTTTGCTTTAGAAGATCCTTTCCTTGCTCGCTTGCCTGAGTCCTGCTCTCTGGGTGTGGAAGGTGCAGGAGAGGTAGATCCGTGGTGGGACTGCCCCTAAATATTGCTGTTTCCATAACTTTGCTATGAGGACGTCGAGCAGAACACACTGCTTTTCTGTGTATTTATCTCTATAGTTTTCCAAAATTATGGCTTGTTTTTAGAAACGTTCAGTTATTTCTTAAGTACAGAAATTTCCAGATTTCATTTTTTTTATAGGTGCAGATAACTCAACTGTGATTACTGAGTCAGCCATGCAGAGAAGGCTGTGGTGTTGATTTTCTGAAATGAAAGGTTTTGCTCTGCTCTGCAGTTCAGAGCACAGCCGCAGAGGATAGGAAGACATTTCGTCCCAGAGCCTGAACAACTGTGTCTCCATTCTTTGCTACCCTGACAATTTTACATTTTATCTTCCCCATGGGCTTTTTCCATGCCAGCTTAGTAGAGACTATCTCCAAACGCTGATCCAAGTTTAGAATTTACCTGGATTCCAGAATTAATGATCCAGCGGCTCAAATGCGTATATATTCTTTCAGTCTAGAAATGGGCCGCTTCCTAACACTGGGGGATAGAGGGAGGATATTCAGTGGTATGGCATATCAAAACCTTTTGCTCTGTTGTTATCAATTTTGGGGCTAGTCTTGACCCCACATTTATATCCAGCCTCTCTGTTATGATAGCTGTAGCCCAGGGATGATTCTGAAAGCCTGGGAGAAGTGTAGCTACCAGGACCCAGCTTGCCAAGTGAATGAACTGCTGTTTCCCAATCCATTGCTCCTATGGGCATCTGTTTGGATGAGTTTCATAGGTGTGAAAACCAAGGTTCAATACGTGATTTGCTGCTATTTTCAGCCAATATCAGTGGTAGAAACAGTGGCTCTGTGATATTCCCAGGCTTGTTCCAGAAAAAAGTATCAGATGAACCTACTGAATGGACCTCCCACCCTTTCTCATAACCCTAATCTTTTCCAATAACGCAAATCCTTTCCACATGCTTGTCTCTCTCCTCGTGTGGAGCCACTTAGACTATGCTGACTTCACCTCTAACTGTATCGATTTATCTGTAATTTTTATTAGATTTTTATTAGATTCTACTGCTCCCAGTGCACTGGAAAATAGCCAATTCATAGTGCTAAATCCCTGATTCTCTCAGGCCCAACTCTAGCGGGCTTTTTGAACCATCAGTTTTACTTGCAGGAATCTCAAATGCTGTATTATCCTGCAACTCCCTTTTTGTCGGTCAGTCCATAATTATGTAGTCTTGCCTAAATATATTGGCTTGACTTTAATGTTTTTTCCAAATGTAAACAGTTTTTTCCAGTGCATAATAATATCTCTCGACAGTTAGAAAGATGGCATTTCTGAACTTATCCACCTGCACAGAGGAAATGTGTTTGTATCTATCCCTCTATTTCATTTATTGGACTCTGTTATTAAAATGCAATTCTAACAGAAGAAAAACAGCCTACATTATCTTTACTTTTCCTAATCTGTGTTTACTTTAAAAATTAGTTCCTGAAGTCCATCCTTCTAAAGGGTGATGTTTTCATTGCTGTATGTTAAGACATGCGCCAAAAAGATATTTTCATGTTTCCTAACTCCCATGCTCTGTTCAGTAACGGCTACTTCAATTTTTCTGCACATCCTTTTACCTCAGCACAGAGGTACATGCACTGCAGATGGTCACGTTTTTCACACGCATACAGATATGCATCTCTCCAAAGCACAAAGAGTAAATATCTGTGAGATTTGCTTTATAGGCAGAAACTTGATCTTGGAAGAGGACTTCAGGCTAAATCCAGAATTTTATTTTTCTTACACACCCCAGGGGCTGCTAAGCAGGAAGTCGCTGAGTCAGATTATATGACATCCCTAGTGTTCTGTATCTCCTGAAGCAGGGTCCAGCTGGCATCGCACCATTTCGTTTGTAGCCCAGGAGACCTTGCACAGCCCTCTGTATCAGCGGGAGCACCTGCTGTATTCCAGACTGGCTTTACAAAAACAAAAACCACCAACGAGAGGCAAGCCAGGTCACCATGTTAGCAAACTTAGTGTCAAGACTAAAGCGCACTCCACAGTATTCTTTCACCTCCCAAATAGCCTTTCTAATTGGTATCTTTATTTTGTAATCTAGTCATGTGAAAATAACATCAATGTGGGAGTAGCAGAGTTTGAAGAACACTGCTACAGGATTTCACTTGGAAACTCCATGTTCACCACCATGGCCATTTTTTCACAATATGCCATCCTCTGGACAATCAGTACCATCTTTCTTTCTTCTGTATCTTAATATATATTCCAAAATACAGACACCATTTTATTTTACATTCCCAGTTCCTCTGTGCTTGATCTAAGCAAGTGCGTGTTTTTAAGATGACAACTTTCTCTTTCTTTCTTTTTTTATTGGTTGTTTTATTTACTTACATTTCTAATATTATCATCCTTCCCAGTTTCCCCTCCACAAACCCCCTATCCCATCCTTCTCCCCCTGCTTCTATGAGGGAGCTGCCCCACTCACCCATCTACTCACGCCTCACCACCCTAGCATTCCCCTACACTGGGGCATCGAGCCTCCACAGGGCTGAGGGCCTTCCCTCCCATTGATGCCAGATAAAAGTTGTCATAGTGAAGGATGACAACTTTTACAAGAAAGAAATTGAGACACTTTTTAATGTCTCAGAGTTTGTTTCACTGAGATTAATTTTAGGGCTAAATTCTGGCACTATCTATGCCTGCATCCTTAGCAGTCTTAGGCCAAACCCAGTTAGTGTGAGATTGGAGGAAATTTGCTCTAATCAAGGAAAGACTACCTAACTCTCCTTAATGGCAGCATAGGACTTTGTGTAAAGAACATGGGATGTGTCATTCACAGTGATAAATAGAATATTTCTCTAGCCTCTGTTTTCCCCACACCTTGTTTAGATATGAAAACCTAATAAGACAGTATATTCTCTTTCAGACGGCCAATATCTTGTGGTTCATAGTCATGGCACACTATGTTGTAGTCCTCCATTCATTTAATAAACAGCATTTCTGTGGTCCTCTCCATCTTCCGGTCTTCTGACATGGTCGTCTAGGGTGGAACTGCAAGGCGGACATCCATTCTTGACTCTTCAAGCTATATGCACAACCATTGGTATATATCAATAACAGGGCAGTGGGATGATGGCCAGATAAAGGAGTAGCCTACTTCATTCCAGTCTGTCCATCTCCAGATCTGCTTCTCCTGAGGGATACCTATCTACTACTGCTTTCAGCCTACATGTGATTATTCTTTGAGTTTCTGGAGACCCCAATCAGTAAGAAGTGACTGCCACAATGCTCTTTTCAGAATCAAGTTATCACACTGCATTATTAGGAACCACAAAGCTCATTTAGAAAGAACTGACTTGCTTTCCCCCCCTCCAGTGAAAAGGGAAAATGAAGAAACAAAAACAAAACAAAACAAACAAACAAAAAAACAAAACAAAACTGAAAGGCAAATGAATGCAACTGATTTTTAGTTTCATTAAACTTATAGAAATCTTTTAAATTCCCCAAAATTATGAGCAATGGTATCTGTAAGGAGGTCTCCCACTCCCTGGGAGCTTTGTGGAATGCCACTTAAAATGCCTTCTTCTCTTGCAACAAAGCCCTGAGGGCCCATGGTTTGGGGAAGTCGGGATTTGTTATCAGGCCAGTATGCTACCCTCCCCGTGTCAGTTTGATAAATTCCCCTTTTACACAATGGGGAGAAAATAGATCCGATGGTGTGTGCTCTATTCTAGTCCCAGCTTCCACTCAGATGTAGAGAAAAATTGTTTTTAAAATGAAGTGGGATTTTTTTCCCCCTCTGACAGAAGATCTAGGTGGTGAAAGGAACACTTGATTCTAAACAAGGTCTCTCGAAGGGGGCTCTTGAGAAAAGCCAGTGAAAGGACTGCCTAAGTATTAAATCATTTACGACCCAGAGAGGTATCAGCAGACACAGACAGAGGTGGAGGAGAGTAGAGGAGGGTGCAGAATTCTGAGGAAGGCCTGGGACCGTCAAGACACAGAAGCCAGAGTGACAGCAGTAGATCAGGGGCAACTGACTCCAGAATTGGGAGCGGCGTGTGTCAATGCCGATTCTTGTCTCCTAATCCACTCTCTTCTCCCAACTCCTTCTCCACCTCTCTCTTGGTTCTGAGGAGTACAGGGGTGAGGAACAAGGCTCAGATTGCACCAGAGGCAGATAGACAAGGGTCCAGATGACGGCTAATGCGGTGAGGCTGTGTGGACCAAGGGAGCTAAGGGAGGGCTGGAACTCTTCCTCTTTCAAGACAGAGCAGTCTTGAGCCCTCCCAACATATAGACTTTATAGTAGAGCTGTGTGCATTTTCTTGTGTCACACGTGTGGCAACAAAGGTGAGACAATGGCAGGGAGGATGTAATTTCCAGTTCTAAAATTACCAAAGCCAGTGGGAAGCAATAGTATTACTTTATTACATCCTTAGAGCTCTGGAGAAATCCATCATGGGTCTAACGGAATCTTCTGAGAGTAGAGTACTTACTAATTGCCAAGTGTCATGCTAATTCTATGGACGAAGGGTCCAGAATGGCTTCGAAAGGTCTAGAAGTGTGAATCTTGAGCATGGCTGTGAGAACCTGAGAATCACTCTAGGAATGCAACTTAATGGTGGAGCATTTCCCTGCCATGCATGAAGAGCTATAGTTAAGCTTTAGTATACACATATCTCTCCCACCATCATCCCAGAATAAGAATCACAACGAGAGACAGGCCTACTACGGATCCATGAAGTCAAAATCTTAGGAAAGTGGTCTACTTTTTGGGTTACTTCGCTTGTTTTGTTTTTGTGCAAAGTTCTCTTGGGACTTTGGCCTATAGCAGGGATCCAGGACTACTCCTCTATAATCTTTCATCTGTAGGATCTATGTACACAGAGCTCAGAGAATAAATTTCTTCACCCAATGTCACTTGCTGTACCCTTAGGAGAACTCAAGCTGTTTTGTTCAGGAATATGAAGTTGGGTCCAGGTGTATTGCATCAATGTAGAGAAAACAGCATGAATTTATCTTTATGCAGCAAGATCATAGTGGGGCGAGGGCAGCACGGACAGAAGGATGGGAAATATAGAATAGTTGTTGGTATAGGATGCTTAGAAAAGAAAAGGTAAACAGTATCTGTAAGAACTTCAGAAAAGAAAGGAAGAGTCAGACAGCAAATGATAGCTAGTTTGAGGTGCTTTAGAATGGGTAGAGAGGTTCTTGCACACAGTAGGACTCATTGAGTGCAAGTAGTAAGTGCTTTGTTATAAAAATTTACTCCCGTTTTTAAATTTGTCAATTCCTGAGACAAACTAATGCTTTAGTAGGGAAAATGATAGAGAAAGTGTTAAAATTTTTCAATTCATGGTCCTTACAATGTTAGATTCTTAGAAGGAAATATTGGTTATGCATTAAATTTCATAAAAAAGGAAATGATTGGGCAAAGCTCGTGGTCCTCACCCTGCATGGCACTGGCCCACTATTTCACCAATGCTCTAAGTATGAGGAGCTCATCTAAGAACCAGGGCTGTAACTAAAAGCAAATCTGGTTGATGGATCCTTTCATGTGAAGAATGAACTTGGCAGTATCTGCTTCTAAAAAATTTGTTAGATATGAAAGAAAGGGGAAAATTAATTCTAATAAAAATGTAATTGGCTCATTTCTTTCCAAAGTATACTTGTCATCAGTATAAATGTCATCAATACCTTGACAAATGTCTCCTGTCAGTTCGTTTTTTCTAAAGGTGCCACAGTAAGAGCCGTGTGTTAGAGCGGCATCCCAGCAGTCTGCTTTCTCTGTAGCTTGTATGCTCAGAGAAAAGTGTGGCAGCATCTTAGAAGAGCCAACCCAAGCAGCCTCCTGCTCACCACTGGTGAACGATATGCACCTCCTGGTTCATACATAGTCCTTGTCACAACCCAGGCCTACTACCACGGATCTCAGTGCCATTTCGCCGGCCATAGTAGCTCAGGACAGGGGATACGAAAATGGCTGCACAAAGCTACTGCAATGCTTGGAGGTCAAACTGTTTGTTGGCTTTGGGACTTGAACCCAAGGCTTCAGACCTAATACGCATGTGCTTTATCACCATGCTTTTGCCAACCAAAACTTTAAAGATGTGGACAATTCCTTAACTGCCTTTAGTCATGCCATCAGGGTTTAAGAGTACAGCACCCAGGGGCTTTTCCTTCTCAGGGCATTTGGTTTCAGAGGAAGAACCAATTTTGTCTCCACATCACGAGTCTCTAAGTGACCCATAGACCTTACCCCATAGACCACACCCAAGCATAACGAATGCCAGGTAGGCATCCTG
The DNA here is from genome assembly GCF_011064425.1 of Rattus rattus. Taxonomy (NCBI): domain Eukaryota; kingdom Metazoa; phylum Chordata; class Mammalia; order Rodentia; family Muridae; genus Rattus; species Rattus rattus. The sequence continues at coordinate 91,263,173 of NC_046158.1, read as the reverse complement.
AAAGAGCCTGCTTATGCTGTTGTGTTTCTGTGCCTGATGACAAGTATACTTTGGAAAGAAGTGAACCAATTACTTTTTTGTTAAAATTGTTTTACTCCTTTACTTTCATATCCACATTCCATTGACACTAATGACCCAGAATTCTCAGTTTCTTACATTAGACTCTGGCCTTTGTCTCTACTGTCTTAAAATGCTTTCATTATATTATAAAATTAATGACATGAACTAAATACTCCGACCACCTTCTTTTCCAGGAAACATTATCCTAGGTGCTTTCAAGAGGAAGGGTTGGCTGGATTCAGTGAGCTATAAAGCGGGAGGATGGTGAATGGGACATATATTGGCAGGCATGAATTGGGGAAGATTGCTGAATTTGTTCAGCAGTAAATGCTTATATCTAAAAATAATGGAAGTTATAGGAGACCAGCCTCTGTACACTGTCTTCAAGGTGTCGTCAGTGTTGTCATATGAAGGGACAGTGAGAGACAGCACTGGGGCGAGAGAGGTGAGATTCCCTAGAATCATAGTCACCTTACTGCCTTTGGGACAACACCTTAGACACAGATGGAATCGTGGTCACCTTAGACCTTTCCCCCTTACACGCAGCATCCATTGTAACTGTAGGTATGTTTTAGCCTAATGATTCTTCCACATCAGCTAACCTTAAGTGGGAAGGCTCTGAATGCGGGATTCAGGAAGCTGAGCTGTACCTTCTTCCTCTTGTCAGAACTTCATTAAAATTCTGCCTCATGGTTTAGATTGTTATTGGTATCCTAAGAGGCCCTGGAAGATGCCCAGAATATGAAGGCCTTCTTTCAAGTACCTTTGTCTAAAGCAGTGGTTTTCAACCTTCCTAGTGCTGTGACCCTTTAATACAGTTCCTGATGTTGTGGTGACCCCAATCATATAATTACTTCACTGCTATTTCACAGTTGTAATTCTGCTACTGTCATGAATCATGATATAAATATCTGATATGCAGGATATCTACTATGTGACTCCTATGGAGGTCACAACTCTCGGGTTGAGAACCACTGCTGGAAAGGGCTAGTTAGCTCTGCTTTGACTGATGTGCCCCAGGTGAAGGAGCAAACAGTTTAGGATTCCATCCCATTGCTTTCTGCAGCGAGCATCTCAGGCTCAACTGTAGTGAGCAGAAAATCAAAGTGGAAAATTGCAAATGGATGTCTACTCTCGTGCCACGTTTTGATTCTCCACGATAGAGAACCTTGGAAGGGAGAGAATATCTTACAGAGTTGGGCAGTTCCATAGCTGAGTGGAGGGTCTGACAGCGAAGAAGAAGAAAGTTAAGTGCCCTTTATTTGGATTCCCTGGAGTTCACGCAGATTTAGGATGAAATTATGATTCCTGTAAAATACTTCTGTTGTCTCATTTTCTGGCTCTGGCTCCTAATCATGAGTCATACTAACCTGTGCTAATGTCCCTCCTGTCTATGAAATGTGCTTTCTGGGTTCTAGTGTGTTTTAGCAACATCTGTCTTTCACTGTAACTAGAGAGGAATACTTGTTCTGGTTTCTAGGCATTTGCAGGCTAAATATGTCCTCATCTACTTATGAAGAGACACACACATGCATACACATACATACACACCTGCCCATACACATACCCAGGCACATATGAACATGCAGACACATATGCATGCTCAGCTGCATACACAGGTACTCACCCGCAGACTGAGACCTGAAAATTCTCATTGGTTCCTTTGGTATCCTCAGACCTGAAGAGGCATTGCTCACTCCTATCTCTCTCTTCCTCACAGAAGACAGCTTGATGGACTGAAGTCTGGGAGTCTGGCCGGACTTGGTGTTCCTCAGGCCTGTAGCTGTAGACAAGTCTGTCATCTGCTAACTGCACAGGGGAACCCTGAGCAACACAGACCTGTGGAGAAGCAAGTCCTCAGAAACTAGAGAGGGATCCAAAGACAGGAACCTGCAGATTCAGAGAAGTTAATGGGTTGGGTCCCATGCATAGTTGAGGGGCTCCTCATGACAAGAGATTTTCCCCTGCAGAATCTGGAGCTGAGACTCGGGGGAAAAATAAAATAAGGATGGCACATGTGTCTGCAAAGGAGACTTTCTCTCTGAGGTCTTCGTGTGACACCGGATTGGAGCATAGCATTCTAGAGTATATATTAGCCAGTGTCTAAAACCAAGCAGAGTAGCACCGCAGCCCCGTCTGCCTTTCAGGCTGAGTCGTTTACTGAGGACATCTGGTAAATAAACTGCACTCTTGAGCAGTTTAGGGTTACAAATAAACAAAGTATGTTCACAGAAGTACATTTCTTTACATATATGTAGCATGCCGTTCCCTTGTACACACACATATGAATTTTATTGAAAAGGTGATTCAGTAAGAGTGGTAAAGAAAAATTTAAAGCAGGATACAGTACATGTTCTGCAACCATGAACATGACTGGTTAATCAGTTGTGTGTACTGGTGCACATGCATGTGTATATTCATTCATGCCTTAATGTTCATGTGTGGGTGAGTACCTGTGTATGCAGCTGAACATGCATATGCATCTGCATGTTCATATGTGTGTGAGTATGTGTATGGGCAGGTGTATATGTATGTGTGTGCATGTGTGTGCCTCTTCATGAGTAGATGAGGACATGTGTATGCAGGTGTACATACATAAATGTGTGTGTTCAAATACACATGCACATGCATTTGGAAGCCAGAGGAAAACCTAGGTGTTGTTCCTCAGACACTATCCACCATTAATTAATCAATTGCCTTACTTATTGATAAGGATTCTTATAAAACACGAAACACACTAGGCATGGCATGCTGGCTGTCTAGCAAGCCCCAGAACTCTGCCTTCCCCTAACTCCCCACACTAAGATTATAACCATTCGGTATCACATGCAGCCTGGTTTGTGTGGGTTCCAGAGATCAAGCTCTGGTTCTTGTGCTTACAAGGCAAGCATTTGTCTGGCTAAGCCATATTCTATGTCCTGGCTATTTCACTTTTATAGATTTTCTCATCATTTTTGTGTATGTATAAGCAGTACTTGAAAATGCTTTGCATCCTGCATCTTGTCATAAAAGCGTATCATAACATTTTCTGTTTCTGCCTACCCCTGGTGATTGCAACCTTTAATGGCTGCAAGCTAGAACATCCTAAAGAATTCCCATGATTTACTAGATAATTTCTGCTGCGTATTTAGATTCTTGTCAGGCTCCCTTCAGCTTTCTTGCAACCATTGTAAGGCCCTCGCCTCCTTTTGAATTATTCCCAGAAGTAAAATTACTATGGCAGAGGTTATAGACGTCTTTGTGGCTCTTTCTACATACTACCATATTGTGTAGCAAAGGGTTATACTGGGTGCTACCACACTCAGGCTTGCATCGGCTAGACTACCATTCATACAGCATCTTTCCTTCAGATTTTGCACATTTTGTAGATATAAAGTGATATAGCCAAAATCATAGGATTGCAACTTCTTTCATTGTTGAAAGAAATTTTCCAGTGTGTCCACATGTTTTCACTTCATCCTGTTAGCTATCATCTATGCATAGCTTTTGCCTACTTCTTTAGGCAAGGATTGGTTTTCTACCACATTTCAGTGAGATATGAGCCTTTGTCACTGTGATACAAAAGCTTTGTGTAGTCTATTAAGTGTTTCAGTCTCTGCTTTTCTGGTGCTCATTGATTTGGATAGAGTCTTATCTGCCTTTTGTTTCCTTTGAATGCTCATGTTACTTCAGAGCACAGGCAAGTTCTAGGATGTACTTGACTATTACATCAGCAATAGGTGTAGACTATTTTATTGTATACTTGTGTTGCAGTAAAAATAAAAAAGGAGCAGTACTGGTTTCCGCACATGCCCTGGCAGTCATGCCCTCACTCCAGTGGGTCACTGGAGCTATCTATAATTTATCTCTAATTAGTATCTGGTGGCTCTCTGTTAGCTGCAAACTCTTTGGTTCCAGCAACCTGGTAAAACCCAGACTCAACAAACATTAATCCAACAATCAAATTTATGTTAAATTCTCAATCCATAATACATCCACACAGTAAACTTACAACCAACTGATAAGGATATAGACTGCCCACCTAGATGAGATAAATTTGCCTACAGAAATCCATCCCAGCTACCTTGGCAATTCAAAACCACCTGGATCTGGGTCATCGTTCCCCATCTCCATCTTGATTCTCCTCCCTTCTCCTTCTCTCCCACCTTACAAAAGCTTTTGTCCCCACCTTATGTTTTTTACTGTCCAATCAGGGCCTTGACCTAATTTGTCTGATTTGTCACCTGCATGATGACATCAACCTAGCCACACACAGGAGACATGGCTTAATTCTGCCTCTCTCTGTACAGGAACCGCCTCCTTAAAGACTGTGGATCACATTGTTAGATCTGTACAGACTGCCCATGTCTGCAATGTGCTTCTTTGTGACTCTGGAGCAGGTTGTGTTAGCCAATTTTGCTTAAAGGCACTTTATAAAAGTTCCCTTGCAGAACCAAAATTTCTTACTGTTCACATTTCAACATTAATTTCACTAACAATTCTGTTGAACTACAAGCTACTCTCTTAACTGAAACTACACAAGAGCTATAAGTGAAATTGTGGAGAATAAACGATTACAAATATTCCTTTGTCATTCTGAATACCTCAGGGTACCTTTCCACCGTGTATCTGAAATTTTACCCAATAATGACTCTTGTTTATCCTTAAAGGTTCTACTCACACAAGCAGACTATTAAATCTCAATAATGTATAATAGTCATGAGTTGAGCCTTTCTAGCTGACCCTGTGGGGTTATCTGCTTTAGCTTATTCCTGCCATTCATTTTGTTTATTTAGCTTATTCATTGTCCTGTATTTAAAAGGCACCATTATTATTTAGCTCTCTTTTATCAAGGGAACTTCATACCTTCTGTGCTGTGCAAATACCTCTTCTGTGTCTTGCAATTTTATATATATATATATATATATATATATATATATATATATCCCTTGAAATGTGGTTGGTCATGATAGATTCAACAGAGAGTCATCCTGTGGTCTTCTTAGAATGCTTCTTAGGGCCTAGGGGCCCCCAAAGTAGAAATGTGCATTTCAGATCGCAGAACAAGTTGGTTTAGATATGTAACAGTCTTGAAGTATATTCCTGGCTGGATAGAAGGCAGACTTTCTGCCTCCATAGTTGTGATTTCTGGTTTAATCATTATTTGGAAATTGCAAAAACTGTCATTACTGAACATTAATCTTGAAATTATAGGTGAGGTGATTGAATTAAGTTTCTAGGACAACATTCTACCTCTAGACATAGAAACGAGCCTTCCTTTATCAGTTTTTCCCTGGTGTACCCTAATATCACAGAGTATCTCCATCTCTCTGCCAGTGGTGACATTCAAAGACAATCATGGCAGGTATGATACCACCCAAAGGACGTCTCACAGCCTTGAGGTGTAGGCATTACCTTGAAGTGGTTTGGCCTATTGCTGCTTGTATTCTAATGCTAATTTGGGGCCCCTAAGACTGGTTGCCCCAAAGGTAGGAGAGTCTGCAGGAGGACACCGAGTGACCCTGCCCCCAGTTAATTGTGATTGGTAAGCAAAGATGCCCATGACCAATAGCTGGACAGAAAAGATGTAGGTAGGATTTAGGTTTTCCAAGCTTGGGACCACAAGGAAGAAGAACGTGAAGGAGAGAAGGAGACACTGTCATGGGTTAGCTGAGCCATAAAAATGTGGCCAGGTGGGCTGGCCAATTGGAGTTGAGAGCAGATCTGATAGGACATAGTAAATAGTTATTGATAGGAAAGTAGGTTCTAATGGCATGGAGAATAGGCAGCTGCCCAGCTCTTGTGTTGTTTAGGGCATATTGTAAATATATATGCAAGTTTTTTATCTGGGAACTTAATAACCTAAGGCAGGATAGAAACCCCAGGCCTGGATTTTTAATAATTTTTACTGCCCCTTAGATGTGATGTCTTTCCTGAAGTACTAGTCCAGAGCTGATATCAAGAGAGTTCAGAGAATGTGTTCTTAGCGCCAAGTTCAGATTCCAACTCATACTTTCAAGGCAACCATGGGAAGCTTTTTAAATTCCCTGTGCCTCTTTTTTTATATGCAAAATGAAGTCCCAAGGGCAACATCCACCAATTGCTTATTCATTCATCTAGGCATTATGTGGTGTCTCCAATTCATCTGATACTGATACAAATGGCATTGAAATAACAGAGACACAACATTTCAGTTTGAATGATCATGGAGGTTGCTTTATTTCTAGGGGAAGGAAGAACAGATACATAACAAAATTAACTTATGAATTAGCATCAACTCCTAATAAAGCAGAAGGCAGTGATGGAGAGAAACTGTCTTCTTGTTAAGAGTGGTGGAGGAGACTTCTGTAGTGAGACGTTCTGGTTGGAGAAGTGAATAGAAGGTAGAAGTAGGCTGTGAGAACAATGGAAGGCATCCTGAGGAGAAAGAAAGGCATGTGGTAGGAGCCAGATTATCTAAGAAGTGTAGAGCTGTCAGAATGGCTAGAAGTCAGAAGCAAAGGGGAATGTGTTTCTGATACATGAAGTCAGAGTGGTGTAAGGGGGCCAGCTCAGGTAGGGTAAGTTTTGGTGACAGGCAGTCAAATTCAGCCTGAGTATCTATTTGTACCATATGCTAAGGTAAAAATGCCTTATAAATTTTGAACAAATTCTTTTTAAAAACTATGTGAGGTGTGACTGCCAACTGTGAGAGGGATCATAGAACCTAACATAGTCACTGTGTGGCCTCTCAGGGAATAATTTACAGTCCTGATAAAGAGAATTGGATGCTATAGCAGGAGCATCAGACTTCTAACTTGATAGCAAGGCACTGGAGGGTTTGTAGCAAGAAAGTAGAGCTGTGGTTTACAGCTTTGGACAGAATGACTTTGGCTGTAACATTAACCCGCAACTTACTCAAGCAGGCACATTTTGGAGGTTGTTACCATAGGCCAGATGAGACACAATGTGGTCTCAAGGACAAGGAGCAGTGGGTGACTGAGATTTGTCTGAAGGATGCTTTTTAAAGTGATACCAGGCTTTGTTTTAGATTGGTTGAGGGGAAGGAGTAAAGAACTGCATTTCTCCCCAGTTTGTTTGCTCACTCCCTGATTCCCATGTCAAAGAGACCAAGTGAGAGAGTAATCCTTGCTGCCCCTGCTGGACTCCTCCATCTATTCTGACTTCCCTTCCTAAGATACAGTTTTGACTGTGACACCATCCTCTCCAAAACTACTATGGTGTCCTGATGGCTGTGCAACAGAGTCCATACAGTGAGAAGTGAGTCTTGATTATCCTGTCTCCCCATTCTTCTTTGTACCAGCTCTTCCTGTCCACGGGCAACGCACTAACTACTGAATGGCTGCAAATGTTCATGTATGACTCACACTCCTAAGACACAGTCTACCTGTGTTGTCTCTTTCTGGCCATCTGTATGTTAGGTCTGTGGTTGGTTTGCCTTTGCATTAGAGACATTCTGTAACACATGCTCTTTACCCTCTTGGTCTATTCAAAACTCTATGCTTCACTTCTTTAATATACATGGTGTTTTTACATGCAACCTGATTTTATTTTCAGCTAATGTCATCTCCCCTACCTCACTATAGAAAAGAAAATACTGTGGTGCATGGTTAAATACCCTTTGTTAAGTCCAGACTTTGCACTCAGGACCTGTCTGATTTTGAGCACGTGATTTAATATATGTGTCAGTTCACATAGCTGTAAAATGGGGATATTATCATTGCAACAGTAGTTAATATCAAGCAATATATGTCCTGTGTGCCATTCTGTGTTCTGTGCCAACATAGTATTTGAGCCAATTAGATTCCTGCTATATGAGCCCCAGGAAAGATGTCTCTGTATTTTTTCTCATTGGTGCAGTCACTGTGCACATATTTAAAAAATGAGGTTAACCTAGCAAGCGCAAGGCCCTGGGTTTGGTCCTCAGCTCCGAGGGGAAAAAAAAAGAACTCCCTTTGCAGGGAGACATTTTAAAAAATGAGGTTAAGATCCATCATTAACCCCAGTAGATATGGTACTATTGTATTAGCTGGACACATATAGCAAGATACCTTCTTTAAGTACCAACTTCCTCACATCTGGAATGTGACATTCATTGCTATCTTGACAGGTTGTTGTGGGGATGCTGTAGTAGTGTGTAAAGCACCTTATACATACATAGCATGTGCTCCATGACACATGATCATAATAGAAGACTCCTCTGACATAGTAGTGCCAGAAATGTCCAATCCTCTATGAAAGTAATTGTCCTGTGACTAGCAGCATCAGTATCATCTTGTTAGAAATGCAGATTCTCAGGGTAGCCCCAGGCCTACTAAAATTAGAACTGTGAAGTGGGGGGCATGGTGATTCTGAAATGCTCTGGCATGAAGAAATTACTGTCTTATATGAGACAGAAGCTAGAACATGAGGCTGTGAGGGTCATCAGAACAAAATTGCATTCAATTCTAGTGGCCATCCTTTCTTTTTCTGGTGGCATTATAATGAAAGACATGAGGTCCCATCAATGTTTCTAGAAGTACCAGAAAAGAAGAAACCCACGTTACTCCATAATATTGTTTAGAGTCAGCAACTCTGGGTTCCTTATAATTCCAGAGCTGATGGGAACACAGAAGAATTGGAAAATTGGACTCACAGTGATAGCAGGCCACCGAATCCAGTCACTCGTTCATGTTGGGAGTATGTGCGTTCAGTATGAGCCACTGGAAGCATCAGTTAAGTTTTAAGGATACAGGCTCATGGGGACAATTCCAGTCAGACAGATAAGATGTGAAATGATTTAGTATTCTAATTTTAATGTAAGGTGTTGACACATTTGTAAATACAGCTGAAGTTAGCGCAAATGATTTCATGAAATTTGGAAATATTGTGAAGAGCTGTGTAATCCGACATGGTATTAAAGTCTGAGAACACTTAAATATCTCTATATGCAGGGGGAGGGAGAGCACAGCCACATTTATATTTAGTTATCAGCTTCTTTTCTATATACCACGTTTGTCTTTTTTCTCTTTTGGCACTTTGTATGACATGGGGAAAAATATCTTTGACAGAGCAATTCAAACAGAATTGAGATGAAACCACTTATTGTTTATTATCCAGACCTCTGTTTCTCTCCCCACCACCTGCTTCTTGTCCTCTATGTCACTCATTGCCATGCCTGGAGGAGACAGGATGGACAGGATAAAACTGCAGGCAGTGCCTTGGGCAGCCAGTCTGCAGCCCTGAAAGAATGGGGTGTATAAGAGATTCTTTGGGACTAGACAAGTCAAACGCTAAAATTACTCTGATAGTGGTCCATGGAAGATGCCTCAGTGGGTAAAGTGCTTGCTATACAAGCATATGAACCTGAATTCAGATCCCAAACATGTACAATCCAAGCATGGCAGCATGTGCCTATAATCTCAGCACTGGGAGGAAGAGGCAGGAGGGTTCTAGGAACTCTCTGGCTGGTCAACCAACTGGTCAGTTCAAGGAGAGATCCCGTCTCAAAACAACAAGGTGGTTGATAAAGACAAACCAAGTCCACTTCTGGCCTACACATGCACACATACATGCACCCATATACAGAGAGGCACACACATACACACACACTCACACAGAGAGAGAGAGACACATACACGCACACGCACACTCGCACGCGCACACACACAAATTGTCTTGGTAGCTATCTCAGACTTTGGAGTCTCTTGGTACATGTTTAGGGAGGACAGAGACTGTGAAAAGCAAGCATCTTCTTTTGAAAGAGTATGTTTTTGAAAAAGTGTGCTAACTGGAGATAAATTAGCACGATGTCAGGAGAACTAGGTAAGTACCAAAACATGTTCTTACTTGTCAATTTCAGCTGACTGTTCTCCGTACCCACTTGTAACTGAAATAAGCTAGACCTTTGCTTCATAGCATATGTTATTCATTTCAGCATAGCACTGTGTTGATCAGAGTCAGAAGCTTGGGCACCAATGGCATGATTTCCTTTGGGCTATTTTATCTTCTCTGACCTTCCTCTCTTCTGGTTAGTCAACCACTACCAAATCATCAAAATGAATGAGCAGAGGAGGGCAGAGAAGGCAGTCACATGGGTCTTTCCATAAGGGGACTACTCTGCAGGACTGGTTACTGCTTAAAGTCCTGGATTTCAGAGTCAGGCATGGTTGGTAAGGTCTGTATTAAAAAGGATCATTCGAGTTGGGTGAGCAGAAAGCACAAGTACCCAGAAGGAAACCAAAGACTGCAAGCCCCAGAGTGCATATCACTGCTGTCCACCCTGTTATCCTCCCGCACTAGGCGATAGTTACTCCATACTTGTTTCTTTCTCATTCTGGCCGCTTCTGAGAAGTTTCAAAGGAAGGTAAGCAGAGCCCCCCCAACCCCCTTCACATGCTTCCAGTGTAGAACAGTTCTGCATTTCTGTTCTGCTCATCCTGGGCAAAGGCCAATTCTGAGAAGAGCAGCAGGCCTCCCTGCCCTCGCCCAAGGATGTCGCATGGCTGTGCTCACAAGTCTTCCGCCATCAGTCAGCTGGACATGTGCTTCTTGAATGAATTCTTTGGGAGTTTTGCCATAAATATTTTTCTTGGTGTCTGCTTATAAATTGTGTTGCTTTTCTGCCAGGGAAGCCACAGCTGGCGTGTGCTGACAGTTTTCTTCCTCATTCCCACAGGCAGCACAAGGGGGTAGCCACAGGACCCTGCTCTACGGGCATGCGATTCTCCTGCGGCACTCCTTCAGTGGAATGGTAAGGACATGGAGATGACAGCTTTCACCATTCATGAGGAAGAAAGGATGAGCACCGAGAGCAGTTCAGAATATAAATAATTCAACCCATTGTTGTCCTCTTATCACTTCCCTCAAGTTCCAGCAATTTCTGTTTGCTGAGTCTGTGACCCACTGAGTGAGGAAAAGAGGTGTTCCTTTTCTTTAAAATTCAGCAACTGTAACCCCACCATGTACAGTACTTTCACATACTGGATACCCAGTAAATATGTCTTGAATGCATGACTGATCAAATGAACTGTGGAGTAATTGATTTATTTAGTCTACAAAGAAAACAAATCAAATGGGAATTGTGTGACATTTCTCTACTTTGTACACAGCTAAAGAAATGGAGTCATGTCCAGGGCCTTCAGTCCTTGGAAGAATTTGAAGGTATTATGCTAATCCAGTGGCAGGAGGAAGATAATGGATGAGGCAATCACAGAAAACTGGTCCAGGCTATAACTAATCAGGGATTTAAAACCAGAAGACTAGAATAGGAAGAATTCAGCCTAACTTGGAAAGCAAGAGCTTGGAATGAAAACCATGCAATAATATAATAAATATAACTTGGAAAATGCATATGCTACCAATGCTTTGCAGAGAGTTATTAAGAATGTTGTGATGTCAATTTCATGTCAAGTGAACTGACTCTAACAGTATTTTCTGTTAACTCCCAAGTACATAATTCTCAATGCCATTGGTATAAGGAAGAATGGTCATTTTCTAACCCTAATAAAACTGATATGCTAAGCAGACAAACATGAGGACCTGAGTTCAGAGCCCCAGCACTCACCTAAAGGGTTGGCATGGCAACATATGATCTTAGCAGTGGGATGGGAATAGGGAGGCTGATGCTTATTTTCACGCACTTACACATGTTCTTCATGAGAAGTTCTTCTCCAAGCTTGGACTATCGAACTGTGGCGTGATCAGCAGCTGCTTCTTGAATAATTGATTTGCTGCAGCATATTTTGTCTGAACGCTGCTGGTACAGCGTTGACCTTTCAGACTGAACACTCACTGCTTTAGTCCTTCATGGTGAAGGGCAGAACAAAACTGTATCTAAGTACTGGGGCAGGTTTGACTGGGGAACCATTTTACTGGCATTCTCTAGAAAGGAGAGGTGATCACCTTTTAGAATCTGTTGCTCATGTAGAGAGCAAATGAGACCCTAAAATGTGTTTTTCTACCCAGATAGAATACATAAGTCTTGAACCAGTATACCCCCCAGGGCTCTCAAAACTAGCAGCTAGCAGCTTGGTAGAGATGTTCAATTCACTCAAGGAAATAAAAAAAAACAAACCACTCCATATTAACATAAACTCTGCGTTGGCTTTTTAAAAGTGGCTTCGGAATAAAGCCTATGAAATAAGACATTTTATAATGTGACAATTTTCCACCCGCTGCCAGACATCTAGAAGTGCGCCTGTGCTTCTTTCCCTCGCACTCTAATTCCAGCCTATACCACTGTGCCATTAGCAAAGAAGCCAAGGAAAAGGCCCCGGTTTATTTCCTTTGTTAAGCTGCTTTTAAAAACATTCTAAAAGTTTCACCTGCATATCTCTTATCAAAATCCACAGAAAAGGATAAATGTTATTTTGAGAGGTTAAAAAAACTCAGGAGATTTAAAACAAATAAAACTAGTAGCAGTAGCAGTTAATACGGCACCATGGCCAGGGGAATTCCCACAGGGGCCCATCCCCTAGATCAGTGGTTCTCAGTGGGCCACAACCTCTTGGGGTCAAATGGCATTTTCATGGCAGTTGCTGAAGACCATTCAAAAACACAGATATTTATATTATGATTCACAACAGTAGCATATTTGCAGTTATGAAGTAGCAATAAAGTAATTTTATGATGGCGATCACAACAGGAGCAACTGTATCAAAGGGTCACACATTGAAGGTTGAGAACCACTGCCCTAGATGAAGATCTACAGGTGGCTAACGGCTGCTAAGCGAGAAAAACTGATCTGCTCAAAGAACAAAGTCCCACATTGGCACTCTAACCCCAAGTCCTGGACACATGGACTCAGTAAATTATATATGCATGTCCGGGGAGGGTGTGTGCATGCATGTACACATGCAAGCATGCATACATATGTATATATGTGTAACCAAAATAATAGAAGAGGTCATGAATTTAGAAGGCCATGTGGGAAGACTTGGAGGGGGAGGGGCAGGAATGAAACACATGCAGTACTTATGTATGAAGTTCTTAACAAATATTAATTAGAAGAAGTGGAGGGGACTATCTGATTTCCCAGCTTCTCCCACCCACCTTCTTATCCAAGCACAATTTTTATGATTATTCCAATGGAATTCGTTCTAATAGTGTGTTGCACATTAAAGTATTGTGTACATGTCAATTACACAAATGTGCTCTTTTATGTGACTTCTAGGCTTAACATCTTATAAAAATAAAGTTATTTGCTATGTCCACGTTCTTCATCAGTACTCTTAATGGCACAGTAGTTCCTAAAACAGAAGAACCAACATTGATCCAGCTGCTTCCTCACTGCTGGTCACTACTGTTCCATTTATATTGTTCTCGAGTTCAAGGTATTAAAAGTTTCTTGGAATACCTTTCAACTAAAATGTATTGAATATTGCAATTTTACTGCATAGAATCCTAGAAACTACTAAACCATAAGATCAGAGCGTCTTTGAGACTTTAGATTTAAGACAGAAAGATTTTCCAAAAGGATAATGTCAGTTAACTTTCTTTTTTTTTTTTTTTGAATTTTTTTTTATTAACTTGAGTATTTTTTATATACATTTAAGTGTTATTCCCTTTCCGGTTTCGGCAAACATCCCCCCCCCTCCCCTTCCTTATGGGTGTTCCCCTCCCCACCTTCCCCCCATTGCTGCCCTCCCCCCAACAGTCTAGTTCACTGGGGGTTCAGTCTTAGCAGGATCCAGGGCTTCCCCTTCCACTTGTGCTCTTACTAGGATATTCATTGCTACCTATGAGGTCAGAGTCCAGGGTCAGTCCATGTATAGTCTTTAGGTAGTAGCTTAGTCCCTGGAAGCTCTGGTTGCTTGGCATTGTTCTACATATGAGGTCTTGAGCCCCTTCAAGCTCTTCCAGTTCTTTCTCTGATCCTTCAACGGGGGTCCTATTCTCAGTTCAGTGGTTTGCTGCTGGCATTAGCCTCTGTATTTGCTGTATTCTGGCTGCGTCTCTTAGGAGAGATCTACATCCGGCTCCTGTCTGCCTGCACTTCTTTGCTTCATTCATGTTGTCTAATTGGATGGCTGTATATGTATGGGCCACATGTGGGGCAGGCTCTGAATGGGTGTTCCTTCAGTCCGCTCTACCACTGAGCCAAATCCCCAACCCCGTCAGTTAACTTTCCAATGTGGAACCTCCCCCGACCCCTTTTTGCCATCAGTGGGAGGTTAACCAGTGGTAGTGCCAGGAACTGGTGAAAGGGTGTGACTCCTAGCATGTGCTCATGTGCTCTTACTCCACAGTATCTAACGTGCTTGACCACGTCAAGATCCCAGACGGATAAACTTGCCTTTGATGTAGGTCTGCGGGAACATGCCACAGGTAAGTTGCCATTCCCAGTCTCGGTCTGGTGGGATCTGATGCTAAGAATTTTTGAGAGAGATGCTGAACATGTCACCCATTTGGAATTGTACATCAGCAAGGTCAAAACTATAAAACTGATTTACAAACCCTCTGAGGCTGAATCTCGGGAGGATGTGTGAAGCATGAAAACCTGGGTGCTCAGGCAGGGGCGGTGTGATGTTGGAAGCCTGAGAGCTGAAACTGCTCTAATGGATTACTACTGTAAATAGACAGTTTAGTTCTTGGGGACCGAAGGTATGAGTAACTGCTAAGGCAACAAATAAAACTGACTTCATAATAGTGAAACGCGGCGTTTAGAGACCTGGGACCTTTGTGTTCTGCAAACAAGCCGTTCTCAAACCAGCTTCCCTCGTGTCAGCGATGCCCACCAGCCTCGGTTTATCCTCCCAGCGCATCTCCAGTCGTCTTACTGTACATTTTTCTACAGGTTTACTTAGCTTATTACTTAAAATACCACATATAAAACTTAACTCTGTAGGGGAGAGATGTTGTGGGTTTACTTTTTGGCAGAAAGTAAATATATCAACAACAACCAAAAAGCCTGATTGTCAGATAATTGAAAAAACGATGATAAAATGTCAGTATAGATCTAAACTTAAAACTTTTGTGATAGAATTATCTCAAAAGAGAGGTTTTTTCCTTAAATTTCACAATGAATAATCCAATGTCATTTATCTTCTTCAAACTATCAAATACATTGGAAACCACTCCTATTCTGCATATACATGTATGCAAATAAAGTAATTATATATACATACATATACATATACATATATATATACATATACATATACATATATATATACATATACTCATCCAGACAGAGTGGTACATGCCTCTGATTCTGGTATTATGAAGGCTGATAAAGGAGAATTATGAGTTCAAGGTCACCATGGACTACCTAGTAGGTTTAAGGCTAGTCTAAGCTACATAGCAAATTCCTTTTAGAAGTGGGTACCAAGACAGGTGGTGGCCAAAATGATACCAGCTCTCTCTGGAATCCAGAAATAAAGGACAGATGCCCAGGAAAGCTATTTTAAAAGCTACACTATCAAGAAAATACCAGTTTCCTGGGGGATATTCTGAAGACCAACAGAGCGGATAGAAGTTGAAACAAGACATATTTCACTTTGGTGAAGGATAATGCTTTGTAATATCTGCAATTAACCATCAGAGGAACAGTCAGACAAGACACAGCATGCTCTCTGTGGCTGGAAACATGTATGGACAATTGGAGCATCTGTCAAGAGCACTGCATATAGAATTTCTGCTCTGGATAGGTAATGGAATCGGTAATTCCATTACCGATTAGGAGGTATGGTTACCAGCAACAGAAAAGGATTCGGATGACTTCAAGACAATTAAGGATTTGCTGGCAGGATACTGAGTAGAATCAGACTACAATTAGGGTTTCAAAAGTAACCAGGCTGTGGTAAGAGAGACCATGGAAGTAAGATCACTGTGGGAACCCAGAAATTGTGTTTGGAATATAGTTCCTCGAATTATGGCATTTCCCACTAACAAGATGGCCATTCTGATGTTACACCCCCAAAGAAAGAAGTCTATGCTATTGTTCTAAAACGAGGCCAGCTTATCAACCAAGGATTCAGATCTCTGATTTCGTGATGATCAGGAAAATGAGCAGAATCCTATGCATGTGCCCCCACTGGTTCTGTGGTCCACACAGAAGTGTCCTCCCCCATTGTATGCAGAAAAAGCTGGGGCTTATCTCCGACTGTTGTGACCTTGCCCCGTCCCTAAAATAAGATTGTATGTGAATTAGACTTGGGGTTTCTTTGTTTTCAGCCTATGTGTCTTTCTTCAAGTATAATTTCCTCTAAAAATGTTGTCAATCTTGGCTAAAAATTACAAATTGAGTGAAATGTCACTGTATGAATGTGAGTTGGCCTCTCTGTATAAGCCAGATGCCAATCTTGGAGCATACAATGAGAAAAATCATATATAGTCCTTCTATTTATAAAGCAGTGAAATGGTGTTATATTTTCTGAAAGTTGGGAAGGGATGGAGAAATACCAAATTCTGGAAAAGAGTTCAGAAAATGTACTTAATGCACTATTGGAGCCTCTAATGAAAAGGAGCAGAAGTGGATTCTGCTAGTCATTTCAGAAGGTGCTTTCTGAGTCCCTGGAAACAGAATTCGTAGGAACTTGGGAGACAGCAGACCTAGTAGCTACAGTAGCCGGGCCAGGTTCAAACAGGCTCCTCAGAAGCTGACGTGTGTGTAGATCATATCCTCCTTGTCTGAAGAATGCACTGGCTTCCACCATTAACAACTGGGGTTTTCTGGGATGAGGCCTGTCATGAAGAGGGGTCACACGGAATCTGCCAGGGTAGAATCCTAGTTCTTTAGCACGCAGTCCTGTAAATGTTCTTTAGCACAGAAACCCCTTTGGAGTTATGAAGAAGCAGGCTGATCCTTAGCTGTGCTGAATGTCAAGGAGAACATGCGAAGAAATAGATTAGGGTTGGATGTTTTATCCGGAGTCTGGTTTGTTTTTTAACCTACACACTGGTAAATTTCTGGCTTTAACAGACTGAATAATCAGTGTACTCGTGAGTTTGGTTGCTCAGTTCTTCACACCTTTAAGGTTTTGATTTCAGTATTTGGGCATACATTTAGAATTCAGATTTATGAAGAAACGGATGTAAAAATGGCATCGTACACATTCTGCAAGTGCTGCCTTGCATTTTGGAGCCAGTGACTGGTTGGTCCACACGGGAGTACAGGGAACAGCTCCAGTGACAAGAGAAGTGGCAGGAAAGCATCCCTCTGTCTTTTGTGTATTCCCTTTGTGATGCTCTTCATGCCGGAAGCCCTCTCATGGACCCCAGAGTTTATACTCATCACTCTTCACTCTTAGTGTAAAGGCCATATTCTTTTATAATGCATTTTAAATTTTAATCAAACACCTACACATAATTTTAAAAGATAAATAGTACTCTGATGTTTATTAAAAATATCTGCTCCTGCCTGTAGGCCCTGCCTCGGGCATCTGTGTTCAGTTCTTCTGGTATTGCTTGCTGTTGTTTATGGAAATATGTATATACTGCCATTTCATTATTCTTTCTAGATTAGGTTTATCTACTCGTGTTTTGATAAAGTTTTATTGTTACGCTGCACTCTTCACCGTCCATCTTCCTTCCTTACATTTTCAGCATGTTCGTATCTGTTTTTACATAAAAGCCAAAGCGATAACTACGTTGATATAGCTACTGTCACGTATTTGTAAATAACCCACACGGTGCACTGTAGTCAAGTTTATTTTATTGCTTTAAGGCTTTGTACTAATTTGTTTTGTCTTCTGTGATTAAACCATGGATTCACTTCCAAGCTTTCCCATTGACCAAGAATGTCCCCAGCTTATTAGGTTCGGTCACATTATCTCTTCATATTCTTAGGGACATCCGTCATCACTCAAGGAGTTGGTTTTGCCCCTTCTAGGTTCAGTGTCTCCTCCACTATACCATGGACTACTAACTATTATATTTTGGTGAAACATACCATGCAGTAGCTTTTACAGAGAAAGATGCATGTAGGTACCAAGTTATCTGAAGGTTTGTTCTTTCTAGCTTCGCGAGTAATTCATAATTTAGCTTAATTCTATATTAAAATTATTTTTCTTGGCTTCCTTCCTGCTGGCTTCTGACTGGTGCGATAAGCAAGTCTGATTCTGGATGCTTTGTGTGTGACTGTTTTCCTTTTCTAAGATCTCTTGTTTCTTTCTCTAACGTCAGAAATGCCATGGTGTGTCTTGTGGGTCATTTCTGTGGTGCGGTCACAGGAGGATGCAGTGTAGGCGATGCTTACCTAGCAAGGAATTCTGAAGACCTTTTCCACTTACAGATGCTTACTGCCCAGCACTCGGAAAGTTTTAGACATATTTATTTCTCTGTTAATACTCTCTATTCTTGCTTTCTGGGGGATCTTTCTAGATTGGATTTTAGGGTTTGGTTTTTTTTTTTTAGATTTTTATAAATATATAAAATATAATATTTTATATTATATTGAAATATAATTGCATCACTTTCGTCCTCCAAAACCCTCCCCTTACATCTCTTCCTTTCTTCTGCTTACTCCCTTCCTTGCAAATCATAAGTCTGTTCTTTTATATGACATGGTCATACTGTGTCATCCTGAAACTCTCTAGGTAGACCAGACTGGCTTCAAGCTCAGTGGTTTGCCTCCTGAGTGCTGGGATTAAAGTGTGTGTGACCTTGCTCAACTGTCAATTTTTCCTTACAGTTTCTAATCTAGTATATGTGGGGAGTGTGTGTGTGTGTGTGTGTGTGTGTGTGTGTGTGTGTGTGTGTGTTCCTTTTGGGAAACTTCTCAACTGTTTATACTTATATTTTTTCTCTTCAGAGTAATTTTTTACTTTAGGGATTCTCCATGATACTTTCCAAGTATAATATTTTCTTTCTTTTGAGAGATTGTTAGTTGTAAAATTATTTAAAACTCTTGTTCTCTATAATCTTTATTTTTTTTCATCTTGGGCCGCCCACCCTTTTTATTTATGTCAATGTTAGAGGCGTTCCTCAAATTTCATGTAACCTCAAAGGGTCTTTGCTCATATTTAGGCCAAGGTCGTAAAAGCAGACGGGAAACTGGGATGTAGCTTAGACCTGTTGACTCTCACTCTGGGTTTATATTTCAGAGCCCTGGGCATTTAAAAGGAGAATCCCAAACTCTGGCATCTTAACCTTCGGTTCCTTGGCTTCCCTAAAAATCAATCCTTAAATCTGAGGACTGGTAAAAATCATTCAGCCCTTGCAACTGGCATTCTGGAAGCTGAGGGGTAGAAGCAAAGGGAGAGAAGGTGGGGTGTTTCTAATGGCTCATAAACTGTGGAGAGAAGCAGGGGTGTTTCTAACCATTCATTCTCAGAATGACTCCACTTCCTTATTTGGCAGTGTCTTACGGTATTTCTAATGCCAGAACCTTGGTGGTTTGCAACTCCACAATTCTTCTGTACCCTGGAGGAGGAAGAGGCAACTGCTTGTGTGGGATGAGGAGGGGATCTAGGGCTTAAATGTCCTTAAAACCTTTTTTTAGCCATTTTCCTGTTTACAACTCATCTTTACCTCTAGCCCAAGTGGTTTTCAGTTGAAATCTATTCATAGCAGGGTGTACTTTTAAGTCAGTGGCTTCTTCTCCATTGTCTTAGTTAAAATTTGTGAATTTTTTCAATAATAATTTTTCACTCCTTGGTACATATATTTTCAGTTGTTTTAAGCTGTGTTAGTTCTTATGGGTTTGGGCCTTAAGAAACAAACAAAAACTCTATTTACTACTGTTTCCGTGTGTTTCATAGAAGATGAGGAAAAATGATAAAATTGTTTAAATGCTCAATATGTCAATGAAATATGGTCCTTGAGGTCCCCTTTCTGTGGGGACAAGGGTTGAGATCCTTTAATAGAGCCCAGGGTAGCATCAAACTCATTAAACCAAGGACAAACTTGAACTTCTGATCTTCTTGCCTCCACATGTACCACCAAAATAGACTCTGAAATCAATTCATTAAAAGGAGCTGTGAAAGGGATTGTGAAGAAATCATATCTTATATCCATTAAAACCATTCAGACTTCTGAACTACTGACCCCCCCCAATAGTGTTACCCAAATGTTATCTTTCTGTTTGTCTTTAAAATAAAAAATATAGTCAAGAGCACATTAGATAGCAGGGATGGTTGTAAGTAAATGGGAATTGAAGCAAAAAGGGCTAGGCAGAGGGAGAGGTATATCATTGGAGGGAGTGTGGGGCAGAATTAGGATCACTGCCTTCTAGGACACCGAGGCTAACTCATGAAGCATTCATGTAGGAGAAGCCTGTTGGTGGACCATACATCCTGCTTCGAAACAAAGGTCTGAAGGAGAGAAAGTACGAATTGGTGATGACCTTATCCTTGTCAGTGTGTCCTCCGAAAGATATCTCGTAAGTACCCCTTGACGGGAGCCTCTTTCCTTTTCAGAATGCCCCCTTTAGGAGTAGGTGGCCAGGGAAATCAGAGTCCCAGCAGGCTAGGTAGGACAAGATATCTCTCCCCGAGAAGGCAGTCCTAGTGCCTGGGATTGAACTGTTAGCTTTCCATTTAGATTACTGTGTTGTATCCAGGAAATGCTGCTAAGATGAAGTAAGTCACATTACTATGAATTTATCAAATCGTGTGGCTTTTGCCAAATGGAAAACAAGCCAGCAAAAAGGAATGCAAGGAAATAAGCTTGGTAGAGAATGGGGGAAAATAAAACAGTGCATGGGCTATTACAGAGGCTGACAAATGCAAATGAGGTCTTTCATCTAAGGGTAGGTACCAGCGAAGATCCACTCAGCAGAAGTATGCCTAAACATGGAGAAATGCCAAAGATAAGTGTTGGATTTCTCAGCAGTTTCTCATAGGGCCAATCCTGCCAGCCACTTTCGCCTTGCTGTCTCCAAATGTTGAAGTAATTTTTTTCCATTTGTGAGGTTTTTTTTCAGTACTACAAGAAGTAGATATTTTATAATTGTGTAGACTCCGGGATGCAGCTGAGGTGACACGGTTAACACTTGTCTGTCACCTCTGTGGTTGCATAGCTCTTCTTGGAATAAAGTGTCACCTATGAAACTGCTTGAAGATTGGGTGAAGAAAGCTCCCACACATATGTAGAAGGAACCATGGGGAAAGGAAGCTGTTTAACTTAATGCTTGACATTCTGGTGGGCAGCTCTAATGGGAATGGACTAGTGCTTTAAAGGAGGTTTTTCTTCTTTTCCCACTGCAGCATCTCTCAATCTCAAACGGTAGCATCCAAGTAGATGCCTCCTTTATGCAAACACTCTGGAATGTGCATCCTACGTGTTCAGGAAGTAGCATCGAAGAAGGTAGGCCTTTGTAATGCAGTCATCCCTTAGTCTGCCATTCCCTCTGAGATGTGTATGTGAACATTTTCTGCTGTCTCTCAACATCCACCTACAGCATGATTTTATTTCTTCTACTTTCTGTATCTGATGTCAGTATAGATTATTTTCTGTTCTTACTCCCCATGGGCACCATTAACCTTGATTTAATTCTCTGGTTCCTGTTTTTGCCTTATCACTAAAAGCACATACAAGTTGCTTACTATTGGTAAGTATTTTTATTTTATTATTCATGCTTATTATTGGTAAGTAAACAGGCCTAGAAGCTTCCATCTTGGAAGAGATTTTTTACTGGAAAGATGAAATGGCTTATACCCCAAACCCACTCTACACTTCTCTCCATAGTAGAAAGGAACTTCTTTCTTAAGTATACAATTGGTTTTTGCTTTTTACTTACCAATATGGAACACCCCTCAAAACAATAAATGAAAACTTCTCACCATTAATTGTTTCTATGGAAATAAGGTTACCCAACTTTGTTTTCCTTTTTCCTACCCAGTTTCTTAGAGACAGGCGAAGTCAATGCACTTTACAGGTTATGGAATAAACACACTGGCCTTGCCACACTCATAGGTAATTAACATATCTGAGAAAAAAATAAAACGCCAATGACCCGGGGGTTATTGCATTCCCTTCTAGCTCTTTACAGAAAATCTGAATTTGTTAAAGTAGCCTTATCATAGCTTCTAGTTTTCTTCCTGAGCCTCATAGTTTCAAATTGGGGATACCCTTCTGTGTTGGGATGTTTGAAACAGGAAAATAAGAGTTGTCAAAGTGATAGCCTAGTTTCAGAAGGCATCACAGTTAAGCTACACAGTTGGGAAATGTCAGATCCTGTTTCCTGGTAGGGTATGAGAAGCTTTTAAAAATCAGGGTTCTATCCCCGCCTCTCACTCTCACTATCCCTCTCTCTCCCTCTCCTCCCCCCCCTCTCTCTCTCTCTCTCTCTCTCTCTCTCTCCTTTCCTCTTTCCTCCCTCCATCTTTTCTGTCTCTTTTCTTATTCTCTTTCTTTCTCTCTCTCTCTCTCTCTCCCCCCTTCTCTCTCTCTCTCTCTCTCTCTCTCTCTCTCTCTCTCACACACACACACACACACACACACACATGCACCTACACACAAACATTAATACACTTTTGTAAATTTACCATCAGTCTTTTCCTTCTATCAGGAATCAAGACTCCCTGTCTTAAATCTTTCCCTGGAAAGTTTCAGCCCCATCTCGATGTTAAATGTTTCATCTTCACTACAGAAATAAAATTGTCTCAGTCCCAACGGAGAGTTGTGGAGATTAATTAAGGAGTGTTCTCACAGCAGCTCTGAGTGCCCTTGTGTGGATGAACGATGAAGAGCTCATCAAGTCCGTGATCTGGCTGGGTGGAGAATGGCCTTTCAGCATCTGTAACCCCGCCCTCGTGGACTTTAGTGGTCCCTCACTTGATGTTTTCCTCATGACCGTGATCCACACTCACACAGATTTCAACTAGAAAAAAATTGTAATGCACGGCACTTGGCAGATTTCTCCAATGAGGAGAATATTCATTGAAAAAGCCCACAAACTATTCAGGATGGACTCTTAAATGGTGATAGTCTCCCCATCAAGAGAGGATAAGGAGTTTAATCAAGGCCTTGATGGCTGAGGTTTTTCATTTTCTATGTAAATTGGCTACTAGGAATTCCCTTCAGTATATCTTGAATTATTTAAATGCGAAAAATGCAACTGTACATATTAGTATAATTAGCTATTGGGAAAATGCTTGTGAATATTTGAGGGAAGTTGAAGCTAATCTTCCTTGCCTCTGTTAAAAACGAGTGCTAAGGCAACTCCAACCATCTCTGTACAACATGCACTGATAACACCATTTCCCCCTCTGGCAGGATTTCTCCTTGTTAATGTTTTAATCCTGCACCCAAAATAGTTGGAGACAGCCCCCCAAGTGATCTAATTATGTGATCTAAAAAGAAAAATTCTTAACACAGACATTGAACATATTAAGTCCATATGTCTCCTGAGAATGGAGTAGCCTAGAGATTTTTTTTTTAATTCAGAAGAATAACAAATCCAATTTCTTTGTGAAAAACCAGCTTAGCCGGGCCTGCCTCCTGCTAGTACGCTCCCGGAATTAATGCTTGGGATTCATTTGAGACTAATGGGTCATCACGCCCTTGAAGTTTATTGTTTCTTGTCAGGGACTGAATTCACAACTGCTGAGATCCTTTTTGCTGAAGTGCAAGGGCTTGTTGCTAACAGTTGCTGCACGTGTCCATTCAGACCTGCTAGAATCATTCTGCCCCCCACTTTGGGGAATAGATGCACCATCCCATTGATCTACAATTGAAAACTACCTTCTCCTGAAATATCTCTTAAGGGCATGTTATTGCCTTTTCCTAAATAACACCTAAAAACGGATTGTCACCCCCTTCTGACTAATTTCTATCCCATGACTTTAATGTGATTTGGATTTTGCCACAAAGTATATACACTAAGATTGTACGATCTGGGGATTTGGTATTGAGTTATTACCGTCTTACAAAACTGGAAAATTCTGTTCTTTCTAACAGCAATTTTCCTTTTGTTTTGTTTAGTTTAGTTTTTTAGTTTCCCAAGTGTACCTTTCTTGCTGTCTTATAGAACCAGCTATAACCTGCATGAATTTAGCTTTATTGAACACAGTGTTCTTAAGCTTTTGATCCATTGTGGTGGTATACTATTCTTTCACAGGATACCTACTCGGTGGCCACGTAGTTCGACTTTTCCACGGTCATGATGAATGTTTGACGATACCATCTACGGATCAGAATGACTCTCAGCACAGGTAGGCCACGATCCTCATTCTTCTCTCTGCGTTGTCTCCACTCTCTGCTAACTCATATTAAAGCGTTTGCCTTTTTATTTGGCCGCACGTGATTTGTGTAGGTCTTCCTCACTTTGACAAACCTTCATCTAGCCACAAGCTCTAGTTTGTTAAATAAGAATGGCAAGACAGTAGTGTTTGCCCCCCTCCAAAACAGTGTTTACCTTAGATCTAAGCAAACAGTGCTACAATGCGTCTCAAGCCATTCATTGTCTTTGATAGCTCTGATCATCCATGTTGGTGAGAGAAACCAGCCATTCCAGAGAGGCTATGTGTTTACATAAGTTATCGCTGGTCCTTGAAAGGCAGCTTATCTCTATTCATCCCACTTAGTGGACTAAGTAATTAAGATGGAATTGATGGTTTCATTTGTTTGATACCAACTCATGTGGGAGAAACCAGGCATCAGAATCCAACAGAAGATGGATTTAGCAGGGCACTGTCCCACGGACTATAGTTAGAGGTAGTATAGAGGTGAACTGTCTTTAGTCCAATAGATGATTGTTTAATGGGCTCCTGTTAAAGATTCGCAATTATGTGAATCAGTGCTGTTGTGTATAGAAGACAAGGTTTTGTCTTCTTGAAGTTATCTATCTCCTCTGGCTCTTCTGTTCTTTCTGCCTCCTCGTCCGTGTAGGCCACTGAATCTTGAGTGGGATGGGTTTGAAAAAGATCCAGTAGTGGATCTCTTAGTTGATTCCCATCTACTGCATATAGCACGATGTCATTGGGCATCATTTTATTGCTATTTATTGCTATGTTCCTTTAGCCTAATAATCAATACACTAATAAGAGTAAGGGAGACTAACCGATTGTGTGTGTGTGTGTGTGTGTGTGTGTGTGTGTGTGTGTGCATCGATGCTTTTTATTATATTTTGTATATTTTCTCTTGCTGGTTTTTCTTTAGTTTTTCTGTTTTTATTTTTTTATTTTGCTGTTTTTCCTGTGTTTGTGTGAGTGTGTGTGTGTGTGTGTGTGTGTGTATGTAGATGTGTGTGTGTATGTGCTTTTTAATAGAGTGAGAGGGAGGGAGAACATGAAGTTATATGGGTAGGAAAACAGAAAGACCTGAGGAGAGTTCAAGTAGGGGAAAGAATATCAAATATATCATATGAATTTTCTTCAATAAAAATTTTTAAAAGATTCAGAATTTTATTAAATGGAATATATTAATACACATAGTAAATATGGACTCAAGATTAATTACTATTTTGCTTATCCTCAAAGGAAGAGTACATGAAATGTTCTGCCATATGACTGTAGCAGTCTCTTAGAGTGCGTAAAAATCAAACCTCTTGTCCAAATTCACCTTAATTTTGACAGTAATTGATCCAATCTGGTGACAGCAGTATTGTATCTGGTTGTCATGCTTATAAGATCCTTGTCAATTACATTAATTTTATTTAATTGATGACATCAGAGACAAATCCTGGCACTTTAGAGATCACCTTGATCAGACTTCCGCCAATGGTGCCAATGTTTCAGATGGAAGCCTAGGTAGAAAACTGGAGCTCTGTTGACTTTTTGTCGGTGTTCATCCCCTATTCTGTGTGCTGAAGCACCCAGAAACATCATGATCGAATGTATTTCCGTGTGTCTTAGAAACTGTCAACTGGTGACTTGAGTCCCCTTACAGTCTGAGACTCTTCCTACTTGCTGTGTTCCCTGAATGTCCTTCATAGGATGCAGATGAGACACAGAATAGAGTCCAGGACACACTGAAGCTAGACCTATGTAAGTGTTGTGAGTGCTTTACTCTGAATCTCCATAGTCCTGGTCAGTGGCTGACAGTGATGTCTACTTGGTAAAGGAAGTTCAGTTGACCTGATTTCCATTAGAAATAAGGATCGCTAGCTAAGTATTGTCAGGTACTCTTATTCAGTAGCTGGATTTTGTTTTTCACTTCATTTTTGTTTTGTTTTTCCTTGATTTTAGTAGGGTTCTGGATTTTAGGGGGGGGTTCTACTTTTTTTCCTTTTTTTTTTTTTTTTTTTTTTTTTTGAGTAAGAGTCTTGCTGTATAATCTGTTTTGCCTAGGAATCACTATATAGATCTGGCTGGCTTTGAACTCACAGACACATCCACCTGCCCTGCCTCTCAGCTCTGTGATTAAATACCTGGCTTACTTTTGCTTTTACATCTTACTGTGCTGTATTAAGTGGAAGGCTTTCAGGTCGCTAAAAAGCCCCTGAAGTTTATAATAGTGTGTGGTAGTTATTTGCATCTAAATGAAACATACTACATCTTTATCAGCTTCCCCCGCCCTGTTCTATCCTGTTCCACTTTGGGGATGGGACTTTGGAAGACATAAAGTGGCTATCACATGCATTGCCCTCATCTCTGTCATTGAAACTACGGCCACAGTAGAAGTCGCCTGACCTGAAACTACTTTGTATGACGACAACTTCTGCTTTGATAGTAGTTTCTGTTCAGCGCTCTAACAAGATCCTGTGTAAAGGGGAAAGTAGAGAAGTATTTGAAAAACATAGTTGGGAGAATGAGGGAGATGGGGATCAGGTTCCAAAATGAGCTCAATGGAGGCAGAGTACAGTCAGAAGCAGCAAGAGGCACCCGGATGTGGACGAGGATTCCACAGGACCTGATGGGTGTTACCGAAGGAGATGAGGACATACTTGACTCTTCCCGGTGCATGGGAGCAGGAGGGGCTGAGACTGGGTAAGGAAGGAACCGGGGACTGTGGAGGAGCCTAAATTCTTGAAATTCCTTGCATTCTCAATGAAAGCAGGATGACGAAATGCCCTGGTACTGCTTTCTCTCCAGGGACTATGAGCCCTAAACTTCTTCACTGATGTCAGTTATCAGAAAAGAAAATCGTCAACTAGCCAGAATCGGCAAAAACAACGAAAGCAGGGAAAAGGAACAGGCAGTAGAAAGCATGCTAAGAAATTCTAGGAACTACTAAGGCACTAACTCCCCCAGATGAAATTGTTTTCCTTCCCTCTGAACCCTGGGAATAGGCGGGTTTGATGGAAATATTACCTAAGAATGGACACCCAAATGCCACAGTCGCACATTCTGAACTCAGATGCTTGGCTCTGCTTCTGGCTTGTTGAATGCCCTGGGCTAAGTCATTCAACCTGTTGGAGCCAAGGCTAAGATGGCAGCCAGGCTTTCAAAATCACCTCAACTATCCACCCACTCTGCCCCTCCTATTGCGGTCATTTAAGAGAACAAGCTGTTCCAACCTGGTAACCTTGTGAGATTAAGCTGATCAGGCTGCTAGAATGCCTCAGTCAGGTATAGAGAACATTTAAGAATACTTCAGAAGTTGGGCTTAGCTAAATTGTTTGAGACCCAAGGTGGGCCACTTTATCTCGACCATTCTTTCAGCCTTTGCTACAGGTACTGATGCCCCAGTGAAAATTTCACTCAATTTGTATGAGTAGCCAAGTCAGGAAGGTGGCATTTCCATTCTTGGCCAGGTACAGAAACATCTGGGAATTAAAGTGATAAAAGAATATAAACTTTTCTTTACTAAACATTTCTTAGTAGTGTATACATTTAGAACAAGGCTTAGAAATGTCCTCTATAATCCCACCTCAATGGTGGAACCATGCTTAATATAATATTTGATTGCATCTCTGTACTCTTAATATGTTATTCTATACATGTTTATAGATGTCTGTGTTTAAACAAAATTTGGGTAAATCTGTATTTCATAGTTCTTTGTATATGTGTGAACATTCGTTATAAACTTTCTTCTTAAAATCACATTGAGTCTTCATATTTCATGATTTACCTACCCTTATTAGACTCATTTTACAGGCAAGCGAGTTGAACCACAGAGAACCGACAGATCTTTTCTAGTTCATAGTACTAACAGATCCAAACCAGGTATCTTCCCCTTTTATATGCATCTTTTGAACTAATTCTGACAACTTCACCACAGGGATTAGGTATCTATTTCCTCTTCATCACTATGGAAAGGTTTTTTTTCCCTAAAGTCTAGGTTCAAATTCTTCTGAAGTTTTGAATAATTCATTTTTGTTATATAGACAAACTATGATGAGGTAGGAGGTAAGGCTGGTGAATCCAAATGCAGTTAAATGATCAGTCTTCTTTTTTTTCTTTTTTCTTTTTTTCAGAGTTGGGGACTGAACCCAGGGCCTTGCGCTTGCTAGGCAAGCGCTCTACCACTGAGCTAAATCCCCAACCCCAAATGATCAGTCTTGAAAAGTCTCAAGAACATGATATACATCATCCTCCTCTGACATTTTTGTATCTACTGTTATATATAATCACACAGAAATGTACACATGCATGTACACATCACACGTACTTAATCCATAAAGGCATGAAAATTTAATTCACATGACTGGTGATCTAAGTTGTTGGTTCCCATTAGAAAAACATCAACAATACTGTACTACCCAAAATTCTAAGTTGCAAGTAAACAAGGGAGATGTGGGGAACATAGGAGGTCAAGTAGAGAGGGAAAACCTAATGACTGCTGTAGCACTCTGCACCAGGCCCTGTAATAGGAGAATAACACAAACTTCTGGTGAGATATGAACGAAGTGTTGAGTTTGAGTACACTGGTTACCAAACATTGCTTTCTCAGTTTAGGCACACATATCTGGATGATTTGAGAAGACAATGTAGGGGGGACCCAAGTGACACTGTACGGTACAACTCTGCTATAACTCTGTGGACTGTCTGAAATTGCTTAACAAATCTAAAATTAATCCAAAACGAAAAGTGTTTATAAGCATATTAAAAGATAGTTCTTAAGCTGGGAAGAAAGAACCATGCAATAACGGAACCATGAAAACTATGGCAACTGAAGACACAACTTTTTTGCAGGCTTCCTAGAACAATGACTGGATTCACCCTGTCTGCGTGTGTTCTAAAAGTTAAAATCTATTTATAATAAAGGTAAATCACATTGAGAAACCTAACCTAAAAGGCTCAGAGCATCCTTGTCAGTAATGTGGTACAAGACTGAGCCATTTTAATAATGTACAAATGGGGGACATTGTCCCCCCACTTCTACCCACTGTCCCTCTGATGATCCATGAGTGTCTGTGCATGTGGGGTATCCGCTACCCTCAGGCAGCTTTTATGTATCCTAAGAGTGAGATAATGACTACCAACCAATCCTCCCTTTGAGTTTGCTGACTTTGGGAGGTTTAGGGAGCTAGTGTGAGCCTCCTCTGCTTCACTAGCAAGAAATTGTAAGGAACTTGTGCTGATCTCCAACTCTGCTTACAGGAGGGTGTTCTATGAAGCTGGAGGAGCTGGGACCAGAGCCAGGTCTCTATGGAGAGTGGAACCCCTTCGGATAAGGTAACACATGGTCCAGATGGTGCCATTTGCAAGAGTGGTTGGTTTTCCAGTATAGTCTATTCTCTTACATTTATCATTTGTCATGTCTTGAGATGAACCCTCAAAAGTCTATGGTTGACAGCTAAATTCTAAAAACTCTGTGGCTTTGATTATAAGGAAACACACACACACACACACACACACACACACACACACACACACACTTTCTCACACCTAAGATTTTACAGGTTCTTATTTTGAGTCTAAAGTTAGTTGTCCCCTACTCTTACAGAGCGTGGGTAATCAGAGGCTAGCTTTGCAATTACCACTGAAAGACCTCAGAGTTCCCCCCTCTCCCCTTGCTGCTACCATCCTTATTTTATGAAATCCTCTGGAAGACTTCAGTAGATGTCTTGGCTCCAGTAAGAACTATCTTTAAACAACAAAGATAGACAGGTAGTTATGATGGCAGCTAGGAAAATAAGAGTCAAACCTCACATAGCTGTGAAGAAAACAACATTTGTCAGAATGTCTCAAATGTGCGTAGGTGGAAGGAACAAAGGCTGATTTTTATTTTAACCATGAGCTTGAGTAACAGCTTTTAAATCTTGAGTAACTCATCTCTTAAACAGCAAATACTAAAGGCCCATCTGGTTAAGAGTGGGTTTTTTATTTGCTGAGAAGATGGTTAAGTTATGTGAGAGCTAAACAGCTGGAGATGAGAAGGAAGGGACTAAATATTGCAACCTGCTTCTTTTCCATTTCCTGCCTAGCGCCCAGGCCAGTGTTTCTTTAAACATGTATTCAAGAAGAACGAACGAACTCTCTCTCTCTCTCACTCTCTCTCTCCCTCTCCCTCTCCCTCTCCCTCTCCCTCTCCCTCTCCCTCTCCCTCTCTCTCTCTCATGAGAATTGGATACCACCCCCAAAACAAAACAGTGTACTAGAGATGAAAAGAAAATAGTGGAGTCTCTCCTATACTCCCTCTTCCTCTCCTTTTTAGCTCATTTAAATAGTTTATTGAGGAACTTTTAAAGATTCTGATTTGGAGTGTATCACTTTTGTATTGCAAAACAAAAGTTATATTATATACAGTGTATATATAAAAGAAATATTGATGATTTTTTAAATGGGAAACACACTTATTAACGAGTTCAAGATTTATTTCTTAAAGAATCTTTCAAATGTCAAATGTATTATGTAAATTCATATATACATTTGTGTATATATGTAAACTATGTATATAGTCATAGTTGTAGTTGTTGGCTCTTTATATCAGAAACCTAAGCATAAAGAGTTTAAGTCTTTATCATCATGATTTTGATTCTCAGGTGTTTCTAAAAATTGAAAAGGTGAAAAATGATTATAAAGTTTGACACATAGGTCACCTAACCTGAAGAATAAATTTTGAATTACCAGTGATCCCATGAATAATTTCTACCCTAATATTTACCATAACTTCTTTTGAATGCTAGTCTTTTAGAACAGGGCCATGAAAAGACAGACATTCCACCTGGGATTCCTTATAACAATCCTTCTTTCCTATGAATGGAACAGTATATCTGCTTCCCTATCGAATCCCTTACTACCTGCCTCTCCCTAGCAGTCATAACCTACAGTGGCCTTAGGTTGTTTGTTTGTTTTATTATTTCTCAGAAAGACAGGACTCTTTATGACAGTGAAATGCTTGACTTCCAATAACAAAACAGAAAGACTGCTTTCCCAAATACAAGTATTCCTAGAAAGAAGTCTTCCCATCATTTTGAGGTGGTTTGCATAAAGTTGCATTGGTAGACTAAATGGTGGGTTAAAACTTTTGACTTCTAGTCATAGTACGCCACTGCCCTGCCCTCAGGACTGTGGTCCTTGTCTTTATGAGGAGCCAAAGGAAAGCACTGTGCTGAATTGTAGACAGACAGGAAATGGATTCATTGGCCCTTAATGATAACCCCAAGAAAGTGGATCAAAGTTGGGGCTTAAGAAAGAACATCGAGGGTTGGGGATTTAGCTCAGTGGTAGAGCGCTTGTCTAGCAAGCGCAAGGCCCTGGGTTCAGTCCCCAGCTCTGAAAAAAAAGAAAAGAAAGAAAGAACATTGAAATTGTTGAACAGAACTGACTTCTATGTGTGCAATTTCTCGTGTGCTTTGGGCAGCTGGAGTGGCAGTAACATCAGGTGGGGACAGGCTTTCCGACTCCGGCATCTCACCACAGGCCACTACCTGGCCTTGACCGAAGACCAAGGCCTTCTTCTTCAAGACCGTGGAAAAGCCGACACCAAGTCCACAGCCTTCTCCTTCCGAGCATCAAAGGTAAGACACTGTGGATGAACCGTGACTCTGCTCTAGAAGTGAGAGTCACTGGAGTCCGCCCAGTAGCTCTCTGAGAAGAAAGGAGACCGAAACAGTGAATACCGGCCTCTGACAATCATGCTCTTCTCTCTGTTGAGAAAGGTCTCCTGAAAGAACATCATTCAGGCTGAAGGATAACATCTCTGAGATGAGACCAGTAAGTCTTAGAAAACACAGAGTCATCAGAGTAGACAATTGCTCACAGGCTAGAGGAAACTATAATTGATTGGTTTAGTCTATGTAGTTTTTAACAACTTCTAACGTGGGTGCTTTATTCTCCTATAAAACAACGAAGACATCAGCTTCAGACCATATTTATTTAAAGTAAGGAAGTTACTTCATTAAAGACTCAGACATAATTCTGGATACATTATTCCCTTCAAATCATTTGTAATATACAGTTACATTATTCTCTCATCTTTTTCTCATTTCTTAGCTTTGACCTGTCCACTCAAATCTTCACCGAGAATGAATCCTCAGGTAGTTATGCGAACTCCAAGTGAAAAGCTTGCCATTTGATGTGCATATAAATAACCACCCTTTCAAGTATCTGGTGTTTAATCAGGTTTGGGCTCTGCCTAGCTGAAAGCAAGGTACTGCTGGAGTCAGGATTGCATGCTGAGCTAACGTCTGACGGACAGTTGGATGCACTGCCATTTAAGATTGTTCTGAAGAGATCATCCAAGCATAGCCAGGGCCCAGCACAGATGTCTGCATATCTACGATAGCTAACAGGACGTCTGGTCCTCTGAGAAGACAGCCCACTCTCGCCTTTGGGAACTTCATCTCTAGTTTCATTCTTCTTTGCATTTTCCCAGAAATAGGTTTTGATTTCTGTTCTCAACATGATTTCCATGAAGGGCTATTGTTTGTGCAGAGAGAGGTATGTGGTTGACAGCTGACTTTTCTGTGGGCTATCTCTGATTCCTCCACCCCTTCATGGTTCTCTGATTTGACCTTTAAGGCAGAGAAACATTTGGGCATAAAAGTTTTTACTTTTCACCCAAAAAATTAAGCTTTTTTCCCCCACATCTGTATTTAAATCATCAAAAATAACCAAGTTTAGAGGTTGGAAAGCTGCCTCCACACTTAAAAATACATACTGTTCTCGCAAGGACGTGAGATTGGTACCCAGCACTCACATTTGGCCTCCGTGAGCATCTGCCCTAAAATGTCCATACCCACACACAGATGTGCTCACATGCACATAAGTAACATAAACCTTTAAAATTCATGAGCTTCATGGCCATTTCTGAGCATGTGCCTTTCCTTTTACCACCAGTCCTTTTTACTTAAGATTCCTAACTTGAAGATTTTAAATTTGTGTCTATTTGGCAATTAGTCTGGCTACCAGCAAGTGGTTTATGGCAGTCCAACTTGCTAGAATAATGGATTTTAAAAAAACAGAGAAAATGTAAGAGAGTGGCAGTAGGCAGAATCCCTTTCTTCCCAGAGATATGGGATGTTGAATGAGGGGATCTGAAGACGGGGAGGTGGAAAGAAGATAGAGATTGAGAAGGGACGCATGGTGGCTAATGACCTATTAAGTCCCTTTCTGAGAATGCAGCTTGGCTCTTTCCTATCTAAGCTTTCTGCCTCCTTTTACCGATCCTTCTGTATGCATATGCACTTGACTAGAAAAATGACTACAAAGTCCTTGCTGTTCCATTTACACAAAGGAATCAGGCAACCTCCCATGCAGCTGGCAGGATCCTGCTCCCAAGGAACTTCCATTGAATTGCTTTCTTGCCTTAGCAAGGGTCTACAATGCACTATAGTTTCTGAGGGTGAGTAGAGAGACTCAGGGCACCATAGGACCTTTATAACATGCCTCTTACTTGCACCACCTCTGGCCTCTGATTTATTTCAACTTCTCAAAGCCCATCGTTTATCTCCCCAAGTCTTTCCACCTCCATGTGGATGGAGGCTGGCACTTGGAGTATTAAAAGCCGATGTGGCTCTGTGGAAACCAGCAGCTTAACGGAACGAGACATAAACACTGGCCTGTACGATTGGCAGCATGCTCACATTTTTCTGGAGTCCCTGTATTACAGGTTTTAAATAACTCTGAATTCATCTGTACTCGGCCCAGTTACCTTCATTTCCATTAGAAAAGAACCAAAATTGAAATTGCTTCAGCTCCATAGCGGGACACATATGGATGTGTTCCCACAGGAAATTGGGGCTCCCTTTGAGATGGAGTGTGGGAGGAACATTTGGAATCTTAGACACACACACACACGCACACAAAAGGAAGACCATGTGGCGAGCACTCAGCT
The DNA here is from genome assembly GCF_011064425.1 of Rattus rattus. Lineage (NCBI taxonomy): Eukaryota > Metazoa > Chordata > Mammalia > Rodentia > Muridae > Rattus > Rattus rattus. Next base: position 91,229,105 of record NC_046158.1, on the reverse strand, counting down.
CTACCAGACCCCATGGAAATAGCTGTGGGAGAAGTGCACTCGAGGTGCCCTGGCTTCCCAGGACCTTCACATGACCCCTAACTGAGGAGCTAGTTGTTATGATCTTCCCACCATATGCTTTGGCATCCCTCGGCTGCCGAGTAAGTTGAAGACTAGGAACTTAACACGACTATGTAATAAAAGATAAAAAACAAACAAACAACAACAAAATGACTGTGGACAAAGTTTAGTGGTAGCACACTCACGTAGCATGTGCACGGTCCTGGGTTCAATCCACAGTATCACTTAAAAAATGAAAAACAGCTGGGGCTGGACATGGTGGTACACGCCTTTATCCCAGCACTTGGGAGTCAGAGGCAGGAGTTCGAGGCCAGCCTTCTCTATATAATAAGTTCCAGAACAACCAGGGCTATATAGAGAGACCCTGTCCAAACAAACAAACAAACGAACGAACGAACAAACAAGAAACTAGGATGTGGCCGAGTCTTGCTGGAAGATGAGCACATCCAAGCAGCAAATGCAATTAGAGGCCTAAGTCTGGCTTTGGCGAGTCTAACTGAGGTCTTTGAGTAAGCTGTATGAAACATGTAGAATACAGAACAGAATATGATCTTGACACAGGCTCCCAGAAACCTTTGACAAGACTATTCACATCAAAGTAGAGGTTCTTGTATGTGCTGTTGCCTCTAAAGCGTAGCACTCCAACATTGCTCTGAAATTGGGATATATAATATCATATCACACAGCTTTCCCCTTGCCTGATTCTGGTCTTGACTCCCACCTGCTCTGAGTGAGACGTGGAAAATACTTCACAATCATTTGAAGTCTGTCATGCAGACTCCTTTATATTTGATCTCTACCTACCTCTCCATTGTGTCTCCCACCACTTTCCTGTAATTCCTGTTAGATCCAACATACTGTGTGTTTATCAGCCTTTGAATTCCTGTTAGATCCAACATACTGTGTGTTTATCAGTTTTCTCATGGCCAACCTTTTCCTGAATCATTCTTCTGTCTCTATACATCATCACTAGTGAGGTCATTCTTATACTTCTAGAAAAGGATCAGGTGCAGCTTATGAGAAAAAAAGGTTGTGCATGCTTCCAGTGGGCGGTCCCATTGATAGAGAGCATGCATCCCCCACTGCAATGATTCTGCTTTCCAGTGTCTCCGTAAAAAAATACAGTTGGATATGGCCAAGGACTATATAAATGTGCTCTTAGGAGTCCACAGTGAAACCCATTTCAGTCTAACCTCCATCATCTTTGTAGCATCATCTGTCTTCCTTGTGTAATCATTTGGCTATCATCTCGTCCCTGCACGCACTCAGTGAGGGAGATTCATTTTATTTTGAACATCTAAGTCAAATTTCTATGAATTTGACTTCCCATCATTTTGCTCGGGCTTGACATTGCAAGGCCATTCCCTAAGGATTGTCAGATAATGTGATTTAATATTTACTCTGGCATGGCAAATGTTATTTAGACGTCATGCATCAATGTCAGTTTACAGCACTGCATTCCTTCCAGGCAAGGTTGAATTAATAATATTAAAGCAGGCTTTATTATGTGTAACCATGTGTTCTATCACCTCTCTATATGTACTTTTAAGAACCAGTCTTGAAATATGGAGATAGACTCTCACATTCTACCTACTTCATTGTATATGGGCAGAGAACTATCACTGTTCCCACTTGGAGGAAATTTTTACTCAATATTAATTTAGGAAACAACTTTCAAATAACTGTTATGTATTAAACATTGCATCCTTGCTCCATGTTGTGGTAAATATTAATATTAATTGGAGGTTTCTGCCCTGCCTTTGATCATTTAGTTTCCTGATAAAAGACACAAAGCCTTTATATTTGTAATAAACCAAAGACAGCATTAGAGCTGGGCAGATATCCACCCTCTGTGGCTATTTTGTTTACTTTCCTATAAATACCCTGTGTTTTATTTGGGCCACTCTACTCCAACTAGCCTTCATGGTCCTGTTTTCATGATCCTTCACCCCAATGCATCCACCTCTCTATTCTCCCTCTCCCTCTCCCCCTCCCTCTCCCTCTTTCCTCCCCTCTCCCTTTCCCTTTCCCTCTCCCTCCCCACCTCTCTCTTCTTGTAGTCTCTGCTTCAGACCCCAAGCCTGAGAACTAAAACCCCACCTACCTCTCTTTGCCCAGCTACAGGCTGTAGGCATCTTTATTGATCAATCAGGGATAACTCAGGAGCATCATTTGGTGCACTTGAGGATTTCTTCATCCCTGGAAGCAACCAGACCTTGGCATTACAATACATACCAACTGAGGAGATCTCAAGAGCTCCTCCTGCTTTTCCTTTGCAGCCTGCAAGCACCTCCAAAAAAAGGAAGAGCTGGCTCCTAGTACATAGGTCTATGGACAAAGTGATACTGAAGTTGGGTTTTACCAGTGACCCTGTTTCCTCTGACTGTTTCTTCATGAAGTCATCAAATAGAAAGGAGAAGGATGCAGGCATTTCAAATCCATAGCTCATGTGGCAGTGAATAGCTATGACTGTGGTTCAACACACAAGAAAAGTGAACTTACGTAAAGCATCACAAGGGTTTCGGTCTTTTATGATTGAATTGCATGGTTCTCAAGGGTGACCTTTTTAGATGACAATGCTCTGTCACAGTATCAGAAAGTTGAACATGGGTGGTAAAGCAAAGGAAGGAGAGAGAAGAAAACAAATGGTCTAAATATCTAGAGGCATCACCACATACTGCCCAGTCACTTTAAATTGAAAATTACAAAGGATTTAGACTTTTCTACTGGATGTTTTCTCAAGCCTTTGTTGTTCAAAGTGAACCAAATAGAGGCAGTCAACGAAAACCACAGGCTGTGAAGTGGGAGAAATCTGGACTTGAACCCTGACGCTACCATTTGCTGTTCAACCTTAATATGTCTTTTTATAAAAATAGGGATAAAGAAGTACATTTTGAAGGATTATTTTGAGAATTAAAGGAGACCAGGAAGGTGAACTCTGAAGCTGTATGTTTTAATCCATGACGTGGAAGTTGGGTTGCTGACCTGAGGGTGGTGTTCCAAAGATGAAAATAGAAATTTGGGCTTTTTCTCAGGAAGTGTGCTTCCCTGCTGAGGCAGATGGACCCACTCCCTAACATGCTGTGACCAGCAGAAGGACAGGCTTATTTTCCTACCCAACAGACACTTTGTCACCAGCCCCATGGCCCTCCAGATTCTTTGCAGCATCCTACAGGCTATAATCGTTTGTAAGGCAATGTTACAAACTCTACATAAGTATTCATGAGAGGACTATATTGGTATAGTGAACCCAAAGCTGATTCCTCATAGTTTCTGAGGAGAGAAGTAGACAGACCATGACTTCCCTAAAGGCTGCCCTCAGTACATGTTAATGGGTTCCATTGTCTTTTCTCTTTCCCTGAAATATTTTGAATGCTTACAATGTATGTTCAAAAGATATTTTTTACAACGTCCATGGACACAAAGAGTTTAATTGTGTTAAATTATAACACACTCACTCTAATATGTGTGCATTTAGAAGCGCTTTCAGACATCTTTCTCCATATTATTGCCATAACTTACAGCTCACCCATCTCCAGTCATACTACCTTTCCATCCACCTTTCTCATTAATACTGAAATGATTACTCTTAAGATGCAGATTTTGCATTCGCTGTATCAACTCTCCATAAGAGAGATGCCAACAGACGCTAGGAATGCTGAACTAAACAGAATTGAATTGATTACTTTTGCAGATGATGATGATAATGTTTGACTTTGCTGTGGGACTTATAATCCTGAAAGCTTCTGTTTAACTCCCAGGAGATACAGCATTTGTCTAAAGGCATCTTTTCCTGCAGAAAGTCTGTGAACGTTGGGATTTTTGAAAAGCATGGACCTGTGGGGTGGTATCTTTAGTCATTACTTTTTATCAATTTCTCTCCTTGCCTCATCTTCTCATCTTACCAGAATGCCATCCCTTTCTAGAGCTCCACTGCTATGGCTTGAGTGTGGCCTCTAGATGGTTCGTATATTAGAATTATATCCCGATATTGAGGAATTAAGAGGATAAAACTTGGAGAGATAGCTCAGCAGTGAAAGGCACTTACTGCTCCTACAGGGGAATCAGGTTCTGTTCCCAACCCCCTCAAGATGGCTTATGACCATCTTTAAGTCCAGTTCTGGGGGGTGGGGATCTGATGTCCTCTTCAGGCTTCTTCAAGTCCTGCACACGCGCGCGCGCGCGCGCGCACACACACACACACACACACACACACACACACACACCACACCTAGATAAGTACAGGCAAAACACTCATAATCGCAAAATAAAAATAAAAATAAATGACATCTTTAAATAAAAAATTACGGAAACAGCTTCACTAGACTGTTTAATGATGAGGTGTTTGAAGTTGGTTGAGACTGAAAAATGTCACCCGGATGGATATTGTGGATATCGGTGGCTTTATAAGAAAAGTGACAAAGATTACACCAAGCTCCAGTTGTCCTTCGAATGCATACTGTGTCACAGTTATGTGTGTAACTTCTAAAGTTTGCATAAACTTAAAGCTGCTTTTCTCATAAAGCAAGAGCATGTATTTCAACCATTTCTTTATATTGTCCTTTAAATAGCTAAGACATTGATACAATTAATTACTTATCTATGCTAATAGAAAAGCCATTCAAATAAATCTGTTCAAATGGGTTTGGAGGATTATGCCTGGTTTAGATTCTGTCTTGGTTTCTAGCTATGTGGCTTGAGCAAGTTGTTGAGTCAATACATGTTTCAGTTTATCCTGAATAGAGGAAGTTGGTAAAAGCAGTCTGACCTTTGGAAGGGTTAGAGAAAATGTTTGTAGAGATCTATTACATCACTTTGTAAGCACAGCACTTTGAGTGTCAGTACTGTTATCGTAGAAGTCTTAGCAAAATACCTGAGTCATATTAGGCACTGAGCAGATATTATTTCTAGAGAATAGCAACTCGATCATCTAAGTCAAATGCTAATGTGTCAGTTGGGGTGTGCTCATGAGCTTCCTTCGTAGTTGTCAATGTCAAAAATAATGGTTATTGCCCTTCAACATGCATCAGGAGTAACCTATTCTCAAAATCGTCAATGACAGGCAAAGATGATATCAATATACAGATATGCAAATCGAATATCTGAAGAACAATAAAGCAAATTGTTTGCAATCTATTTCAAGCAGAGCACCACACTGAATGCAAAAACAAGCTCCTGCTCTCTTTGAGAAAGCTTTGTTTCCCAGGGAAGCAGCTCCAGTGCCAACACAGGTCTCTCCCATGCATTCAGATGTAGATTTTCTCATTTGCAGAAATGGTAAAGCTGTGCTCTAGAAAGTGATTGGCTTTGGAACTCTACTTTGTTAGTTACAGTTCTGAGACCTGAGGGCTATGCCAAACCACATATGGCTAGGTCAGAAAGTGCCTGTGAGAAAACAGCAAAGGAGATGCCTTAGTTCCGATTTCTGTTGGCTTTCCTAAACACCATGATAAAAAGTTACTAAGGGAGAAAGGAGTTTACCTCACCTTGCAGGTGCATCATCCAGGCAAGGCAGGGCAGGAACTCAAGGAGGGAACTGGAGACAATAACTGAAGACAGAGGAGTGCTTCTTACTGGCTTCCTTTTTATGGCTTGCTCATCCTGCTCTCTTACCACACCAGGACCACCTTCCTATGTTAGCACTCAGATGGGCCCTCCCTCATCAACCATTAATTTTAAAAAGTGCCCCAAAGGTCAATCTGGTAGAGACATTTCCTCAACTGAGGTTCCCTCTTCCCGGGTGACTGTAGTTTGTGTCAGGTTGACATAAACCCAGCTAGCACAGGGAGATGGGAGAAAGAATCTTTGTGTGGTTCCCCATAGGAAGGGATTGGATGGGCAGGATAAACAGGTTTCAAGTGGATGCGTTTGAGTAGCTTCAGCAGGTTTTAAAACACAAGACTCATATCAGGACTGCACTTGGCCTTGGTGGTTAGGATGAGGGAATGGTGGCATAGAATATGTCAACTCTATAAAGGGTTGGATTGGTGGCTGGCCTCTGGATTACTGGCTTGCATGTGGAAGGAGTGCCTCTAGGCTAGCCTTCTGCTGTTCTAAGGAGTCAGCCAGTCCTAAGTAAGACAGGTCCTATAGGGATTATGGGACCATGAGACTAGAGAAACCAGAAGTGTCTCCTGGTTCTGAGTGTGGGGAGCGGTTGCTTATTGTCCTGTGTTCTTTCTGGGCTGGTTAGTCACATGCTACCAGAAGGAAGACGCAGGGAAGCTCTACAAAAGTGTTCTTTATTCTCTCAAGTCCTAGCATGGGAAAGTAGAGTCATTCATCAAAGCACCACTACCCATCAGAAGGCTTGAGCTAGGGTGAGTTGTGGGAAGGGACTTGGAGGGTAACATGTTACTTTTACTGGGGTTTCCATGGGCAAAGAAAGACAGTTGCTAATTGGAGTAATTTCTGCATGCTTTAAGCTGTAGAGGTGTCCCTAACTACCTGACTTTGAAATGATAAAGCCAAGGAAGGTCGCTTCCTGAGGTGTACAGGACCTTATAGAGGAGGTCTGGTTCTGGATTGTTCAGTGTGCATGTAGCAAGTATGCCTTGGAGCCTTTTGTTATGTGTGGGAACTCCAGGTCTCTCAGATAAGTTTCCAAGGTGCCAAATATCAAATATCAAAATATGAAGAAAAGGTTAGGATACAAACATTACCATTGAAAAACTGCAGAGTCATCAGGTGATTCAAGTGATAACGTCAAAAAAATCCCAAAGAAAAGGAGCATTTGGTACGTTGAGATAAGCTCCCAGAGCTGTGGCATAACTCAGTGGTGAAGCACTTCCCCAGAAATGTGGGGAGCCCTGGGTTGGATCTCCAACACGGAAAATGAAAAAGCCATTGCTCATAAGCCAGTTTGTTAAGGCTTATGTTACCTAAGAAATAGATTGTATTCTCTTAGAAGTTGGGAACAGAAAGAAGGCAATTAGGGTAGACTTGCTCTTGAGGAAAGTGCCATTTCTAGCAACAGGGCGATCGCATCTGAGGCTGCAGTCATTCCTCCATAATTTGTCGGTGCTGTAAATGGCTGGGTGGGTTGAATAGGTTTCGTATTTGCTGGCGTGGTCCGATGTCCAGATTTTCTTCTTGTTATTCTTCTAAATGAGAAGCAGCCGCCATAGTGACCACCGGAGAACTCTGGAAGGCGAGACTGTTTTATAAAAAGCAAGGCCACAGACACTCCAAAGAATGGTGGCTTGTCTGTTCCAGTGCTGTAGGAAATGGATCCTCCTATTTTATTTTGGAAAAGGCATATTTAATTAGACAAAAAATGAGAAAATAAATTGCTAGTTGACAGTATGCATTATTTTTATCAGGAGTTTTTAGAAATCAGTGTGATTACCATATTTAACAGCTGTCTTTGTATTGTTTCTATTTTAGTGTATTGACTATAGCAAGAGATTAGTCACAGATAAAAAACTGAAACATTGTAAGTCCTGCTACTGGCTGGAACTTATCTCGGACTGTGAATATTTCTGTGATGAAAATCAAATGAGCATTGTTTCGTAGAATGGATGCATTCTTGACCGATTGCCTATAAAGAAAGCCCTGATAGATCAAAATCTGTTCTCCTATCTGTGTGTGTTACAGAATCAGAAATTTGTTTCTTTTGAATATGTTCCTCTTGAGAAATAAGGTATTTTCTAACATTCCAGGTAATGTCTCGGCACACACTTAAAATAAAGCGTTTTCTTATGAACTATTAATACTGCTCAAATTAATATATTATGTGTGCATAAAGCAGCTGATTTTCATTTTATGAAAGTCTGAAGAAAAAGAGGTAAGAGCTGAAGTGGAAAATAAGTACACGTGAATGGAGAAATCACACAGCATTGAATACACATAAATGGAGAAATCACACGGCTTTGCCCGTACCTCACACTGTGTTCCATAAGTCACATAGGTGCTGAGCTCTCTTTTAAGAATCCACAATTAATTGCCCCGATTCCTTTAATAGCTCTGTTGTGAGATCTAAGTGCTGCACAGAGGGGTGAGGCGATGCCGAGATGCAGCGGCAACACTAGCTATCCTCACAGACGAAGTGGCAACACTAGCTACCCTCACAGACGAAGTGGCAACACTAGCTATCCTCACAGACAGAAGTGGCAACACTAGCTACCCTCACAGACGAAGTGGCAACACTAGCTAGCTACCCTCACAGACGAAGTGGCAACACTAGCTATCCTCACAGACGAAGTGGCGTCTGAAGGAGGAATTGAAGACTGAGTCTGGTTTAGATTAGTGGAAGAAACACAGATGCGGGAGAGGAATACTTTAAATTTTTAAGTTTTTTTTTCTCTGAAATGTTCAAACACATACAATGTATGTTGACCATACCCTCCCCCTCCCATCTCCTACTTCATTCACGACCCCACCCCAATCACATCTCTTTCCTTCCTGCCCTCATCTTCAATGTTTATTTTTTATTTCCATGAATAGAGGTAGACTTCTTATTTCGTTATGGTTTTATTGGAAAAATATCTTTTCATACAATGTATTCTGATTAAGGTTTCCCCTTTCCTAACCCCTCCCAGTCCCTGTCCTCTCGACTGCATTCTGACATTACTCCTTGGGTGACCTTGGGCAAATTATTTCTTTCATTTTTTTCACCTGTAGAACTAGGACAATATTTGTAGCTCCGTCAGAAGCTTTGCTATAAGAGTTACTACCTGAACCTGTAAAATGCTTCAAGTTAGGGCTGAGCATGGGAAGCACTCACTACGCATGCGGTCTGTCATTATGAAGAAGAAAACTGTCTTAATCACAGGGAATAGCATGTCACATGTTTTCATTCTGCAAAAAATGCAAAGTGCTGCCTAGTTAACAGCTTTTATGACTGAGTGATTGAATGCAAGGTAGAAAAAGAAATGGAAATAGTCTAAGGCTTGTTAGAATAAAACCAGACTGGCCCTAATTGATGAAAGAAAGGAACAAAAGTTACTCTTTCATGTGGCGGGCATATCAAGTTGTCTCAGGACACCCCCCTAGGTCATATGTCCTGTTTCCATAATAGAGAACGGGTAGGGAAACAGAGGACACTGAGGAATGGACCTGACTGCGCCCACAACTAAGGTGGTCCCGCTCAGCTTCCCTTCACTCTGAGCACAGACCTGAGGGGTGGAGGAAGGAGAGGTTGGTTTGGACTCACAGTTTCAGAGCTCTCAGTCCATAGTCAGCGGCTCCACTATTTTGAGCTCTGCAGTGAGGCCAGAGTATCTATCATGGCAGGGTATGTGTGGCAAAGAAGGCTATTCACCCCCCGGCAGCCAGAGCAAAAAGAGAATCCAGGGCTCTTCTATCACAGGCAACCATCAGACCTAATTCTATCCCACCAGGAATTGATTCTTCATCAAACATTACACCACCTTGTAGTACCCCAGACTGACAAGCCTCGAACACATGGCCACTGGGAAACGTTTAAGATCCCAATTGCAACATAGCTCTAAGAGACTAATATACAAATGACAAGTTTACCTTAAAATAAGTAGTGTCCCCTACTTGTTAAAAAAATCTTTCTTTTCACTTATTTTTACCTTTTTATTAATTCTTTAAAAATTCCATACAATGTGTTTTAATAGTATTTTCCCGCTAGCACTCTATGACTGCAGATCTATGGACCCTCACTGGCCAACAACTGCAAAAGAGGTAACTCATTCCAGGCACTGAGCTTTTAATTTGTCAGCTGGTGTGTAGTAAGGACATTGCCACCCTTGGTTTATATTCTCAGTATCTCTACCTATCTATCCATCTATCCATCCATCCATCCATCCATCCATCCATCCATCCATCCATCCATCCATCCGTCCATCTGTCTGTCCGTCCATCTGTCTGTCTGCCTGTCTGTCTATCTATGTATCTATCTGTCTGTCTCTTTCTCTCCCTCCCCACCCCTGTGTGCATGTGTATATTCATGTGTATTGTGTGTCCTCCCCACCCCTGTGTGTATGTGTATATTCATGTGTATTGTGTATATGTGTGTATGAATATATTTACACAATCTAGTAGATCTCCATATGACTTTTTCAAAAGGTCAAAAAGGAGTCCTGTTTCTCCCTCCTCACATTCCCCACTGCCGTCCCATCCCTAACTCTCACTGAAACCTTGCTGCACTATTTTTCTTTAACACTCTGTACACCGAATTCTATCTCTGCTCCCTTTAAAGTTCCCCCATGCTTCTCTCTAATATTTTGACTTCTATATGTATTCAAAATGAAATAAACATATCAGGAGATTCAAAACTAACACCCACACATAAAAGACTTGTCTTTCTGGATCTAGGTGATCTGACTGAGAATGATTGTATCCAGATCAACCCATTGGCCTGTAAATTTCATAATTGTATTTTTTAACAGCTGAATAATACTCCGTTGTGTAAATAATACTCCGTTGTGTGTTATTATTATACTCATGGTCTGTTTCCATTCCCTGACTGTTGTGAATATTATGTTAACAGATGGTATTTTGAGCTCCTAAGTTGTTGCATTTGTGGAAGATAAGCATTTAAATTATGGATAATATCAATTACTGAAAATGAGCTAACTGACCACTTAAAAGTTACTTGTTAACATTGTCTATGTTGTGGTAAGGGAATTAGAAATATAATAGAGAAGCACATAAAGTCAGAATGGAATAAGGAACCTACCGACTGCTTTATTTTCCATGGTTTTATATGTCTCTGAAGTGGCCAAAGCTTCACTGCCCTGGTTTTACAATGAACAACAGATAAGGGAAGTTGGATGTCCTAGACGTGAATGTTCGGATAATAGCTTTTTGTCTTAAAGATTCTGCGCAAGTGATTTGTTTCATATATTGAGTTGCTATGTAATCAGGCATGCCTACATTTGTTTGTTTCTTTCTCTATTTTTGTGTGGAATAGGAAATCAAGGAGAAATTAGATTCCAGTCACAAAAGAGATATGGAAGGCATGGGAGTTCCAGAAATCAAGTATGGGGATTCTGTCTGCTTTGTTCAGCATGTAGCCAGTGGCCTCTGGGTCACCTACAAAGCACAAGATGCCAAGACTTCCCGCCTGGGACCTCTGAAAAGGAAGGTAAAGGGTCCAAAGGTTTTCCAGGGTTTGTTTATTTGTTTGTTTATTTATTTATCTATCTATTTATTTATCTTTTACAGAGGGTGGGAAACAGTTAGGTAGTAGTGATTCTGAGGACCCAGTGGGCATGATTTTGTTTTACCCTTTAAAGCCCTCTAAAGAGTGGCTCTGTGACAGATTATACATCATTTCTGTAGTAAATTAGGCTAATTTGGTAGCTCACTGTAACCCCGTTTTCATTTTTTAGACTATACTTCATATGGCAATTCTGCGTGAGAGAGCCGGAGTCTGAGTCACTCTGAACCCCAATCTCAATGACTCTTAATAGTTCCACTATTTTGGGATTATCCACATCATTGCTTGCTTCATTTAAGTGGATAATGGAATTATTATGCTATTCTCATAAGATAGTGACTGACTAGACTCTCTGTGGAGAAAATGTAGTTTGCATAACAATGAGGCTACCAACCCTGATGTGCAGAGAGATGGGAGGTAATACACAGACATGTATCCAGACTCGAGTAGTGCGTCATAGCGTGCCGGAGCAGGAAGCTAGCTTGGATACCTGTTGCATCTTTTCCCCACAAACTCAATCTCCACGATAGCAATTCTTTTTTTATAGGAACTAAAGGATAGATGCCAAAGGTACAATTTTCTTGAGAAAAAAATCTTTCAAAATACAGGTTTGGATAGTCAAAGAGACCTAGAATAAGGTTATAGCAAACACTGTGAACACTAGTCCTGCCATATTGACCTAAAGCAATAATGACAGTGTCTCTGAATGCTAGTTATTATAGGATATTGGTATCATACTATGTGGTAATAGGAAGGTTTCACCACGCAAGATCCTTTGAATGTGAGCTCTGCTGGTCAGAGCAGAAAGTGTGGACATCAGAGCAACCCCACTTTGAGCCTTGTGTTGGTGCCTGCACAGAGTTGCTGATCTGTAGACTAAAGGAGATCTTAGGTCAGCTCCACTATGGTGGAGAGATGGGGTATAGACACAGGTTCAGCAAGTGTTTCTGGGATTTCTACGATCAAGATTCCCAAGTAGAGTCAGCTATAGACACAGCTGAAATTCTACATGCAGGTTCGAATAGGACCTAAGCTGTTTGTGTGTGGGCTATGTGGGCAAGACAGCAAACAGCTGTGATGGAAAACAGTAAAGCAAGATACAAACAATAGGACAGTCCAAAGGCAAAAACACGGGCAATCGCTGTCTCCCGTATCGAGATGGTCCCGAGAAGACAGTAGGCTTTCAGTTGAGTCCTTATGGGGCCACAGTCTAAGACAGAGAGCCTCACTCTGAGAGTAAGAGGAAAGTGAAAATATCTGCCCAGCCCATCGTCTGGCAGCCTATGCCAGTCCTCTATAGACTACTGTGGTGTTCTGACAGGCTGTATGGTTTTGTGCATTTATTACAGCCATAATAATGCTAGAATAGAATTTCTGAGTTCAAAGATGCTCCTCTAAATGGAAAAGGACTCTGTCTACATGGAATGCTGGACTACATTGTTGATGTAGTGTGCCTTTTCCTGCCTACAGACCCATCTAACTGCTAGACCGTGTATGTGAATTTGGGAGAGACACCTTCTATGTGATATTTTAATACTTAGCCATTGACAGGCAAAGCATACTATGTTTCATAAGAACAGGTTAAGTTTTCCCTCTAAAATGTCCAGATCTGTATGAAATTAATAAAACCTAGGAAGGACAACCACATGAAGAAATCAACAAACAGTAGCTCATGTTAAAAGGAATGGCCCCCTTGCAGCATTCAGAGACTGAACCACCAAGCAAAGAACATTCGTGGGCTAGACCTAGACCTTCCCACGCATATGTAGCAGATGTGCAACTTGATCTTCATGTGGGTCCCAAACAACTGGAGTGGGGGCTGTCCCAGAAGCTGTCACCCGTCTTTGGGATATGTTCTCCAGCTGGGCTGCCTGGGCTGCCTCAGTGGGGGAGGATGAGCCTAACCCCCAGAGACTTGATGAGCCAGTATGTGGGGATACAGGGTCCCCCACCCTCTCAGAGGAGCAGGGGAGGGGGTGACTGGGAGGGGGCAGTGAACAGGACGTAACGTGAGTAAACAAAATAATAAAAAGGACATTTTATCATATGTAAATAATGGTAAGATATACAAGGAAGCATCCTATTTTGTTAATAAAGGTGCATCAATAAAATGTCAATTAAAAGTGTATGGCATTAAAACTTTAGAGACATTGGGATTTCTATAAAAGATAAAGGCCTTTCCAATAGACTAAGAGCATTGTGTTTTTCTCACTGTTTTCTCTGTATGTAGCATAAATTGCAATAGTTCAATAACCCCTCTTTAAAATATATGTTCAATTTTTCTTTAAAAAAAAAAAAAAGAATTGTCCCTTGGTCACCCTAAGTCTAAGGCCCGGGTCTGGAGATCTCCGTCAGTCCTCATTACTTTCTTGTTTGCCTGCCCAGTTTTCATGTTATCTGAACAAACTCTAAGAGTACTGGACATTCTGGATCAGAAAACTGGGAGCAACACAAAGGGTGCTTAGTAGGAAGAGTATTGCTAAACGGCACATTGTTAACCAGATGCCAGGAAGGTCGAAAGAGTGATGGTGCTTAAAGGCTGGGGAGTCCACTGGTCAGGCATCCTGTGTTATGCTTAATCACTATGTACGCAGAATGTAAAGTTTCTTTTTAAGAAGAGCACAAGCTTTTGCAAGTCTTTATCCAACTTCTTCTGTGAATTCATTATATTAGGCTATAGCTGAAAGAGGAAAAAATATAAGAAAGAAATTTTTACATGAAAAGGAAAAAACATTTTGACTTTAAAAATCCGGACATAAAGACCGAAATACTGAACTCTACACTGTCCCTCCTCATTTCCACAAGCTATTGCCATGCTTGGGAATTTAGAATAGGATTTGACCTTAACTTGCACCAGGGTCAAACCATCCCATTTACCTTCTGAGCATACTTGACCTGGTTAAGAGGAAAAGCTAAGTGAGCTCCAAACGCATCCAGCTTTCCCCTAGATGTCCCATGATGCCCTTGGTGACAGTGAATTTGAATAGCTTCTACTGGCCAAAGATCAGTAATTATTGCCCATATAATAAACAGTTCTTGATCACCTTTTACTTTCTCAGAGTCATTTTAATTTATATGTAAATCACCTGAATCCCCAGACAGCCCGGCAAGATAAACACACAGTTGCAAACAGTGAACTGGGAGCAGGGCCGTTAAATAACTCACCCAGAAGTCACTCAGCTGGCGAGGAGCAAAACAGGACTAAAAGAAATGTCACCTGATAATGAGAGTCCATGCTCTGAAATCACCTCCATAAGAAACATACTCCCACCTCAATCCACGTTCCCTGATCCATCTGCTAGTTAACTAACTCATGCAGTTGTCCTTCAGGAGAGAAACCCAAGCCGGATCCCAGGAGAGAGTTTTGTTTTGAATTGTTCTTGCCCAATTTACATCTGGAGAAGACCCTTAACACAGGCACTTCCCCCACCCCACCCCACCCTCACCCCCGTTTTCAAGGGTTCATTTTTAAGAGAGAAAAAAAATCTATTATAAAAGTGTGTTTTCCCCTTTCATCCAGGCCTAGGGAATGTATTGTAGCTCACGCCATGGTGGCACATAAAATTTCTTTCTCATCAAACTACCAGGTTGTGGGAATAATTCACATGTCAGCAATGGGACATATGGGCAAAATAACTTTGTTAATGTCCCGTTTTCAAAATGGACTCAGGGGAGCTTGGCTCGGGGGGAAAAATAAGAGGAAAACACACCAGAGAATGTGGGTGGCTCAACTGTGGAGTGCTGTGTAACCTGGCCTTGTTCCCGTGCCCTGTGGGTAGGTCATACTCCATCAGGAAGGCCACATGGATGACGGATTAACACTGCAGCGATGCCAACAGGAAGAGTCCCAGGCTGCTCGCATCATCCGGAACACCACAGCCTTATTCAGCCAGTTTGTCAGGTACTTGGCCCCACCCTTTCCTCTCCCAAACCCACCCACCCATCTCCTTTTGATACCAGAAATGTTCGGGGGAAGATATTAACCACCATTATTATTATTTTTTTTTACGATAGAGAGATTGGGACAGAATTTGATCTGCCACATAGGTAATCTACCAGTTTTATTCATTACCCAACACGTCTAAGGCCAGGCTAGTTGCTTAGAGTGATGAATAGTTGATGACTAATTAGTGCAAAAATATCTAAGGTCTTGGCATAACAAAAAGCAAGGTGTTAAAAAAAATCACCTTTTATAATCACAGAATAAAGGGGGACAAATGGATAGAAATGACCCAGACCCTCCCAACTATTTAGAAAAGGTTTCTGTATGTATCACTTGGAATGTTTTCTATTTGCTGTGGAAACCCTGGATTAGCCAACTGTGGCTGGGGCTGTAACTGGAAAAAAATAGCTGACCCGGCTAATTGGATGGTAAACTGTTTAGCCCCAATATGCTGCCAAAATGGAATTCAGGACTCTTTTAATCAGTTACTGTGAGGAACTGATCTTGCTGTAATCAATATAGTGACCCAAGCCATTCTTCCCTTGTAGGAAAATCTCTTTAAAGCCAAGATGGTATAAGCTACCTTGACATAAATGAGAACTTTTGGAATCATGACTTTTATTATTCTCGCAGTTAAAACTCTGAAAACTAAAGAGAGTACGAGCTATGGCTAAGCCACTGCTCTAGAGCAGAATAAACTCTTACTTCTCCTTCTAATGATTGTAAAGAGTAGCCTGCTAGCTTAGGGGGTTCCCTCCCTCTTGCTGCCTTAGCCCCTCCTACAAGTTCCTGAAAAGTGTTTCTCGACCAACTCAGCAGCTCCACGAACAAACCTGTTGAACATGTACATTGTCAACTTTGACTTCAGACCAACTGAGTCATGCTTCCAGAGTCAGAGCTAGCAAGTTACATTTGCCTAGGTCAGTGGTTCCTAACCTGTGGGTCATGACCCAATTTGAGGTCTCTTGTCAGATATCCTATATATCAGATATTTACTTAACAATTGTTAACAGCAGCAAAATTACAGTTGTGAAGTAGCAATGGTTTTATGGTGGGGGTCAGCACAACATGAGGAATTGTATTAAAGGGTCATAGCACTAGGAAGGTTGAGGACCACACTCCTAGGTGATTTCTGCCTGTATGTTCTGAAGTTTGAGAAGCCATTCTTCTGGAGTAGAGCTCTTAACCTTAGCTAAGTGTTAGATTAAATTTGTGGCAGCATCTAACACTAAGATTTCTAGGCTGTGTCTCAATCTAATTTCCTCAAAAGTCTGAAGATCCAGGAACCAGTAGTTAACAAGGTCCAGGCTGTAATCCACGAATCCGGGAAAGTAGAAGGATTTTGAATTCCAGGCCAGCCTGGGCTACATATGAGCTGCTATCTCAACAATAGCAACAAAAAGCCGAGTGTCGTTGAAGCCTCTCTGATGATTCTAACATTCAGTCAAAATTGAGAATCAGCTCAGCAAATTTTCTTCATCCACATGGTCAAAATTAGCTTATTAATGTCAGTGTGCCTAATTTCTGCAAAAGGGAAAAAAGGGGAGTGAGTGGAATTTTATTTTTGTAAATGATACTGTGTCTATCACTTTCTACCCCTTCTTTGCATTCATTCCATTGGCTAGAACTTAATCAGGGAGAAAGTTGCACGCAAACGTGTTGTTCATGTGGTCTTGACTAGCATCCAGTCTCTCACCCTTGCAGTGCACCGGTTTCTTATGGGTCCTCCTCCAGATCACACAAGGTTTGGCCTTAAATTTTCTTTGAAGTAAACAGCTTTAATGTCATATGCAAAAGATTAACTCTGAATGAATGAATCAAAGATCTAGGTATGAGAACTAAAACTGTAAGACGTGTATAAGACATAGGCATAAATTTTCACTACTTTGGATTAGGACATAGTTTCTTTCTTTTCTTTTTTCATCTTTATTAACTTGGGTATTTCTTATTTACATTTCGATTGTTATTCCCTTTCCTGGTTTCCGGGCCAAGATCCCCCTAGCCCTCCCCTTCTATATGGGTGTTCCCCTCCCCATCCTCCCCCCATGACCGCCCTCCCCCCAACAATCACGTTCACTGGGGGTTCAGTCTTGGCAGGACCAAGGGCTTCCCCTTCCACTGATGCTCTTTCTAGGCTATTCATTGCTACCTAGGAGGTTGGAGCCCAGGGTCAGTCCATGTATAGTCTTTGGGTAGTGGCTTAGTCCCTGGAAGCTCTGGTTGGTTGGCATTGTTGTTCATATGGGGTCTCAAGCCCCTTCAAGCTCTCAGTCCTTTCTCTGATTCCTTCAATGGGGGTCCCGTTCTCAGTTCAGTGGTTTGCTGCTGGCATTCGCCTCTGTATTTGCTGTATTCTGGCTGTGTCTCTCAGGAGAGATCTACATCCGGTTCCTGTCAGCCTACACTTCTTTGCTTCATCCATCTTATCTAGTTTGGTGGCTGTATATGTGTGGGCCACATGTGGGGCAGGCTCTGAATGGGTGTTCCTTCTGTCTCTGTTCTAAACTTTGCCTCCCTATTCCCTCCCAAGGGTATTCTTGTCCCCCCTTTAAAGAAGGAGTGAATCATTTGCATTTTGGTCATCCTTCTTGAGTTTCATGTGTTCTGTGCATCTAGGGTAATTCAAGCATTTGGGCTAATAGCCACTTATCAATGAGTGCATACCATGTGGTGTGTTTATCTGTGATTGGGTTACCTCACTCAGGATGATATTTTCCAGTTCCATTCATTTGCCTATGAGTTTCACAAAGTCATTGTTTTTGATAGCTGAGTAGTATTCCATTGTGTAGATGTACTACATTTTCTGTATCCATTCCTCTGTCGAAGGACATCTGGGTTCCTTCCAGCTTGTGGCTATCATAAAAAAGGCTGCTATGAACATAGTGGAGCATGTGTCTTTGTTGTATGTTGGAGCATCTTTTGGGTATATGCCCAGGAGAGGTATAGCTCCGTCCATAGAATGTGAAATGTCCAATTTTCTGAGGAACCTTCAGACTGATTTCCAGAATGGTTGTACCAGTCTGCAATCCCACCAACAATGGAGGAGTGTTCCTCTTTCTCCACATCCTTGCCAGCATTGGCTGTCACCTGAGTTTTTGATCTTAGACATTCTCACTGGTGTGAGTTGAAATCTCAGGGTTGTTTTGATTTGCATTTCCCTTATGACTAAAGATGTTGAACGTTTCTTTAGGTGTTTCTCAGCCATTTGGCATTCCTTAGCTGTGAATTCTTTGTTTAGCTCTTTACCCCATTTTTAATAGGGTTATTTGTGGACATGGTTTCTTAAATATGATACCAAGGCAAAAACAACAAAGTAATAATAAATACAATGGACTTTGTTGAAATTTGTAAATTATTTCACTATAAAGGATGCTATGAAGTAAGCAGAGGCAATTCATATAAAGAAAAAAAACGTTGATAATCAGATAGTTGAGGAAGGGTTTGTATCTAGGAAAAAGAACATTAATTTTTGTTGATAAAGTAAAACAACTGATTAAAATAGTCAAACAGTCGGAATAGAAATTTCTTAAAAGAATGTACACAAATGACCAATGAACACATTAAAACATGTTCAATTTGAATCACTACCAGGAAAATAACAACAAAGGATCCAGTAAAGTATGTGTCTATACCCATGTAGATACATGTTAATTAAGAAATGTGGGATAAAATGTGAAGAAACCAGAATCTTCACTGCTTTGGAAGGTAGTCTAGAAGTATCTTTGTAGGTTAAATGTAGAGTTGCTACAGGACCCACCAACTGAGCACCTAGAAGAATGAAAACATATGATCGAACAAAATGTCCGTAAGGACTCATAGCAGTGCTGTACACGATAGCTTCCATGTAGAAACAATGCAAATATTCATCAGTTTACACACAAGTAAATAAGATATACCAGTCCTAGAAAGTAGAATAAGGTAAGCCAACATGTACCACAACATAGTATGTTCAAACCCAACAAAGTTGCTTTTGCCTTTTATTCACATTGGCATGATCAAAAGTATGTTAAGTGAAAGAAGCCAGTCAGGAAAGACCCACTGTGTGGTTTCATTACATTGACTGAATGGGCAAATCTGTGGACACGGAAAGGAAGGAAATGGTTAATGAGAGCTAGAGGATGACCCACTGGGGGTGGGGAAGAGAGGCGAAGAAAGAGTTAAAAAACTGTTCAGTTTTGTATAACTATGAAGATGCTAAATATCAAGCCACTGAATTATATCCTTTAAATGTGCGTTTGTATGAGATATAAATTAATATTTCAATAAAACTGTTATTACATAGTTAATGAGGGTTCCAAGCATGACAATGAGAAAATTACTTTTAAACAGCTTTAATGAGGTATACTTTATCATCAAATTCACCCACATGAGTATATAATTCCCTGAGATTTAATAGATTTACAGAACTGTATGCAGTGATCACCACGATTAAATTCTAGAATATTTCCATTTCCCTACCATCTCTTATGCCCCTGAAGTTCAGTCTAGTTGCCACCCACAGCCCTGCCTTGGTTTCAACTAAAAAACATTAAATTAATTAAATTAGATTATACTTTGAATCTACCTTTTTACTCGGTATTGTATTTTGTGGATCATTCATGTTGTCTTTTTTAAATTACTGAACACTTTCTGCATTCTTATATTTACATGTATGTATCAAGCATGTGTGTATATGTACACTTATCTATAAAGAAATGGATATACATTTTATATTTATCATTTGAACCATGAATTATTTTCATTTTTATCATTTTATCCATAATGCTTCTAGAGATATTATGCAGAAGTTTTTAGTTATAGGCTTTCATCCCCCCCCCGTGTGCATATGTGTGTGTGTGTGTGTGTGTGTGTGTGTGTGTGTGTGTGATGTCATGCATCTGCAGGTAGACACTTCTGTATATTCTTCATCCAGTCCAGAAGTCAATGTCAAGTGTCTTCTTCTATTGTCCTTCTCCTTAATTTTGAAGATAGTCTCTTGAACATGGTGGAACTCGCTGATTGGCTAGACTAGTCTCTGCTCCCACCACCCAGTGTGTGGGTTACCAGCACTCACGTTGATGACTGACTTGTGCATAGGTCTTGGGATCCAAACTCCAGTCCTTTCTCTAGCACAGCAAGCACTTTACATCAAATCCATCTCACTGGTTCCGTTGTAGCCATTTCTAGGTGTTCATCCCAGTGGCTTTGAGTGAATTTCTTCTGTTGGGCAAATACCCCTATTCTCTGTCATGGCACATTATAACCTTGTGCCAATTAAGTGGCCACCCTCATTCTCTATTCTCCATTCTTGATGTCTATGTATTCCACTATTCTAAGTATGTCATATGTAAAATTATATAATATTAGCCCTTCTGTGCATAGTTTATTCCACATAGCAAAAGAACTTTAATGTCTGATTCATCCATCAGAATTTCATTCCTTTTCAAAGATGAGCATTCCATTGAATGTATAGTCCATATTTTGTTTGACCATTCAACCATCAATTGAAATTTGAGTACATCTACTGTTTTGTTGTTGTTTGTTTTTGTTGTTGACCTTTCTCTCCTTCTGTGTCTATCTGTCCCTCTCTGTCTGTCTGTCTGTCTGTCTGTCTCTGTCCACCTTTATCTCTCTATGTCTCTCTGTCTGACTCTGTCTCTCTGTGTCTCTCTGTTTCTTTCTCTGTCTCTATGTCTATGTCTCTGTGTCTATGCCTCTCTCTGTCTCTGTCTCTATGTGTCTCTCTTTGTCTCTCTCTCTCTCGATTTGCTGGTGACTGATGTCAGGGCCTTATACATGCCAGGCAAAGCCTTTGTCTCCTGAATTATAACCCCAGACCTGTTTACTTACACAAAGACAGCATCTTTATGTATTGACCATGATGACCTTGAACTCTTGATCCTCCTGCTTCAGCCCCCAGAGTGGTAAAATTTCAAGCATGCATTGACACGTAGGACATGCCTAACTTAAGAAACTGAAAACAACTGTTTCCCAAGGGGTTTATAACATTTATAGTTCCCTCATAAATGAATGAAGTTCCATTCTTCCTGCAACCTTGCCTGTATTTGAGCTATCTGATTTTTGATTGTAGCCATTATGTAGATGAAGTGGAATGGTGTGGATTTGCATTTCCAAAATGAATAATGGTATCAAATATCTGTTCGTGTATTTCCTGGCCATTCATACATCTTCTTTGGTGCAGTGTAATCAAATGCATTTGCCTCTTAAAAATTGAGTCATTTGTCTTCTAATTGAGATTTCTGAGTTCACTGAACCTGCTAGTACAAGTCATTTAACAAATTTATGATTTACAAGTATTGTATCCTAATCTGTGGTTTCTCTTCTTGTTTTCTTTTAACTTTTTGAGGTTTATTTTATGTACATAGATGATTTGTCTACATGTACATCTGTGCACCATGTACATACCTGTTACCTGTGAAGGTCAAAAGAGAACTTTGAATCCTCTGGGACAGATAATTATAAACTTCCATATGGGTGCTAGGAAACAAACCTGGGTACTCTGGAACAACCTCACCCCCATGTTCTTACCCATTGAGCCATTTCTCCCAACTTTCTTTTCATTTTCTTAATGGTGGCTACAGATATGCCTTGGTGGATGGGTGCCTTCTGTACAAGTATAAGGGCCTAAGTTCACATCCTAGCCTTGTAAAATCTGATCATTGCAGTGAATGACTGTAAGCCTAAGATCATAGTGTGGGGAGAGGGTGAAGAGATAGGTGGGTCCTGGGGACTTTCTGGCAAGCCAGTCTAGCCAAAACTGATTATATGAAAGGCCCTGTCTCAGTAAATAAGAGAAGAATGATTGATAAAAAAAAATCCCGGGCTGGGGATTTAGCTCAGTGGTAGAGCGCTTACCTAGGAAGCGCAAGGCCCTGGGTTCGGGTCCCCAGCTCAAAAAAAAAAAAAAAAAAAAAAAAAAAAAAAAAAAAAAAAATCCCAACGTCAGCCTCTTGACTCACACATTTCTGCACAAGCGAACTCTCTCTGTGTCTCAGTCTCTCTCTGTGTCACACACACACACACACACACACACACACACACAGAGAGAGAGAGAGAGAGAGAGAGAGAGAGAGAGAGAAAGAGAGAGAGAGAGAGAGAAAGAGAGAGACTGAGACTACACAAGAAAGAAGAAAAATGGACCTGGTGTTACATGCTGCAATGCTGGAATTCAGGAGACCAAACGAGGAAGACCCATGGGTTTAAAGTCAACCTTAATACAGTGAATTATGAAGGATATTGGATTGCCCCCATATAATTAGCTTTTTAAGCAAGTTTAAGTCAGACTACCTTTCCCCATCAAATGGCCTTGACACCTTGGTCAAAAATGACCTGAGCCTAGTCATAAGGTTGTAATCCAATCACTGGGAAAGTAGAGATGGTCAAATCTCCAGCTTTGTGGCTAGGCAGCCTCATCTAACCAGCAAGTCCCAGATGCTAATAAGAGACCCTGTCTTAAATGAGGTGGACAGTTCCTGAGGTATGCTATCCAAGGTTAGCTTCTGGCTGCCACATTCACTCACACATGCAATCACATGTACATATCAGAGAGAGAGAGAGAGAGAGAGAGAGAGAGACTGAGGAAGAGGGATTGAGAGAAAGGGAAAGAAAGATCAAATAACCACAAATTCAAGAGTTTATTATAGGTCTCTTCGTTATTTAATTGATCCATATACATAATATTATTCTAAAATGATTTATTAAACATACTATAGTATTGAAATCATGTAACATGGATCCTTCAATTTTATAACTCATTTAAAGTAATTTTTATATTCTGCTTTTGTATGTGAAGTTTAGGATGAATTTGTCAAGTTCTGGAAAAAAATTCAATTTATAAAACCCTTCTGGGACATGTCTAGAAACTGCAGTTAATCTGTGGATTAGCTTTGGAAGGTTTGTTCCCTTAGTAATGCTTAGCAGTGCACAAATGCGGACTGCCTCTCCATTCATATATTCTCCAGTTGTCTTGGAAAAACAGCTGAGGTTGTCAGTGTGTGTATCTTCTTGTATTGCTTTTGTGCAACTTATTCCTAGGCATTTATGTCTTTTTAATTCTTTTGGAGGTGAAATTTGTATTTTAAATTTCAGTTCAGATTATTCATTACTCTTTATAGACATATATCATTATTAAAATGTTAATCCTGTATCCAGAACAGCATTTATATTGTTTTTTAATTCTAGGGGCTTTGTTATAATGTAGATTTTTCAGAGTTTTCTACCTACAAGATCTGGTCATCTATGAATAAAGAGAGTCTTCAGTAGGAATATACTTTATTTGGCTCCCAAACCCCAAAGCTTGTGCTGGTTGGAACATCCAGTACAGTATGTAATGATGATGTAGTGAGCAGATATTCTTGTTTTATTTCAAATCTTAGGAGGAAAACATCAAGGTATTTGCTGTTTTTGTTGTTTTGCTTTGTTTTTGTTTTTTAATCGCTAAGCTCAGTATCTTCTGTAGGGTCTTTGTAAATGTCCTTTATCAAGCTATCTGTTTCTAGAAACTCATTGTGTTTTTGTCTTGAATGGGTATTAGATTTTTGTCAAATACTCTTTCTTTGCCCTGCATTCTAATCCTTTGCTGATAAGATTTATGGTTTTAAGTGATTGAGAATAAGGTATTGACATTTCTGTTACAGAATTTGTCTCCACACTCAGGCTGTTTGTCTTGCTTCCTGTGTTCTGATCGTTGCTGTCAAGTGCTCATTTTTATTATGTGTACATTGTCTTGAGAAGTTGGCTCTATTGAGATGATAGATTGCCTTCTCTACAAATGCTCTTCACTCATCTTTGTGGAGCCCCTCAGGGTCACAGCTTTGGTTGAGGCACTGGCCGCTCTCTCACACCCAGGCTTTTACCTCCTCTCTGGCTTTCATGCTCAGTTATGTGTCCTGGACATTGCAATTACTGGATTGTTTTTCCTTCAGATCAAGTCTGACCATTGTTCTTTGTATCAGTGTGCTTAATGCACTTACATTTAATTATGTTGATCTTTATATTTATAATTGTGATTTGTCTGTTTTTTGCTTCACCCTTTTGTTCTGTCTTTTACTGCCTTCTTTGGGGTTAAATATATATTTCTAATATACTGTTCAGCTTTGGAGAACTCTTATTTTTGTCTTTAGTGTGTTTTTCTCAGTAATACAGATGTGTATTTAACTTGAAATAACCTATTTCAAATTCATACTAACTTAAGTAAAGCAACCTTATTCTAATATTGTTCTATTTTCTCCCTCCTCCGTTGTGGTAACATTGCCATGGTGATATCTTTGTCTGTTAGAAGCCTAGCAGCACAATTTTATAATGACTGTCTTACAGAACAGTTTCTTGAATCAATTAGAGGACCAAAACCAGAACATTACATTTAAATCCTTGTTTTATTATAATGCCTTCCCACCTGTCTCCCTATTTCTTCGTGTTATCTTTACCTTCTGTTTGGAGTCATTAACTTCAGCCTGGGTGCTTCCTTTAGCATTTCCGGTCTAAGAACATTCACCGATGGATCTATGTTTGGCTGCAAATTACATTGGATATTTAAGCAGTTGACAGTTCAGTCTTGGAGTTGACTTTGTATCTTCCTGAGGCCCCATATTCACCCAGACACAAATAGATAACATGGACCCGGGCTAGTTCTTGCTCTTGACCTGCCCTTCTTCATTGGAAGTCTTTGTCCTGAAACTGACTGAAAAGCATCCCTAATCTAAAAGTCAATAGCCTCCTACTGTTCTTACCAAGGTTTGTGTATTTAAAAAATTAAACACTTCCAGGTAGATAGATAGATAGATAGATAGATAGATAGATAGATAGATAGATGACAGATGATAGACACTTCGCCCCAACAGAGCTCTTACTTTCTCAGCCACCACAGTATCTTTTAGAAGAAAGAACTAATGTCAAATAAAGCCATGCAGCAGAGGTGCCAACATTACAACAGCTAGGAAATGAAAGAGAAAAGGAATTTGGAAGGAGGCTCTTGTCTCCATCCCTTCTGAGAAGCCAACAGTACGTATGCAGCAGCTGTAGAATAGGGACACAGCAAAAGAGTAGTGAGGAAGGAAAGTTAAAATTCCTTCAGGTTTTTTCTTTCCCCTTCATACAATGGCTAGGAACTGTGCGGGAGGACAGATGAACGGTGTGGTAGATAGAGACTCCCAGACATATGCATGAGGGGAAGCTATTGACAGTGGTCCCTTGAGTTTAGCATCAAGGAGCAGAAGCCAAGCTAGGTAGACCCTGGAACTGAGAGGGATAATGCTGAGAGCCAGAGAGAGGGGGCATGTGCAGAGAGAATCCAAGGGGAGCAAGATCCAAAGGTGGAAAACAGATCCACAGAGTAAAGTGACATTAACACTCAGAAGACAGAAAGCAAGCACGTGCACATATGCAAATTGCAAAACTATATACAGATGCATCCGAAGACGCTTGGAGAGAGGAAGTGCATAGGAAAGAGAGAAGGCAATGGAAATGAAGAGACAGTCCCTCGCCTCCCCCAACCTTGTGACTTATCTGTTCTGTGAAGGTGGCATAGTTTGAAATAACAGTATTGTAGATTAGTACCTTTGTTATGTTTCCAAATGTGCTTATTTAGAGAGGAAGTGTGACAGACGGATGGGGTGAATGAAGGGAACCATATGTTCCAGATAGAAACCAACCATCATCCTGATGACCACAGTTGACATTCCCTCTTTAGATTATACAGAAATCATCATTAGACACTCCGTAAAGGCCTGTTTGGTGCCGAGTGCTAAGCATAGCAATGCAATAAACTGTAAGTTGCTTGAAAATAAATGTGCCAAAAGGAATCATGTCTCCTTGTTTATGAAAGAGCTGTGAATGAATACAAATATTGTCTCCTGCTGCGGAGTTGCTGGGCAAATTTCAGCTTGTGGTTGTTGGTGCAATGACTACCTCAGCAAGCAGCTCACTGTGCCCAGTGTGGGGTTGAAGAGAGTGAGGACCCAATAGACCTTAGTCATGGCCCTGCTAGTGCCTAGTAACTGAGCAATGTCATCTCATGGCTTTTTAGTGGAAACAATCGCACAGCTGCCCCTGTGGCCTTGCCAATAGAAGAGGTCCTGCAGACCCTACAAGACTTGATAGCCTACTTCCAGCCACCAGAGGAGGAGATGCAGCACGAAGACAAACAGAATAAGCTCCGCTCTCTAAAAAACAGACAGAATCTTTTCAAGGAAGAGGTAAATCCAGAGAGAGAGAGAGAGAGAGAGAGAGAGAGAGAGAGAGAGAGAGAGACCAATTGGTTGTTTGATTGATTGATTGATTGGTTGGTTGGTTGGTTGGTTGGTTGGTTCATTGGTTCATTGGTTTATTTTCCTTGCATTCAGAGATGAAATATCCTTATGACTGCAGCTTAGCCTTGTCTATAGGTATACACACATTTATGAGCAGACTTGAGAAAAAGAAGCTTCCAGAAGCTAGAAAGAAAAGGATGTACTGGGGCTTGGTATTCCTGACAACCACCACTGGTATATTAGTGACGGTTGGCACAGTCAAACTGTTTAGGATTTAATGCTTCATTGCAATCTGTGTAAAGAGTCCACATACAATAAATCAGCTTGTTATTACATGCTGTTGGTTGTGATCCACAAATTCTGGGATACGTCAGAATTACCTAGGAAACCACATTGAAAAATGTAAATGCTTATATTCACCCACAACAGAAGGGTTTGGAAAACGGGTTTGAAGGATACACATGACAGTGAACATCTGAGTCTTTGGGGCAGGGAGTGAATGTGAGGGAAATATTAAATAATGTGGTGTCCTAAGACTCAGGCCATTCTAACTCTATTCCCAACTGCAGATGACCTTAGACAAGTGAGAGCCTTCTCTGAACTTGGGCATGATGATCTGGTGCTATTAGGCTGTGGGGAACTTCTCCAGCACTCTATACCTGGAGGTTCATCCAAATTTATTGCTATGGGATTTTCAGTCTTCATATCTAAGTAAACCAGAGCCTAGAAGCCTTCTGCAGAACTACAGACTACTGAAAGGACGTTCACCATCTCCTCCTAGGCACAGATGTTTTCATGGGGTGGCTTCCTCTTGTAAAAATGCCCAAAAGGGGTTGAAGTTTCTCTTCAGGTTTTGTTGACTCTGAACTCTACCTAGGAGTAGGAAAGTGAATATGATTGTCTGGTGGCAATACATGAATTTCTTTTTTTAATTGAAAATATTTTTTCATACAATTTTTTCTCATCATAGTTACCACTCCCTCCAACTCCTAGATCCTTTCCCCCAAATCCACCCCCCCCCAAACAAAAGGGCAACTAAAAATTAAAAATTAAAAAAAAGCAGAACAGGACAAACTAAACAAACAGGAAAAAGAGACACATATATAGACACATACAACACACACACATACACACACAACATACACACATACAACATACACAATACACACACACACAATACACACACACAACACACACATACAACACACACAATGCACACACACAACACACAACACACACAAACACACACACACACACACACAACAAACACAACAAACACACAACACACACACATACAAACACACACACACACATACACACACACAAGGCACATACACAAGGCACATACACAAGATACATACACAAGGTGCACACACACACATACACACATACAAAGTACAAACACAAAAACACAAAAAAACACACACACATACACAAGGCACAAACACACAACACACACACACACCACACACACACCAAAACCCACAACACACCCCACCCTCCTCCCTCCCCGCCAACACCCCACAACATATACAACAAACACACACACTACACACACAACACACACACATACACACACATACACACACATACAACACATACACACACACACACACACACACACACACACACACACACACTTCTGGGGGGTTGGGGCTAGAGAATGCCCAGGAAATGCAAACAGATGCAGAGACAAACAGAAGTCCCATTAAAAAAAACAACCACAAAATCAAAAATCATAGTATGAATGAGACTTCTTAAATTTGAGGTTTAGGCATAAAAGTAGGTGCTATTGCCAGGGCAGTTGTGGCTGAGTCACAATCATTTCCCATCAGACAGGAGGAAAGTGTGTGTCTCTCTCATTCACACTCCATCTTCCTTGCTGTGTCCTTGGACTGAGTTAAACGCAGCACATGGGGACAAACCTGTCACAAGAGACTGCTGACTCATTCCACAAATAGATGTTATTTAAGTCTATGAGGCATAAAAAATGTGTATTTTGTTTTTAAGAAGAAAAAACTCCACTGGCACCATGGAAATCTGTTGGCGTCTAAGAACTGTTAGTTTTAGGTGATGGATATGGGAGGAGAAAGAGCTGAGGGATCCATCAGGGAGGCTGAGCTCTTCCTCATCTCTCCTCAGGGGATGCTGGCCCTTGTACTGAACTGCATCGATCGATTAAACATCTACAACAGTGTAGCACACTTTGCAGGGATCGTCAGGGAAGAGAACGGCATGGCCTGGAAAGAGATTCTGAACCTGCTATACAAATTACTAGGTGAGTTCTCCTGCAGTGCCTATCACCGGGTAAGATGTGCAAGGCTCTATGGGATGTTGACTTGAAACTTGGGAGTCTTTGGAAGCTGTTAAATATTCTACCCTAACCTGGCCAATCATTGTTAACTAGTAGCTTACTGTACTTTGCAAATTAGGTCATCAGCCGTGGTGTACATAGCAGAATTCCATGGGAGGGCGTAAGTGATAGATTTAATTCTCCTTAGTGTAGGGATGAGCCTGTGTCACAGGACCGGACAGGGTAAGATTGCCCATTCAGGACCTTTTAGGAGCTAAGCTTGTCAATCATTCGACCGCTTTCCAAGCTCCCGCCCCATCATTCTGTCCTTTAACCTGTGTGATGATTTTTTTTTTCCGGTTTCAGCCGCTCTCATTCGTGGAAACAGAAACAACTGTGCTCAATTCTCCAATAACCTTGATTGGTTAATTAGTAAGTTGGACAGATTAGAATCTTCCTCAGGTAAGAATTAACAACAACGACAAAACAAAACAAAAAACAAACAAACAAAAAAAAATCTTTAACTGGAGAAGATCAATTTTTTTCCCTTTTGCAGAAATAAAAACAGAATTGAATATTTACCATTTGGTGACCAAAAATCCTCAATCTAACAAAAATAAAATAAAATAAAGTTGGAAGCCTCCTGGCAAGACTAGGCCTTTATTTAACAGACTCTAACTTGGACTTCTGTAAATCCTTCCTCTTTTGTTTAACTTTTCACTCAGTGCCTTTGGCTTCACTCGATGGCCTTCCACCCAGTAATACTGGCCTCCTCCTGCTCTCCCATTTTCTGGGTACTTGGCATAAACCCCTAGTAGCTTAGTAGAATGAAAGAATGACTTTTTAATTTAAGAGTAAATAATCCTCACTCACCTACTCCTCAAATATCACATCTATGGACCCTCCTGATGACTCTCGGAAAACATGAGCATTATAGTCATAGGTAAATAATGACCCCACAAGGCTGAGAAATTTGCGTCTTCTAAAATGAGTGCACACGGCAGGTGTGTGGGTCCTCTGGGAAGCTGCAGGGTTTTGATGCTTTTCTTACATTCTAGAGGTGGCAGGTGCTTGAGGAAAGCAGCCAAGAGGCAGTCCCCCAAGGACCTCTGTCCTGCTCACATCATTTTAAGTGTTCCTTTTCTCCAGTGCCGCCTTTTGTTGGCGAAATTATATTTCAGGACGAGTTAAGAATACCTTGATTGAATAAAACAGAATCAAGGAACTTTTAAAAATAAAACCAGTGAGGCTCTTGACCAACGACTTCCCTTGGGTTCTCATCGTGATTTTAATATTGTATGTGCCATGCTACAGAAATATTAGCTTACCTTAGGCCCCAAGTCTTGACATAGAAAACCATCCACTGTGCCAATGGGGTCCAACAGTCTCTGTTTCTCAAGCTCAAACTATTGCTACACGAAGACATTGGAAATAACAACTAATCCCAGTTCTTAGGGGGGAAAAAGACACTTACCTGGGGACAAAGCCAGAATCTTTCTAAGCTACTGGCATGGTCTTTAGAAACTGTAATAAGTTAGGCAGCTGCTTATGTGTATTTAAATAAAGTACTGTCTGATTTGGTGAATTTAAGAATTCTACTTTATAGGCACTTTACTCTATTTTATAAAGATCATGCTACTGTCCAGGGAAGGGAGGATTAAGTTAGTTTTGAAGTAAACTTACCTCTAAATTGAAGGGCCCCTGAAATCTACCAGAAATGACTACATCTCTCTTCTGCATGGGAAGATTTAGTAGAGTCAATGTGCTGTGGCATCTGGCCCCGGAGGATGCTCCCTTTACATTTGTTTTTGGCCAGTTCTGCCACTTGCTGGATGGGCAAATAATTGCCATACCATTCATGCAGGTATCTTGGAGGTCTTGCACTGCATCTTGATTGAAAGCCCAGAAGCCTTAAACCTAATAGCAGAGGGCCACATCAAGTCCATCATCTCCCTACTGGATAAGCACGGGCGGAATCACAAGGTGGGTATGGAAGAGAGGCCACTCCCATTGGTTTATTTTCTTGCCTTTCCTTTCCCTCACACTAATACCCATTCTAGCTGGAAGAGTGATGCATAGTCTCTTGTCTGACTTTTGCAAAAGCTTTGGGAAACTGGGATTCTGAAAATCTATAGATACAGTCCCAGATAGACAGCCTTACTGGATCTTAGGTGAGAGTTTCCACAGCTCCCTAAGCACATCCTGTCATCATTAGACTTTAGCATACACCTCACTGTGGGGCTCTCACTCTAGGACCTGTGAGTTTAGCAGTGTGGGATCTCAATGTCCAGCTATGCTTTCACAGATTAGAGGGGGTAAAGCTGAGTCCCTTGCTCTCGCCTGCCATTATTTGGTAGGAAGGGAACTATATTTTGGGACGTGTCTCAGTCCAGGAAAAGGAGCTGTGCAGCACTGACTGCACGATATGCAATGGCCTGAGGAAGCAGAAAAGCTATGGCCCTTAACATCTGTGAAATTGCTTGGCAAAGAAGAAAAATATGTGGGGTCTGTAATTGCTTTCTTGAACATGGTAAATCAAAAACAAGCATGAGGCTTGAGCCTTAGTACAACTCCTATACATTCCAACATATTCCTCCCTGTCTGCAAAATGTAGTCAGAATTATTGATAGGCACATAAGTAACAAATGGCTTGAGCTGCCGTCTAGCACTGAAGACAGAGAAGCCATATAAAGGAGGGTTGCCCTGGTTTCATTACCTTAGAGCCTGCTACAGTGATTCCAAATGAAGCACTTTAAAAATAGCCAGCTTCCTCCCAACTTCCTACATCCAAAAGGCATCAATTGGATGGCATTTAATGACAACTTGACAAATATTCTGTCCATTCCACAGTTGAGAAAACAGAGGCCTGGGAAGCCAAGGTAGTGGGAGCACTATTCCTGAGACTAAACAGAAAAACACTTTTAAAACAAAATCTCACCAAGCATACCCTATTTTTATATTTGATAGATTTGATAGATGGGTGTGACTGCAGACTTTATTTTTAAAGAAAAGTGTAGGCTCAAAGTATCACTAGTGTCTTGAGGGTAGTTTTGTAAAGACCTGAATGTAGACCAGACTATTCTTACATTTCATTTTTGCTTAGAAAAAGTCAATGATGTCTCCCTCTATCCATCCTTCTGTGATTTCTGTAGCCCCAACATTTGAAAGTTTTCTATAAAGACAGTGACTAACAATACATAGAACTGTAGAGTCTCAGGGAACCTAAGCAGTTATCTTTGGAGGATGATGTGATGAAGGCGGGGACAAATAGCTTTTGCACTCATGGAGTGTCAGGACCACTTTCTATGTTCACATACATCCTCTTTATCTTAGCCATGCCCCTCTGAGGTGATAGTATTATTATTTCCACTTGGCAGAGGCAAAAAGTTCAAAGCATGCTAGAACTAAATGCTTTCATTTTCTGCCAGTAACTCAAGCTCAAGGTTGTGAACATTGGCTTCATAGCCTAAGTGTTCTGGGAGGAGCTTAGTTTTTGTTTTAGAATTACCTAAATACAAGACTCTTTAAAGTGCAATTAGACACTATATGCTAACACTGAAGCTTGAGGGACCCATCACTCTTGAACGTGTCCTTTAAGAGTTTCTGTATAGAGTGGAAGCTGAGAATCCACTCTTGTCCCATCACACCACCTGTCATTTGCTTAGAATCTAGACTGGGTATGAGTAGAGCACGGGTTTCATGTCCACTTCCTTCCATCCTTTTTAAGTTGTTCACTGAGTCTCTATGGAGAAAGCATTGCTTCTTATTTGAATCTGAGATCAAAAGTCATAGGGGAAGAACACAATCTTGGTGAAAACACGAGAAAGATGGGTCGTAGGATCCTCTCCATCCGATTTGAATGCACTCTTCCTGTTGACCTCCCAGGGACTTTATTCTCGTAGAGCCTCTGCCCCTCCTCACTTCCAAAGTTTCCGGGAGCTATCAGCATTCTTCTCTTGTCAATTAAAAAGCAACATTAAAACTTTTAGTTCAATCTTCAAAGCTTCATTTAAGTGCCACTCCTTCAAAATCCCAGTTGTAATTGATCTCATCACCTCTGCTCTTACACAACTTTTTTATAACAACTGTCTGAATTTTCATTTCACTCTGGTTATTTCTCACAGACTATTTCTCTGGCCCATTGTAAGTTACCTCATGATAAATACTATTTGTGAACACTACAGGATCAAGATCATATGTCTAATAATACAGGCGTCCATATATGCTTGTCAAATGTTTAATAAACAAAATTACTAAGTGAACAGGCCCCTAATCGGCCTCTGTCTCACCTTGAATTGATGAGAGGCTGCACGCATGGCTTATATTACAGAACAAAAGGGAAATCAACAGAGAGAAACATTGTCACTAGCACTGATTTGTTTGACAAAAAGAATAATTGCTAAAAATTATAGCATTTATCCTATATTTTCCCTCAGAGCTTGCAGTTATTAGTAAAATCATAATGATGCACTTATCTACTTGCTTCCCTAATGACTTGGCTCAAACTTGTCACAGATAAATATTTTTATTATCATTTTCATTTCATAATAATTTTGAGTCACTTGTGAGAAAAATATATGGTAAAATAGTAATCTCATTGGTCCCTGGAAAGAATGAATCAGAATCAAAAGTTTAGTTTGTGTTGGCGAAGGACAGAATGTAAGTAAACAAATCATTAACTCCCACACCGTTGCTCCATAGCTCCTACAGTCAGTTGTTTCCTGGCAGCTACTACAGCAGAGAATGACTCCCAACCACTCAGCTCTCATCCTCAGGGAGAAAAATATGATCCCAGGGAGCTGGAAACGCTGCTTTTTTTTTTTCAAATATGTAACTTGACACAGAGATCGCAAGCTAGAAATAGTTTGCGTTTTACAGTGAATGTGCTTTACACATAAAGACTAGTGACAATACAGCATCCGAATGTGTTGTGTTGACGTGTAGTGTGAATTTTTTTCTTTAAAGTAGGATCCCCATGTAAGTGTGTATTTCCCATATCGAGTGAAGGAGAGAAGGGTCATTGGGTGGCTAATGGACAAACTGTGGTATCAGTGATAAAAATGATTATAATTTTAAAAGTGTCCCAGTGATTAGAGAAGCTGAAGTCTAAGACAAGCCTGCATTCAGGGACTCAGCATACAGCCCATCAGTCGCAGGGCTCCATCCTGTGTCTATTCAGAGACACATGCTCTCTTGGGGGCTTTGCTAGACACCATGTACTCACAAATCTAGACATCGCTGGAATATCTTTTAACATCAAGGCTTCGCTTTAGAGTTGGGGTAGGGGATACTATGACATAGTAAAACATCCATTTTATAAAACTTACTGGATGCTGATTAAAATAAAAAAGAGCAGGGGAAATCTGTGCATCTTTGTTTCTAGTAAGCTCCCAAGTGATGTCAGTGCTGCCAGCCCAAGAATCTGAGAATGGTGTTCCGGGTGCTGTTAATTCTGAATTGGATCTGTAGGCAGAGGGAAGGAGAACAGGGATCAATGAGAAAAGAGTTTGAGGAATGTCATTCATCGACCCAACTGTTCTTAAGCTGAACTAAGTTATATGACAACCCATACACCTGCAAAGTAGACCTCCTGTCAGCTCAGGAAAACAAAGATGCAGAGTCTGAGGGACACTCAGCAGAACCTACCTCGCCATGCAAGCTTCCTAGGGCTGCTGAGAAATTAGCAAGCGCAGATGTTCTCTAGGCAAAATGCCTGTGAGTTCTTGTGGTGCAGTCCCGTGTACACCCTCTTCTCACCGAAGAGAACCCATTTAAATACTCTTAGAAAGAAGTACGTCCCTATTCCCCAGTAATACATGAAGAAATGCCATCTAAAAGTCTTGCCAAGTGAGCATCTTTATGGAGTCACCAGTTTATAGATGAGGCATTGATCTATCAGGCTGTACGTTTCGTGCCGTCTTTATTTCACTTTGCTTTTCTCATTGTATATGAATTAAGCTCAGCTTTTGCTCTGGCTACCAAAGCAAGGTCCCCGCAGCTATCACTCCAAGGAAAACAGATGAAAGTGTATGATAGACCAGATGGAAAGTATTTAATTTTCTGGCCATCCATGGCTCTTTACTTAGAATGAGAAATCACCCTCTGCATTTCGAATCTCCACAGCCAATATCTGTCATGAAGTGGTAATGGTACGAGTGTCCTGGAAAGCTGCCTCGGGGCTTCTTTTTCTGTGTGTCCCATAAATGTGCTCTGTATTTGTCTAGAATGAAATTGACACTCAGGGAGTCAGGTGGAAAATTGGTTTGTGAGAATTATGGACACAAATGCTATCAACGATCTTAAGGTACCCGACCTCACCAAGTGCTGAGTCTTCTGTGGCCACTTGGAAAGACTGAAATGTATTTGCCCACTTCCCTGTCACTGTGGCCAGACAGCCACAGTGTGGCTGTTATTTATCAGCTATTTGCACATTCCTCCCTGTAGAGGAGATAGGAGTAGTGCCTGCCCCAGCACTGTTTGCTCTGCCAGGGTACAAACACAAAATCTGAATGTAAGGGGATGCATCAGAATGAGATAGGGCAGGGCTGAAGACAGCATGGAGAAGGAGTGGAGGCAGAGGACCATTTCCACTTACTAGGCAGCTGGAAATAGCCACAGGGGCTTGGTGTCAAGTCTCTCAGATTTATGAATCCCATAGGCTCTTGCAGATTTGCTGTCCTCCCAGACGGAAGGAAGAGAGTAGGTAGAACACTTTGAACATTGGTTTCCAGGAATGTATGAATCGTCATGTACTCTGATGATATCACAGTAAGATATCCAAGAACAGGGGACTACACTGATGCATGGGATTCCCAATCCTGCTGCATTCCAGATCCTAAGCAAATGGGCCCTGAATGTTCATCACCCCCAAAACCTGAGCACCTCGGTGCAAAGCACATGGGCCGGCTAAGTGTGAAGTTGGATGGCCAGCCCTGTGGAAAGGATTTGATTTAATGACTGGGCAAGTGAGTTGTGACTGGACTTGGTGCCTTAGGAATTTCGCCATACCCTAGTCCTAATCCTGGCTGGACAGTTTATCTCCATAGTCTAAGCTGTGACTCTAATAGAATTTGACCACAGATGGCAAGCATAGTCTGGAGAGACGGAGTAAAAGAGTGAGGTGATGGGTCTAGAAGAATTCTGAGCCTCATTTTCTAAGCAGTAGCAGCAGCCTCTTTAACATCGGTCTCTCCTACTGAGTAAGGCTCTCATAGCTCTAGGCTAGTTTTCCATATACCCATCACTTATCCATACCCTACATGTGTGGGGTATCTATGTAGTGATGATAAGTTTCTGTACATTGTACGCTTCCCCTTGGAGCTCAGGTTTAGAGCTGGGTATGTCCTCCTGCAGGTTCTTGATGTCCTGTGCTCCCTCTGTCTCTGCAATGGGGTTGCAGTAAGAGCCAACCAGAATCTGATCTGTGACAACCTACTACCCCGAAGGAACCTGCTTCTGCAGACACGGCTAATTAATGATGTCACCAGGTAAGGTCACTAGTGTTATTCCAGATGCCGAGTGTGTATCTTGATAGGAAAAAGGACGTTATTGGAGTTCAAGCTAAGACCAAACAAAGGTATACTCTGTATGCCTCTTTAAGGGGAATTTTGGAAAATAACCTTTAAAGTTAAAAAGCCGAGAAAGGAAGATAAGTACATTCAAATGACTGAAGAAGTTTTGTTTTAAAATGAATGTACCTTTATTACTTCATGATATATTAATGTTTTTGTATACTATCATTCTAAAACATTTTATATGACGCATGACCCAAGTTGTTACTACAGTTGCTTACATTCAAGGGCACATGGGTATTTACCTGGCTGATAACCTATGAGGGTCAAGACAGGCCCAACCAAACCTTCAAGCCCACTGGTCCCTACCTGTGGCCACATGGGACACAAGCAAGCTCTCTGGGCCTTAACCTGGTAGGCTTTATGTGCCTTTTCTATTTTCCATCTGATCCACATTCTGACCCACAGTAGTGAGGGGAAAAACTTCTTCCATAGTACAGAGCAACATACAAACCTCGGAAATCACACAAATCATTCTCTTCTTCCTCTTCCTCTTCCTCTTTTCCTTTTCCTTCTCCTCCTCCTCCCCCTCCTCCTCCTCTCTCTCCTCCTCCTCCTTCCCTTCCTCCTCCTCCTTCTAACTCCTCCTGCTCCCTTCTCTTCTTCCTCCCTCCTCTTCCTTCCTCCTTCTCTTCCTCCTCTTCTTCCTTCTAACTCCTCCTCCTCTTCCTCCTCCTCTTCTTCCTGGTTTTTTGTTTGTTTGGTGGGTGGGGTTTTTTATTTGTTTGTTTGTTTTGTTTTGTTTGTTTTTTAAGACAGGGATTCTGTATACAGTCCTGACCGTTCTGGAACTCACTCTGTAGACCAGGCTAGCCTCAAACTCAGAGATCCACCAGCATCCTGAGTGCTGGGATTAAAGTGCTGGCCACTGCCTGGCCAGATCCTCCTTCTTAACATACATCTTAATACAGCCTCATTTACATGTGTCCATCTCAAGTAGAACATACCCAAGCCCAAAGAGAGTCGCTCTTGCATAATCCAGACATTGAAAACCCTTAGTTGCCTTTCCATACTTAACAAGGTTGGCTAATAGTAACTTCTTAATGCTTTAAAGTATGAAATATGCTTAGGGAACAAAACTACTAATTTGAAAATGATTGTATTTAAGCTTGTGTA
The DNA here is from genome assembly GCF_011064425.1 of Rattus rattus. Taxonomy (NCBI): domain Eukaryota; kingdom Metazoa; phylum Chordata; class Mammalia; order Rodentia; family Muridae; genus Rattus; species Rattus rattus. Next base: position 91,191,745 of record NC_046158.1, on the reverse strand, counting down.
TCAGAAGATGGAGTTCATATAAATGATGTTACTTACAGAAAGACACAAAGGTTGGTGATGATGCGACCCTTATAATATTTACAGCATTGTTGCACATGGTCGGCATTCAATAAATGCCTTGCCTTGAGTTAATTTTTTTTAAAAAAATCTTTATATTTTATAAGAAGTCACTGATGCCCTTATATTGCCCACTACAAGCTTGGCCAATTGCTGAAGGTTATTCAATAACAAACAAACAAACAAAAGGTTAAAAGGCTCTGACCTAGGTGTAACTGGGCCAATGCCTCCTTCTGGGTCTGGTTCAACTTGTTTTTCAGTTATTTGCTCTCTGCAGAAGCAGCCTGTCCCATGTTTAATTTCAGTATCCGACCAAACATCTTCCTTGGAGTTGCTGAAGGTTCACCCCAGTACAAGAAGTGGTACTTTGAGTTAATTATCGACCAAGTGGAGCCTTTCCTAACAGCAGAGCCCACACATCTGCGGGTGGGCTGGGCCTCCTCTTCAGGCTATGCCCCATACCCTGGAGGTGGAGAAGGATGGGGAGGCAACGGTGTTGGTGATGACCTGTACTCCTATGGCTTTGATGGGCTTCATCTCTGGTCAGGTGAGTACCTTGTGAAGGCTTCCACCTTCTGTTTTATTGCTGAAGATTATTGAGCCTCACGGTGTTCACTTTGAGTTGAAATGATGGAAATGCTTGAATCGCTTGAACAATGATGGAGATTGTTGGGTGGAAAAAGCATCAAGTTTAAATAAGTTTTATCTATTGCTTTATTCTGGGAGTTCACAGCTACGTCACACAACACAGATCACTTTTACAATTTAAGTGTAAAATGCCCATCACAGGTACATATGCTTGAATTCTTGGTTACCAGCTAAGGGCACTTTTTTGAGAAATTGAGATAGTATCAAGCTAGAGGAAATAGGTCACTGGGGACACTACTTCTGGTCAAGTGGTATATTAACAAGCATCTGCCATTTGTTCTCGCTTCCACAGATCCACCCACTAGCATGCCTCCCCGATAAGATAGCTGTAAACAAATATAAGCCCTGCCTTCCGGTCTCGGAGATATTCGATCACAGCAATAAGAAAAGTATTTGATATATTAAGTGCCGGTATCTATCAAAAGTCATTTAGGAAGGCTAAAGACATACAAGTGAATTTTCTGGAGATGGGACACCATTTTACATGGCTGTGATGGGTGAGCTCTGTGAGGCAAGGTCCCAGGAGACTTCATCCCAGAATTGCTTCTTGCTGTTGACATGCCTTTCCTGTCACTATTACATGGTCTAATAGTTACTGGGTATTGGCCCACTCTATTGGGCAGATTTTATGCAGATCAGCATGAAGGTGTACTCTCGTGTAGTAATGCTGTGGAGACAAATTGATGATTTTATAATTCCTAATAATGATTTTATAGAGTTCCTAGATTTATACAAGTAATTTCAAGTCCTCTACAGTGTAAAAGCAAATAAGAGTTCTGTAAACCCTCATGTGTCATGGGCTGATTGTACAAGAAACAGAAAACAGGCTTGGAACAAACTTATGATAAAGGAAAGCGTTCCTTCCAGGTAAGGCATAGGACCATTACCTGGTAACTAAAAGCTGTAAACTGGGAATGGACAATTTATTGTAGGTACAAGGACAAAAAATGAAATATTGACTAGTTTATTTATACAAAACTTCAAAATAATAAGACACAAGGCAGATGATTTGTCTCTTGACAAAACCATGCTAACTTGTGACATAAAACATATAGCTTTAAATTTATAATAAACCGATGGGGGACTAGTAACAGATGATGAATGTTTAATGAGATGGAAAGACATGTAAACAATTCTGTTGTCACTCTTTAAACTGTATCAATCTATGACATGAATTAGTGCTATAAACTTACTATGAATTTATTGGAATTTAAATGTATTTAGAAAAAATGTAATTAATTATCCGGCTGTAACAGTTCTACATGATAGCTGTATGAGGTGATTTTTTTTTAGAGAAAGTATATATAGTGAAAACAGAAAATAAAGGTAAAATGGAGCCTCTATTTCTGTTTCATACAGAGTGAATGAGTGTGTGTGTGCGTGCGTGCGTGCGTACGTGCGTGCGTGCGTGTGTGTCTGTGTGTGTTGCACATGTGCTTTTTTATTTTTCCCTTTCTTTCTGGCTCACAAAGAGTTAACAAACTCTGAGCCTCTTGCCTGATCAGCCAGGGACCTGTGAGACAAAGAACAAAGAATTGGAGTAGCCAACTTCTTTACTTAATCCTTCCTTAGCTGCTAACAGCAGGTGTTAATCACCGGAAGTCAGCAGAGTTTGGCTACAGCGTAGTGAAGAGTTTAGAAAGGGAAATATTACCAAAAGTAAGCAGGTTTGCCCTCACAAAACCAAGGTTTGCCCTTGCAATTGCCTACACCATCCATTGCTTGCCTGCCTCAGTCTACTCCGATGCCGTGGCTAGCCCTTGGCATGTATCTATCAGTCCTTATTTCAAATAGGGTTGTTAGGGTTTTTGAATACGCACATTGGCAATAATCTGCTTTATTTAGTGGGTAGTGAGACACATGCTGTAATGTCATAATGACCTTTAAGGTAGCAAATACTGAACTCATGTTACAGAAACAGACACTGATACAAAAAGACACCAAGAAATATAGTCAGTAACCCTGGGAAGGCTCCTGATCTGATTAGATCATCAAGGCCAGGGCCTTAACACTGCATGCTGCCTCAAGTCATGCTTGTTAGCATCTGTAAGTTAATGTTAATCTAAAAAAATTCGAGACTTTTTAAGAAGATAAATACTGATGATTTTGCCATACATAACCATGGCCCATAAATATGAAGGAATGGGTTATTTCTGCCTGGATGAAAAACGCAAGACTAACTCTAGAGTTTTCACTGTAAGTACCTCTACTGCTTATTGTCCAAAGCATATATTGTCTGTCTTTCCTTAAGAATTGCAGTTGGAGATGATGTGTGCTTGATAAAAATGCCACACAGAAGCATTGTGGGGCATATTTCTTACAGAGGAGCCATGATACAGTCTTCTTAAATTCAGTATGAAAGAAATATTTCTCTACAAAATGAAACTACATACTGAATTTTCTTGTGTAACTGAGAAGTGCATACCCGTCACATTCTCCTTCTTCCATTAGACCACTGGTCCCCAACCTTCCTAATGCTTGTGACCATTTAGTACAGTTCCTCATGTGGTGGTGACCCCAACCATAAAATTAATTTCATTGCTACTTCATGACTGTAAATGGCTACTGCTATAAGTAGTAATGTAAATCTCTGAGGTTCTGATGGCCTTAGAGGACCCCTGTGAAAGGTTGTTTGACCCTCATAGGGCTGCAACCCAAAGGTTGAGAACCGTTGCCTTAGACCATATTCTAGCTACCTGATATTAATAACCTGTGTCATCTGAGATTCTGGTGACATGCTTCTTGGAGTGGTTTTATTAACGATGTTTTTTATTTTTGTGCTGTTTCACATGGAATTTAAAACTTTAAGGGCTATTATAGATATTTTCATTTGTACATTTATCTATCCTAGACCATAGAGAGGGATGGGAAGGATTCAAGCATCTACTTTTGTTCTGTGAGACCAAAGGGACAACTTGGAACATGCAAAAACTATGGCAGGATGAGCTCAGCAGAAGGAAATTCATCTTGCTCTCTACCCCACCTCCACTCGCCTCCCCTAGTTCTTCATAGAAAATGTACCTTCCCTTCCTAGTCGTACAAGTCCCACTGTGAAATCACTGAGTCTGGAGGTGTACAGTTGGAGCTGTTAGCTTAGGTGTATCACCAGATGATACACACTATCTCTGGGAAGTGAAGATTGACTGTGAATGGGAAAGGAAGAATACTCATTCATATCAGCAACTCCCAGATGAAGTCTGAGGGTGACTGAATGAGCTTCACTTGTGGAGCCATTCACACTGCCTACTGATGGATCCCATCTCATCATCTCAAGTCTGCTTGCTCAAAGGAACCCAGACTATTCCTGCAGAGGACTCTGAATAGCCACTCAATAGATTAAGCATATTTGACTCTTGGTTCAAAGGCAAACGAATCATTCTCGAAGGAAAAACTTCCATCCTTTTTGATGCTGCAGGAATACACTTAGGCACTTAGGAAACTCTTGTGTCTATTTGTAGGCGCTTGGGCACAAACACTTCAGTGAGTCCAGGGGCAAAGAACTAACCATGCTGAGGACTTCAGTGAGTCCAGAGGCAAGGACACTAACCATGCTATATCAAAAGGGGGCACACTCCTGTGCATTTCAGGACGTAAGCATCAATAATTGTGCATCATTGTATGAATAGATAATTGCTCCTGTCCATCTTTTCATTGTCCCATCCTGTATCCTATGAACAAGTAAGGGAGATGATTCAGGGTCACACTGGTCATCGCTAGCAGTGGCTCTTTCTTAGCAGAGAAGTGGAAAGATGGCTGGAAACTCAGGTTTGCAAAAACATTGTGAGTCTAATAATATGCATGCTTTATGATATAATCCAATGAAGGTGTGCTCAAGGTCTCAGCCCCTCAGTCCCTTTGAGAAGCTGTAGAAAAAATAGTGTCTATAAGAGTTACACTTTCCATTCTCATGCTCTGAAGCCCAAGGCCTCCTTCAGTCCAGACTACACCCTGATTTCTCAAGCTCTACACAGGAGACATCTATCTTATAGAAGGTGTTCCAGGTAAATACATCAGTATGTGCTTCAGCTGAAGAAATATGGTTTTTGTTAATGACTCCCACCAGGACAGCAGAGAAATTCAGGCATCTGAGGAAAGGGTAATTGCCTGATGACTTAATAGCATGGAAATAACATTCAGATGATGTAGGAGAGGATGGAAGATGATTAGGAAGAGAGATTGAAAACTGGTCGTGACAAATTTTCTTCTTTTCCTTGAGATTTAAGTTTCCGGGTCCATTAACTTTATCGTCATCTGTGGACATAAATTAAGCCACTGACTCGAACTGTTCTGTCACGCATTTGTTAAAGAACAATCGATGTTGTCTTTGAAAAGAATTGCAATGGTAACATTGTTATCAGTGGAAAAGGTCAAGAAAAAAAGACCCTGGCTTTCCCAGGTACCCAGTTGTTGATTGGGGGAGGGGTGCTGGGAGATTGCTTACTTTATAAAGACTTTTCTAATTAGAACAAGGCATAAAGTTGGGCTGGATGGTACATCCCCATAAAGTCAGCTGTGAGGAATGCTGAGGCAGAAGGCTCACTAGAGCCCAGGAATGAAACATAGCTGCACTACATTTTGAAACTGATAGTTGCCATGGAAGGGAGTCTTCTGCCATGGAGCAACACTGGGTTTATCAACCACTAGGAGGTGTGGATCCTTATCTTCTGTGCCTTATCTCCTCGAAGGACTCTGAAGAGGGGGAAAGGAGACAGGAGAATCACAGCTCAACTCTGCAAGCTCCATTTCCACCTATATGAGGCTTAGGAAGTTCCTTGTGAATTTTGTGTTTATCTTTCAAGGTTCTGTTTGCTTTGAAATTGTCCAAACTCACGTGTCAGTTGTTTTGCTGTTTTTTCCAAAATCACAGATAGGTTGGGAATTGTTTATGAAGGATATTTTCTGGAAGCCAAAATAATAATAATAAAAAAGGGAAATGGGTTGTTGGTAACAACCATTTTAATGGGAAAATCAAAACTCAAGAGTGAGACAAACGCAGCAGGTTTTTCTGAGTTTCCCTAAGTTCCTTTCAAAGCAGACTTGAGGGAAGAGGAGACAGAGTATAGGTCCTGGGATGACTAAGCCCCGTGAACTGGGAGGAGTCAGTCAATTTCTGGAAAAAAAAATGGGAAGATGTCAATACCACCTGCAATCCACACGGCACTGTTTTGTTTCACATTTAAATAATTTTGCCTGTATGTCTCCCACTGTGTCTATCTAGAGTTGGTAAAGTGATGAATTGGAGATCCCCACTGATGACATTCGGTGCTGTGGCCTCCGCAGTGTGGATACCCAAGCTCTGTGTTCTGCCTAGCTTCATCAACCCCACCCCATCTCCTGTAACCCCCTCTCACCAGCCCTCACCCCTCAGCTTCAGCATTTTCCCATTTATCTAGTATCCTGTTCATTTCTGAAGTTCCCATGTCTCCCATGTTTGCAGACAGGCGTGGCATCATCCTCTACCTCCAGCAGACATGGGCCTTCCTTCTAATAGTTATACTAGTGCTATAATTTTTGACTATCCACTCCCTATCCAGAGACAGTGAACTTCTTAAAGCACAAAATGGGCCTTCTGCTTTTGATTCTCAGCCCCAGATATAGTATCAGGTACAGAGAGAACCCTGTCTTAAAAATAAATAAATAAATAAATAAATAAATAAATAAATAAATAAATAAATAAATAAAATAAGATAAAATAAAATGGAAGGTGATTTTACTATAATATTTGTAATTATTTCTTTCAAGGGATTTAAAATGAGCATTTATTATTTGTGATGGAGGGAAGGGAGCTGGAATGTGGCTTTCTTTCAATCCCATAAATCAGAGAAAGTACTTATTTTTAAATTAAAATATATAATAATTTTGCTATTTTTTAAAAATCAACCACTTAGCTTTTAGCGTATTACTGAAATAGTATTAGCCACCATAAAAATTAAATGGTTTGAGGTTGAGATTAGTAATATCACCGAATATGTGTGCAAAATTTGTAAATAATACATATACATCAAGAATAGATCTATTTTAGGTTACCTTTCATTATGTATTGAGATGTCATTAAAATCTAGCTTTTAATGTGTATAGAATTATGCTGTAACTTATAATGTGATTTGGCAAAATAATACAAAAGACACATTCTGGGTTGGATACATTTTGTGTGAATACGTGTGAGTGTGTGTGTGTGTGTGTGTGGGTGTGTGTTCACATTAATGGTGTTTTAATGGAAGCATTTTTTCTTACTCAGACAAATTCATAGATGTTTATATAAAATCTTGGTGGTTTTCATGCCTCCATTACCTGCTCTCATGCTCCTCTCTCTTTTGCTGGCAACTTTGTTCCTCTCCACAAGTGCTCCTGCCCCTACTTGAAGGATTTTTGAGCCACTGAGTTTAATTCGGGTTGTTTACATGAGCATGGGTCAAGAGGTTGTTTACTGGAACATTGGCAGCCTATCATGGTCTTCACCTCTAAAGAAAATTACATCCCTGCCTCTAATACCCCTTAATTGCCCATAATCCCTCAGTAAGAGGTGGGAGCTCATAATCTCTCACCCATACATCTTGAAATGGTGACAGGTCCAATCCTGTATAAGTCTCGTGTGGGTATCCACAACTGTGGTAAGTTCACGAACGTATCAGCCTTGTTTTGTCCAGAGATTGTTTCACAGCACGCCTCTTAAACTGTCTCCTATATCATTTATGCTCTTCATTTGCAGTGTTCTCTGAGCCTTGTGGGGTCATGATCTAGAAGTCCTGTTCAGGGTCAGGCATTCCAAAGTCACTAAATCACCACACTATGGAGTTATACTTTTTTTTCTTACTTTTCTGTGTGATGATTAATAACATGTATTAATTGTACTCTTAAAGAAACAAGCTGTCTTTATCTTGTTACTGAAACTCTAAAGTCCAGCTTCTCCCTGTCTGAGAGGGGTCTGGGGAGAATCATGATAATAACACAGAAAAGCAAGGCATTTTCTCACTATTTTGAGTCAGAAGTGTTCAATCATTTTATTAGGAAGGTATAGAAAGGCATTTTATAACCACTAATGCACCTATAAATGAGAATGTGTTTGCCTCCTTATCTATAATAATAAAGCTATTTAGAGCAATCAAACCTTGTTGCATGGTTTCCTGACTAGAGGGGGTGCAGTTCTCTCTGACAACCCTCTCAATCAGAGCCCACATCCTTCGGAGAAAGTGAAAGAGAGAAGGCCTTCTCTCACCTGTGACTACATGTTACACCCCTATCTCCAAGGACCTCCGCTTAGTAAAAGCTGTCTGCTGCTTACTTCTAACAGTGGCACAGTCTGAGTACATACCTTGTAGACTCACTTCTCATTGGCCTCACTCTTAGCCTTAGGACTTTCTCTGAGACTTGGTTCATGTCAAGTATGGCGTCTGTCTACTCGCCAGCTTAGGAAATAATTTCCCCCTCTCGTCTCATGCAGCAAGAGATTGGGTTTCCACTACAGTAGCATATCCTGAACTCTTCTTATGCTGCATACTTACTGTGTTTCTCCATCTCTCAATTATAGCCTCTTGAGTATGTCTCTACCTGATGCATGCCTCCAGGGTCCCACAGTTTTTATTCCTGCTCTCTACTCACCAGGCCGGATACCCAGAGCTGTGGCCTCCATCAACCAGCATCTGCTGAAGTCAGATGATGTGGTGAGCTGCTGCCTTGACCTTGGAGTACCCAGCATTTCTTTCCGAATCAATGGACAACCTGTGCAGGGAATGTTTGAGAATTTCAACACAGATGGACTCTTTTTCCCCGTGATGAGTTTTTCGGCTGGTGTCAAGTAAGTTATGGCTGCCATTTCCTGGGAAATAGCTATGGTCCCACTTTAAAACTCCCTTTACCCTCTCCTTCTGAGAAACCAATACTTTCTTTTAGGGTTTCATTCAAAGCCAAATTACTCCCAAGAAGGTGGTGGCAAAAGGGCAAGAGGCAACCAAACTCATTCCCTCCACCTGCTTTCTGAATAGGTTCCTCCTGCAGGGGTAAATACTGTTTACTCAGATAAAATGTATGAGAAATCATATGAACAATACATGCTTGTTATGAAGTCCTTGAAAGACATAATTACAAATATTACAGTAAAAGTCACATTCCAATTTATTTTATTTTATTTTATTTTTGGTTTTTTAAGACAAGGTTTCTCTGTGTGGCTCTGGCTATCCTAGCAGTCACTCTGTAAACCAGAATGCCTCGAATTCAGAGATCTACCTGCCTCTGTGTCCTAAATGCAAGAATTAAAAGCATGTGCCACCACTGCCTGGCACGCCTAATTCTAATGCTATAATTGCTATTAATATTTTCTTATATTTGTCTTTTAGGTACAAAGGTGTGTATACTTTCTAAATTGCAGTCACTGCAATATGAAGTATAATTTTTCACTCAGAAACAAGTAATGAGATTTTTCGTGACTCATTAGGCATCCTCAAAATTATTTTTATGGGCAAATAATCTTTCTTTATTTCACTGACTCATAATATAGCCATTACTTTAGTGCTACCTTTTCATGATAATTCTATTTCTATTGTTATAAATAGCATTATTACAGATATATGAGATACATGTGCATATAACTCTGGTTTCACATTGCTGTTTTCTTCCTCTTAGGAGAAAGAAAGAATGTATTATTTTTAAAGATCCAAATATATATTTATGTGACCAAATTGATTTTTAGAAAAATCCCATGAAATATTAGGAGTTTCTTACCAATAATTGCAAAGTCTAAGATTCTTCGAAAACCACAAATTTGTTCAGGACACATTTTGTAGCAAAAGTAACCTGAACAAAAATTGTAACAAAGCGGTCATCAATAGAAATTTAACTGGTTTTCAACTTTTGACAACATAATTCCTATGAATGTTGGTATGTTTAACTACAGAGAAATTTGTATATCTAAACACTGGATACTGCTTCTCCTCTAGCTGGTAGTTCTGTTTGACATATATGAATGTCACACACAACCTCTTTCTTTTTTGAATGCTTATAAATTCCAAAGTCCAAAATACATCTCTAGAAATTCCAGATAAAATATCTGGGCTTGTGATATTCTTTAAAGCCATATATTTGGGGAGCTGGGAAGATAGTTCAGTTACACACACACACACACACACACACACACACACACACACACACTTTTCATTCAATCCCAAGGATACACATAAAAATAAGCCAGGAGATTGATTATGTGCATTTGTGATATCAGGGCTGAGATGGGGAGATGAACAGATCCCTGAGGACCACTGACTCAGTCAATCCAACATACCTGGCAAATCCAAGGCCTGACATAGGAGTTACAGTTCCCATCACACTCGTATCCATGGATACCATAGAACAGTGCAGCAGGAGCAGGGTATGAGAACAGGAGCTTAGTGTGGACTGACAAGCAGCCACTGCAAAGGCCCCGAGTAGGATTTTCAGAATGAAACCACTGGCATGGGCTTCAGCATTCATGAAGATTAGCAAAGCCAGATATGTTTGCGTATTTTCCAAGGGGAGAAGAGAATGGATTAGAGCAAAAGCCCTAGAGCCTAGTGTAAGTCACAGTGCACATCTTTCTAGCTCCATTCCCAAGGAGCAGAGAGAATACATAGAAGTCTAGGGCAACACGCATGAGTCATCCCTTTGGCTTGGTACCTTCTGTGGTAAAACAGGTGACCCTGAAAGCACATGTCTGCAGAGTTCATGGCCTGTTTCCCCCACAACCTTTCCCCTTTCTTTGGTCAATGCCACTCAGTGGCTCTAGACTATTTTTACAGAGAGAGAACACTTACCTTTTAAGATCTCATTTGAGAAAAACTATTTAGATTCTTTAAATCATTGTATATTATTTTATTAAAATTTAGTTTAATAACTTTAATGAATATTTATTAGTTTAATTTTTAATTTAAATAAAATGAAACACATTTTAATAGATATATTTTTGTTAAAGTATTTTATTGTTTAGATTTTTCATACATGTACATAATGTATTTCTATCTTCCCTAGCTGTATGTATTGTTTTAAAAGTCCACTTGCTACTGCCTGTATGTGCATGGGCCTAGAGTCATTACTAGAAGATGGGTAACCTCCCAAGGTGTTACACTTTCGAAGAAAACATACACTCTCTTTCCCAGCAACAATCAATCTCGAATAGCTCTTTAGCTAGAAATGGGACTTTACCTCACATCCCATCTTGCTGAGGGACCATGCATACAGTCACAGCCACTGTGACGCAGGAGCTCCATCCTATGCAAACAGCACTGTCTCACTGTAGTCACCATCACCTCTGGCTCTAATAAGCTCTCCATAGTCCCTTCCACCATGATCCCTGGGCATTTGGAGGAGGGGTTGTGATACAGATGTTCCGTGTGTAAACTCAAATCTTCAGAGATGTCTCCTCCAATCTGCTGCAAGCTAATTGATTTTTCTGGGTAGTTCACACTTAAAGAAAGTGCATCTGCTTTTGCAAAATACGTGATAGTGATTTGTGTATGTGTATGTGTGTGTGTGTGTGTATGTGTGTATGACATGCATGCTCACGTGTGTGTGAATGTGAGAGCATGCCTGACAGAATGCATGTACAAAGGTCAGAGGACAACATCAGGTGTGTATCAGCCCTTAGCTCTCGCCTTGTTTGAGACAAGTTCTGTCTTACTCATTGCGGCTGCATGCATTAGATCAGCTAGTCTGTGAGCTTATGGAATCCGCCATCCTTACATTCTATCTCTCAGTTGAGGCATGCTGGGATTAAAGATGCTTGTGCTACCACAACAGCTTTTAGTGGGTTCAGCTCTCTGAACTGAGGGCATCAGGTTTGCTTGCTGCATACTTCACTCATCTGAGCCATCTCCTAATTCTGTAATTCTCAGTCACTATTCATCCATCAGAGTCCTTTCAAGCAATGGAATAGGTCTTATATTTGGATTAGGTGGACCTTGCTTTGGAATGTTCTCTTGACGATGAATTTCAGTAGAGGTAAAGGCATGGGTCAATGAATGCCACTCATATTTAGAAGAAATTTCTAGCATCTTATCTTCATGTCAGCTGATCATGTAGCCTTCAGAGCACACCGTTAACAAAGAAGTACACAGACCACATGAAGCTCAAGAAGGATGACCAAAGTGTGGATGCTTCAGTCCTTCTTAGAAGGGCAAACAAAAATATTCATAGGAGGAGATATGGAGACAAAGTTTGAAGCAGAAACTGAAGGAAAGGCCATCCAGAGACTGCCCTGCCTGGGGATCCAGCCCATATACAGCCACCAAACCCAGACAATATTGCTGATGCCAAGAAATGAATGCTGACAGGAGCCCAATACAGCTGTCTTCTGAGAGGCTATGCCAGAGCATGACAAATACAGAGGCAAATGCTCACAGTCAACCATTGAACTGAGAACAAGGTCCATATTGGAGGAGTTAGAGAAAGGATTGAAGGAGCTGAAGGAGTTTGCAGCCCCATAAGAACAACAATACCAACCAACCAGAGCTCCTAGGGACTAAACCATCATTCAAAGAGTGCACATGTACAGACCATGGCTCCAACTATATACAGCAGAGGATGGCCTTGTTGGGCACAATGGGAGGAGAAACCCTTGGTCCTACCAAGGCTGGACCCCCCAGTGTAGGAGGCGGGAAGGGGTGGGTGGATAGGGAGGGGAATACCCTCATAGAAGGAGAGGAAGGGGGAATAGGATAGGAGGTTTATGCATGGGGAAACTGGGAAAGGGGATAACATTTGAAATGTAAATAAAAAATACCCAATAAAAAGAAAAAAGAGAAAGAAAAAACAAAGAAGTAAAATTACAGGATAAACAATGAGCCATTCACTAAGAGAATTTAGCAATCTTGAAAAGTCCAGATGTGCTGGCTCCTAGAGCTGGGATCTGGGTGCTTTTGCTCACAGAAACTGGGTAGATCACATGATGAAGAGCAATTCAAGTGTCTTGATGTCAGTTGCACCTACCCCTGAGAATGCAATCGGCTCTAGGAAATTTCTGTGTCTGGGTCTCATGACAGGGTATGATCACAGAGAGGTAGACACTACCTCCATGTACATGTTTCTGCAATACGTCATCAGAAGGTTTCTTCGTTCCAGGTTAGTGCTGGCCTCATACTGGAGATCAGTCAACTGGCTGGTTTAATTATGGATGAATGGACTCAATAAACCAACATTTACTTTTACATCAACTTGTGAAGTATAGTTTGGTGCTAATGTCTGCCACTTCTTGAACCACTTTAGTTCATTTATGCAAAGAGAGGCCAGGATATTAACTCTAGGTTAATTAAAATATTTTACTGAAAATAAGCATGCTAAATATATATATGTACATATATATCAATTTTTAACTTGTCATTTCACATCATATTATAAAAGATGTACTTGTTATTTGGCACTTCTCCAAGAGAGAAGTAAGGCAGTGTGCCCACCTGGAAAGAGAATCTTATTTCCCAACACGGGATCCTTCCTAATTGTGTCTCATACGCATTTTTAATTTGTGTGTAGTTTCTAAATTAGATTTCTCTCCCACAATTCCATTACCTTCTACTCAGTGATCTTTAATGAGGTCATACTCTTGAATTTTTCAAATAATTGTTTGCATCATTGCAAACTATGTTGTTAATTACACCTGATTAGGATGTCCCTGCCAGCAATCATGGAAAAGCCAAGTGCACAGGAGCAAAGGAGCAAAAATCTTTTTCAATTAGATTTACCCATGGCGAAGTCAAAGGCCGCATGAGTAATTACTGACAAAACGCACAAATCAATATGTGCTTCCCTCCCTAACGGTTATGAATGTGCTGCTCTAGCTTTCTCCTCAGCGTGGCCTGTTTGTGGCTTGTGTTACTAGTGCAGTGATGTGGTAGTGACAATCCAGAATTGAAGATGAGCATATGTACCATGGAACTCATCCAAAATTGTCAATTATTTTGATGCCAAGAAGCTTTTGTTAAAAAATGACATCATCCTTGCCCCTCACCTGTAAATAGAACCAGGGCATGAATCACCGAGATGGCATAGTACAAAAGGCCATAGTAAATAGTGAACTTGGGGTGCTCTTTTGTTCTAAAAAATACTGAGTTATTTAGTAGAATATGTTTTACAGCTGTACATCCCCCTTTTGATGTATTTAATCATCTTATATAACTGTTAGCAGACCTTTCTAATTAATAATTTTTAAAAAATCCAAAAACTGTTGGTGTCTGTAGTTGCTGTTTAATTTCCATTGGTATCCACCAGAGTTGGCTAAAATTCAGATAACCGACAGCTTGCTGTGGTCAATGCTGTGGAAATTATTGCTGAGGTAAATATACTGCTGCAGAGAGCAAGATGAATGCTGGCTGGCTTGCCCTGGGCTTCATCACGTGCAAGCCCGTAAGACTGAATGTGAGAAAGTCCATGACTCAGATTGTTCTCCAGTCTTGGCATTACAGGCTAAAGATGCAATTATGAATCACGACTTATAGATTAAACTCAGGTCAGCACAAGCTTGCTAACAACCCCCTCTCATGTATGCTTTGTGTCTTTGGACCATTACCCCAGCTCTTTGGAGGGTTAAATAGGAGCTGCAAGACTGAGACAGCTGGAAATCGCAGAGTGCCCCTCCATGCTTGCTAGAGAGCTGTGGGAGACAACAGTGTCGCATGGTGAAAGAGAAACCTCGGCAGATTTTTGAGCATGGCAAAGTCTGTCTTCATCTGGACTGTGTTTTTGCTCATGGATAAGTCTTTCAAACCTGACAAGAAGCATCCTTATTTCTTCTACAAATTAGCAGCAAAAAAACCTCCAAGATGAGATTGAACGTGCTAGTGGCGCTCTTCCACCATCATTTCCCTCCATTTTCAAAAATTTCCAGGCAAATAAAACTTCCCCTACAATCTCCCCAGCCCCTTTTTTATCTCTAGGAGGCTAGGACCAAAACACTTGCTTATTTTCTCTGAGAGGAAGAAAATTTTATCTTTGTAAATTCTTTAGAAAGAAAAAAAATCTTCCTAATATCTGAGTTCAAGGAAGAACCTCAGTGGAATGGCACAGTGCTTTAGTGGTTATACAGATCCAGTTTCACTAACCAGCCCAATAATATATACGCATACAGTTTTAAATCTAGGTTCCATGTGTAAGAGAAAGCGTTCAATATTTTTCCTTCTTGGTATGGCTTATTTCACTTATCACAATTTCTAGATGTATCTGCTTTCTTAGAAAGTCATGATTTCATCGTTTTCTCTGTGAATGCACAAAATCCCGCTGTGTACAGCACATTTTCCATAACCAGCAGTTTTCCTAGGCTGCATCTCTAATAGTATAGCAATAATGGCAGAAGTTCAGGTATTTCTGTGGCAAGTTGACTTCCTGCCCTTTCGATATGTACCCCAAAGTGGGACATCTGGGTCACATGGGTCTATTTTGAGAGTTTTGAGAAATCTCCAGATTCATTCCATTTGACTACACAATTTATGTTCCCACCAGCAGAGAAGAATGGTTCATCGTTTTCCAAATCCTCACCAGAAATCCTTGTTATTTTGATTTCTTCTTAGCCATTCTCAATGGAGTGATGTGGGATATTGAAACAGTTTAAATCTCTATAAAACTGTTTTTAAAAATTGGTTAGTGTAGGGAGGAATCTGTGGAAGAAAAACAAAACAGTTCTTGCATTCTCTACTTAACGGATCCTTGGTAGAGGCTGAGAAATTTGATGGAAACTGAAAGGCAGGGGAAGCACCTATAAAACAGAAATTTATGTTTCAATTTTATGTTTTCAGTTGTGAATGAAACAGAGTTATTTTTAAAATAAGGTCAAGATTAAATGTCCAATAAAGAATTTATTGAGAGAAACAAACAGGCACATGTAATTTCAATTTCTATCCATGGAAAACCATGCTCTGGTCTTCTGACCCTAAATGAGTTCTTTTGTGGGTACTATAGTTTTTATTGTTCCTGTTAGGAATAAAAATCCTGGGTCCACGATTTAAATCCTTCAACTGTTTGATTATAAAATATAAAGTTGTAGCCAGTGAAGTTTCAAAAGCTCACCCAATTTATCCCTACAGTGAGAGTATGGGCTATACTCCAAGGAAAGGGCCCCCTACCTGGTAAGCCAGCTCTCATTTCAGAACTCTCTTGCGTCCAGAGACATCTATCTAGGAAATGTGATGCACAATGGAATTGGTACAGTGGTCATGTGGCACTGTCCCACTGGGTGGGCATTCATTATAACCTCTGCCTCTCTCACCACTTTTGTTGATTTATTAGTGAGTTGCATGTTGGACTCCTGTGATCTTTGGAATAGCCATACCTATATGCCTCCTCTCATGTCCTCCCACTCCTGACCTATTTCTCCCAGTCCTGGGCTTCTGACCTCTGTTCAACCATTCATCTCTCTTGTCAGAGGTCCTTGGGTGAAGGGTGCTAGCACATTCTTCTGCTGAGCCTGAGTTTGTCCTTTCAATGGCTGGACTAACTCTGGAATGACTCTGACGGTAAGGCCAAATCTCTACTATACAGCTGTTTCTTCCCTGCTGTGCTCTGTTACCTGCTGAACACCAGAGAAGTCCCCATCAGGAAGCTTCAGATGGGAGGACAAACCCTCTGGGTCCTCCACAGTACTCTCTGCATGAATCTTTTCCCTTCGCAGTCTGGAGATGGATGTAACTGAGGCTGATAAAACTTCTTCACAGTTATTTTGCTATAACCGATAGAACTGACCCAGGATTTCTCTCTAGAGTCTAGAGATACTGGGCATCTGGGATTCATGGGTCTGACTGTGGACCTCTGTTAAAATGTAGAGAACCCCTATCAATGTTGTACTTCAGTCCGGGGGTATGGCTTACCTACCATGCACAAGGTTATGGGTTCAGTGGGTTTTCTAGTTCCGAAACAATAGACAAAGATTCCATAGTTAAAGCAAGGTTAGGTATTCTGTTTTCTTCTAATTGTTTTATTCAAACTTAACCTATTATTACTAGTCATTTCCCTCGACCTCAGTCTGGATGCACTGGGATAGATGTTTCCATCCTCCAGCACTGGTGGCTGTTTGTTAGCTCCCTTCCCACAAACTCTGTCAGGCTGACCATGAACAGTGAGAGAAGGAGCAGTTGGAGGGTTTGCCTGGGGCCTGTGCCTGTTCAGCCCCACAAGCTGGGACGCAGGGGCTCTGGCACAGCAAGAGTTCAGAAACAGTGCACACGCTTGCCTCTGCCCACTGCAGCACCACACATGATATCCGAAGATAAGTGCCCCAGTGAGCAATAAGCACTCACTCCTTTTCGCCTGTGTTAATTTTTCACTTTACAATTCTTGTGGCCATTATGGGAGAAACGATTTATAGCCAAATTATCACTCTCGTTTTAATAATGGGGGCATAAAAACAGAATGCATTGTTCTTTTTAAATGCTACACAGAAGCCAACCAGTCTTGATTTGTTATCTATCCAGCATATTTTAAAACACAAGAGAAATTTTCAAACTAAACGTAACTGGCAAGAGTGCTTATGAATAATTAAATCTATCTAGAAATCCACACACAGACCATTTGTGTGTTCCTGTAATCCACAGAGTAGTAAGTACCAACACTCTTTGCTCCTGGGCTCTCAGCCCAGTGCACATCTTATAGAATGGGTCCTTGGTGAGGGAGGAGGGTGGATAACTTGCTTATTTTTTTCTCCATTTAGACAGATCCACCTCTATTCTATACTGTCAGCATGTCAATAACGCAATCCATTAGACTCAACTGAACTGGGAAATTCTCAACAAATAATTCTGTAGTTTAGTCATTATTTCCAGAAGGTTCACGAAATTAGTAACACTACAGCCTAATGACTCAATTTTTTTAACATCATAGCTCATATTCTTAATACACATAAATCATGCCCTGTTGCATAACACTTCATCTAACCACACTCCCAGGGACAATTGTGGTTCCAATACTATACTATTGTTGTTTACTGCTTTAAAATGGGGACGTGGGAGGCTCTGTATGATTTCTATAATTAATTTTAAAGCCGCAATTTATAAAAGGCCATTCCAATAATGTGTTCTTACTGGGAAGGGGAAAAAAGAAACATTTCTCACTCGGAGGGATTTTTCCCTTCCAGATTCATAATTGGGATATTTCCACAATTGCAATTATGCAGCCAACACAGAGGCTTTCTTACATGGCTCCCCTCCCAGAATGCTCCAATTAAAGGAAGTGATGCCTGGTTCAAAGTGTCCTGCCGTGAGAGCTTTGCTTAATCATAACCTTCTTCTACTTACACCACCCCCCTCCATGCATCCACCTGACACACCAGCAATTCCTACCCATTCTAATGCCAAACAAAACTGGCATCTGGCTGTTTAGATCACCTTGATTCCAGCTACCCTCCTTTCCCTATGAGTATTTCAAGAGCTTTCTATTTGGTCCCTAGACCAACAAGTGTAGGAGTGCTAGAAGAGTATTGTTTTCCTCACTTTAAACTCCGTGATAAGTGTCCTGCTTAGAGTAAAGCCAAAATCCTTGCCAGGGCATACAGACTGCTTTATGCAGCCCCATCCCTCAGATTTCTTCTCCCCTTCCTCGGGTTAATAATGACTTCACCATAGCACTGCCTAGTTTCCTATCTTAGGGCCTTTGCATGTTTCCCTCTATTAAGACCCTCTTCCTCTACATCTTCAACTCATTGACTTCTCCACAAAGAAGCTGTTTCTGATGCCATCCCTAGAAGCCACTTCCTTCTCTGAGTTATTTTACATATCCCTGATTAAGCCGATGATCAAACCTATTCATCTGCTAGAAAGCCTGCTCTGTGACCTAGGAGTACTAGCTATGTTAATCTGTCACTAAACCCACCCCAGTGAAAAGTCAGGTGTGAGCTGTGTAGGCTCGGCCATGGTTTTTCAATGGGAAGAGGGAAGTTGTGTATGGATGTTGAATGCCAACACAATGTTTATATTGATTTTTCCTGTGTGAGATTAGTAGTGAGCCTCCAAGGACTATATATCTTACTACATTTTAATTACTTAAACGGAGGTCTATTTCTTCTATTTTATGTAATTGAAGTTGATCTGTGAAAGCTGAATTTGTAGACACTAGACTACAATCATACAAAGCACCACAGTCAAATAGTGTCTTTTCCCATGCTCCTCTCAGAGAAACTGAAATTCATCCACAATACTGAATAAAAATACTGCACTATTTTATATGTTTTTGAACTAGTTTATATGTTAACTAATGTCTGCTTACTATTGCCATGAACCCCAAAGAGTCCTTTCTCCTTCTATGGGAAATGAGAATGGCTTGGACCACGGTGGTACAGCGTCCAGAGGCTCACTTTTCATTTATAGTTAGCTCTGCAGGTGAAAACACAGGCTGCTTCTCCAGAGGACCTAGGTTCAATTCCCAGCACTCACATGGCAGCTCGCAACTGTCTGTAATTCCAGGGGACCTGACACACAGGCATACAGGCAAAAGACCCATGTGCATAAAATAAAAATAAATCATTTTAAAAGAAAGAAAGAAAGAAAGAAAGAAAGAAAGAAAGAAAGAAAGAAAGAAAGAAAGAAAGAAAGAAAGAAAGAAAGAAACTGCTATTAGACCAAGTGTCAGTGTGGAGGGGGACGGAATGAGTGGATCGAGGTTGTGATTTAGAAAATGGGTGGACCACACTGTCTGGCCTGCATGCCAACAGAGAGATGATGCCTCTTTGGGAGGCAGTTATACCCAGGGAGCAACTCTTTGCCTTTTTGCTCTCCTCCAACCACTACCTATTACTGCCTTCCTCCGGCTGCTCTGGGAACCAGCCTCCGCTGTGTTGAAATCTCTAGTATTACATATTTTGCCTGAACATTCAGCATCTACTATTTTATCTATGTACCTTTGTTATATTTTTAACTAGCATGTGGGCAATTTATCTCAAGTAAAAATACATGTTTCCATGGTGAAGTTTCAATCTGATTTTTATAGAGCAGAATCTTGCTATGTTCTCAGTTTTATAGTAATGTCTGTTGTGATGACCTACTGAGGTAAGGATGACCACCAAGTGATTTATGTGTAATAAGACTTTTAAGAACGTGTCTCACTGAAGTTCATTTGAGGATGGTGCCTGGACACTCAGTTCTCTGTGCTGATGTGGATATTTGCTATGCTGAATCTGAGTTCAATGAGTTCCCAACAGCATGATTTTGACTAAAACCTTTAATATTCATTTATTTGAGACAGGAAGGTTACTTTTTGACCTCTTTTTTCTTCTGTCTTGACATGACAGAGTACGCTTCCTGATGGGTGGTCGGCATGGGGAATTTAAGTTCCTGCCTCCCTCTGGCTATGCCCCTTGCTATGAAGCCTTACTTCCGAAGGAGAAGATGAGATTGGAGCCTGTCAAAGAATATAAGCGTGATGCTGACGGTGTTAGAGATCTGTTGGGTACCACTCAGTTTCTCTCCCAAGCCTCTTTCATCCCATGTCCCATAGATACCAGTCAGGTAAGTCCAAATTGCAAATGATAGGCAATCTCAGAGAGCACACTGATGTTGTGCCCAATGTTAAGCACTGACGGATGCAAGGACATAGCCAATATTCCCTGAGAATTCATAGCCAAATTTAATATATAAGAAGCAAATAAGTTATTTTTTTAAAGGTCAAATGTAATAAATGCAGAATGAACAGTATGCATGTCCTTTAGGGTGGGATGTTTCTAAGAGCCTGAGAACAGATGGGATTCAATCTGGACCTTTCATGAAGCTTAAAGGAAGAGGGACACTGGGCAGTGATTTAACAGCATGGGAGGGGCTGGTATGACAGCAATGGCATGGATAAGGACTGGGAGTAGAAACCAAGGAGGGACAAATGCCAATGTCAAATCTCCCATGTATGGACAGTTGGGAGAAGGAAGAACATGGAGGTGGCAAGTTGGTGGGAGTAAACAGAGAGGGTATATGGGGACTGTGTGCTATGGACTGCTTAGCAAATGTTCCTCCCAGTATCTGTATTCTGGCAGAGGCACATTCGTGTGGTATGATAAGGAACTTGCAGAAGCTTTCAGCAGTTTTTACATACCAGCCCCAATTCTTTGATGTACACATATGCTTGTGCAGGTATATGGGGATGGTGTATGTGTGTGTGTGTGTGTGTGTGTGTGTGTGTGTGTGTGTGTGCAGGCTAGAGGACTGTCATCCTCAGGAAAGCCTTCTATCACCTTAGAGACAGGGTCTCTCTTTGACCTACTAGGCAGATTGGCTAAACAAGAAACACCATGGATCCTCACCAGTGCTGGGATTACAAGAAACTAGAGCCATAGCATTTTAAAATGGATTTGGGGATCAATATCAGTCCATTGGGTTAGTGTTAGCAACTGATCCCTCTCCTCAACCCCACCAGTGGCAAATCATTGCTCTAGATGCTACAGAGCAATGGCTCTCAACCTTCCTAATGCTATGACTCTTTAATACAGGGTCATGTTGTGCTGACCCCTAACCACAGAATTATCTTCATTGCTACCTCATAAGTATAATCTTGCTACTGCTATGAATTATGATGTGATATCTAATATGCAGGATATTGATATACTTCCTATCTGTGAAGACCATCAGCATATGTTACTGTGGCTCTTAGAGGTTATTTTAAAATGAAGATATTGGCTGTAGAAAGTGCTATAGAAAGTGTTATGTTTCCTTATCCTCCTAAATGAAGACTTTTCCCAAAGAATTCAACCGTTTATTTCCATGGGATACTGACCATTGCCATCAGAAAGCATTCTGTTCCTTTATCCTCCTAAATGAAGAACTTCCCCAAAGACTATCCAAGGTGTTCCTTTTTCAACCATTCTAGCCTAATGGGTGAGCTTTAGGCCAACAAGAGACCCTGTGAAAGGGTTGTTTGACCCCTAAAAGGGTCATGACCCACAGACTGAGAACCACTGCTATAGAGATTGGTGAAAATGACCTTGCATCTAAAGCACTTACAGTTAACAGCATATATGACAATGATTCCTCTCCACATATAAAGTGTCTCCAGTATGCCTTTCCATGACATTCATATGACCTGATTACATTCAGGTGCCCTGGCTGGCCTTATTCTCACTATGTACCCAAGGTTGACCTTGAACTCTTAGCAGTCTCCTGCCTCAGCTTCCGAAGTTCAGAATTGTAGCTATATGCCACCATATCCACCTTGCGCATGGACCATGAGTCTCTGTTGTCCCTCCTGTAGTCAGTGTTTTAACTTTCTATAAAATGGGAAACTGTGTTTCCTGCCCATTTCAACACATAATTCAACCTCTGGGATGTAGAGAAGGGCTCTGCTAGGAAGCTGAGGAGCTTGTGAGTTACAAGAGATCCTAGGAATCAGTCTGATTCCTGTGTGTTCTAAATGTTATAGAAGAAAAACGTGCTTTCTACCCTCCTGAGTTCTGTAACCCAGGGTGTAAAAAATTAAGCTTGGGCTAACAGGTTAGAAAGAGGGAAAAAAACTCATCTTAATTCGTAAAGATGTTCTTGTTCTTGACAAAGAACAGAAGCTCAAGTAGGAAGATAGACTTTAGAGATTATAGACTCCCTTACTAGGAAGTGAAAAAGGAAATAAGGGAAAGGGAAAATACGATTCTGAGGAACAGTAAGTAGGTCCTCAGAGTGTGGGAGATGTGGCTGTCTTTTGACAGTGTGTCTAGGGTATAAGGCTGACATGTGTCTAGTGGCAATGGCCAGTCTCCCCTGCGAAGACGTCCTTAGATTCTTATTTCAGAAGATAGGGGAACAGAACATTTTCTGTAGCAGCTGTTTCCCAGATATCTTCCTCTTAAAATAACCCTGATTCCACAGTAACATATGCTCATATTCTGGACCCTTCACAGATGGGAAGCTTTGGGGACAGAGACAGAACATCTTTCACTGAGCACAGAGCTGTTTGAACCAGTGCAGGTAACAGAGGACAGTGAGTAGAAATACCTCTGGGCTGACTGCCCCTGCTAATCTTTCAGAAGCATGAAATTACGAAGACCTCTTCCTGCAAGAGGATGGGTAACAAGTGCTGTGGGAGGAAAGTACCTGACCCAACAGGAAGAAGAGTTTTTCAAACATACGTGTGGTGATGAGTGCTGACAGTGTCAGGAAGCACCTAGAAGACATGCTTCTAGGCACACCTATGAGAGGCTACTATTTTAGGTTAGCCTCTGGCCAGGCCTGTGGTGAGTTATCTTGAATAGATTAAGGTAGTAAGGAGCAGCAAAAAGGGTAGTACCATTCCCTAGGCTGCATAAAGGAGAAAGCTAGATGAGCATAAGCTTCACCTCCTTCTTCCTGAGTGTGGTTGCCATGACCAGCCACCCTCTCAAGCTCTTGTCAGTTTGACTTTGCTGCAACAATGGATGGTCCCCTTGCCTGCTGTGATGGACCGTAACTGTGAGCTGAAATAAACCCACTCTCGCTTAATTTGCTTTTTGTCCATGTGTTTTATTGAAGCAACCAGAAAAATACATAAAGTAATGCAGAATCAAAGATTTGGAAATAAAAGAGCTGCATATCATCATAACATTGAGTCCTGAGAGCTTCGATGTCTAGACACAAACCTGAGTTCTAAGGGCTGTGTAAGAAAGGCAATGCTCGTAACCAATAGGAAAATTCTCTTTGAAGAGATATAGTTTATCACTGTGAACTCTTTGAAGAGATGTGGTTCATTACCACGAATACCTTGTAATTTTTTAGAATATAATTCTGTGAAATTATTGTCATAGGAGAACTTAAATATAAGGTGCTCAGAGTCCTCCCTGGGGCACATTAAAGAATACGTTGTAGGTTAAAAGTTATTAAGTAGAGCATTTAATGATTATCCCAGTCATATTCCTCCTGGTGACTGCCCCAGGCTCTTACTGAGTGCTGGGACAGAGGAGCCAATTTCCAAGCAGTCACCCCAGGGCCTCAGGCTCCCGGGAGACAGTTATCAAACCTACGCTGCTTTGTCCCATGTTACCTTTTGAAACTGAGATTATGATTTAGACTTATTTAGGGAGGTTACTGTCCCCAGCAAGTGTATTTTCCTTTTTTCTATGAAGCTTTTTGGTTCCTGTAGCCTGAAAATCCACTTTGGGGCTACAATCAACTATGCAACACTTAGTTTATACAGGATGGCCTTTAGTTAACCAACAAACCCATGTGCAGTTATAACTTGTCTGCTAATAACCTCCCCATTGTGCTCCTCATCAAAAACATCATACCACTTTCCCAAATGACTTTTTCATAATTAGATTACAATGAGTTTTAAATGTGTTTATATTTTTGTTAATTCTTTGAGAATATCATAGGGTGTAAAATATTCTCTCCACAAGCTCCCTCTATCAACCCCCCACAATTTGAACATGGAGTTATAGTAATAGAAGCCCTAGTAATCACTGTAATAGAGCTGGGGTTAGAAAGCCAATCACAAAGGTTGGCCTGAGGTAGGCAGCTGGGTCCTAGCTCCTGTTAAGAGCTACCAAGCAAGTATGTGTCCAATGTTAGCCATCTTCCATGAACCAAAGGAAGTTAGAATCTTTTTTTATTTGGATCTCTAATCTTTATGGACTATCAAACAATAGACATGAAAAGAATAATAGTGACAACAAATTAAAGAAAATAGGAGAAAACAAAATGGGCCCTCAGTTTATGGCCTCTATGGAGAGAAAGTAGGAGCAAAGTACCAGGAAAGCAGAGAAACAGCCTTAGTGTTACCAGCTCTTCAGGAAAGGCTACCCCAATGATGCAATGAGTATATTAAGTAAGTATTTGGATGGCATGGAGTGTGTGTGTGTGTGTGTGTGTGTGTGTGTGTGTGTGTGAGAGAGAGAGAGAGAGAGAGAGAGAAGAGAGAGAAGAGTTTGTGTATGCTGTATGTGTCTCTATGTATGTATGAGTGTTATGGATATGTGGGTATGTATCAATGTGCGTATGTGAGTTTGTGTGTCTGTGTGTGTCTCTCTGTGTGTGTCTGTGTGTATGTGTGTGCTGTGCACATGTGCACATTCCTGTGCTACAGGGCACGTGTAGAGATCAGAGAACAGCTTTCTAGAGTTGATTCTCTCTTTCCACTCTGGGATGGGAAGGGTTTGAAAAAAGGAATACGTGTTGGAGTGCTTCAGGAGGGTTCAGGTCAGATGTGTGAGGGCAGAAACTCAGTAGTCATCTGGAATAATTTAAGTTTGGAAGGGGCTGACCCAGGCCGAGCACTGAGTTCTAACCAGTGCAGCCCTCCTCGTTGGCAGTGAATTCAGCTGGGGCACTGAAGACTTCGATCCAGTTCATTCTTGTAGCTCTGGCTTTTCTCTCGCTGCCTTTCCTTCAGGTTGTTTTGCCACTTCACCTAGAGAAGATCAGAGACAGACTGGCCGAGAATATCCACGAGCTTTGGGGAATGAATAAAATAGAACTCGGCTGGACTTTTGGCAAAGTATGTGCTTCAGTGGCCGGCGCCGGGTGG
The DNA here is from genome assembly GCF_011064425.1 of Rattus rattus. Classification (NCBI taxonomy): domain Eukaryota; kingdom Metazoa; phylum Chordata; class Mammalia; order Rodentia; family Muridae; genus Rattus; species Rattus rattus. The sequence goes on along the minus strand of NC_046158.1, from coordinate 91,166,635 downwards.
ACCGCCATATTGGGAGGAAGGGTTCCTTGAATTCTCTTTGATTGAGAATGGGAATGGTGGGGGCTGGGGATTTAGCTCAGTGGTAGAGCGCTTGCCTAGGAAGCGCAAGGCCCTGGGTTCGATCCCAGCTCCAAAAAAAAAAAAAGAACCAAAAAAAAAAAAAAAAAAAAAGAGAATGGGAATGGTGAACCAACACCCAAACGCTCCCCTTCCTCCAATCTATCTAACCTTTGCAGTGTTCAGCCCAGTCTTCAGTCCCTCTCCAGCCGCACACTGGGAACCCGTGTCCCATCTTACCTCCTAACTCTGGTTCCTTTTGTTAGAAGACTGTGGACGCCTCGTTCCTCTACACCGCTCATATTTCTCTCGATTCAGAAAAAAGCCGTCTCTGAGCGGGTGCTGGTAGCTGGCTGATTCATTATTTTGAATCAGAAGTTGTTTAACAGGGCTTTCAGATGTATCACTAAGATTAATGTGGACCGGAGGGGGTTAGGGAGTCTCTTGCACTAGAAAGCATTTTTCAGAGAGAGTGTAAATGACCTTGCTCTGTGATTTGTAGAAGGTCACTTCTGGAAGCAGAAAGATAGGTGAGTTTTACAGCTTCGTGTGACCCCGACACTCTTTAGTGATACATACTCCTCTTAGTTACTGAAGAGGTCCCTGCACTCTAACACATATATATGTCCATAGTTGCCACAAAAAACGGTGTCCTTATGAATGATCACCTTTCTGCAGTATGTTCTTGAAGTCTGTCCTTCATAGAAGTCAACACAACGGTAATTTTAAATTGCAGTCATTCTTACAAATATTTTATCACTATTTCCTACTTCATTAGACAGTTCACTTCAGCTAGGTGGGGCTCTCTGCCCTCGTTTTTTTTAAGCTCATAAAATGTAGATTAGTAGATTCAAGCATTTGCTAGATGAATGAGTGAAGGAGTGAGTTAATGCTCAGGTTCTTACCATTCAGTGCAAGAGTCACATATGGCTACTGAGAGGTTGAGAAGTATCTAAATGGGATCGTGATGAGTTGTGTGGTTGTAAAACTCACACTGAGTGTTTGTCTATTTTTAATTCACTTGATATAGTTCTTGCTATCCTGAGACTTCTTTTATAAACCAGGCTGGTCTTGAACTCAGAGATCCACCTACCTCTACCTCCCGGGTACTGGGATTAAAGGCATATGCCACCATGCTCAGCTATACATTGGATTTTTAAGACTTGTTTTTACATTATTTTGTTCTTACTCTCATAAAAAAAAACCAATATATTACATGTATGGAGCTAAATGAAATATCTTGTTAAAATTAATTTGATCTAATTCTTTTGTTTTTTTAACATGGTTTTAAGAAACTTTTGAGATTACATATGTGGTCCACATCTGTAGCCCTCTGTGGTTAAAGGCATTCTATCCTCAAGTAACATTATGGTGACATGAATTTTTAACAAAAGCATAGCTACCACTTATAAAAATAACGGCATTCCTCTCTGGAAAATTATGTTCTAAGTGCAGACACCTGTCTTGAAATACATCCACAGAGTTCAAGACATTGACAGCTTGGAAGCCATGTGTAAGATTCCTGAGAAAACTGTGTGCGTTCACCTATCAGCAAGTTGCTGTCTTTGTCCTGTCTGATATGGATGGCCTGGACCTTTGAAGGATGTTCATTTTGTTTTTACAAGACAGTGTCAGCTATCAAAACTGAAATTCTCTTCTCTCTTACGCTGTCACCTAGGTACGGGATGACAACAAAAGACAACATCCCTGCCTTGTGGAGTTTTCAAAGCTCCCTGAAACTGAGAAGAATTATAACCTGCAGATGTCAACTGAAACCTTGAAGTAGGTATTTATTTGAATGCAGACTAGACAGTGAGTGGATGATTTGATGCGTTGTAACTAAACTGCAAAGGTGTGTCCCTCTTGTCTGCAAACATAACACACTGATAAATCATAGGCACCAGTGATTCTTCATGTCATAGAGTCTAGTGTGGTAAGGACCTGACCCACATTAGTATTTAGTGTATATATTCCTCTAGAGATCATTTGCCATTTGCTGTTTTTCTGGAAATAAGAAAAATGCAGGAGGCAGGGGCAGAGAGAAAGGGAAGGAAATACAACTGAAGGACCAAATGTTACTGTGGTTAGTGTTAAATCAAGGAAAAAATAAGATAGCGTTGAAACCAAAGGAAAATATGGTTTGATTACTAAAATTCCAAGTCTTTTAATCAACTTTCGATTGTGCCATGATCTCATTCACGATCCTAAAAAAACCCAGACTCCCTAGCCCGTGTGGACCTCTCCTAATTCCCTTTGTGACTTTTGACTGCTGTTTCTTCATATTTCCCTTCTTTGTCAGTGCAGAATGCTCTAACCCTGTCTGTTGACATAACAAAGATGTCACAGGCTTACATACATGCTATCTTTAATTGTACTAGGCTTTTTAAGAAAACCATTATCTGCATCTTGGTACATCAAGTAAAACTCAAAATGCTATGCAGACATCAGGCAGCAAGCATTTGCTGACCTAAAGATTTACTGTTAGAATCCTGTCTATTCTATGAAACCAAGTCCTTGAAATGGTTCAGAGTGAATTTATAAACTAGAAAATGCCTCCATGTGGGGTGATTAACAAAGCTTCTGTTTCATGTTCTTATGCTTGCTTTCGCCTAAATCAGAAACTGACACATTATGACCTGTGGGACAAACAAGCCAGCCATCTGTTTCCCTAAATACATTTACATTGCAACAAAGCCGGGCTCAGTGGTTCACATGTCATTGGTGGCTACCTTTACCCCATAATAGCAGAGTATATCGCTGTGACAGAGATATATGGTACACTGAGCCTTGCTGTCAGCCTCTTTACAGGATATGTTGGCCAACCTCTGGTCTAAGTCACTAAGCTTTTGTCCACTTAACTAGCTAGGCTAGGGTTCTTAGTACCCTTCATTTTTCACTTGACACGAGTATCTTCCTGTGTTACATTACAGAACCTTGCTGGCTCTGGGCTGCCACATTGCTCATGTTAACCCAGCTGCAGAAGAGGATCTAAAGAAAGTGAAACTGCCCAAAAAGTAGGTGACTTTTCTAAAGCCTCAAGCAGAGTGTGAAAGCTGGGAGGGTGGGAGGCCATGTACAAAGGCAGATGACAGACTTTGTATCATCTTAGAATGTTCCTCCAGTTACTTAGATGACATTGGGACCCATTGGATGCCTACTGCAAAAGAAGCATTTCAAAGTCCCCTCTCTTTTTGCACCTTCTTCCCAGACCTAATGCCACTCTGATTCGTTTTGAGCTAGGAGGTATACAGACTTCAAATGACTGCACACTGGGGAATAGGAAGAACAGTTGACAAAAGAGCTTGGGTATGGTTCCTAGTCCCTGCAGAGACTCACTCCACCCCTCTGGCACTGGGATAACACATAAATCCTTAAGGACACGAGAATCTATACCAAGATTCCATTTGCCTCTCTTTATCTGTGTATCCCACTGTCTGTCCTACCTCTGCATTCAGGCTCCTCACTGGTACATCTGCTGGCTCATTTACCTGTTTGCTCTCTTGCTCCTCAGTGCCAGCTCTGGGTATGCACACAATAAAACACAAGTGCCACAAGTGGAGCCAAAGCAGTTCCATCCTTAGTGAAATGCTCACCATCATTATCCTGCTTAAGCTCCCATGCCAATGAGTCATAGTCCTGATGTCATAGCTCCTGGTGTCAAGGAAATCATATCCAAGGGATGACATCTGGAGAGGCACACTTCTAGCTGTAGTTGCTAGAACCAGTGCATGATGATGCATGTTGAGGCTGTATCAGAAGCAGCTGTCCTGAGAAGGTAGCAACCAGACAGTCTCCTGTGACCACAGATTCTGTATCTCATGCTGTGCAGTGTTCTATATAGAATTGGCCTTAAACTATCATGTTCGAGTTCTTGCTCTCGTCTGGGAAGTTAGTCCTAAAGCCCATGGGTATCTCTGGACTCATATTTTCACATGGACATAACTAACCACTCTGGAGGATAGTTACCTTATTCACAATGTACTCAACCTTCCCCCTTATACCTATCTCTACCTGACTCACAGCAAGCCCTTTCACATCGGCATGGTATGTTGCAAATTATAGGCATTGAAGGCTGGGACTCATGGAAGGGAGAGCCGACTGCAAAAGTCATTTCATGTTTGCAAATTTTCAGCTGCCGTGGCTTTTTGTTTCAATCAAGAGGAAAGGTTGGGCTTTGCAAGAATGGGTGGCCATTCTATGCTAATAATATAAGAAAGCCTTCAGTTCAAAGTTTCATGCTTGCCAATCTGGTTTTAACATTTTTCATTCCTAAGTAGAATAGAGGGGTTTCTGAAGATGTTGCAACATGCTGAATATGTCCTTCATTTTCACGGCACATAAATAATTTTCCTATATGTAAAGACTTGTAAAAGATATGTATTACTTGTATAAAGATTTGTATTACTGACTGTTTTCTTCAATGCTATCCTTTGAAATCTGAGATCTATTAGTTATAAGATGCTACATTCAGGGCTTTATCTGTAAACTCATAGTAGAGTTTATTTTATCTATCAGCCAAAGAGGGGAGATTTTGTCTCTGCCTTTATTAGTAATTATACACACAAACACACACACACACATGCGCACACACATATATGTATATATATATACATATATGTGTGTGCATATATATGTATATATAGGTAAATGTGTTACTGTGCGTGCTCAGCCATAGGTTAGCTTTACCAACCCACACACCAAAGGCTCAGAAATCACCCCAGAAGAAGGCACAGGAAGAGTTAGAGGGTGGGAAGAAGCACTGTGAAATGCTGTCCTCTTGACATAGCATGAACTGGCACTTTGGTTATTTGTGGAGACGGCTATGGTTATTGACAGAAGACCTATACAAGATCAAGCCCATAAAAAATTTTCAGCAGGAGGTGGGAGCTGTTCCGAGCACTACCTCCCACTGGGGAGCTATTGGCGGTTGATGGTTGTTTGGTAGGGGAGGAGAGGTACTTGTCTTTGAGGGGTAGCTACTGGTAGGTTGCCCATGATCCACTGGATGACCCTACACCAATGCACATATGGGAAGTTCTAATTGGACTCAAAGTATTATTTAAAAAGAAGGCATGAAATTGGAAGTAAGGTATGTTGTAGGGAGCATGGAAGTAATTGAAAAGAGATAATAGGGTATCGAAATATAAGTATATGAGATTTTCAAAGGATAAATTTGTAAAAATCTAGAAAAGCAAAATCATATGTATCTATTCAAAACATGTATACTTTTTCATTTACTTGTAGCTATATGATGTCCAATGGCTATAAGCCAGCCCCTTTGGATTTATCTGATGTGAAGCTATTACCACCTCAAGAAATTTTAGTAGATAAGCTTGCAGAAAATGCACACAATGTTTGGGCAAAGGACAGAATAAAACAAGGATGGACCTACGGCATTCAACAGGTGAGGAGTGTTAGGTCAAGCATGCTAGAGAAGCAGGTATGGTTATCCATCAAAATGTCATTTTGCTGTAGAGCATGTGAGATTGGAATATTGGCAATGCCCTTGCACTCTATCTCTCATGGTGTCGTCTGTTTATTATTTATAGTATCATGGACTAGGTAAAATTTGTAACAGTCACATTGACATTGGCTACAGGCATCATTTCAATTTATAGAAGTGGATAAAGATTATCTTTCCTTTAGCTAGAGATTCACCAATAAAATGCCCTCTGTATGTACTTTATCTCAGTCTCTCTTACATTTTTCACTATAGACAGTTAAGTTTTCATGATAGCCTGGAAGACTAGGGATAGGAGCAAATCAATACCCTGAGTCAGTAATCTTTCTGGGATGCATCAACATCATGGGTCAACAGGAGTTCTGAGATGACCCCAAATAGCAAACCACTGAGTTGAATGCAAGGGGAAATAGCTTAGAAAGAGAGTGAAGCAACCTGCCAAGAAACCACACACACATACATAAACACACACATTTATGCATACATACATACATACATACATACATACATACATACATACACACATACACATATAAACACACACACACACACACACACACACACACACACACACACACACACACACACACACACTTCAGACCACTGAACTAAGGATCCCTGGGCAGAACTAGAACTTCTGGCTGGATTATGAAGTAGCCTAACAGCTAGGTTCACAGCAAAGACTCAGGCAGAGTTTAGAATCAGGATTCACTGTAAACCATTTGACATACTTTTCCCCTAAAATACTTTCCTCACTTCTTAATCCTTAAGGGTTAGTATTCAGAAAGTTCATATAAGTTAACTCATACATCAGCCTCTATGTTTTTTTTCACCACCGTGACAAATACTACAGAAGCAACTTAAAGAAGGGGGAACGCATCATTTCAGATTATAGTTCATCATGGTAGGAGAAAGAACATGGCTATAGGAATTTGGTCTGTGGAGGCAAGTACAGCTTATGTGTATCTTTCTGAATTAGGAAGCCGAACAAGATGAGGCCATCACCTATAAATGCTTGCCCCCTCCCCTCAGTGTCTTTCTTGGATCAGCCCAGCCTGACCAAAAAAAGATTCCACAGGCTCCCCAAAACAACAATCCAAGCTGGAAACCAGATGTTCAAACACATGGAGCTGTGGGGGATATTCGATTTCAAACTATGAACCCTTCCAAACTTAGTTCCAGAAAATCTAGAAAGCAGGAAGAATATAGCTAAGAAAGAAAGGAAGGAAGGAGGGAAGGAGGGAGGGAGGGAGGGAGGGAGGGAGGGAGGGAAAGGAAGAAAAGAAAAGGAAAGGAAAGGAAAGGAAGGAAGGAAGAAAGGAAGAAAGGAAGAAAGGAAGGAAGGAGACCTGGGAGCAAGGAGGTTTGAAGAGTGTACCATGCACCTTGGCTTGAGTGACTTTTCTTCCAGTTGACCTTTTGTTACTTTCTTCATAGTCTCTCCTAAAGAGCTGAAGATGACTTCCCTGCACAGTGTACCCTTTCAAACAAGGAGGACATGCTTTGCCTCTGCCACTCCCTCTAGCGTCTCTCTGATGACTTAAGATAGTGCTATGATGGGTGTCGACAGTTAAAGGGAAGCGTGACTTTCCTTGAGGAAATAGTTACTCTGTTCCCACAGGCCTTACCTTGAATGGAGGTTCCTAACCAACTTCATGACACTTTATTTTATTTGCAGACTGGCATTATTAAAGTGTAGTTTTAATGCTAGCTTTGCGCATTAGTAAGATTTCTCCTTTTATACGCATTTAATCCTGAAGAGAAGTAGCAAATATGCACACTGCTAAATATCAAGCCACATGGGGGAATCTAATAGACTAGGGTGAGCCAGCCAAGCAGACAGGCGTGTATGAGGAGAATGGGCTGCTTGTAAAACTGAAATGTATTTTCTTGGCACCTTTCCTTTGGCTTCACATAGGATTTGAAGAATAAAAGAAATCCCCGCCTGGTGCCATATGCGTTACTCGATGAGCGTACCAAGAAATCAAACAGGGACAGCCTACGGGAAGCTGTACGGACATTTGTTGGTTATGGATATAACATTGAACCATCAGACCAAGAACTAGGTAATGAATTGTGATCCTCCATTCTCATAACACTTTACTAAGCAAGTTCTCATCTGGGAAATGTTACCTTTACATAGGTCTAATGTTTACTATTGGAAATGGTATGTTTTTAGTGGTAGAGTTCCTAAAATGTGATATTTTATTCTTTGAGAATTTCATATGTGCATACATACAATGGGCTCTCCTCATATTCTCCCATGGATCCTCCCTTTAAGTCTTACAAGATGTGCTGTCACCTCCCTTCCCCTTCCACATCTGCATCCTCTTCTGTCTTTATAACCTGCTAAGTCTAATTCGTGCACTTAATAGTATATCTTAGGAGGTAGGACTCTGGTTTCTGTAAAGCTCCATCCCATTGACGGATTTTTTATTGAAAATGAGTACCATAAATTCTGATCCTGAATTCACCTCTCTCTCCTCCCGAGCTCTCTCCACCTCCCTACATCCAACCCCATATCTTCACCTTCTTCTTCTCTCTGTAGAAAACAGACAACAATAAAAACAGAATTGAAGAAAAGTGAAAATCACAGAATCACACAGATACACATACGTGCATAGACACCAAAAGCATAACATCGGAAGCCATTTACAAAAATACAAGCAAAATACCAGTAAGAATTATTTAGAATGTCCAGTCAAAGCAACATGAGACAAAAAAAATCTACAAAAACACCACTGAATTTGTTTTGTTTTGGGTTGGCAATCCAAGTGTTGTTGATGAACCCAGGGACATCCCATTGGAAGGAAAATGTTTTTTCTTTTGCAAGTAGTTGCCAATTGGAGATAGGTTCTTAGTTAGGGATGGGAGCTTACTCCCACCTCACCACTTAATGCTGGCTTGAGCCACCTTGCTTATTGACAGATATTTTTACAATGTATATTTCTGTGACCCAGGACTATGGTGAACACATTTTTCTCTAGGGTAGCTAAGCTTTTCAGGATGCCTAGTTATAGAACCAAATCACCTTTATTTTCTTCCATCCTGTAAAACATGAGTACCTGGTCATTTAGGGGTCCAGGAAATGACATTTCAAATTAAATTCTATTACGGCTCAAATTGTCAGCTCACCCAGGAAGTACCAAAGCCACAGTGTCTCATGAGATGGAATGAGTCCTGAATTCAGATCTTTTATCCTGTTTGTTATGATGCTAAACAAGTGATTGCACCTTGGTGACCCTTGATTTTTTTTCATTGTGGCCTTATAAAATTATTGTGTAGAAATCACTATAAATATCCAATATAAGGTGGTTCCTGTTGCTGTTGTGATAACAGTATTGACGGGTGTCATGCTGTAAACACAATGCCTTATTGACAGTGGGCCATCTTAGTTGTTGATGTCAAGTTCTTTCAGGAATGCTGCATCATCATTAAAAGTCTGTGACCTTTCTTTCCTTCTTCCCATCTTCTGCTTCTCACAGTAGCTGACCCTACTGTCGAGAAGGTCAGCATAGACAAGATCCGATTTTTCCGGGTAGAGCGGTCATATGCAGTAAAATCTGGAAAGTGGTACTTTGAATTCGAAGTAGTAACAGGAGGAGACATGCGCGTTGGCTGGGCCAGGCCAGGCTGTCGTCCTGACATTGAGCTCGGAGCTGACGACCAAGCCTTTGTGTTTGAAGGCAGCAGGGTGAGTCCATCCATAGCCACATTCAGTCAGCACAAGTTTACTTTTCCAGAGTTTTCCTTGGAGCCTGTCTGCACCTTAGGCCTCAGAGAGAACATTCTCTGCCCCTAGAAAATAGTCATTGAATGAATATTGCATAGTGATTGCTTCTTTGCTCTTGATTCTGGGAAAGGGTAAGAGTATATCCCATATCCTTACAGAAATCATCTCTTCTTCACCCAAGATGGCTGATGCCACTCCAGATGTAACCCACTTAACACAATGCAGCCAATAGAATGGGATTATTTTTAACATGCTCTAGAAAAAAAAAATTCTTGTCAAGGCTGAATATGAACCGAGAGACTCAGGCCATCTTATGACATGAGGCTTGTGTCTCCATTCCATTCATCTGTAAAATAGATACTGCTCCTGTGAGCTATGCATGGTAGACAATAAAGATCTTTTTCCATTAGTAATCAGGACATCCTGCTACTGTGGCCACTTCTCCAGCTTGCTGGGATTCCCAGGTCTTGTCCTCTTCTCAAAACCTGTGCTCTTGTTTTGCAGGGTCAGCGTTGGCATCAAGGCAGTGGGTATTTTGGACGAACTTGGCAGCCAGGAGATGTGGTCGGGTGCATGATTAACCTGGACGACGCCTCTATGGTCTTCACACTGAATGGGGAGCTGCTCATCACCAACAAAGGCTCTGAACTTGCCTTCGCAGACTATGAGATCGAGAACGGTAATGCACCACTCCACCCTCCCTTACTCCTTGGGGTTGAAAGAAAACCAGGGTGAGCGGACAGAGCTCTGTGGCTCTCTATTGAGAATCCATTATCCTTTGCACATTGGCAACTCCCAAGGAGATGGCCACCTCTTATGCTGCAATTTCTGAAGAATTGATGCAAATAATAGTGATAGTCAGCATGTGCTCATAAATATAAATTCTGTACTGAGGCTAATTCTATGCACTGTACCTTGGCATTTTAAGATCCCTCAGGTTTGCTTATAGTACAATGGAAATGCTAATTGTGTATGGTGGAATGTCCTTGGCAGGAAAGGAAAAATAAATCAGTGGATTAAAGAGTTATCCTTTTATTCTGATTTGAATTGTCAGTCTGCATGTTTGTGTAATTGAACTTGATGCTTTGGTGAGAACCATTGGAACACAAAAGCTAGACTTAGTTGTTCCCATGAATGAAATATAATTTATTTTGAAATTCAAACAACTGTGAAACCAAAGCAGAGTTGTGCTTGTTACTGGCTGTGGATGGAGGACAATCAGTGCAATGTTTCCAGTGACACAAAGGAGTAGTTAGAGTTGATTATTTTTCTGTCTACATGACCATATAAGATGTACACAGATTGTTGGCATATGGAGAAAGAGTGCTGGACTGCAAACTGGCAGACCTGCTCCTTTTAAACTGTGCAACTCTGGTGGAGACTGCTTGACTGTTCTGGGCTTTATATTCTTCATCTCTCAAAATACGAGGATAGATGAAATATATTCCATTGTCCTTCCCAGACAGGAAATTGTGACACAGCTGTGTGCTCACCCTGTGCTGTGTGCTCACCCCTGTGCTGTGTGCTCACCTCTGTGCTGTGTGCTATGCTGTGTGCTCACCCCTGTGCTGTGTCCTCACCCCTGTGCTGTGTACTCACCCCTGTGCTGTGTGCTCACCCCAGTGCTGTGTGCTCACCCCAGTGCTGTGTGCTATGCTGTGTGCTCACCCCTGTGCTGTGTGCTCACCCTGTGCTCTGTGCTATGCTGTGTGCTCACCCCTGTGCTGTGTGCTATGCTGTGTGCTCACCCCCGATCTGTGTGCTGGGATGCACTCAGCTTTGTAATTGCATCCAGGAAGGATGCTGTTCTGGTCTGGAGACAAGGGCCCTCATCCTACAGCTGTCTACTTGTGATATCTTGGCTGGCTTTCTTTAACCTCTTTGGCCTTATTTCCCCCTCTGTAAGTGATTAGGACTACTTGTAGCACTGACTTTCTGGGAGGTTATAAAATCAAGGTGTCTGTCTCTAAAACCTCAGAGGCATATAACTGCATCAGCCAGAGAACCAAAAAGAGCCATGTTCTGTAACAGAAATGCTCATTACTTAAAGAGTGACTTTAGCTGCCTGAGAATGGACTTTTAACTGCCACCTGTTGTCTGCAATGTGCGTGTTCAGCTGATCCATTCAAGAGATTTCCAGGAGTCTAATATTTGGGGAAACAGGAAGGTCAAAGCTGAATCTGATTTCCTAGAGAAGAGCCCCAAAGCCCAACACATTTTTCCTGGCTTCGCTATTATGTGATCCAGAAGGAGATTATGGATCTACCTGCCTCCGGTTCATTTTTAAGATGAGAATCTTGTCTGACTTGCAGTGTTGAGAATTTTGTGAAGATCGTATAGCTTTGCCTTAAGTGTAAAGCCTATGTATCAAGGCTTGTCAGAAATGCAGGATTTCAGCTCCACAGCAGAAGTGAAGCCTACCTCCTGCCCAGCGGCTCTGGAGATTTGCATGTACATTCTGAGATCCAGTGGGCTAATGCAGGAGCAAACGAAAGTAGTGGCAGTGGGAACAATCCCTGTTCTAATTGTGGAGTAAGCAAGATGAAAATAGGGAAGGTGACTAAGAATGCAAAACAGTGGGTTATAAATGGTAACTGACTAATGTAGAGTGAAAAAATCTCACACGAGTGACATCTGAATTGAATGGTGAATAAAGTCTCCAGAATGATGCTTTCATTACATTTCTAAAGTCACTCTAAGGTGCAAGGGGGCTAGTATTGAGGTAGCAGGAACCTTCAGGGAGGGATAGCACAGTAAGGTCGTAGAAATGTATTCATAGGATGGATAAGTGATAGAGCTGGCAAGGAAGATAGCCTCACATATCAAGACTCAGTCTTCTCATAGGAAGAACAACAATATCAATGACCCAGAGCCCCCAGAGCTCCCAGGTACTAACCCACCAACCAAAGAGAACACACGGCTCCAGCCACATATGTAGCTGAGGATGGCCTTGTTCGGCATCAATGGGAGGAGAGGCCCTTTGGTCCTGTGAAGGCTCGATGCCCCAGGAGGGAGTGCTTGGTTGGTTGGGTGGGTGGGTGGATGTGGGTGCACTCTCAAAGAGGCAGGGGGAGGGGAATGTGAAAGGAGGCTTCCAGAGGGGAAACTGGAAAAGGGGATAACATTTGCAATGTAAATAAAGAAAATACCCAATGAAGAAAAGACTCAGTCTTCTCTTCCAAGAAAGTAGTGCTTACTCTGAGCTTAACATCCTTGTACTTCACTTTGTGAAATGGAAGATACAGTGTTTATGCAGAGAGATGCTATCAAGGAGAGAACTGTTTGAGAGTAGCTAGGCTTTCAAAGATCGTCTGTGCTGTGATGAAAGAGATGCCTTTTTTGTGCAGGGACATGATTTGACCTTCAGAATAACAAATTCTATTATTAGAAAGCTGTCTGATAATAGACTTGTACTGTAATATGTTTGTGCATTATACTGTAGTATTGTATCTGCTTTAATAATACAGAGACAAGATAATTGGAAGGCTCTTTCAGCTCTTGATAGCACAGGAGTTGGCAGGGGGATGGTTGAAAGGAAGCTGATGTGTCGTTCTGTAATAACAACAGCCCAGAGGTCTGGGATAAACATACAGCATCTCTCTGTTCTCTGCAAAATGTGGAAGGAAACAGCAAATCTTATTTTGTATTTAAAGAGAACCATCTGTTGAAACTGAACATCTGATGTTTTGTAATCACCTTGAAGGCGCACTGACCTATGTGCTGGTATTTTTCAGGCCACCAATGTGTAACCCTGGATCTAAGATCCTCAGGAGGAAGTCTTTGCTCTTCAGGAGAAAGACTAAGAACAACCATTTCAGGGTGTAGCTTCTCCTCGCCCTTTGAATTCACTGCTATCTCTACCCTCTTCTGCATCACAAATGCTATATGATCATCTGTTCTATTATTTCCTCATTATTGCTCCCTGCCCTGGTCCCCAGCCTAGACCATCATAGTTCTTAATCTGGTCACAGCCTTGTGTGTCTGGAAGCTCAGAAGTTCTCAAAGTGGAAGCTTTAGTCTTCACATTTCTTCTACTTAAATGAAAGAGAGAAAAAAACATCCTGAAGTTCCTGCCAGACCTCGGGATGAGACAGCTGGCAGAGGATTTGGTGTATGCAGTCCCCTGAGGACCTCCCTGCCTCTTGCTGCAGCTATAAAGTCTTCGGGGGTTCACATGGGGCATACTTTCATATTGTTTCTGCCCATTGGCCTGTCTAAAAGACCCCAGGACTCTGCTAACAGCTAGGAGGTAGGAAGTAAAACTTATTTGAGAGAAGTGCTTCTGCCATCTGTGCTCTTGTGCCAAAGGGTCCTGTTGATGTCATTCTCTTTCTAGACGGGGACTGTGCTCAGAAGCTGAATGCGGCATAGAAGGTGCTGCTTCTTGTTTCCTGAGTTTTCTGTTTGTTTGGTTTGGTTTTGTTATGTTTAGGGTTGGGTGCGTGTGTGCTTGTGTGCGTGTGTTTTCTGAGACAGGGTTTCTCTGTGTGGCCCTGACTGTCCTGGAACTCACTTTGTAGACAAGGTTGGCCTCACATTCACAAAGATCTGCCTGCCTCTGCCTTCTGAGAGCAGGGATTAAAGGTGTGCACCACCACATCCTGGTTAAGTGATCGGTATTTTTGTTTGTTTGTTTGTTTGTTTGTTTGTTTTGAGACAGGTCTCATTTTGTAGTTCTGACTGTCTTAGAGTAAACCAGGCTGGCCTTGAACTCACAGAGATTCTCCAACTTTTGTTTCCCATATGCTGGCTTCAAAGCCATTATGCCAGGCTTTTGTTTTTGTTTGTTTGTTTGTTTGTTTTTTTGGTTGTTACTGTTTGTTTCCTAATCACATGCATGCTCTGCCATCTCAGGTTCATCTCTGAATTCCATGTTGAGGCTTAGCAGGAAATAAAAAGGATAGACACGACCATGTGGGAGAAAGAATGGGCCCAAGAATGGGCCAGGGTCATCTAACCACCTCTCTACATGATCTGTTTCCGCCCTACTGCTGATGGTCCTTATGTCCATCTGCAGATTGAAATGAATGCCAATGGATCATCAATTAGGTTTTTCAGATCATAGTTTCTTTCCAACCTCCAACCACCTGAGATTTAAAAAAATTCACCACCACCCCTCTTAATCACAAATCTAGCATATGATACCAAGCATCAGAACCTAGTAGTATGCTCTGAAAAGTTTAAGTCCCTTCTTTCTTCTCCTTCCTTTCCTGGGAAAGCAGCTCTATCAATGGTTCAGTTGAATTCCATTCACATGAAGTCTTGAACCTCTTCAAGGTCGTCTGCATAGTCATATCTGTCTGCTAAGTACTGTAAGGGGAAGCAAAGAGATGGCATTTCTGTTCCCTTTGCTTACCCTTCTTCCTCTATCTTAGGTCTCATTTAGGTTATAGGATAGTTGATTTATGTGCACAGTGACAGTCCTAATTTGTGACAACCTAATGGTAATGCCACATGGCCTTGCCAAATGGGTCCTATTATCCAGATCAACTCCACAGAGTCATGTGGAACCCTGTTCCTCTAAGGGCCCTAGAGGACTGACTAGTGACTAAGTATCTTCAATAGACTAAATCTAGAGGCGAAATGGTGAACTACACAACTCAGCAGCCTCTGCAGAGGGAAGATCTATCCAGCTACAAAACAAATTAGTTTAGAATAGAATTGGAAAATAGCTATCCTGGTTCCCACTTCTTATGTCTGCACTGGAATTCTATTTAGGCCACATTGTCCACAGACTGATGCTGCAGTTTGCCTGGTAAAATTGATCGAGTTACTTAATTTCCTAAGTCCTGTTTTCCTCATCTGTAAAATGGGCACAAAGAGATAAATCTGTAAGCCAGGCCTTCAAAAAACAATTGACATATATTTGCTGCTGTAGTTTTTGCATTATTATTAACCTTCTCCCTTATCTATCATGCAGAATTATAAAGTTAAATGAAATATTCATGTATCGAGTTGAAAAGTTCCAATATGACAAGTTGGTTAGCTAGAGCCCCTTGGATGGATGGAGAGGGAGTTGAGTAAAGGTGGCCAGTTTTCAAATCAGCTTCTCAAGAAGAAAGTGCCTTGTGTAAATTTATCTTTCCTCTATGACTTCCTGGGTGTGCTTTTGATTGATTCAAGCCTTAGCCTCACCTTCTCTTCTACTGCATCACTGAGCATTTAAAGCTGTGCTCACTTAACTGCCAGGGAGTCTCTAACACGTAATCTCCATTGCTCTAGCATCTGTGACTTCTATTGCCTTTATATTTCTTCACTGTGTTTGGCCCTCCCTGGAAGGGAGGGATCTAGCCCACAGGGATGGTTGCTCCACTCTGTAACATGATGTCCCCTGCCCTAGGACATACCCAGGGCATTCATCTCTCTACCATCTATTTACTCTCTACCATATTGACTAGCAGTTGGATTGTCACTCAGGGGTTATGGGACCAGTTCTCACTGGTAGTCCTTCTCAGGAACTTGGTCAAGTCTGTTGGTGCCTCAAGTCTTCACTTTTATCCTCAGTTGAGTACTATCTCTTATTAATGATAAATAACCCAAGTTCCTTAAGAGGAAAGGGCGATCCATGTAAATAAAACCTCTTCCACCTTCAGTTGTCTGTGGGTCTGTCTCAAGGCTAAGTCATCTTTTTGCTGCTTCCTACTCAGAATTTTACTCCCACAGATTGATTGCCCAGCTCACCACTCAGCTCAAGAAGAACAGAGAGAGAGATTCTTAAGGTTTCCTGCTCTCTGATCACATCAAGCTGGAAGTGCTTAATATCTGGGCTCTGAGATAAAAGCACCTAGTTACACATTTCTGGTTTGAGCAACTGAAGTGCTATCTTGGGATAGAGGTGGTTAACATCAAAAACACTCTTAAAGTCTATCCCTTGTCCTCCTGTCAATAAACTCCTCAAGAGTGGGGTAATTCTTCTTCTTCTTCCATGAAGTCTTGTTACAACATATATCAGAGTTCTCTAGACCACTGGGGAACTAGAAACATTTTCTGGTAATCTTTGCTCCACTGTTCAGTCTGATTTCCAGGTAACTTATTTATAAGTGGCAAACACAGCATTGTTGGAGCAGCTTCTGGCTGACTGATCTGGAGCGACAGAGCCAGAGGTGTGGCCCCAAAGCTTGGCAGCCATCAGAAGACTTTGTCATTCTGCTAGAAAGACATTAATGTGTTCTAGTTTTAAGAATGTATTAAATGTATCTATATCCTAAGTTCATATTTCCTAATACCATTCAACTAGTATGCAGATGACTTAGTTTTCACTTAGGTGACTTATGATTTACATAAAAATGTTATGGCATGTGGGCCCCATAGTGTAGCTGGCTAAAGTGGCATATATATTAAGAACACCATGGCTTAGGTGTTCTTGAGTTGTTATATGAGTACTTATTCCACAAAGAGTGCAGTTTGACACTGGTACATAAGAACAATATAAAAAGCTCTTATTGTTATACATAATGCTCTCAAACTTGCCCTTTTGTTTCCCAGAAAGGATAAAAATGTCATCATGGAACCCATTCTTTCATATGCTAAAAATATTAATAGTAAAACCATTTCTCCTAGCAGTGTCACTAGTTTTCTTTGTGGGAAGACTCAGTGCTTGCACGAACCATCAGCCTCAGGGATGTTCCTTCCCTTCCTGGCCCTCTCTGCAGCCTCAGCTGTCTTCCAGCCGCCTGCCTCCCACATCCTCCCAGATCCAAGATAATTAGTGCTTTCCCTACTTTCCTTATTTGTTGCTCTACAATTATGATTTATAAATAACCCACAAACAAGAAAAGCAGACTATTTGAACTTCTGCTTTGGTCTGTTCTGAATTTTTAAATGTGATCAGGTCATAGAAGTGAGCTCAGAGAGATACCAGTAGTTAGGAAGACAGAGTAGCATATTTTGGGGGGGGGGGCATATGCTTGACTCTCATATTCCTGCTTAGATAAGGAGGACAGTGGATCAGGAGGATGAGAGATTATAAATTAGCAGAAATGTAGTCCTGGAACTCAACACTCAACACAAAGGACCATTGATCTTTCATTTTTCTGATTAGTAGCCTGAGGCCCAGAACAGTCTAACAATTTGCATTGTCATTCTTTTCTTATTATTAGATTCTGTTCTTTTTGACATCATGTATGTGTGTATATTCTGATTACAAGCCCATACAACCTTCCTTTCTTCTCTCTCCCATCCTTGTCAGTGACCTCTCATTCCCTAAGAGTTCCTTGCCCCGATTCTTGACTTTTGGATTGATTTTTATGACCAGGGCCATCTGTGTAACCATTAGACTGTAACTATTTATTGGAGCTCATGGGGCTTTCAATAAGGACACAATTACCACTGTTGCTGAATTTATCAATAACAAATAGTTCCTTAGTAAGAGTCAAAGCCCCTTGAGTCCCACCTCCATCCATGCCTGACTGTTGATAGGCCTATTCTTGTGTAGAGCCAGTACAGACATCCAAACCACCCATGAGTTCATTATTACAAAGGCGAGGTCTTGCCCAGAGGATGGCATTCCACAGCCCTACTCACTGTCTTCTGGTTCTTACATTCTTTCCACTGCCTCTTCCAGAATGGTTTTGAAGAGAATCAGGTAAATGATAAACGTCTTGCTTAGGTAGGGTTGAACACTCTTATATCACTTGGGCTCAATACTTTGAGCATTCACTAACATTCAGTGGGAAAGAGCTTCTCTGAATAAAGATGAGTGTAACATTTCTCTGTAGATATAACACTAATATTTAGAAGACAGCTTGAACACTATATAAGTGAGGCTGAACAACAATACCCATTTAATTCATTAAGCCTAAAAGCTGTTCTGCCATGGGTTCTGTGTTTTTAACCAGGTTTACAGTATAGGCATGGATTCTCTACAATGGGCCAGGTCTTATCTTTATTCATAAAACAGTTGGTTTATCCCTATAAGAGTAGTATAATACACTGTCATTTTTAAAACTGCAGTATGTGTTTTTAAGATATACAATGTAATACCCTGGAGTATATAAAATATATAAAAAGTTAAAATAATCAAGATAAAAACATAGACAGGGTCTCACTGTGTAGTCTCGACTGGGCTTGACCTCGCTGTGTAGATAGACTGGTCTAGATCGTGGGATCCTCATGCCTTACTTTCCAAGGGCTAATACTGCATGTATGCCCTATCAGGTTCCACATCTTTGTTGTTATTATAAAATCTGTTCACCAAGTCAGTCTACAGGTACCATGTACTGACTTTGTTTTGGTAGTACTTAAAAGTTCCCAGGGCCTAAGATAAATTTTATATCAGTATTTTTTCTATTTTTTACAAGTATGGCCATTTTATTTGCATGAATTTCTATGAGTGTTTGCATGCCTGCTGCTGAGAGAGGCTAGAAGTAGACTTTAGATACCCTAGAACTAGATAGTTGTGAACTGCCATATGGATGCTGAGAATCAAACCTTAGTCATCTGGAAAGCATCGAATGCTTTTAAATGCTGAACCATCATCGTAGACCCTAAGATTTTAAGTAATTTAAATACAGTACAGATAATAGATCTTTTTCAAATTTGTTTTACTATGCCTTCTTAATATTCTTAGCTGCATGATATTTTTCAGAAGTCAGTTTAAACAATATTCACTTATCTCTCCCATGTACCTAGGGCAGCACTGTGTCTAACATCATGCTTCCTATTGTTGATTTGCTGTGCCAAGAAGACAGATAATGATTGTTTCCCATCTTGACTCCTGGAATTCCCAATTCCAACAGGAACCACAACTCCACAGCTTCCCCCCAATAGTGTCCCTGGACTGAGTCCACAATCTTTATTCTACAGGTTTTGTGCCCATTTGCTCTCTGGGGCTGTCCCAGATTGGCCGCATGAATCTTGGGACAGATGCCAGTACCTTCAAGTTTTATACCATGTGTGGACTCCAGGAGGGCTTTGAGCCTTTTGCGGTAAATATGAACCGAGATGTTGCTGTGTGGTTTAGCAAGCGCCTCCCAACATTTGTGAATGTGCCCAAGGATCATCCCCACATAGAGGTAAGATCATATGGTGGGTGGTCATAGCAGGGCGAGCAGGCCAAGGCACCCAGTTCCTACAGTCTTCCATCAACAAGCAGTGCTTACCTAAGTCCCTACCCTGGCTGCCTTGGGGTCTTCATACTACAGTTTACAAACCCTTACATCCAGGGAGAGACTACAGTCTTATACACAATTTTTCAGACTAGCTCCCAGTCTGGATCTCCAGATTCTTTGCCAACCTTCCTAAAATGGCATTGTCATAGTACTTCAGTGTCCAGAAACATTTTCTTCAAGAAGTTTGATACTTCTACTTGACATTATATACAATAGTAAACATGTATATTCCTCTATGCTCATAACTTGTCTTTGAGGCTTCGTTTATATTAATGCTGTTTTCAGCATTAGTATAAGTTGAAGTGTGAGATTTTATTATGGCACTTCCACCTTTAAGAAAAGCAAAACAAAAAACAAAAAACAAAAACTAATGATTGTAAAAAGCAAAATTTAGGTTCTGGGTCTGTTTAGATGAGGCCTCCCATGGTCTTATATGATGCACATGGAGAGAAGAATGCGTCCAAATGAACCAGCTCCACTGCAATGTTACTTGGGTTCAAGCCATTGATTGTTTCAACCTGTCTCTAAGTCCCACTAACTAACCTTCTAGAAGGTCTGGACCTGGCTAGCAGCAACTCTTCCTTGCTCCTCCTCCACTGAGCCTCAACATTCCTGGGTAGATGTTATTTCTCTGGTTGCTGAATTACTATAGTTTTAGAAGTGTGGTTCTTACATCTTGGAGGTATCATAACACACCTTTGAGAGATTAATAAATTCTAGACATAAGGGAAAATGTCCAGACCACATACACAAATGTGAGAATACTCATGGGCCCAGTATTAGAACTCTTCTCTCAAGAGAAGGGAAAGGTGTGGGTCAGGGAGAACCCTCTCAGAGGAGAAGGGTAGGGGAAGCAGGTAAAGAGCTCTGGGAGGAGGGACCAGGAGGGGAGACAGGGATAATATTTGGAAAGTAAAAAAATAAAATAATTAGTTTTTTTAAGTTATTTTTGGATAGGGAGATAGCTCAGTTGGTAAATTGTTTACCATGCAAAAATGAAGACCCAAGTTCAATCCACAGAACAGAGAAAGAGAGGAAGAGGCAGACAAAGTAGTTGTTAATATTTCAGGAACTCCTTTCTATAATGCCTGTGGCCCAGAGCTATGAATTGCCCCAGGATTTAGAGAAGGCTTGGGACACCTCTGCTCTAAGGCTAGGACTCTAGCACAGATGGAAATCTGTGGGGTCAAAGTGCCCTCCGAGAGAGTTTGTGTCTCTTCCTGAGTTTGAGATTTTCTGGTTCCCTTCTGTTAGATTTACTCATGATGCCCACTGACAAGGGAAATTTTTGGAAAGATTTTCCTTCATGAATTTACCCCCTGACTTAAAGGCCAGCGTTCTGTGGACACCACAGTGTATTACCCAGATAACCATACCTCTCTCCAGAGCTGAAGCTTTCTAGCCACAAAGCCCACATCATGAATATCACAGTCTGCTTTGTTGCTGGTAGTGTTTGTAGTCTGAAGAATGTCATGTTCTACATTAGGTCAGTGAAAGACAGAGACAGGGTCAAGATCACAACTTCCTCTATGTCAGGGTAAGGAGTCATGGTGATGTTCCCAGGTTGTGAGAATTGATGGCACCATGGACAGTCCTCCATGCCTCAAGGTGACCCACAAGACCTTCGGCACACAGAACAGCAATGCCAACATGATCTACTGCCGCCTGAGCATGCCCGTTGAATGCCATTCTTCTTTCAGCCACAGTCCCTGCCTAGACAGTGAAGCCTTCCAAAAAAGGTGAGGGCATGGAACAATCCTGTAATTCTCACACACACCAACTGTATCTACTTTTAGGTTGTCTTTCTGCTTATTTTTTTTTTAACCACGAGAAGTCATTTTAAGGTGACCTCTATTCTTTTAGTCAAGCAAAGAAATGGGGATGTAGATGATTGGTAAGAAAATTCTGTCTGTAAAGTATTTGCTGTGCAAACATTAAAACTTGTAAGGGTTTTTTATTGTTTTGTTTTTGTTTGGTTGTTTGTTTGAAGAAAGCTATGATAGCATATACCTTTACTCCCAGTGCTAGTGGGTCAGAAACAAGTCTTGGGTGCTCATTGGCCAGGAAGCCTCTCCCTGAACAAATAGATGGAGCTGAGGAACTGCCCAGGAGGTGGATCTCTGACCTCCATAGTCATTTACATACATGTGAATATGCTCCTACCTATACACACATGTGCATGTGCTCCTATGCACTCATGTGCATCCATACATCCATGTACCCTTGCATGCGTGCACACATTTGCACTTCCATAAATGTGCACACATGCACACACAAAGAAATGAGTATTTGTATATGCATACAAGTGCATGTAAGGTCATGTAGATATGGAGGTACACTGCAAAGAAGCCCATGCAGCTCAATAGAGTAACATCTAGAGAAGAAGTTTCTGGTCTCCTTGGAATCTCAGAGCTAGGACCTCTTTGTGTTTATACTTCTTGTAGTTTGGAAGCAAGAAGCCTGCTTCTTTGTGAAAGGAAAAATTTCTGGAGGCCAATCACCATCTTTGCATAGTTATGGGCATTTCCCAGCCTTGCCTCTGTGTGGCTCTTGAGTAATGTGATTTTTTTTTCCTTCCTGATAAGAAATAGATTCCTTGCTCTTTTCCCTTTGATGTCTATTTTTAATCACTGCTGTGTGCCTACTGTCTAATCTGTCTTGTCCAAATCTCTTGTAGCAATTCACTATCCATCAAGGGTTTGAATAAGCACAGCTGCTTGAGGGAGCATTGTAACCCATTCAGAGGCATCTCTACCTGTGTTGTTACAACCCCTCCTTCCTTCTCCACATTAACTTACAATCTGCAGCAGGGGGATGCTGGAACTCATAGTACTGCCTATGGCAGCAGCTAACAAATGAGCAACTCCCCAGACCAATTAGAGTCACTTGTGTATAGAAAACAGCCAGTTTCCTAAACCTGCCTTGATCGTTAAAGGTAGATCAATTGCCTGTCAGGACTGTGGGATTCTCTATACAACTGAATAACTGAAACATGGATTATCCCCCCCTAGGAAACAGATGCAAGAAATACTCTCTCACACAACAACAGTAAGTAAATGTGTTCAATTATGGCTTTAATTATTTGATTTGCTCTGCCTGGTAATATGCCCCATATAGCAAAGATTTGTCTAGAGATCTTCTTTAATTGTCAATTACTCTGTTTCATAATATACATTTGGATACTTCCAGAACATTTGTATGGTGTTTCTCAAATAAGGGAATGAAAACAGAGCTCAACCTGGAGCTCCTAATTGGGTATCATGTGTCCTTGTCGCCCATTTGCCACCAGGGACCCATCACTGCCTTAGTGATTGAAAGAAACATGACTTGGAAGAGTCCCAATTAAACCCTTTTGTTTGCACTTTTGTGTCAACTTCTATGAGTTGTTCCCTGGTGTCTCTGTTCGGTGCCAGTAGCAATCTTGAAAGCAATCAAAGAAGGAGCAGGAAGCCAGCCGGAGGATAGAAGCTACTTCAGGTTCCTTTCCACAGTGACAATAGACAGAAAAAATGCTTCCTAATTTCCTCATTTCATTCTTCCTTAGTGCCTGGCATCTATGGGAGAAGCACATGCCACTCTGTCTATAAAGTAACCCTTGAGTTTGTAAACTAAACAGCACCAAAACAAAGATTCTTGCTGCAGCAAATTATTTGCCTGCTATCTGTGGGCACTATGGTCAGCATTTATATATATATTTCCCCACTTAATCTCTCTTTAATTGACTTAATCACAACCCCGTGAGATACATGATATTGTGCACAGAAAAGACAAAACACTTACCCAAGTTCACACAATAATAATCAGTTGTGCCAAGGATTCAAGCCTAGTTTTTCCTGACTGATCTTTTTGTTTTCTCTCAGTCAAGAAAATCTGACAGAGTATAGTTAATGTAGTCGGTGTCATAAAGAAAGGAATGAAGTTGCCATCTTCCTTGGCACTGTAGATATTACTGTAACGCGGTGATAGGCCTCATAACCTGTGTGATCCTCTTTGAGAACTGCCGTCCTCACTACTGCCTATTGTTCACCTAAAGGTCGCACAGAGTGGGTTGGCTGCTGGGCATAAGCGTTTTCTTTTTCAGCTTCTTTCTCAAAACTTTGCATTAAAAAAGCCTTGGTCTATGTCTAGTGTGTAGCACAGTATACCTTCAACAGTGTTTTCCTTGAGCCAGGCATGGTGACACAGGCCATGGAAGGAGGGTTGCCATGTTCAAAGCCAGCTTGACCCTGGGTTCGGTCCCCAGCCGAAAAAAAAAAAAAAAAAAAAAAAAAAAAAAAAAAAAGAACCAAAGCCAGCTTGAGCTACAAAGTAATACCCAATAGGAAAAGAAAAAGGAAAAGAAACTCTTGATGTGTGCTTCTTTACAAAAATGAGACACGTGTGCTACCAAATAATTTTATCTCTCAGCTCTGTTCCCCAGACAGACACTACTCACGCACTCTGTTGTCCCCCTCCACAGCAATGCTACTATGCTATCCGCATTTTTGCTGGGCAGGACCCATCATGTGTCTGGGTTGGATGGGTGACTCCAGACTACCATTTATACAGTGAAAAGTTTGACCTGAATAAAAACTGCACCGTGACTGTCACCCTGGGAGATGAAAGGGGCCGGGTTCATGAAAGGTAAGGGGGTCGCGCTTCCAGCACTTTATTTACACCCCACCCCACACCCCAATGAAGGAAGCATCCCAGCCCACCTTAAATGGTGAGTAGGAACGTAACCGTTTAAAAATCATTAAGGAAACTGGGGTCCCCATGACAGTGGAAGGGAGTGTTTGTACAGGCAGAGGCTCATCTCAGCACATACAGAATTCACAACCTAGGGATGGGAGAGAAAGATAAGTAGTTGGACTTAGAAAGCCCTCTCCACATTTGGTTCCATGATTTTGAGGCAGGCACCAGTTACTACAACATCAGAACAAGACAGAAAAAGTAACCATGTACCTAAGAGAAGCCAGTTCGGAGGAAATTAAACAGATGATCAGTAGCACACAGCAACTAACAAATCAGAGCCCCTTGTCCCAAGAGTTTATGATATCTCAAAGCAGAAAGGATATAGAGATGTGAGAAACCATGAACAAGAACCAGGTCTACCTAGGTCTGACTCTGTCCATTGGCACCGCTGCCCAGATGTGTCCCAAACATGATCTTAAAACCTATGTCACATCATCTGCCTACTTCCTCTCCTCTGGGTTTGGAACATCATCTCCCTGTGTAGTGCTGTACCGAGATGTGGTATATTTCTTCTCAGGGAAACATTTACACCCTACAAAGTCAGGACTTTTTATACAGTAGGGCTCATCGAAACCTGTGAGCCATGGAAGAACCATGTCACCCCTGTAGGCAGATGAGTAAGAGAACAGGCTCTGAACTCAAGTTTAGATACTGACTAGGCTGGAAACTAATTTTCAGTCACTTTCTAGCCATGTGAGCTTGAACTTTGATTCCCTTATATATAAAATGAAAATAAGTATTCAAATCCCAGAGTGCTATAAGAAGTAAATGAGTTAATTTGTAAAAGAATGCTTAAGAGAGTGACTTATCTCAAAGGCTTGATAAATATTAACTCTTACTGTCAGCACTTAAAGCAAGACCTGGCACACTTCGGTGCTCAATAATTTGCAGTCCTTTGTCTGACATAATAAGCAATAAACACAAAATTGAGTTCTACATGTTTCAGGGCATTTTAAATTTGGTATCTTTAAAATATACACAAAGCCTGCCAGTTCACAGTACACAGTTCAATACATCAGTAATTGAATTCTGTAATTTATAAAGCAGGGATAGCATGGCTTGAGTTCAAACTTTATAGAAATCTATCCATGGCTATAAATGGAAGACTCAATTTGCAGAGGTCTCTGTCTCTGCCTAAGGGCACTCATCCCAAGAAAACAGCCCCATTATTGTCCCGATCGTAAGAAAGGAAAGGAAAGGGGTGTGTACTCATAAAGGGGATTTCCACTCACAAGAGAAAGTAGCAGATTTCTACAAACAGAAGGAAACAGAATATCTTAATTCAGCCTAGGTTTTCTAAAGATTAGTTTAGAGAAGTAAACACCCTTCTCGGTTCAAGGAACTGTCCACCACGCAGTGCTGAATGCATGGTCTGGTTTCCTTCACGCTGCTGGCTGATATAGCTGAGCCACAATGAGAAGTTAGGCCAAGCTATCAGATAGGTCTGTGTGTTCGAAGGGGTTTCTCTTGCATCAAGTAGAGAATCAATTGTTCTTTAACCTAACAAAGGCCCCATCACATCACTTCAAAGACCCAGGTCCTTCAGCTGTACCATAGGTGAGCTGGAAAGGGGCAGAACTGACTGCTTCGACACCACCACATTACATTGTCTGCGGCCTATCTCCTCAAAAGCTCACTCTAGGTATAAAATCCTGCAATTAAAAAAAATGATAGCTCGGAGTGCAGCCCAGTGGTAGAGCCCTTCCTTGCTCTGCATAGGATTCTGGGCTTGATTCCCACCATTGCAAAAAATGAAAAGAATAAGAAATTTGGCTTGGGAACCTTTGAAGGCTTTTGGTCATCACCGCATGCCTTTAAATAGAAGACCACATGGAGTTCTACACTCTGGAAGTTGGTAGACAGCTAGTGAGAGAGGAACCTATGTGGTTATTTGGCTATTTAGTCGTGAGGTCAGCAGACTTCTTGAGAGTAGGAAGTACAGTGTAGTGCAGTTCAGGGAGCTGGGAGGCCATCAGAGACAAACAGTCTATCTGGATCCTAGTTGCAATTCTAAAGAATATGGGCCAAGTTGTCAAGCACTTTATGGCCTGTGATCCTAAGGCCAGACAGGGATGCTGAACCCAGATTACTGATTTTGCATCTCATACCAAACTCCTCTGTAGATTTGCCTGAGGTAGTCTCTTTGCTGTGCTTTGATTTCCTGTCCCTAAAATGGGAGTATTACTCTCCTCAGTATCAGAAGATTGAATTGCTAATGAGTTGAGAAATAGCGATCTGAATACTGAGTTCGTTGGAAGGAGGAGGCCATACTGCCACATCCCCACACACAATGGCTCATGCCTGAGTAAATTTAGTTTTCATTCAAGAAAACAATTGTGTAGGGATAATGGTAAAATTTCACAGAGAGGGTTCTGAGGCATTTTACAAGTGAGTTGTGATTTCAAACCATGGAAACCATATTCTATAACTCCTCTCTTTTCTCTGGTTATCAGTGTGAAACGTAGCAACTGCTATATGGTCTGGGGTGGGGACATTGTAGCCAGTTCCCAGAGATCAAGCCGGAGCAATGTGGACCTGGAGATTGGCTGCCTTCTAGATCTGGCAATGGGAATGTTGTCCTTCTCTGCGAATGGGAAGGAACTTGGCACCTGCTACCAGGTAGGTGTGGCTTCTGGGGCTGAGCTGTTACTTTGGACCTTGGGCTTGGGATTTATGGTTATGTTCTTAATTCTTTTCCACTCTCATCATCCTCCCCAATCCCACTGGTGAGCCCATGCAGACTACTGGCTATTAAATTAGCAAATACAGGGTGATTGTATTTTATACAGAGAGAACATATGTTTATGTATCAAATGACTTCTATACACTGGTCTTCTTTTAAGAGGAAACAGCAGTTTTTCCTTACTGAGTTCTGAAAGATTATTCATGTACTCTAAAAGTATTTCTCTGATGCCTTTATGTTGTCTGTGATAGATAAGATGGAAAATTAAAGATTTAAAGTGACAGAAATACTTGTCACTTGAAGACACTTTTTTACTCAAATAGAAACTGATGGAAACTATGTGTTCCAGTCACTGAGAGGTTATTTTTGCTCCCAATGGATACCCAATGCGATCCCTTCAGATCTGTTTTGTAAGTCACATGTTTTCCTATTTCACAAACTGTAAACTTTAATGGAATTCCTTAGGAAAACCTTCAATTACACGCCTATCATTAACCACCATGTCATATGTGTTCTTCTTGAAAGCCATGTGAACCTGGAAAAATGTCATGCCTTCTATTTTCTTAAAATCATGATAAACGTTTAGTCCACTAAAATCTGAGAATACTTCAAGAAGAAACCTGTCTAACCTCAAAAACAACGACTTTATGAAATTCGTAGGCAAATGGTTGGAACTGGAAAATATCATCCTGAGTGAGCTAACCCAATCACAGAAAAACACACATGGTATGCACTCATTGATAAGTGGCTATTAGCCCAAATGCTTGAATTACCCTAGTTGCCTAGAACAAATGAAACTCAAGACGGATGATCAAAATGTGAAGGCTTCACTCCTTCTTTAAAAGGGGAACAAGAATACCCTTGGCAGGGAAGAGAGAGGCAAAGATTAAAACAGAGACTGAAGGAACACCCATTCAGAGCCTGCCCCACATGTGGCCCATACATATACAGCCACCCAATTAGACGAGATGGATGAAGCAAAGAAGTGCAGACTGACAGGAGCCGGATGTAGATCGCTCCTGAGAGACACAGCCAGAATACAGCAAATACAGAGGCAAATGCCAGCAGCAAACCACTGAACTGAGAACGGGACCCCCGTTGAAGGAATCAGAGAAAGAACTGGAAGAGCTTGAAGGGGCTTGAGACCCCATATGTACAACAATGCCAAGCAACCAGAGCTTCCAGGGACTAAGGCACTACCTAAAGACTATACATGGACTGACCCTGGACTCTGACCTCATAGGTTGCAATGAATATCCTAGTAAGAGCACCAGTGGAAGGGGAAGCCCTGGGTCTTGCTAAGACTGAACCCCCAGTGAACTAGACTGTCGAGGGGAAGGCGGCAATGGGGGGAGGGTGGGGAGGGGAACACCCATAAGGAAGGGGGGAGGAAGGATGTTTGCCCTGGAAACCGGAAAGGAATAACACCGAAATGTACATAAGAAATACTCAAGTTAAAAAAAAAAAAAAGAAGAAGAAGAGAGAGAGTCAGAAGAGAGACAGTCAGAGAGAGAGAGAGAGAGAGAGAGAGAGAGTCAGAAGAGAGAGAGTCAGAAGAGAGAGAGTCAGAAGAGATAGAGGTCAGAAGATTGTATCAAGTTTCCTGAGTAAAACTGCTTGAAAAAAAAAAAAAAAAAAGAAACCTGTCTAACCAAGCATTTCTCAGGTTACTGGAACGAGAAATTGCTTTGTTGACCTTAACCTGTAGTACGCTCGAGCCCAGAGACCCATAAAGTCTACTATAGGAAGTGTTGTGTAGAGGGATTACATTCCCAAGAAATCCCAGCACTACTAAGCACAGGACAGTGAGTCATGTGTATGTATAGGAAGAATTTGCTAAACCAATTACAAGAAGATCTTTCTCCCATGAAGAGCAATCAGGAAAGTTTCATTAAAGAAAAATCTTGGGTTTGAGAGCATGAGAAGAGTGGTATTCTAGGGAGCTACAGTGGGTAAGCAGATAGAATGACAATGGCCTATATGATTGGTAACAAGGGTTGCATTTGGAGAGGGAGGGAGGGAGGTATGCATAGAAAATAGGGAGCTATGGAAGTTCTCTGAGCATGAGTGATGTGCAGTAATTAAGGAAGCTAATTGTAGTCTCTTAGGGTCAGCAGCTTAGAGAACCATACCAGATATACAATACCCTGTGGTTACATAATAGATTAAAGCCCTGGTCAGCCCCAGGTCACAGTCTTTAGATTGTAAGGCCTGTAGGCAACCATCTGTCTTGTTTCTGCTTGGAGAGATGGACTAAAGTGTATAGCAAACACAGCAGTCCTTCCGGTGCCGAAAGATTCACTCACCAAAAATGCTAGGTGGACCTAACTTTGTCTACATGTCAGAAGCAGCTCACTGACAGGGAGGCAGCTTACCTGTCTCTCTAGCAGTCCCCGCAGTGAATGGCACACTGAGAACTTCCTCCTATGAGGAACATAGTCAACACTTGGCAAGCTTGCCTGGCAGCCGATGGCCTAGCCACTTCCAGAAAGAGGTATTTGTGAAGCCAGGCTCTGGGGAAGAAAGTAAAGTACTCCTCTGGTATTTTCTGACTATGATGCTTCCCTTGGCCCACATCCCTTGAGAAGCTTTTACGTACATTACTGCTGTCCTTCAGAATCCATTAGTGTTTTCCCATTAACTTCTGAAACGGGCTGGACTGCAGGGTCCCTCCTGAGCCGCAGAGAATTCGGGAGCATCTAATAACTTTTATGACCTGTTGGACTTTGGAGTTCTGCAAACATTAAGGAATAAGCAACAAAGCAAGATGCCATTCACAGGAGCAGTGACTTGCCTGTCTCAGAAAAGAGATCATGAGGCTAAAATACTATAGCCAAAAGAAGGACACTTCTGCTACTTCATCATATCCCGCGTGGTCATTCCTATGCAACATCAGGCTGGACCACTCAGTACATTCATACTCTTCTCCTGCTGCTCAGTGTTCCAATCCCGAAGAACTTTGCTGGGTGGCAGAGTGGTCGAACTCTGCTGAGGGTCCTTAGGAGGTCCTGCTCAACTAGTCCTTCCTAATTCTGCTGAGACAGAAGCATGTCCAGCCATATGTCGCGTCCCTGTCAGCTGGGCACTGTTATGCACAGCTATAGCCATTTTCATTTTTCAATTATCTCAAGAGAAACAGGCCAGCAATATTTATCCACTGGCCTTCAATTCAGAAGGGATCCAGATAATGAAAGAAAGATTCTCTTCAACACTGTTTCCAGGCTTCCCATTCAATGGTGCCGTGCATTCGAAAATCCTCTCTCTCTCCCACTTAATGTGATCAGTAGAAAAATGAGAACCAAAATATACATTCGAGAGTTAGCCCTGAGTAACTAACTGCCCTCCATCAGCTGTATAAAAGGAGGAGCTGGCTGTGAGATTCAGATTTATGAGAGAGGCTAGCGATATAGATTCTGGCCAGTTTCTAAGGCCTGACCTTCATGCATGATTAGAAATGGTATGTCTATCAGTACGAGGACAAATAGATCAACCAGTGATAAAAAGAACCATAGCTTCGAAAATGGAGAAAGGCCATGGTAGCTGGAGTCCAGCTGCTCACTGCACCGGAGCAGGGGCAGCCCCTCCAGTGAGTCTTCCCAGGGTGGAGTCCGGCTCCGTGCTCCTCGTCCATGGTGCGGCAGCTGGCACCTCATGAGCATTCCCTGGAATTTCCTGTAAGCCTAACTGGCTTGGCTGGGCTTGCATTTGCTCTTCTGCCTAACAAGTTGTCATAAAATTAGTGGTTTAAAACGACCCGAGTTCATTACTTCCCAGGTCTGTGGGCTTGCCAGATGCTCGGGCTCTCTTATGAGGCAAAAACCAAGGCACCTGCTGGGCAGAGCCAGGCTGTTCTCTGGAGGATCTGGAAAAAAACCCTTTCTGAGTTTTTCTGAGTTGTTAACAGTGGCCAGTTCTCCATGCTGTAGGGTTACTGTTCTGTGAGGCCCTGTGTTCTTACTGACTGTGGTAGCATGGCTCACTCTCTGCCAGCAGAGTGCCTACAGTCCGTTCACATCTTCAGAGCATGGCCTTCTCATACTTCAGATCTCGACAAGTTTCCCCTCTATCTGCACAAAAGAAAAAACACACACACACACACACACACACACACACACACACACACACACACACACACACACACACACACAAACTCTGCTTGGAAGCTACCCTAGTGTAATTAGATAAAGCTCACATCTTTTTCCAGCCCAAGTTCAACTGGTTAACAGCTTTTCTTACACATGCATAATCCCATGTCCCATTAACATAATCACAGAAATAAATCCAGAGTCCTCCAGAGCCTTCTAGAATTATATTTACCACATCACTAATACCATTTTCCCCTCTGGTATACCCCCGAGGAGACTATGCTTCTGTTTTCTTCTTGTTTTACGCCTAAACAAAAATCTGCATTGTTCATCATGGTGAGAGTATGCACAACACAAGGAAATATTCTGTCTGAAGGCTTTCAAAGCAGTCCCTGAGTCAGATGTGAGGAGAGTCTGGGACTTTGGTTGATCGGTTTATAAAGTTCGCAATAAGTCATCCTTGAAGGAACAGAAACCATCTCATATAAGCCAGGCTGTTTAAATGAAAATCTTATTCAAAGGAATTATAGCCTCCACATTTTTGTACTTCTCTATTTGCTAATAAAATGAGGGCCCTAAGGATAATGTACTCTCAGGGTATAGTCAATATAGTTACCCATCCTTGAATCTGTAGGCAGAGAGAGTTGCAACAATTCCAAAGTGACTGCATTTACTTAATGGTAGTGGGCTAATATCACCGAAGTCTGTATACATCAAAGTGAACCAGTAGTAAGTGGAGCCCTGATGTCATATGCAAATGCCTCACGCAAAGTTAGAAGCCAACCAGAGGACCTCAGACCCTTTAACATAAGATAGCAAGTGTAAAGGCTACAGAAGCATCCAGAGCAGCCCAGGGAGAAGGCAAGGGCCACATTACAATAAAGAACCTTAAAGTCCTTGCCGGTACAGCATCAGTTCTCAATTGCTGTGTGTGTGTGTGTCTGCCCCAGCCCAGAACATTTGGCAATATCAGAAGACCTCGTTGGTCATTAGGATTATGATGTGCTCACAGATACATAATGGGTACAGGACAGAGATGTCACTTCCTTTTCTACAGTGCTCAGATTAGCTACCCCGATGAGTTACCAGGGCCAACAATCAGACTGGGGATAAGAATCTTCACTGCGGGGTGTCCTGGTCTGCCTGGTGAACCTGCCATTTGCCTTCAAAAATGATCTTAAATCACTACCCAAACATACTGCTATTCAGTAGCCATCAGTGTATTGCCTGACTAGTGAGGAATGGATATCTCTGGCCTTGTGACTCTGATCCTGAACCCCAGGCAAAGCTGCTGGCTGCCAGTACCTAAGGCACACAGAAAAGCTGTAAGCTATTTTATTCCAAAGCAGAAAGGACTTACGGCCTGGAGCGGTTTCAGTCTCCAGTAAGACAAACCAGGGCTCTGAGAATGTCTGATCAGAGGGAAATGGCCAGGCAGGCAGGCGGTTGTCTTCTCTCAGCTGATCTTAAATGAGATGACTAACTACCAAAGCCAGTGGCTTAGCAAACTGTGATCTCATAGCCCTGGGCAAACCTCTTGATTTGTTTTGGTTTTCAGGTGGAGCCTAACACCAAAGTATTCCCAGCAGTCTTCCTCCAGCCTACAAGCACTTCCTTGTTTCAGTTTGAACTTGGAAAACTGAAGGTATTTATCTGAGCCCACCCTCCCACCCCACACACAGTTAATGCCCATACCAAGGGAGGCAGCGCTGACCATCCCAGGGAAACCTCAGGCATTAGAACGCAGGGAAGAGCTCTTGCTTGCTTCTCATCTACCTCCCTGCCTCTCAGGCCTCTAAAATTTGCTGGGAAGTTGATGACAGAATACGCCTTCTTGTTTTCCTTTCCTTCCACGCATTTTGGCTGTTGAGAGGATTGATTAATTTTCACGTAAGCTGTTGTGTATCGTTGTAATTAACGGTGGCAAAGCCTTTGGAGATCCTCAGGATACATGGTACCATAACTTATAACAGCTATATTGATGATCCCGAGCCAGGTGCATGATCCAGCAACCGAGATGCTCCCAGTGACAGGCCTCTTCTTCTCTGATGTCTTTCTACCTTGCCCCAGAATGCAATGCCTCTGTCAGCAGCCATATTTAAGAGTGAAGAGAAGAACCCCATCCCACAGTGTCCACCTAGGCTGGATGTCCAAACCATCCAGCCTGTGCTCTGGAGCCGCATGCCCAGCAGCTTCCTCAAAGTGGAGACCGAGCGGGTGAGCGAGCGCCATGGCTGGGTGGTGCAGTGCCTAGAACCCCTGCAAATGATGGCACTCCACATCCCTGAGGAGAACAGGTACTGGGGTGGGGGGGACATGAAGGGAGGGACAGTACTGGGAAGCCAGAAAGTTCCAGAGGGAAGCAGGGGCATCTGCAGTGGAGCCTAATCTGTCCTAAGATAACTATAGTTGATTTCCCACAGTACCTCAGTTCTGTCCTTTCTCCTTCCCAATGCCATCATTCACTCAGAAACAGTGGTGAATATATGCACCATGGTGCCCCAGTCAGGGTACCTTCTGAAGACTAGTAATCTGGAAATACATCCATGCCTTTAATTAAAATACAAGCCATCCTGAAATATACTTTATTTACTTTTACAAAAAGACAAGGAATGACTCATGTTAGTTTGGTTTAGTGAACTAAGAATCCTGGTCCTCAGGTCTCTTTGTTAAGAGGATTGTGACAGGTTTCAATCCCAGCGCTTTCGCTTTCTGGATATGTGGTTTGGTAAGCTGCTCACATACTCTAAGCCACACCCACCTCAGCCAAAGAGAAGCCCACCCACACTGTTGCTAGGATGAGAGTGAGGTCCTGTAGGTGAAATCCAGTGCCATTTCTGGCCATAGTGAGAGCTGAGTGAGTTTTATTGTTGTGGATGTTATTATCCCCAATGTCCCTTCACTGAAGAGTATGTGCATGGAGCTGGAGAAATGGCTCACTGGTTATGGTCCTTGCAGAGGACCTAGGTTCAACTCCACAACAATACATAACTTCAATCTGAGGAGCTCTATTGTCCCTTTCAGACCTCTGTGGACACCACAAATACACACAGTATACATTAATATATGCTGGTGGAACATTCATCTACACAAAATAAATATTAAAAATCCAAATGAAAACGCATGTGAAGAAAGTGAAGGTGTTTCGCACTCCCACAGGTCTTCCCTTTGGGTATCCTCTTCGATCATGTACCATTATGAGACAGGAGAATGTGGGAAAAGTAAAGAAAGCATTACACCCTTCCCAGCAAACCCATCTCAAAGTCCCCAACACACCATGAGGAGAAAGAAAGACCAGAACCTCATCCTGGGTCTACGTGAACAATAAAGAAACACACAGGCAGGCAAGCTGCTGATGTTAGGAAGAAAGCACTCACAGGATTGGGCCAGTGAGCACCAGTCGGAACAGTGTTTCCCCTCAACAACTCAAGTGCAGATGAATTTGTTTTTCAAGGATGAAAAAGCTTTATAGGAGCTGCAGAGCTGGACGACACAGATGGTGTGAATGGCAGTCTAGCAGTGGATGTGGCTGTGCGTGTGGCTGTGGGCGTGGCTATGCATGTGGCTGTGAATGTGGATGTGGCAGTGGGTGTGAGCTGGGTCTTCTGAGAGGCTGTGTCAAGAAACAGATCCACTTGAACCTTTAGATATGAAAGCCAGGTCATTGTCATATTCCCATGGGTTTTTCTTCTTGGGGGTTTTAGGTTTTTCCCCCTCCATTTCAATATTTTGATATTTGATAAGCCAATTTCTTGCATTTCCTAGGCCTTTAAAAATATTGTAATGAGACGCAGTGGATAGTTAGGAACCTGGGTGTGGACCGTAGCTGAGAGAAGAGGAATACACTGTTAGAGAAAGCATGGCAGAGATTTCTGCCCCCTCTGTCTCCACTGATCTGGTTGGATTTTCTTGGGTTTCACATGACAGCTATGCTGAATTCTGGTACTTGTTTCTTACTGTGGAATGCTGGGTTGTCTTGTCATCCTCAGGTGTGTGGACATCCTGGAGCTCTGTGAGCAGGAGGACCTGATGCAGTTCCATTACCACACACTGAGACTTTACAGCGCTGTGTGCGCTCTGGGAAATAGCCGAGTTGCTTCTG
The DNA here is from genome assembly GCF_011064425.1 of Rattus rattus. Lineage (NCBI taxonomy): Eukaryota > Metazoa > Chordata > Mammalia > Rodentia > Muridae > Rattus > Rattus rattus. The sequence continues at coordinate 91,131,671 of NC_046158.1, read as the reverse complement.
CCCTGTGCAGCCATGTGGACCTCTCACAGCTCTTCTATGCCATTGACAACAAGTACCTTCCTGGCCTCCTCCGATCTGGTTTCTATGACCTGCTTATTAGCATCCACCTGGCCAATGCTAAGGAGAGGAAGCTGATGATGAAGAATGAGTACATCATCCCTATCACCAGCAGTACCAGGAATATCCGCCTATACCCAGATGAGTCCAAGAGGCATGGTTTGCCTGGGGTGGGCCTGAGGACATGCCTCAAGCCAGGCTTCAGGTTCTCTACCCCTTGCTTTGTGGTGACTAATGAGGACCATCAGAAACAGAGCCCTGAGATTCCCTTGCAGATTCTCAAGACAAAGGCCCTGAGCATGCTGACCGAGGCGGTGCACTGTAGTGGGGCCCACATCAGAGACCCTGTTGGGGGTTCTGTGGAGTTCCAGTTTGTGCCTGTGCTGAAACTCATTGGGACCTTGTTAGTCATGGGAGTTTTTGACGACGATGATGTTCGCCAGATTCTCCTCCTGATAGACCCCTCTGTGTTTGGGGAGCACAGTGGTGACACAGAAGAGGCAGTGGAGAAAGAAGTGACCCATGTGGAGGAAAAGGCGGTGGAGGCTGGAGAAAAGGCCAGCAAGGAGGCTCCGGTCAAAGGCTTGCTGCAGACCCGATTACCTGAGTCTGTCAAGCTGCAGGTAACTGAGAACGCTTTTACTCTGGTAGAGTGCCCTGGAGGGAAAGGAGAAAGCCTGGGTATGGGGGACTGTGGGCACAAGCCTGAGTCTCCTACTGAAGTAGAGAGTCCCCGAGTGATGCTTATTTTCATGTGATATACTCCTTAAGCTTCCCCAAGACAACAGGACAATGCCAAACTTCATTAGTGAAATACTTTGAAATGTTTAGATGTCATATAAAAGTCTTCACAGGGTTGGGTTTGCACATGTCTTTTAGCCTTTGAGACCCAGGTGATTATTTGAGAGGTACCTGTTTAGCAAAGGGGATAAGACTCTGTAGTCAACGTAATCCCCAGGAACTGACTCCCATCATACCCATCACTCCCTCTCACTGACGGCCTTCTTACACTAACATGAGGAGGTCCTGCTGACCCAGCATTCACAAAACTGCTACCCAAACTAAGGACGAAACGATGATTCCTCATGTAAGCTAGCATGAGCTATGTGCTAAGGATGATAGCCTTTGTCTTCTGAGCACTGAGACAAGGAGAAAAGAAGATGAAGAGCAGAGATCCTGGGTCAGCCATTCCTAGAATTCCATTCTTCCTCTCCTGCTTACTGGATATGGAAACTCACAAGTCAGCAGACAGTCAGGACCTTAGAGTTCTCATCTGTAAAATGGAAGTGATACAAAAGGATAACACCAAGTATATTTTCATAAAAGATGGGAAGTATCTTCTATCATAGAATGTGAAGTAATCCAGGATAAAAGTTCTCTCTTCTATATGATAGGATTTATACATAGTCAGTTAACCAAGATATCAAGTATAGAGGAGAAATATAACTATATAAAGTCACATAGGCATACTCACACATGCATGTGCATGTATGCATGCGCATGCATACGTGCATGCACACACAGACACAGACACACACACACAAACACACACACACATACACTTCTACCTTAGCACTTTGCTAAATGATATAAGTATGCTGCTATGATACAGAGCCAAGATTGTCTTTAGTATGAATTCCCTGACCAGCACTTGAAGTTCTTCCTTTTCACGTTTGACCTCTAGAACTGGCATCTATTGTCAGTTCAGGGATTTTAAAGTGAACATCAGATCTCCAGTCATGCACTCCATAACGACACTTCAGTTGACAATCGACCATATATATGTGAGAGGATCATATAAGGTGATACCATCTAATGAGAGACTAACCATCTGTTGCTAAAATGTCTTCCCAGGAGCAGATGTAAGTAACATCTCTACCCCTTCAACATTTCTACTCCTCCCCCTAAAGTTCCTATGTCAAACACAGCAGTGATTCCACCAAAATTCACTCCTGAGAACCAGGCAGTTTATATTGCTTCTTTACAGAGCATAGGTGAGGGGCTATTTAAAGGTGTCTGCATGTTCCTTCCCAAAAGGCCATACCTGGAAGCTCTTTACCCAGCAGGAATGAGGTCCTCCTTGTAACTACACAGATGGAGCCTCACTCCTTTCATCTTTCCGGCTTGTGTACTCTAGTCCCTCCCCGAGGCCATGTACAATTAAGACAGTGTGTACAACATGTAGAAAGGGTTTGGATAGTAAGGAAAGGATACTTTGATCCTCCCTGCCCCTCTAAGAGGGGACATAAATAGCCATCAAGCCCAGCTTGGAAAACCCTTTGCAAAGAGGTGCAACCAAACTCCCCAATATGGTGGCCTCTTGGCTCAGAGGACAATCACTCACAACATTTAGTGTATAATGTTTTCACCATGATGAAGTCACCAGTGAGTACATGGGAGTGCATCCCTGTCACCAAGGCAGGACTCTCACTAGAGAGCAAAACACTTTCAGACTTGAATGATCTCCCCCAACCTTTACAACTTTCTCACACCTAGTATTTATTTTTAAAACAACAAGTTGACAGAATGATAAGATCATTATAATCACAGAAGAACCGGTCATGGATGAGCAGTGTAGCCACTTGGGAAGATGGGGTGGCGAACCGGTCATGGATGAGCAGTGTAGCCACTTGGGAAGATGGGATGGCAAACAAGCTTCCCAACTTTCCAGTCTTCTGCTGCTGCACAGTGAGAGAAAGGAAAGCAGTGCTCACATGAGCACTTCGATGCTAGTTTTCATACCTGACTCCCCAGGAAAGCATCTACAAGATGTTGCTTTCAGAACGTTCTTTTGTCTCTCATTCTGTGGTGCTAATGGCCAAACAGTTCATCTCTGGGTTTAGGCAGCCTTGGAGTCAGTAGCTTCATGATTACTCTGAGGCACTAGATGCACTTACTCAATGCCTTACCTAAGTCTCGGTGCTGTTGTCTGTCAAGTGGGGAACTGGCAACTGTGTCTGTAAGCAGCAAGGGCATTCTCTAAGGAAGTATACACGCGCTTACTGTTACAGATGTGCGAACTCCTCAGCTACCTCTGTGACTGTGAACTACAGCACCGAGTAGAGGCTATTGTGGCATTTGGTGACATTTACGTGTCCAAGCTGCAGGCAAATCAGAAGTTCCGCTACAATGAGCTCATGCAGGCCCTGAATATGTCTGCAGCCCTAACTGCCCGGAAGACAAGAGAGTTCCGCTCACCACCCCAGGAGCAGGTGAGTCACCTCTGAGTTTCCATACAATTTCTGTGGAATTCAAAACCCAAGAACAGGATGCCTGAACCTTTGTAACATCTTCAACAGACTGAAGAGCTACGGAAGCCTAGAAGAAACACCACAACACCAAGAGATAGCCTGAATCCCAAGAAAATAATGACGGGAGAGTACCAGCCAATTATCTTGGTGGGAGTAGGGGGTGGAGGGAGAACCTTTCTAAACTGAGAATAAGGCAGAAGTTTGTTCCTCAACCCTCCCCTCCTCTCTACAAATGAGTGGAAAACCACAGGAGTGTTAAGGTTCATCAGACACCTGAGCAACAATGCACTAAAAGGAGTGCTGCTAACCCTTCCAGAAGTCTCTATCAGAGATAAAGAAAGTAGTTGGTGTGCCTAGTTTATGAGAGTTGAGGTGCAGCCATGCTCTCGTGACATGTCTAAGTCCCTTTGACTTAATTTACATTAAGCTTCCCTGGTACCATGAAGCCTGGAGAACAGGACTCATCACGAATCATATTTTGCAATGTGTTATATAGGACTTACTTGTAGTTGTCACTGCTAAGAGAGACGGTAACTTTGAGATGCCACTTAATGAAGGAATGGCATCTCATAGTGCTATCCAGGCTGGTTGGCCACTGTTCCCTAAGCATTCAAAAGGAATGTAAATCCTTCAGTGAGGAAACCAGATCTGTCTTTGAAACTACATCTTTGAATCTCATAAATACTTAATAAGCAGCCTATTCATTGTTGTCCATATAATTACCACTATTTCATATTAATGGCACAACTACAAAGTTCATTCAATTACTTTCCCAATCTATTTTATGGGACATAGATATTATATTGTCTTACCAATGAACCACATAGTGTAGCTTTTGAAAGACTCTTGAGTGACAGTGCCCAAAGAGAAGGCAGAGCTAGTCGTTGCTCTCAGAGTCCCTGGGACTGGCTGCAATAGATGACTGCACCATGCCGAATGTATGAGTATGCTATTACCCCAAGTGCCACCCAATTATGATAATATTACCAATGCTACTGGCTTCTTTTAGACTGGCGGTGAGTGTGAATGCCCCCCATGACACAGCAAATGAGGCTCTCTCAAACTTTTGTGAATAGTTGGAAGACAATAATGCAGAAATCATAACACTAATACTGGCTTCAGATAACACTGCAGATCTGTTCCACATCATCCAGGCATTGGGTTCCTGACTGGTTCATCTCAGTTTCTTCTGCTAATGTGTGGGTAATGTTCATATCTATAGCCCAGGGTTCTTGTGAGGATGCCATGAGATAATGTATTTTAGATTGCTTAACAAGGTGTCTGCCACTGAATAAGAATTCTGTAACTGGTTCTTCTCCCGCCAGTAGTTTTAGCATTAGAGAAACCTGCAGCCTCACACCTTCTTGTAAGCCTTCTATGAATGGCCTGCTGAGCAGAGGCCACACATTTCCTGACATCTCCAGCCCAGCCATCACCATCCTCAGCAACTTAATCAACAAGCTATTGATTCCCTTTTCTATGGAGAAGGTTGATTCCCATCTTCCTTTTCTCCACTGTAACTTCGAAGCTTCTCTTCTACTCTCTATTTCCTTCTCCTCCAGTCTTCTAAGTAGAGAAACCATTAAGTAGTCTGTAACTTGAATTCTTCCCTAAGGCATAGACCAATGCTTCTTAAACAAAGTCACCAAAAGAACTTAGTAAATCAGATCACTCGGCCCTTTCTCTGGAATCTCTGAGTCAGTAGGCCTGGGGTTAGGCTCAAGGTTTTTCATTTTTAGCAAGTTTTCAGACATTGTTGATGCTGGCGGTCCAGAAAAGAGCTCTAAGACCTAAAAAAAAAAAATCGTGTGCTCCATCTCCACCCGTACTAGGGGATTTACTTCATGAGGAGACCTGCCCATAGAGTTCTCAATGAAAGGAAGCATTTAATGTCATTGAAAGACAATTTAGATCAACCGCAGAGGTTAGGATGCAGAATCACTTGAAGAAAAGGATGTATGGAAACTGACCTCTGCTGGCATTACTTTTCATGATTAATGTAGACAGTGGAATAAGTGCCCTGCTTTATCGCCACTGGGGACTGCACATTTTTCATGACACTTTGTGGTGGTTACATTTAGAAATATCTTTACATTCAACACTGCCTCAGCATCGCAGGGGCTCTGGGGGTAGCTACGAGGTCTCTTCCTGTCAGCCATTGATGAAGCACATTTATTACTAGAACAGACTTTTTTTGCTTTAATAAATGGACTTCGCTATTACCATTTCTCTTTGTAAGTTCGTATGTCCTCTTTATTTAAAATATTACTCTGTAAATTGGTTTAGTCTCACTAAACCATCAGAATACCACATGGTAAATAGAAAACATCACGAACACTCAGACAAAATAATAAAAGCAAAAGGAATGTCAGAGTGAGTACAGACTGTAAATCTAAATCTCAGTAGCAAAACCTAAATGAAAATCCCATGCTGTACATAAAATTAAAAGCTCACTAAAACTCCAGAAATATATTGAGTGTATATTATAAATAACTAAAACTCAAGAACTCTATTGAGTATAAAATATAAATAACTAAAACTCCAGAAATCTGTTGAGTATACACTATAAAATGCCTAAGTTGACAAATGTGGAAAGCACTCCACCAACTAATTTTCAAATGGATAATTACCTGGTATAAAACTAGATGAAGAGCATGAGAAAAAATTTACAAAATATGTAATAAAATTAGACTTAATGCGTGGAAAGTAAATTTCAACCTCACCAATTAAATGTGAATTAAAGCAACAGGGATATGACATTCTTCACCCATCTAACTGGAAAATATTTGAAAATGTGTTAAGCTCTCATAACTGTACTAGAGATGGCAAAGTAAACACACATGTATATAAATTTGGAATAATGCAAATTGTTGTGAGATTTCCGGGAAGCAATCGACAATTTATATTGCAAGCCATTAAAATATATAGACTTGTTGCTCCATTCATTTTGCTTCTAGTTTATTAAAAGAAAATGATCAGGCGTGTGAACAAAAAGTATATAAAATGTTCAATGCAACTTAGTTTTTGAGAAAAACAAGTGGGAAGACGGTCCGGTGTGTAAAAGCACTTCCTATATGATGTAAAGACCCAATTTTGAGTCCCTAAAACTCTCATAAAAGCTGACGCATAGTGTGAACATCTGTAATCCCAATGTCCATGTGGAGAGACGGCGAATGAAGACCGGAGAACTCCAGGAAGTTCACAGACTATCTAGCTTAGTGTGCGAAGTAAAAACCAAAACATCAAAGACTCCATCTCAAATAAGACGGAAGGCAAGGACCAAACTCTGAGGCTGCAGTCTTCTGATCTCAACGTACATGCCATGGCTCACGTGTGCCGACACACACACACACACACACACACACACACACACACACCAGGTACTCACAAAAAATAATAAAAATATAAACAAGAAATATTATAACAGTTATTTTACATAAAATTTTATCCATCCATAGACTGAAATAAATACATTGCACCCATTTTAAACTCATGTTTTAAAAAATAGCCCAAGGCAAAGTAAGTAAAAAAAAATGGATTATAAGAAAGTTTATGTTGAGAGTGTGATTTGAATTTCTGTGAATATACATAAGATCTGAAATAAATTTACTAAAATATTATTAACAAGACTATCTCTGGGTAGTGGGAATTTTCTACTTTAAATTTTCTCCAAATTCTGTGCAAATAATAAACAGCCTTTAGGATAAGAAAAAAAGAAAAAGCTATATTTCTATATTAGCTACTTTTGGTTTCTCTACCCTCCAAAAACTTTTAAATAAGAAACTCAAAGAGTGGTGCCTAAGGCATGATCTGAGCTCCTGTGCCTGGTGTAGAGATCAGCTAGCCATTCCTCTTGTGCCCCCACAGATCAACATGCTCCTCAACTTTCACCTGGGAGAGAACTGCCCCTGCCCAGAGGAGATCCGAGAGGAGCTGTACGACTTCCATGAGGACCTTCTGGTTCACTGTGGTGAGCTGAGAGAGGGACCAGACCCACAAGCCACCTTCCTCTCCTAGAGTAGCAGTGAGAAGTTGAGACTGGCAGACTGAAAACCTTCACCCAGAAGATACAGAGAGGGGATGGGAAGGTCTCTGGAGGGAAACAGTGGAAGAAGACTGAGTCTACACCTCACCCGTTTTACTTACAGCAATACTGTGGTCTTCTCCCGGTCAAGCCAAGATTTTGATCCCCATTTTTTTTTAGCTACTATAAATTATTTTTTTAAAGTGGGTATCAATATCTTTCCTGAAGGATTCTAAGTCATTGATCCCTACTTTGATGCATTTCTGCTGGTTTTTCAAGTGGATTATGGCATGGGTAAATTAAGTAACATGCAGAAAAAAGCTGTTTCTCGTTTGAAATAATAAATGTTAATGTATTTCTAGAAACTCTAGAGCCCTTTTAACATAGGTTAGAAAGAGTAAAGCCTTGGGATTAAATTTATTTGATGTTCTGGGACACAGAAACTCATATATTCTAGCAACTAGAAAGGCATAATGTAGATAAATACTCCTGTGGGGCTGACTGTAACCTCTTGAAAATGTTCAGAAAGGTGGGAATTTTCTTTTTATGTTCTTATCTGTTTGATAAGATAACCCTTAATATACTGTTTGGGTTTGCACTCTATTCTGTGGCTTGCTAGGGGTCCCCTTGGAGGAAGAGGAGGAAGAGGAGGAGGACACTTCATGGACAGGAAAACTGTGTGCTCTGGTGTATAAAATCAAGGGGCAACCCAAGCCTGAGAAGGAGCCACCAACAGAGGAAGAGGAACCGTACCCTAGTAAGTGCACAGCCCTTCAATACACTGCTGGCAACTCTGTGCTCTCTCAGACTTAATCAAGGTAACTGGTTTTTTCCAACACACTGTAAGACATGCGGGGCTGTTTAAACTCTGAAGTAAACACATGGGTCATCATTGTTGATAGTTATGGGTTTTTTGTTTTGTTTTTTGTTTATTTGTTTGTTTTCCTCTGCCTCACTTTTGGAATTTCTCCTGAGGAAAAAAAATCAGCTGTTTGGTGTCTGCTCGTATTGTCAGTCTACTTAGACATTCTCGCATTGATTCTGGTCTTTCTTTCAAGTGTTGCCAATGTCTCTCACTTATGATTACAGTTAAGGCAAGGAAAACAACTCCAACCAAAGAAATTAAACAATAGTAAAGCAGGACTTGTAAAACAAAGAATAGGTCTCTCTTTTCTTTGTTGTGGAACTGAGATTGTAGCAGCCTGCCGTCTTTGACCTATTTTTTAAAGGATGTCAAGTATTGTCCCAATTCCCTCTTCTCTTCTTTACACAGTAGGTAACCTCAACCATGTTGACCCATGTTGAAAGAAGAACATTGACTTGCTTGACTATCTCTAAATGACTTAACATTCCAAGAGGCAGGCTGTCTGAATATTATATGAAACCAGTCTGTTCCTTGCTACAGATTTGGCAAATTTATCATTTGTCTAAAGAAGAAAAAGTATGTCCCAGGTTCAATGTCATTACTTTTTATCTTATTCCCTATTCCTATCTATCTTGGAACATACTTTCAGATCATCTACTAGAGAAATAGACTGTCAAGATATGGTAGGTGTATCTGGAAACACCACTTTGGGGGTCCACACATCTTATTGCCCTTATATTAACCTTCTATCTTTGTCAGAATGTCTCTGAGGGGAATAGATTATCCCAATTTATCAGTGGAAGCTTTGAGGCCTCTGAGAGAGTATATAGTAACTTAACTCTGGCAATCCTGGTCAGTCCTATCCCATAACCATGCAAATATTTTGGCTTTGATAAACTCAAGACAACTGGATTGTAGAATCCCCGAGCCCTTCCCCTACCCCCCCAAAAAAGTGACTATTGACTCCCTCTCTGTTGTTACCACCAAATAAGTACTGCTAAGAGCTTGTACTGGTCCACATATCTCCTATATAACCTGTTGAGAATAGATTCGAAGTGGATGCTTTTTTGGCAGTGTCTTGTGGATAGGGTTCCCACAAAGTGACCGTGACTTGTTAAGTGAATCTAGTCAATCAGATGGAATCACTCACCATCTGCCTCTGCGAAGTCTCATTCTCTGGAGGGGTTCAAACACCAAGGATTACTTCCGGCACAACTCTGTCTCGGCACTACATCAGACAGATCATTTTCTATGTGTCTGCGTAGAATACAAATGTTGTGTTAAATATTTTAAAAGGCCACCACGCTACCACAGGCGAACAGGTCAGGCCCGCCGATTCGGCAGACTCTCTGACCCAGAGCTGGGAAATCTCACCTGACTCACTATGTTCCCATGGCGGGTCACTGCCACACCAGACCAAATTCACAGGGCTAACTGGGGTGCACTTCTCAAAAACCCACACTTTACAGTCGTACCTTTCTCTCTTGAACTCGGCAGGAAGTCTCCGGGTGAAGAAAAAAAAAACACCACACAACCTTAGTTTAGGATCAACAGGTAACACAATCTCTGGGTGCAGCAACTATCATCCTAATTTGTAAAGCCATTCTAAATTAAATCCTCCGATGGCGAATCCTAGAAGATCCCTCATCTAAACTGGGGGCCTTTTGTTTGCTACATCTTCCTCCAAGTTCTCCCCATCCAAAAGTTAAGTCACCTTTTCCTACCTGTTCTCTTCCACTCTCCTCCCCGGAAGTCCCACCTACTCCTTGCCCAGTGATTGGTCCCCTGAAATCTTCGTTCATTAGGGGAAGGTCCTGCCACAGATGTACACCCGATAGTCCTGTCACTTGAGACTTCATGCGCTCCACTATGCTGCCTCTCTCTCATCTGTAGAATTATAAGACATCCAAGTTTTGTGACCTGAATGTTTTAAGATCCAAGAAATAAAGAAAATGGTTGATCTGTTTAATGGACTTAAGAGATGGCACCATGGGTTCAATAGGCTGTCTAGCTTGATCTTTAATTTCATTAGGTGCCATAGCTTCACAATTAAGCACTTCCTGTTCTCTTACTTCCTCTATCTTTTGTCTCCCAAGCATTTGTAATATCATAACTAATTTTTCTTGTCGTAGAGCCAATGTTTCAACCATTTTTGGGAGGGCGTGTGTAAAAATTGCAATTGAAAGTTGGTAGGGGTTTACCCTGGTGGTCACGACTGCCGAAAATACTGCGATGGCTTTGTCAAGTAACATTTCCATCCCCTCAACACCTACCCTTGGTCTTAAGGGATGTGAAATGGAGTTTCCCAATTTCAAATGCAGGAAAAAGTCTGCCTATATAATTAAACTTGTCTTTTGGGATGTCTTACTGCGATTCGCTGTCTCAGAGATTCCCGTGTCATTCCTTGCTCTGGGCTTGAGGCTCCTACGACTTCAGAGTCTCCCAAGTCTCTCTGGGCATCCAGCAGAACTCCAAGAACTGATGCTTCCTGTGAAGACTATCCCAGGTGAATTTCCTCTTGATGGCTTTTGGACAGATGTCTCCTGCCCTCTGCAACATTTCTATCAAATGTCCTCTGCTTTCCAAATCACTGGTGGGCTTTCTCCTTCTCCAATCACATTGGGCACCAATGATATAAAAGTAGATATAAAAGTAGCTTCCATTCCTCTGATGTAGTTGTCATCTCAGATGCTTCTTGCTAAATAAACTCACCCCTTCCTAGTTCTAGTTCTTTCTGATCTCTGGCTGGCTGGATCAACTCAAGGGTTCTTGCTCAAACTCCTCTCCAAGTTTATTGATTCAATCTGGCCTCTCTGGGCTTCTCACTGAATTCCTCATCTCGGCCTCAAACAAATTCTGGAAATTAGTTCTAATTTTCTGGCTCTTTATTATTTTCTGGGTTCAACTGCTTCTATACAAACTCAGGAATGAGCTCAACTCCATTACACTGACTCCCAACTCAGCTGATGAACTGGACTGCACTCCACTGCATTGTGTGAACTCCACTGAGCTGCACACACCGAGCTGCACACACTGAGCTGCACACACTGAGCTGCACACACTGAGCTGCACACACTGAGCTGCACACACTGAGCTGCCCTCCCTCCTGCGTTGTTCTGGTGAGAGTTGGGCATATAACTATCCGTGACTCATTTTGTCAACTGTCTCTCTGATTCATCACTTTGTCTGCCCCTCAGTTTCACATCACTTTCAAACATGGCTGTTTCTAGACAGATCACATAGACATGGAAGGTCTTTGGATGCCATCCCTTGCCAGAACAAACATATTACTGGATTAAATTCCTCTACCACCTCCAATTATAAAAATGGTGAAAACGCTGTAAATGAGTGATAACTTGTCTATGTCATTACTTATGTGATTTATCTTAACAAAATAAGAATTTAGGGGAGTATAGTGAATTTACCAAACACCTCCACATATACTAGTTACTAATGTTACTAATGATGTTAGCTTTCTTCCTTTCTTCATTATTCAATTGAGGGAAATAGGACTCAAAAAAAATCAAGAGATACAAGTTCAATGATTCTCCTTTCCATCTTGGATCTCCTTTCCTGGCCACTGATTAACTCAAATCTGAGATAACTAATTCAAGTGAAGCTATGACTTCACTTCAGGTCTAAGTATCTTCTCTTCCTATAGTATCATGCTGTTTCCTATATCGGAACAGATTTATAACCTATGTAAGTGGTCATTTGCAATGAAAGTCAGAGCCTAACAGCATGCAGAATTTTAGCACTTAAAAGTCAATGATGGCAAAGATTTGGACTGAAAGCCATCAGGTAAGGTGGTGGTAACCCCTCCCAGAGATTTACTTTTATGAGCAGTTGGTGAGGATCAGATGGTCTCAGGAAAGACAGAACAACACTGTTCTGCAATTCATTTGAGTGCTGTTAAGTAGCTCTGTGTTAAAGAGATTTTCGTAAATTAACTGCAAGCCATGGCATCAATGAAAACCGTTAGAGTATTATCAAAGAGCTATATGATAATGAAATGCTCTAGCACTAGCCCATCATACTAGGTCATATTTTTATGTCTCTGTCTAGCACATTTGTAAGAGAGCCCTTGCATGCTAAGACTGGACTGCAAGCTGCCGTTAAGACAGAATTTCTTTAAATATAACTGTGTAGCTGTAGCAACTGAGTTATTTCTCCAGAAGAGATCAAGCAGCTGTTTCTCTTGAATGCTAAAGTTAAGAAAACGAAAATCAGCTATCGGATTTTACAGATGAAATGTGATGTACCTATGCCTTCTCCATGGGAGATGATTTTCCTCATAGTCTCTGTAAAAAGAAATGCCCCGAAGGATATTTAGTCTCTCAAGCGATGCAACCAAAAAAGACAGGGCCCCCTGCTGACATGAGAGACCTTGTGCTGACCCACTGTAATTCAGCAGTAGAACTAGATGTAGGAGTGAGTCTGTCTAAAGGAGGTGCGATGCCTTCTGTTCTCAGCCTGTGCTGTGTTGCACAAATGCTTCCCCTCTCTCAGGGAGCTAAGCTGGCATTCTTGTCCCTGGGACATACTTGCTTTCCTCTGATAAAGCTCAAACCAGAGGAGTCCCTAGAGATGACTACAAATCCATCAAGCCCCAAAGCTGCTACTTGGGGAAGCATTTGCCTCGTCACTGAATGGTATAACAGCTCTAAACAAAAATTCTCTCCAGTTGAGTGCTACAGCTTATTTATGATTACTCCTGGGCAGAGAAGGTATTCTTTATAACCAGAGTAAGCCCTGGGCTCTGGTACAAATGAATACCAAGTGAGATCACCACACAAATGGGGGTGGCTCTGTGGTACATCACGTTTCACCTGTAAAATTATTTAGTCTATACAAAGTGTATCTGGCATAGTGTTTAATTTCAAATATTTGGTGATTGCCTCTCATATTTCAGGCACTGTTTGAGGTACCAGTAAAATATGTTTATGAAATATAACCTTTCAAGGGTTTCACTTATCCCCGCTGCAGGGAGACATTGGGACCAGGAAGACAGAAATGCTCTGGGTGATATAACTTGAATAAGGACTGTGGCAGACAATATGATGCCTCAGATGATATCGACAGGCCATGTACAAATATGGGATGTACAAATATGATGTCGAATGTGAAGGGGAATGCTGTTACAGACGGGATTAAAGATGTTGGTCAGCTAAGCTTCAGTCAGGAAATAGGGAATAGTAGAACCAGAGTAATCCCAATAGTCTATTAAAGGAAAAGGTGATGGCAAAAGAGAAGCACAGCTCTGAGAAAGATCCAAGGTCAGAACCAACTGTGTTGCTCCCTTGCTGTGCAGTATAACCACAGATACAAACCAGGTCCTCTGGGGTTCAGGTAAGCAATGGTGGGCCTCTATTTTGCTGATCTGTGTTTAAAACTGGAGAAGAAACTCTTACATATACTGAGTGCTTTGTGCACGCTCCTAGATACTTTATATGTCACTGTTCTTGACTTTTTCCTCCCAATAAGCAACCAAGCTCAGTGACCTCCTGCTTCCTGTTTGAAGACCTGAGTAAAGACGGTAGGCTCCCATTGCCTGTTCACAGTTCTGTCTCAGCTCCAACTTCATTTCAGGAGCTTCTCCATGTCTTAGTCACTATTCCGTTTCTGTGATGAGACACCATGATCAAGGCAACTTATAAAAGGAAACATTTAACCCCGGGGGCTGGCTTAGTTTCACAAGGTGAGTCCACTGCCTTCATGACAGTAGTGTGGTAGCAGTCATGCAGGCGTGGCACTGGAGCAGCAGCAAAAAGCTTATGTCCCCATCTGCACAGAGACAGAGAGAGCTAGACTAGGTCTGGCATGGGCTTTTGAAAGCCCAAATCCCACTCCCAGTGGCATACTTTCCTCCCACAAGCCCACACTTAATCCTTCCCAAGACAGTTCCACCAACTAAGGACCAAACATTCAAATACCTGAGCCTCTTAGGTGAGGGAGGGGCATTCTCATTCACGTCCCCTCCCCCAATCAGATGAGCAAGCACTCTCTGTCCCTTCTGTGCTCTTTTCTCTATCATATCATCATCAGTCATGCAATTGCCTGTACATTTTGAGAAAGTGATTATGAGGCTGGATGACTGATCTCAAAAACAACAGGCTAATTATCTCCTTATGATGGATGAGACCCCAGGGAACCACAGAGCAGAATGCGGCTAGAACGCTGGAGTGCAGTTTCACTGGTGGCTTGTGTAGTATTGCTGCCTCTGACACTAAAAATGTGTCCAGGTGGTGAGGAAAGAAGGGTGGGGGTTTGCATTCATCTTTCTACCCATATATGTATAAGGCTCTGGTCAAGGTAGAAATGTCATGTAGGAGCCAAAGACTTGAACTTGATCCCTAAAACCCTTGAAAAAATGCTGGTGTGGTGATGTGTGCTTATAATCTCATCCCTGGTAAGGTAGAGACAGGCTGCTTTACCTGTCCAGACATTCTCAGCCTACTTGATTAGCTACCGGCCAATAAAAGAGCCCGTCTCAAGAAACTAGGTAAACAAGACCCAGGGTTGACTTCTGGTCTCCACAGATATGATTACACATATGCACACACTCCTGTACATGTTACCCCCATACGCAAACTCATGCATGCACACAAGCACACATAGATGCACAATAACAGAGGAAGGGAAATTTAGAGACAGGTTTAGCAGATAGGTACAGCAGCCAGATGACTGCTCACTGTCTGCCCTGAAAGCTCGGCTCCAAGGTAGCCAGGCTGGTGTGACTCAGTTGTAGGGTTCATAGTCTGTTGTAAACAGTCCACATCCCATGCTAAAACCTCCACTTCTCATGCTTAGCTCTCACTCCCTTGGGTGCATTAACAGACCTACTCTTTACAAGAACCCACTTCTGTTCAAGAAATTGAAATGTTCTTTACTGAAACAAAATGTAAAGTGAGGATTAAGCTGTAAAAGCCATGATGATGGGGAAATTAGGTCACTGCCACAACTGTCCTTTCTGTTCTTAGGTGATGTTTATGAGGATTGAATGCAATTCAGGTGTAGGACATAATCCATTGCTGGACATGCAGGAAATGCTAGCTAACCTGCAGCTATAATCATTGCAACAAGAAGTGTGAGAACTGACAAGGAGCTGAAAATCTTGCCCTAGTCCTAGGCTAGGAAAGCCACAACAGACAAAAACAAGTACGTACTTCCCCAAAGCACACGGAGAGCTGGGGCATGTGCTGGTGCTCTGGGCTCTCCGCCAGCGTCACAGCACCGGTGGATGTTCTTTGTGATCCAGTAGCATACATTAAAGACAGTAGTTACCCAAGAACACTGTTCCAGTGCCTTACAGGCTTTTGCTTTCATTTCAGACCACCTTGAAGTGCCATTCCCAGTGATAACCCCCAACACCTGTGTTCTTGTAAAATAAGGTAAATGGGTCCCAACTGTAGATCTTGGGCCAGAGAAGCACTGGAGAAGCACAGAGAAATTGGCCTGATTAATCTGTCTAAAGTTGAGTCCTTGACATCCATGGATTTAACATTCCCTGGCTTTTTCCATTGCTAAGCAGTACACTTGGGCATTTGGCACATAGGAGAGGAATCTCTTCCCCAGTAGCTGATTGGAGAATGTGTGACCATGTCATGTGACCTCTGACAGACCATTTCCTCTCCACCAGCAGTCAGGACAGTCATCACAAAGGCCACACACTTCCCAGAGCTCACCTCCCCCATCTAGGTGATTAATGGTGTGCACTGACGCTGTGATAATGGCCACTTACTGCCATCAGGAACGGCTGGAGTTTTGAGATTTTGTTTTATTTCTTCAATCTCAGGTTTTACTCGTAGGAAAAGCGAACTGAATAACATTGAAATTGGACCCTAAACATGGTAGTAAAAACTTGCTGCTTACCCATTTAGCCTAGTGAAGCTACAGGCTTTCATTTGCTGCTTGAATACATTATTGCCACTCTTTCAAGAGCACAGCATGTCTCATAGCATATACTTTCAGATGCAGACAGAGACACAGAGAGGTGGATGACTCGTCTGAGGACACACAGCTGGTCCTGCCCAGTGCTTTTATTACTGTACTGCCTCCTTCAAGAGGGATTTTATAGGGTGATTTTATTTTATTGGTAAAGAAAATGAGGCTCTAAGAAAGTAATCTGACCAAGAGTGTCAGGAAAAGAACTAAAGCTTTAATGGGTTTCAGGATTTTACATCTGAATCTATTTCATGACTTATTAAGAAAGTGTCTAGACAGTACGCATAATGTAAGTTTAAGGTACTAATAAAGTATCTATTTTTCTGAGTGTTATGAAGGTAAGTAACCTGAAATGATAAAGTACAAGGAATAGATTTCAGCAGCCTGGGGCATCACCATTTACCATCTATGATGTTAGGTAAGATCTTATCCTCTCTGTGTTTGTATTTTGTTTTTTTGTTTGTTTCTTTGGTTGATTGGTTGGTTGGTTGGTTTGGGGGGGTTTTGGTATGTAATAGGAAAGAAACAAAGAAGGATCTGATAAAACAGTGCTGACTTTAATATTCTGAAGGTTGAAATCTGCATCCACCTTAGCTTTGAGTGTAAAAAGCATAGGTCATACAAACTTACTTTCCATGTTTATCATGCCAATGCTTTTAGCAAACAAGAAACAGAAAATCCAGTTGTGGAAGAAGAGGCAGACAGGGGCCACACCGATGGGCATTTCTATAGAGTTAGAGATGGGGTCATCTGCTGGGATGGACTGAGCCAGTAGCTGTGCTCACTCTTCCCACAATCCACTTGTTCCAGCTTTGTTTTCAGACTAGCAGTGGGATGCCAGCTACAGTCTTAATGGGCCTTAAATCCATTCCTTACTGTGTCAAAAGCATCGATGAGCAAGATAGCTTCTCCTGCTGTTCTAAGGGCCTTCAAGACCACCTTTGCTTGACTAGAAAATTGGTCATAAGCCAATTCATGATGCACCAGCCAATTTGACCTAGAAAATAGATTCTGGATGACTCAACTTGGTAGAACCCATGTTTGAAATAAAGTTGGATTCTTGAAAAATATTAACCACAGAGTAGAGAGGGACCCTGCACAAACAGGGAGTTACATACTGTCAAGACAGAAGAGCAAGGTGAGTCCTGCATGGTGGTGTATATGGTGTCTATCACCTGCAGCATCACCACTTTCTCTGTGGGGGGTCTCGGTAAGATGTAGGTTGTAATAGCATTTGATTTTCAGAGATAGAGGTAAAGCAGGCTTCATGAAAAAGACAGCAAGCACTGTATATGATCCCTATGTGCTGTCCATCAATCCATAGCTGTTCTTTGTGCTTAATGTTAAGCCTAGCTTGGCTTTAAGCTCTGGACCAATTGGATGGAGACCTCAGGCTTTGTCAACAACCTGATAGAGCGTTAGTCTCAAAAAGGAGTTTTTAAAATTCCTCTACTCAAGACCTAGAATCACAGTATGCAAACTTCCTAATCACTTCTGTAGCAAGTTACCATAAACCTAACACCCCAGATAGCACAAACTTATTACCTTACAGTTTCAGAGGCTACAGTGACTGTGCTGGATTGTACTCCTAGAAGGATTGGTTCTTGTCCTTCCCTCTTTTAGAGGACACTGCCTTCTTTGGGCTCCACTAGGACCCCAGTCATTCTTTGCTGACTCTCTTGCCTCTTCTCTCAAAGACTCTTGGGATGAAATCAACCCCCAAGTCGTCCACAGTAATCCCTCTGACTCAGAATCTTTCAGTTAATATGATCTACAGAGTCCCTTTTGCCCTGTGAGGCAACACAACTTCTGCAGACTGGGATATGGAGATCTTTTAGAGGATGGGGATCCATTGTTCAATCTAGGAACAAGAGAAAAACAGAAGGCAGAGGTCAAAAATACAATCGCAACCACCATCCCCACCACAGCCCCTTAAGCTGGGGGTCTAACAAAGGCTGTTGGCGAGTGCTGTAACTGTAAACCATCAACTCCTATCTATTCTTTTTTCTTAATTGAAAATAATTTTTATACAATCTATTTGGTTATGGTTTCCCCTTTCCCAGCTCCTCTGAATTCCTCCCTACTTCCCCAGCCAACCAGATCCATCCTCTCTCTTTGCCCTCTTAGACCTCAAACAGTAGCCTACACTTAGAAATTATCCATTCCTATTCATGCCTCTGACCATCTATAGCATACCACAGGCTGACTTTCAATCACTTGGAATTTTAAAATAGGTACACTTTGTTTAAATGCACATAATTTTCTATTCCATTGTACTGTGAACATTTTAAATCATTTCCTGAGTTTAACTTCAGTACACTGTGGTTTCGTTTATTCCTTCTCTTCAATGTAATTGGAATTCGTTTGTTCCAATCTGACCCAGATTTAAGGGTACTCTCAGAAATTTTAACAGTACAGGTGTGGGATTTGCTTTGCCAGTGGCCATCATGTACCCTTTGATGAGAAGCATGTAGTTCATCGAGTGATGACCATTTGGCTTGTGATCTAAATTTGGAGAGAAAAGAAAAAAAATATATCCAGAGAAGTATTTGAAAGTTCTAGACTCCTGCAGTTTTAAGATGGAAACCTGCACCCTGAGAGCAAATGACCTTTTTTTTTTTTTTTTTTTTTTTTGTGGTAGTTGGCATTAGAAGCTGGTCATTTGACCACTTAAAGGAGAGGTCTTGAAACAATGGTAGATGACTGCTTTTTCCTGTAAGGGTCACAAGTGGACAGCTTAGAGTTCTGAAATCAAAGAAGCAGGTTATAAAGTAACTGGTGGTGGACAGTAAACAACTGAATCAGACACTCCCAAATGGGTATACTAAATCAAGTTCTGATAGGAAGACATGCTGTTTGCAGAATATATGACTAGTACAAAAGTCAGGGAGTGAAATAACTATTGTCTTCTAAGGTGTTCCCTAGAAATCAGGTCTTTCTAACAAATACAGTGCATTCAACATATTGCTATTCTGAGTGAGCTTGAATAATCATTTTAAATGGGGCATATCAGTATATTTGAGGAAGTCGCCTATATGTAATTACACTAATTTCAAAAATCGAATGCATTAAAATGTTAATAATAATCACATCAGTGCACAATTCACTTTCTTCCTTTTTTTTTTTTTGACAGTTTGGGGACACTTGACAGCTCCTACTGATATGAATAGAAATCTATAAGTCTGAACCACCTTTATTTTCATTTTATTTTACATATATTTTAATTCTTGACAGTTTCATGCACATGAAATATAATCATACCCACCCTACCTCCATCTTCCAACTCTCTCCACATATCTCCATAGCATACCCCCTACTAGCTTCCTATCTTTGTTTCTAAAGACTTAATTTATTTAAAATTTTGTGTATGTGTGTGTCTTTTGGTGGGCATATGCACCTGAGTGAGAGTGTTCACAGAGGCCAGCCATATCAGATACCCCTAAAACTGGAGTGGTTCTGAGTCACCCAACATGAGTCCTAGGACCTGAGCTTAGATCCTGTGCAAGAGCAGCAAGTGCACTAAACCACTGAGACCTCTCTCTGTGTCCCCTCCTCTTTTTCCTTTCTTTTCAGGTTTGTTTGTTTGCTGTTTGTGTTACTGATTTTGATAAGTCTAATTAGCACTGTCTGTATATGCGTGGACATGGGGCCACCCACTGGAGCACAGGAGAATTACCATTAGGAACATTTAAAAAAAAAAAAAATTCTCCATCCTCCTGTAGCAATCAACTGGCAAATGGGTCCTCATTAAAAGGGCTTGGAGCACCCTCTCCTGTCTATGCCAGAACTGGGGCTTGGCAGTTTAATCTAGCACAAATAACCATAGCTGTGCGAATTCATGAAGGTGACAGCCAGGGCATGTCCAGAAGAGAGCACTCTTACCCCCTTCCCATCCTCTCGCTTGTTCATTCTTTAGAACCCCTCTTCCATTTCATTTCCTGAGCCACGGTAGAGGGCAAGGTAGTTAATACAAATATCCCACTTAGGGCTGAGCACTTAGTCTCTTCTTCACACTTTGCCCTTTATCACTTTGAACAACTATTCATCTCTGCATTGACTGCTGCCCACTGCAAAAGGAGTCTTCTCCGAGCAGTTTATGAGTATTAACACAAATATTTAGAAGCCAATTTGACTACACGACCAAATAACTTACATACATTTTTTTAGTTTCCCCAGCTAGGGACCTGTGCACAATAATGGTGTTCTGAAATGGTTTTATAAAGGCACCTAACACAGTCTTGGGCACCTAGAAAAACCCCATAAAATAGCATTTGATTCAGAAGCTGCTTTAGAAGTGACACAACAAGATATCACTTGGTTTTCAGTCAGTGACAAGCAGAAACATGTCCATGACATATATCCTGGGATCTCACTGGTGCTACAGTAGAACTCCTGCACCTCACAACCATGGCTTCCATTACTATTGAGACCATTTGCATTGATGAAGATAAGTTGATGTGGAGGTTAAGAATTAAGTTGTCTAGAGCCTGCCAGTTCTTCATGTGCCCCATGTTGGCTACAGAGTCAACCAAAGAAGGCCATATAACCACTGAATAACACAGACACAACCCCTCCCTTCTCTGAAGATGACTGGTCTTAAGCTCAAATTTAGCTCAAATTAAGTGGGAAACTTTCAGAGCCCTTTAAGCTTACAGGGAGCACTTTAGTGCCCGGTGAATAATGGTCAGAGCCCTTAACCTCCAGGATTCAATTCTCAAAATAATGATTCTTTAATCCTCACTCTATTTCTCAATGTGAGGAGTCTTGCTCTCATGCACTCACTTTTAATCCACACAGAGACAAGCAAAGAAATATCCTTAAACTGTAGCTTTCTAGATGGAAGCCTTGGCTCACTAATCAGAATCACACAGCCTGATGGAGTGGGGTTCACCAAAGCTGGAGAGAGAGCTTTGCTTTCAAGAGACAACAGCCTTTGCTTTGTAAGAGAGACAGTCCATCCACCAATGAGTGTCAAAGTTTTTTGGTCTTGGATATTATTTATCTTTCCAAATATTGCATAGGTCTTAGAGCTCTAATCTAGGCCATTTACATATCAGTATTTACTTAGAAATTAAAACTGCAACATTTTATAATGTTGCTAATTTCATCTAAAAATAATTAAAATGTATAGTTATACACTTAGCAATATTTGCATAAAAACTAATTTTTCTTTTGAAAAGAACTATATGCTTTTATCTTTTTATAAATTTATTATCTGAAAGACAGTTTTATTCTTGCATTTGACAAAATAATAGGGAAAATTGCCTGAAATATAAGTATAGTTGGGAAAGGACTAATAATTCTGTAGATTATTGGTGCAGTTATGGAGGGTCTTTCCTAATAAATGAATAAATCTCAAAAATTAGTTAGTATATGCAATTTTAAACAAATTAGCTTTATATTTTAGTACATAATTGACATCTGCCAAAGAGGGTCAATTTTCTTTAAGAGAATAGCCACTTGTAGCTGACCACTATCCAGTGGAAGTCCACACATCCAAGACTATATTGGCAGCCTAAATTGGATTCAGTGGGCATTTTAAAAGAGGGAATACAAAGTTGGGAAGGGAGGATGGGGAGATGGGTTGAGGAAGAGTTACAAGACGGGGTAAATAAAATCAAAACACAACCTACAAAATTCTAAGCTGAAACAGAAGTCCATGGGGATAGTTTGCCTGTTGGTTGGCACTAGTACATTTTTTTTTTGTAGCTGTGTGCATTGCTCTATGGAAATCATTATTTTCTTGAATAATGCAGAGTTACCAACTGTTGACACAGTTCATTATAAATATTTTCAAATCACATTTGCTAATATCAATAATTTAATCAGGGGATCTTTAAGTGTTGAGAAGCTGTCAAAGCTCACAGTGGCAGATAATGTTTGCCAGAATTCTGGTTTTCACTTGAAATTCAAATTTCTTTATTGGCAATAAATACTATCATTTACATTGAAAATTTTATTTTTTCTTTTTGGAAAAAAATCAATTATCCAAGACCAGTTAGTCACAGGCTGTTTTTCTTGTCATTTAAAATGGTATTCCATTAGACAAGAGGCTAGTTTAGCTGGCAACTCAATTACATATAAATGTTTATCCTCAAGGGAAAAAAAAACACTAAGTGCTGATGTGCAACTTTGTGCTTCTCACCATTGTGTTTATAGGGTTAAATCTTGAAAGTTTTATTGATAGATTCATCTTTATTCAAGACATTGCAATGTGAAATTGGCTGTTTTCCCAGGAAAGTGACAATAAGTCATACTGACTTTTTGTTCTAAGACCCCAGCAATTTTTGCCTATCATTTTTTTCTCCACCATTAGTGCCAATATCAATACAATTAAAATATCAAATAATATCTTTGAATCATTATGTCCTTCCCAATTGCCTAAATAATTTTGAGTCCCCTAATCTGCTGATTAAACTTTCACAACTACCATTATTTATAGTATTAATCATTAATGTTTGTCAGTATGTTACAGGCATTGCTTTGTACTGATTATTCTAATTTTCACATATAAAGATATACAGAGAACCTAACTCATTGTAGAAATATAAATTTCTTCATGTATATTTTTAATTGTTTTTTGAGAATTATGTGTGTAAGTACTATATTTACAACCTTTCTACCTCTCCCTTTATCTCTAATTTCTCCTGGGTCGATCTCCCTCTCATATTCATGATTTCTTTATCATCATCATCATCATCATCATCATTTACTTATACATACATATGTTTATATGACTACAACTTGCTGAATCCATTTGGTGTTTATCGTATATAATATGTCTAGGGATGACTACTTGGGACTAGAGATTCCATCAGAGGGCTTGTCCCTAGGGAAACTCACTCTCTCTCTCTCTCTCTCTCTCTCTCTCTCTCTCTCTCTCTCTCTCTCTCTCTCTCTCTGTAACCCTTGATTACCTATAGTACTCATGTAGTAGTAGAGCTCCATGAGCATGCCCCTGTCCATGTAGCATGTCAACTGGTGTTGTCATCATTCAGGTTTAGGCAACCATATTGTTAAGAGTTCATAGGTGCAGCTTTCCTGTCATATAGGAATGACATTATTTACAGAAGATATCATTGTCTTATGGCTCTTACAAGCTTTCTGCTCCCTCTTCTGTACTGTTTTCTGGGTCTTATGTATAGAGTTTTTTTCTAGATGTATCAGGTAGGGCTGGGCACTCCACAGTCAGTGTTCTATGCATTTTGACCAGTGGTGGACTTCTGTGATAGTCACATTATGCTATAAGTCCCCATCTTCTTTTGATGAAGGATAAGAACAACATTTATCTGTAAAAATAAAGATAAATATTTAGAATGTATTTGGAAATTATACTGTTTAGGAAAGTGGCAGTAGTGGGTTTTCCTCTAGGGTCCGTGACTAGCATGAATAATTGGCCTTGTTTATACTACCAAGTCTTAAGTAGATCTTAAGTCCGATTGCCTGGCCATTGGCTAACCCTAAAGTATAAGTGCCATTACTACATCCTGTGGAATATCTTGTCATGCTGGCCATTGTTGTGGATCACAGGCTTTACAGCTGAGTAAGACTATTGATTGCTTTTCTCCCTGGACAGCTTGCATAGCACTTTCTAGTACTATAAGAACTAGTCTCCAGGGAAGAGGCTTCCAGGTCAGCTTGAGCTTCATTTCCCCAAGTTTCATGTCCAAAGTATGTGGTATCCTCACCAATAGGGTCTGTCTTCAAGTTCTGAGAGGTAACCAAGGGCAACTGAAATAGCCTATGTAGTTTAGGGAGTCTCTTGGACTTACTGACCAACAACCCAAAGACATAAAGCCAGGTTGGGGGAATTCTACCAATTATTTGGTTTTGTGACTCTGCAAACTTCCTATTGCAGAAGAAGTGACTTTTAGCTAATGAGTGACTCTTCTTGCTCGTTGCTTCTCCTGTATGCCAAGAACTTTGATGATGTGCATTATTTCAGAGGAGGATCTGGCCACTTATAACAAGAACTAAGTTCATTCACACCATAGTGTGTGCTTTAAAGGAAGTGATATTTACAGAACTTGTATCAGATGCAAGAATTTCTGTATTTTTGTATATTCCTTTTGTTTTTACTATCTTAACTAGAAGAAATGGGAACAGCTGTACCTGGAAAAACAGTTTCTTTTTTATTTTAATTTAAAAAAAATTGTGCAGTATATTTTTGTCAAATTCTTTTCTCTCCCTTAACTCCTTCTAGATGCTTCTCATCCCCCTACCTACCCAACCTCGTGTACTTTTTATCTCTCAAACAAAAGAAAACAGCAAAAGACAAAAAATGAAAACCAAAAGAGATAAACAATGGAAAGAAAGAAAAGAAAATCAGTAAGACAAAAAAAAACCCACAACAACAATAACAACAAAAGCGAAAAACACACAAAATGGATGAAGTCCATTTTGTATTGACCCAACTACTCTGAGAATCAGGACTGCCCTGGAATGTGGTTGATATTTCCAGTGGCACTTCATTGGAGAAAACTAGTTTTCCATTTCCCAGCAGGTATTAATTGCAAAAAGTTTCTTGTTTATGGGTAGGACTTTGTGTCTATGTCCCCTTCCCAATGCTGGGGTTTGACCTGGTTTGAACCTGTGAAGGTCTTATGAGTGTTGTTATGTCTCTATGAGTTTATATGTGCGTCAGCCTGAAAGATGCTATTTTGGGTCACCTATCATCTCTGACTCTTACAACTTTTCTGCCTCCTCTTCCACATAGATTTCTAAGCCTTGGGTGGAGGGAGTTGATAAAAACAAAACAAACAAACAAAAACATCCCATTTAAGGCTGAGCATTTCAAAGATTCTAACACTCCGTTCATTTTCACATGTGGATCTCTCTGTTAATTACCAGCAGATGCAAGAAGAAGATCTCTGATGAGGGTTAAGCAAGGCACTGACCTATGGGTATAGAAAAATGTCATTTCATTGCTATGTTTCTTTAGCAGAATAAGAGTTTAGGTTTTCCTCTTGGCTCATGACCTATCTAGCCTTGGGTTCTTGGACCCTTCAGCAGTGTCGGGTGTGAGTTTCATCCCATAGAGTGTACCTTAAATCCACTTAAAAAATGGCTGACTACTCATTTGTGCCACTACTGCCCCAGGATACCTTGCAGGCAAGTCTCAGGGTTTATATCTGAGTGATATTATTGGTTACTTTTGTCCACTCGTAGTGTGCAAAGTACCTTCCAGTGCCATGAATGCTAGTCAGAAGGAGTGACAATTCTACTTAGGCTCCAGCTTGATTTCTCCATTTTTGATGACATAAATACATTGTGTCTTCACCAATAGGGTCTTCCCATTGGATTATGGAGAGTAAATAACAGCCTTGGTAATCGTCTGTGATGTTGGGGGGAGATGAGGCCTACGGGACCTCTTTGGCCAATGACTCAACAGGAAAATAGTTTGTTTCGAAAAGCCCAAGACAGCCCATTAACAACTTGTCCCCCACAGAAGGTGCAGATGTTAATAGGTATTAGTCATAAGTCCCTACTAACTACGTTTTTGATAACCTCATACCTAAATACTTATTTATATCACTTACTCTCTTCCTCCTCGAACTCTTCCTAGCCCCTCTCTCCAAAATTCATGGACTCTAATTATTATTATTTCACACACACACACACACACACACACACACACACGCACACACACACACATCCTACTGAGTCCATTTATTGTTGTTTATATGTACATGTTGCTCATCTGTACACAAACATGATCACTTGGGGTTTCTCTCTGCAGGCACTGACTACCAAAAGCTTTTCATCTAGGGGTGGGACAATGTGGAATTTCCCTTGTCCACATTGGCATACCACCTGTCGTTGTGATTATGCTGGTCTTATACAAGCAACCATACCATTGAGATTTCATGATTGTATTTTCCCAAGTGTGCCTAGAGGACACTATTTGGCAATAGGCATCCTGAACTTCTGGTTCTTGCATTCTTTCCACCACCTCCTCTGTGGTGTTCCCTGATCCTCAGGTGCAAGGTCAGCAAGATCCTTTTACTGTTCTCTCTAGACTGTGTATCTTTTTTTTTTTTTTTGAGTTGTTTCAGTGTGTCTCCTCTCTGAACCTGAAACACCTACAGGGCTGACAGTCACAGCAGGAAGCTAAATTAATCCTTTACATCTACATCATTTGGAGCTTTGGTGACTATTTTTATAGCCTGTGGTAGAGCCAAGCGTGTATGTGGAGCAGACATCTGCTATGTATAGTGATGTGGAGTAGAAAAGTTAACTATTGCAATCACACAGACTACAGAAAGCAGTCATCTGAGTGCAACTCTAATCGTTTCTCAGGTGGATTTCATAACCTGCGTTGTCCCCTTAGCTCTAGTTTTATCATCTGGCCTGAATGAAGGATCTGGTCCCATCCAGACCTCCCAGGACCTTGGTGGCAGTGTGAGATTTGAACATTATTATGGTTTTCTCTCCCTCGTGTTGTGGAACCTTCTGGAACTGCACATGTGATGGCAGGGGTGAGAATCCCCTAACCAGCTGTTTGAACGTGCTTTCCTTTCACCTCTCAGATCAGCCTTTCTCCTCTTAATATATTCCCAAAACAAAGACAATCATCAGTCATCAGGGCCATGTGGTCTGTCCACTGCGAGGTCCTTAGCTGGTCTCACGTTAGCCGATTTCTCCTGTGCTTGCAGAACTGCGTATGATAGTAGTGTCAGCCTCCGCACCTGTGAAGGTAATTCATGCTACAGCACCAGCTGGTTCCTGCAAAGGATTCAGTACAGAGAAGCTATTTCCATGTCAGCTCTGCAGCCTCCAAGCCTTCAAACCTGACAGTGTCCTCTTGGTCCAGTTCCATGCTTCTCCAAATATATGTCATGTCCTCAGCATCTAAATTAGCTTTCATTCTTGACTTGTTAGCCTAGTTAGTGTCTGCTAAAGGATGCCTCCAATATACGTAGGACAGTAGCTATGACAATAAACATCAATATGTCATTTGCTTTATGCTAAAGAAGCACAGGGCAATGTTCTATGTTCACACCTTTGCCCACCCAGAACAGTCACTCTGCACTGACTCACGGCACTTGCAAATGCCTCTGTTGTAGCACTCATTGCATTGTATTATACAATAATGATAAAATTTTATCACAAAATAAAAATGTAAAGAACTGGCTTATGCACTCCTTAAAGGCAAGGACTGAGTTTTGTTCACTATTTGATTTTTAGTATGGATCTAAACATTAATCAAGTGAGAATAGCATTTTTTAGTGTAAATGTGATATTTTTATTATGGTATAGGTAGCGTGTTCATGTCTTGACAATATAATCTACTGATATACATGCTGTGACTCAGCCTTAAAATAAGAAAAAACTTAACCTGAACTAGCTGTTGATATGTCTGTTAGTTGAAGAAAGTGTCTGCACTTCCTAACTTTCTCTACCCTGGGCATCGATGGTTAGCGGTCTCTCCTATTCTCCTTCCAGCAACACTGAAGGAACTCGTCTCACAGACAATGATCCGTTGGGCCCAGGAGAACCAAATCCAGGATGCAGAGCTGGTGAGGATGATGTTCAACCTCCTCCGGAGACAGTATGACAGCATCGGGGAGTTGCTACAGGCTCTGCGGAAGACCTACACCATCAGCCAGGCCTCTGTGAACGACACCATCAACCTGCTGGCTGCCCTGGGCCAGATTCGGTCCCTGCTTAGTGTCAGGATGGGGAGAGAAGAGGAGCTCCTCATGATCAACGGGCTAGGGTAGGCTCTCTCACCAAGTGCTGTTCTCTGGATAGACTTCTCTTTCCCTCCTTGTGGTAGTACATCTTGTCCTCTGTAGTGTGAGGTACCAGACTGTCTGTTGTTCAAGGTGAATGAACATTGCCAAAAGAAATGAAAAGAATCCATAGAAACTCTTGTGAAAATAGCCTAAGTTGGGCGATGGAAACAAATCCAAAGGAGATGACAATATAGTTAATCTGAGAGAGAAACAATTTGAGCTCTGGAGCCTTTGGCTGTCCCCCTGGGATTTCTGAGATAGTCCCAGCCAGCCCCGTTTTCTAGTTCTAAACTACAGAGTGATTTTGTTAGTTCTGTGAAATGCCTTAACTTACAACACTATCCCACGGGTCTGCCTCGCAAACCGTGTTGACAATTCATGGCAACTTAGGGGCCAGGAGGATTTCCTTTTATTACAGGAAAAAACATGCAGCAGAAAGGTTGCTGGCCAATCCACGGTGTTACATGATTAAAATCAAAAGCAACAGTTCTCTCACCATCCTTGAGCCGGCAAACTACAGAAGCACCGCTAAGAACCAGGAAACTGTTTCAGATGATTGTCCGGAAAGAAAGAATGTGTGTGTGTGTGTGTGTGTGTGTGTGTGTGTGTGTGTGTGTGTGTTCCCTAAATTAATTTGCAAGAAGGAAAATTCTAATAGATATTAAGAGGGAGTAGAAATAGGAGAGAAATGGGCTGCAGAAATAGCCTCTCCCCCTCCAGCCTAGTTCCAGGCAAAGGTTCCATTTCCAGGCTTTTGTTTGCCTAAGCTTCATTGTATGAATTTGTGCTGAGTAGCTTAAAAGCACGGTGGTTGTTACATGTTCGTGCCATTGCCTTTTGAAGTCTGGTGTCCACAAACTCCATGGTATTGAATACAAAATGCCTTTAAAAGTGATAGCAGGCCTATCATTAAGAAACCGAGTATAAAGAGACACGGGTGTAAGGGGAGAAAAGAAGTTCCTGGGTACACAGAGAGAGATCCAGAGATTTTGGTGGTCTTAGAATTTATTATAAGCAAAAGAAAGAGGATGAAGCGAGAATTGTTAAATATCATTAAAATAAGCATTTTAGAGGGAAAACACTAATGCTTAGAAATTATTCTGTGCTCCTCTTTTGGGCCAGCTAAACAACAACAATTTCATATGTACTCCATGACCTAGTGCCTTCCTATTTTTCAGCCTATCACCTCAATGTGACTTCCTCCACACTCCGCTTGTGTCTCGTTCCTGAATCGTCACAGCAGAAAAACAGCAGATGCTGAACTCTCTCTGATTGCTTTCTTAGGGACATAATGAACAACAAGGTGTTTTACCAGCATCCCAACCTTATGAGAGTCCTCGGCATGCATGAGACAGTGATGGAAGTGATGGTGAATGTGTTGGGTACCGAAAAGTCTCAGGTAATGCTGTACTTTGCCAGAAATTGACTCTTGGGGTGGGAGTCCATAATGGACTTACTCTGTTATGTGTTGTCTGCTTTCTCCCTTGGAATACACAAAGATTTTTACAGTGCCAAAAGGGTCCAAGAAGCAGGGCAGTGCTGCTAACACGGGGTACCACTGAGTATTTATACCAGTTTTCCTAAGACCAGAATTCTAGAGGCACAAACTATACAGGCTTTCTTTCTAACTCCCTTGGTGTCTTGGGCTGAGCTAACTCTCTTACCCAGGCCAGGACCACCTGCTTAGGCTTGTGACTGCCCACAGTGGGTGGGGTCTTCCTACATCAATTAATAATGAAGGCAATCCTTCATAAACATGCCAATAGACCAACCGGATCTAAGCAGTTCTTCAACTGAAGTTTTCCTCACAGATGACTAGGCTGAGTCAGGTTGGCAATTAAAACTAACTGGGACAAGTGATCTTCAATGCAGACATCTCCAATACTGTCAGGGGGAATATAAAGGAAGAACAGAATGTCTCTCTCTCTCTCTCTCTCTCTCTCTCTCTCTCTCTCTCTCTCTCTCTCTCCCTCCCTCCCTCCCTCCCTCCCTCCCTCCCCTCCCTCTCTCTCTCTCAGTGGTTGATTGAGGACACATACTTGGCAACATGTTCACAGAAACAGGGCCTATTGCCTTTCAGATGTTCTTAACTGTTGGGGGCACCCATGGCCCAGAGGACCCAAGCTTTAATGGACTAATGGTTCTTGGTTTCTATGATCCCGCTACTCTGTTTCTGGTTTCACCTTTCAGAGTTCTGCTCACTCCAGCTGGAAACAACTGCAGTGTGGGGCAGGGTCATACACTTTCATGGGACATATAAGGAAATAGGTTATAACTGATGGATGTTTTCCTTTGAAGGGAAGATCTTGGAGCACGATAGCCAATTTCCAATATTTTCAGAAGCCTCGTTCTTAGGCATTCTGTGTTCTGTTCCTCCTACGAATGTCTTAGGGGGAAGAGGTGTAAGGAAAAACTTCATGTTCATAGCTTGTGAGACTTCAACCTCAGATTCCTTTTTAAGATTCAACTGTTCGTGAAGGCCATGTGACAGGTTCGCCTGTCTAATACTTCTGCGTCTGCCCACAGATTGCCTTCCCAAAGATGGTTGCTAGCTGCTGCCGCTTCCTTTGCTATTTCTGTCGAATTAGCCGGCAAAATCAGAAGGCCATGTTTGAGCATCTGAGTTACCTGCTGGAGAACAGTAGTGTGGGCCTAGGTATGTGTGGCATGCATTACAGCTTCTACCTTGGACCCAGGCATTTATTTCGCTCTTCCCCCTGACTACTTAGGAGAAAAAGGGAAAGACTCCACATGTACGCTGTGATCCATGTAAGTGCAAAAGCAGAGCCGGCCTGTTCTATAACCAAATGCATAAAAACAGTCTGTGCTCCCCACTGTCTGCATAGGTGTTGGAGCAGCTGCATTGGTGACTGAGTCACTGTCCCCTCTCAGGTCCAGCGGCCTGTGCTTTATAAAATGCTGTCTGGAACTGAGGCTGTAATCTGAGGGCAGCATCTCTCCCAGCCCACCCATCTGATCAGTGAGCAGAGCTCTTAGGACCAAGGCCATGCATCCAAGCTTGCGGCAGGATTCATTCCTGGCCCACCAGCCAACCAGCAAACGCTGCCCTTAGCAGCATAGCAGACTGGCCAAGAGCAGCTATGGAAAAACAGCTTGATAACAAATGTGGATAAATAGTAGCTCATCACCACTGTGAGAAAAGCAACTCACACTGTCGCCTGACTTGACCATGCTGGATAGAAACCACATGAACTTGGAATACACAAACCCATTCACTTGAAATCTGAAATCTTACTTTTGTTTTGTTTTTTGTTGTTGTTTTATTTATCAAATGCAACCTCAGGCTATCTAAATTCGTCTCCTCTTCCTCTTCTTTCTCCTCTTCTTCCTTCTCCTTCTTGTAAAATATCATTTGAAGTTTTTTTTATAATTGTAGTCTAGGAGCTAAACAAACCAAAAATAAATATCACAGACAACATTAGCACACTAATGTACGAATTCCTGCAGTTGGGGACTATTTTTAAACTCCAAGTGGTAACTCCAAGATTTTCAAAGTTATTTGAGCCCAGACAATGAGGGAACCTGTGAGTCTTTTGAGTGATCACCAAATGGAGACCCCAAGAAGTTTTGTGTTGCAAAGGTTCTCGAAACAACGTAGTCCCAACCCATTCTATAGAGTGATTTTGTGATGATTAATATAATCAACCTTAATGAGTGTGAAATTAAAGGAAAACAAATGGAGCTTCTCTAAAGCCCGAGCCCTCTGAAAACAGCAACACGGGCCAGGTTTTAGTGTATTTGCTGCCCTCTTGTGTCCATGTTTGTGCACTGCAATCTCAAATCAGACTTGGATAGCCTTAATACTTTCTTTTTGTCTCCCCATCTTTCTTAGCATCCCCATCGATGAGGGGGTCCACCCCACTGGATGTGGCAGCCTCCTCTGTGATGGACAATAACGAATTAGCACTGGGCTTAGAAGAACCGGATCTTGAGAAGGTAACTAGTTGTTGGGGAAACAACATGTTTTTCTCCTAACTGAATTGCAGCCACACGGGGAAAGCAAGCCAGTGTCTAGGTTTGTATTCAGATCCATTTCATACTGGTGAAAATGTGGTATAATATGAGAGCCTGGTGCTACTGTAGTCATGCATGATCCTGTATGAGCACAGATGGTTCTACCATGGTCATACAGGATCATGTATGAGCTTCTTAGACATGAGAGTGTGGGCATTTGTGTTCTTCAAAGGTGGAGGTCCATTCCGCCTGTCAACGTGGAATATCCCTGGATGCCTGTGGTTCCTAAAGGAAATGTCTGTGTGACCTAACTCATGAATCCACATATGAAAGAAACCTGACAGGAAGGTGTGAACTCAATATGCTGCCCCCTACTGGGATTCTGAATGCAGTTCCTGATAGTGGAGATGACCAAGCTGGTCTGCCCGGGGTTAATAAAGATGCGTGGCTCCCTGAGTTAGAATAAACACTCTAGAAAGTTCTATGTTCTCGATACTGAGTATTGTATACATCTTTCCTAGGGGTGTTGCTTTAAGAATTAGTAAGTTTATAATAAAGAAAACAACCATAGTGTGCTATAGTGAGACTTCAGTAAGTATCTGATCGGAAGTCTTTCCACCATAGAATTATTTGCCTGACCGGATGGCTGATAAAATTAACCACCTGTGTACTAAATGTGAAGAACAACCTTGATGGGGTTGAAGGAGAGTTGTAGAGGTCAGAGGTCATCCACACTCTGTACAGTGAGCAGGTTTGAGAGCATAAGGGGAAAAAGCTGTCACTTAGAGAAAGCAATGATAGGGATGAATTGAGGTGTAGGCCCCCAAGACATGGTTATCCCAGAGAAGAGAGATGCTAAGGGACCCTGCCCCCAAATTATTTCTGATTGGTAAAAAGCAGATGCCATCAGCCAATAGGTGGGCAAAAGAGACATAGGTGGGGTTTAGGTTTCATGGCCTTGGGGTCAGAAGAGGACCAGAAGGGGAATAAGACATGTAGGAGGAGGAAAGAAGTCACCATGGATTAAGAGTCAAGAGAACATGGCCCTGATGGGTTACCCAACTGGAGTTAAGAGCAGCTCAGATGAAACCTACTAAGTAATAACTTAGGGTATCACTCAAAAGTAGATTCTAATAACATAGAGGCCAGGCGCTGCTTAAGGCTTATTGTAAATATAAAGGCTGTGTGTCTTTTATCCAGGAACTCAATGACCAAGGGTAGGGTAGAAACCCTGGGTCAGGATTAAATAAGATGAGCAGAAGCAAGTGAGCTGCATTGTTGGGGAAACATGCCCTGGGTGTTTAGGGCTTAGCCAGGAAAGCCCACATCCAGGACAGTCAGAAAGTCAAGCTTGGCAGAAGCACAGAGTACATGGGAGTGTGGTGAGAAAGGTGATGGGAATGGCCAGAGATTGAACTTTATTATAATTGAAGTTCACTCCTGTGACCCTCAGAACAAGTTTTATTGTTAGTGGTGGTGGCGGTGGTGGTGGTGGTGGTGGTGGTGGTGGTGGTGGTGGTGGTGGTGGTGGCGGAGGCGGCGGTGGCAGCGGTGTTGGTGGTGGTGGTGGTGGTGGTGTTGCTCAGAAGTTATGGAAAGGAAATGGAGATGTGGAGATTATGTCATGTCCTCAGTGCCACTAAATTAGAGTTTAGCTCAAGAGGCCATGCTTGTTCTAATTATATTACTGTATCTCCCTAGAGAACCACAAGAAATAGAAACCACGAAGGGCTCCAGCAAGAGAGCAACACAGTATGTTGTATGGTTTAGAAGGCTCCAGTAAGGAAATTAATTGGATAGAAACAAGACCTGGGGCAAGAAAAATTGCCAAGAATTACCTTCAGTAATCCAAGCATGAGTGGGTGCTGACTTCGGTTAATATTGACACTGCAGATGTAGGAAGTGTTTGAATCCTGAAGACCCAGGGAAGACAAATAGCAACTATTAACCAAATATTGGGTTGGCTTTCTTGCAGACAAGCCCAACCCACAGCTTACAGGTCACACGCAGCCAAAGAGGGGTGTGAATGCAGCTCAACACAACACTTCATAAACTTACAATATGAGGACATTTTGTTGTGCATGCTTGTAAATTAATTGCAATGGTTCTTGAGGATATACTTTGTAAATAACTACGTCCTATTCTGATGTAAAATTAGACACTCCTATGAGTACATGACACAGAGGGGTTTGGGGGTTCCCAGATGTAAATGTCAACTGGGGATCTGGCCATACAGTACTTATGGCTCAGAAAGGTCTTCTGAGCTGCAAACAGAGATCATGGAGGGAGAACGAAGCCCTCTGGATAGGTGAGATCCTTGCAGAAATGTGTCAGGCCCCTGAGGGCCACTACAACCTAAAGAAGTCACACACACACACACACACACACACACACACACACAATCATCATCATCATCATCATCATCATCATCATCATCATCATCATCATCATCATCATCATCATCAACTAAACAACAGAAAGAACAGCCAAGGAGGGATGAGGGGCCTTAGGCAGTACATCTGAGAAGCTGAGGTGAAAGTTTAGTTTTAAAATCCATTGTCTTCTGTTCCTACCCAATAGTATAAGAAGGCTCAAAGAACTTGGGTTGAGAAGGCAGGGGATGGGGGACTGGCATCTTAGGATGAAGCTATCTTGGCAGCCATGCTCCATCTAGTTTAAGTGCCACACAGATAAGAGGATGATGTTACCACTCATATGCCCCTGGCACAGCCATGGCGGAGATCTCTCAGCCGACTTGTAGATCCATGTCTGTGAAGATGGGATGTCAATTACCCACTAATAATTTATTGAAGTTCTGTGTTACCACAGCTTCAGATGTATTTAACCAATAACAGGCAAGAGCTATCATCAATCAGGCAGAGTGCACGCCTGTGTGCGTGCCACTTATTTCTAACCGGGCACATTTACTTTGAGGGATAAGGGCATATTCATCTTCCGGGGCCTCTGTAATAAATGGCCACAGACAGGGTGACTTAAACACCAGAAGTTAATTCTCTCAGTTCTCCAGCCTGGAAAGCCAAGCCCAAGTGTTATCAGATTTAATTTCTTCTGAGGCCTCTTTTCCTGGTTTACAGATGGCTACCCTCTTGATGTGTCCTACAGGGCCTGCCTTCTGCATAAGCACCCTGTGCAGCTTTGTACAGCTCTTTCTCCTTTTGATAAGGACACCACCCTGGAAGCCCCCTTCCTACTTAGCATCTTCTTCACAGGTCTTACCTCCCATGATAACATTGTGATTTATTGGGGCTTAGAGTTTCCATGTATAAAGTTAGGGTGACACAATTCAGCAGAGGAAATGTGAGTTGTTTGCTCTATTTTGTCCTTTGGGGTCTTTGCAATACCCAGGAAACGTTTTAAGTGATAATATTTTAGGAGAGGACAAAAATATAAGCAAAAACATTTTAATCATTTGTCAAGTCAGTAGGCATTGCTACTGCGACTAATTAAATCCCTAATACATTAGTAAAGAAAAGCCAAAGTCAGGGAAAAGATCTTTATTTTAATTAATTTTTATGGTTGCCATATAAAGAAATGTGGTTTGTGTGTGTGTGTGTGTGTGTGTGTGTGCACGTGCATGTGTGTGTGTGTGATTGTACTTTGTTCCTTTTGTCCCCCTCTTGCTGGTCTCCTTCCTCTTCCCAAATAACCACCCCACACTGCTTTTAAGACATATATCCTGTTACCTCTGTTCTTGTTCCCTCTTCTTCTAGGTGCCTTCCTTCCTTACACATACATAAACACACACACACACACACACACACACACAAATGTACATAAATTTACATTTAAACCTACCTCCTACATATGCAAGAAAACGTGTGGCATTTGTCTTTCTGAGTCTGACATTTTTAACTTGACTTTATAATCTACTCAATAGGAGAAGGGTCCATTTACTGAGCTTTTCAAATATAAGCTTGTCAAGCCACTGATAGCAGAATAAAGATAAAAGAAATCAGATGTGACTTAAAGTTAACTTTCAGCTCTCACAAATGCAAGAGTAAATAAAATTAGTTCATTCCCGTAGGTCTCATAGACTTGTGATGAAGGGAACACCACTTATTGCCTACACACACACACACACACACACACACACACACACACACACACACTATGACACCCATGGATTGCTTACATAAGAACTGCTCCTGCACTAATGTGTTTACTTGTGATCTCAGCTCCTAGTAAAACTTACTTCAGCGGGGTTTATTACTCGTACATTTAAATGAAAGGAATGTTTTATAAAAAGGGTTCGTGAGGCTGCAACAAGGCAGTATTGTGTATTTTGAGTTCTGTACTTTTGAAAGGTTGCTGTTTGATGAAGACGCTGAGCCATGAGTGGGATTGAACATGCTAGGAAACGGGACAGACGTGTGCTGAGAGGATCCATGGAGGAGACTGATGCTTACCTCCCTTTGCCATTGGTTTTGTTTGCAGAGCACAGTGCCACAGATCTTGTTTAGAACAGTTGGACAATTGCCTGAGTTCGATTTGAAGGATGAACAGTGAAGAGGGCTGTTAAGTCCTTTAGCATCTCATCTGTCCAGACAGGAATCACATCTCTTAGAATTGCACAGAACTCCTGCCCACAGGCACTGATGTCAGGGGCCAGTGAAATGTTTTGTGCTTATGGCCCTGAAAACTCTGCCTCTTCTGCCTTCTATTGTCTTCTCCCCAACATTTTAGAAACAAAATGAAATCTGAGATTCTAGCAAAATGGTATTTATACTAATAAGAAAAAATTTGCTGAGTTTTGGGTACAATATATTATTATTTATTTATGTATTTATTTATTACTACAAATTATTAATTTTATAAATTAATCACTTTTTACAACAGTAAATATATGACTCTTCGATAAAATATTAACTGAGTACCTAGTTATGGAAGACCCTAGGAATTACAAAATAGAGCAGATACCACTCCCGACTTTTATACCCCACTAATGTAGCACACTAAATTTCCTCTCCTCCATGTATACATAAAATATCGAAGTCAAAAGCAGAGGAACAATTAAATTTTAATAGTCATTTGCTGGTCCCTGATTTCGGTGAAAAGTAGGCAAAATCTGGAATCTTGAGCGATCACTGACTGAGATCTGTGCCTGGTAATCTAGAAGCAAACAGACCATCGCCAATCTAACCTGTTTCTTTCTGGCAATCACACCCTTAACATCTTGACTTTTGACTTTAAGTAGCTATTGTTGATTCAAAGCTTGAGTCAGGACCACCACCCCCCACCCCGCCCCGGACTCCCAAGTACCATTGCAAAGACCTTACATTACCAGGGTCCAGTGAACACAGCCCGTCTCGGTGCCATGGAGGGTTCTCTCGTGCCACAGAGGGCTCTCTCGCTATATCTTTCTAAATGCTTAAAGGTTTACAAACTATTCAGGCTTAAAAATAAATAATTAAATTTTTCAAAAAGCAAGACCTCACGTAGCACAAGGCTACCTGTAAGCTCTCTGTGTACTTTGAACTCCCAATCCTTCTACCTAACCCTCCAGCATGCTTAGATTGTAGGAATATGCCAACCCAGAGCTTATGTCAACTTCCTCTAACTGGAGTTGGGGAAACCTAGAAACTGACGGTTTATTCTCACAGTCATAACCTCTTTGATTGCTTGCAAGGAAATGTGGACTGCAGGCTCTGGTCCTAAATCTATGACTTATTTACCTCAAAGAAGTGGACGCTCTGTGATGACCTGGGCTCTTGGATTATCTCTTTTGCTAGAGAGAAGGGGCCTAAGATTATTTTTTTAAGTTTATAATTATTGGTCAGGGGGAATATTGGGGTTCTCTCTACCTTCTAGAGATAAGAAATTTCCAATTCTCAGACATGCAGCTCTCACAGTTGTCTTAGAGGAGTTTTAGCATATCTCTTGGCTTTAAATGCATTGGGTTTTTCTATTTTTCTTGTGATAAGATGCACGCTTTCCTGTTTTCAAGTGTACAGTTCAGACTCATGGAAGCCTTTTATAATGTTCTGCAACCAGTGCCACATTCACCTCCATAGCTCCTTCCATTTCATCAAACTAAGCCCTGCCTGTATCATGGTAACTCCTTGTTCCTCTCTCCCTGGAGCTCCTGGCAGCTGCCATTTTTCTTTCTGCCTATACGGTTTTACTGCCCTTGTGACCCGAGTTAAAGCGACACAGTATTTGCTCTCCATGGCTCACTTGTCTCATTTAAGGATCTTTAAGGATCACCCATTACGTGGACCTGCTCTATAAGAAGCCCTTTCCTCTCTTGCCCAGTTATTCATTGAGACATGCTTAGCTTGCTTCTATATTTAACAAGTTAGGAACAATGCTGCTGTGAATTTGGATTATACAACTGTCTATCAAGGTGATCTGTAATTTTTGTATATAGGGCCAAGAATGAAATTACTGCATCTTATGGAAATTCTATTTTTGTATTATTTTCTTAAGAAGCAACTATCCTATTTTCTATGGTGTCTAGTTTCGATTCTTTTTACTGGTATTTGCTCAATGTGGTCCAAGTTTTCTCTACTTAAATGTATGTCCTTTTCATATTATATTTATTTGGGTTTTTTTTTTTCAGTGTAGCCGTCACCCTGCTGCGTGTACATGGACACTCACTTTTGCACTATTCTTGGCAGGTCGTAACCTACTTGGCAGGTTGTGGCCTTCAGAGCTGCCCCATGCTTCTGGCCAAAGGATACCCTGACGTTGGTTGGAACCCCATCGAAGGAGAGCGTTACCTGTCCTTCCTGAGGTTTGCCGTCTTCGTGAACAGTGAGTCCCATGTGCCCCCTGCCTCTCAGACCCAGGCTAAGATAACTATGGCTATATACACAAAAAGAGCACCCTTCACTGCTTCTGTCATTCAGTAGAATAGGTTCTAACTGTGGTTGGCAACTGGCAAGAGAACTCTCAAGAAAACAGGCCAGACAAGCATCAAGGGGAGAAACTAGTGACAGATCCGGCAAGAAGCTCACTGCGTGAATGGGCTTGGA
Organism: Rattus rattus; assembly: GCF_011064425.1. Lineage (NCBI taxonomy): Eukaryota > Metazoa > Chordata > Mammalia > Rodentia > Muridae > Rattus > Rattus rattus. The sequence continues at coordinate 91,092,822 of NC_046158.1, read as the reverse complement.
CTTCCCTTCTCTCTGTACCTCCTCTCCTCTCCTCTCATTTTACAGAGTTAATGAGCATCCGCCTCCAGGACCTTAGACTAGTCTATGAGTAGGGTGGGGAGAAGAATGAAAAAGTAGATGGCAATTTCAGAAATAAATGAATAGCTATTAAAGGTAACTCAATCCCAAGGGACAATTGCCACAACTGCCTATATATTATTACTCTTGGCACAAGTCATCTTGTGTTTGCAATAAATTCTGGTTCTACCAAAACACTTTCATCGTACCAGAATTAGAAGCCAACATTGTATAAGACCAGTGGACTACTTTTTTGAAAAATAGATTGTCAACCAAGATTTTGTTACTTTTGTTACAAGAATAATTCACTTACAATTGCACTACAGCTATATCTCTCTGTTCCAGCCACTAGACCCAAGCTTCTCTCCTTCTCAGCCTTTCTAGAACATTTTATTCTTTCAAGGCCAGTTTTGGTACATCCTCAAACAATGTTTCACGTCTTGTCCAAGTAATCATACTCCAGAATTGACACAGAATTAGTATATCAGGACACAAAGAAAGACTGAGAAAGAAAGGAAGGAGAGAGAAAAGTAAATGGGGAAAGGAAAGTGTTAAGAATCCAGGGTCCGAGGCTGGAGAGATTTCTCAGTGGTTAAGGGCACTGGCTGCCCTTCCAGAGAACTGGGATTTGATTCTTAGCACCCGCATGACAGCTCCAGTCTTGAGGTATCCAACTTCCTCTTCTGGCCTCTGTGGGCACCAGGCATGCATGAAGTACAGAGACACACACGCAGACCAAACACCCATGCACATAATAAGTAACTAATTGTGTTAAGAATGAAGGACTGAAGAGATTGCTCGGCCATAAAGAGTGCATACTGGTTTTGTAGGGAACTAGAGTTCAGGCTCCATTAGGCAGCTTGTGACCACCTATAACTCTAGCTCCAGGGGATTTGACACTCTCTTCTGGCCTCAAAGGACATCCACACACATGTGCTTACACCTGCGCACACACAAACACACACGTGTATACACATAAAAAACCTTAAATTATTTTTATGTATGTAAATTGCATGACAGGAAAACTGGATGCAAGCAGGTTGAATTTTTTCATCTCATCTGCCTTCATAGTCAAGATCAAGAATTTCATAAATCATTTAGTGTAACTGTCAGCTTGAAGGTGTCCATTGGTTATGGTCCTATGTAGATTACATGAATTCCAGCACTTACTTTTGCTGGTTAGGTATGACCATCATGAACTAAGCTCTGGACCAAGGTATGATCAGTCCCTCTTATTACCTTCATGCTGTTTATATCTTTTTAACATAGTCTCCTTCATATGTTTTCATAGTACAACAAGTTGTAGCAAACTGTATATACCTATAGACTTTAATACTTATGATATTTCTATATTTGTTTGGGACAAAGTACACCAGCTTCTACTTTAAAAGTAATTCAGAGTCTTTTAAAGAGGACTATATGTACACAGAGATTGCTATTAAAAAAATACAAAACAAAACAGGTAAATGGAGTAAAGACAGGGTGGGAGCACTCAAGAACATAAAGAGGACAAACTTGTCCCTTTGAGATGATCAGAGAGGACACTGTGAAGGAGGCAGTGTTAGAGATGAACCTAAAGTGTCAAGTTTCTAGAAACAGGGGCAGGAGAGGTTAGCCAGTGGGAAGGCGGTGTGCACATGCTCTAGAGACTAAGGCACACTGTTCTTAGTAAATCGTGATCTGTTGCTCCAGAAGGTGGCTGTGTGAGTGACAGTAGAGGATGAGGTTTGAAGGGTAGGTAGATGGTTATAATAGGGAGAACATAAATGCCAAGCTGAATTGTTTAGCATCAGCCCTTTGTATAGAGAACTGGGAAACCTTTTTAACAGGAGACAGAGTGACAGGTACCACTGACAGATTCTGTCCTCAGGTTAAATTGAGTTATAATGGTGAAGATAGAGATGGATGGGATTCAATATATTTGAAAGAGATTATAAAGAAAGAATTGCTTGTGCTGGTGGTGGTGGTGTGATGATGATGGATGGATGGACGGACAGACAGACGAATGGATGAATGGGTATGAATGTGTTTTAAAAAAACAAATACTAAGCTGAAATTCTTATCTGAGAGATTTGAAGGTAGAGAGGAAAGAAATTGGGATAAAAGAAAAAATAAAGTGGCTTAGTGTGAAACACAGTAAGCTTATTTTAGATCAAATAATACTGATGTTACTGTGTGCAATACTCAGAGAGGTCCCTAATTTGACTATTAGGATAAGAGATCAATCAACAGAAGGAAATGGCATTTATCCTCAGACCATTTGTAACTGTAATAGTTTATATTTTCTCAGGAGATTGTACAAAGACAGTTACATGGGGAATTTTTTTTTCAAGTGATAGTTTTAAATACCTACAGAACAAAGAGTGTCTCAGTCATATTTATATGGAAGCCTTCAGGATAGAATATGGATTTATCTAGAGTTCAAAATCAGCTATATCATTTACTTTCTATGTAGATTTAAACAAGTTAATGAAACCTTCCAACCTTAACCTTTTAAATAAATAAAGTGGGGGGAAACAATACCATGTATCTTAAAGTTATTTTAAGATATAAATGAAATTAGCCACAGAAAACTTGGTTATCACAGTGTTACAAAATACAGTAAGGTCTGTAGCTGTGTTATTTACCATTGTCTCTCAAGATCTCTGAAAGTTCTGTAGCATTTCAAATTGGAAGAATAATAGATTTTTCTGAGACTTCAAAGTACCATGCAAATCCTTAAGATATGAAAGTATTTAAAAAAAAAAAAAAAAACACTGTGATTACTTTCCTGGCGTCTGTTGAACAGAGAGATCCCCTGATTGCTAGTGAAAGAGTAAGGTGATATAAAGAATCATGGTGTATGGTATGAATGTCATGGTGTGTCATAGTGAATGATGGTGGATGGTGATGGATGGTATTGTAGGTGATGAAGCTGTTCATAGTGAGTAAGTCTTAGTAAGTGATGGATAAGGGAGTTCTTTGTAGATAACAATGAATGATGGAGGAGGAGGATTTGGAGAGTATGAAGTGTTCATAGTGGTTGGCAGTAAATAAAGGTAGATGACACGGGAAGTTCATGTTGGGTGATGGTGTTAAATGATGATGGTGAATGGTGGAAGAGTTTAAGGTAAGTGATGGTGAACAATGATGGTTGATGATTTTGAATGATATAAGTAATAGTCAAGATGGTAGGCGATGATAGAGGTGTTCAGGGCAGGTGACGTTGAGAATAGTGACAATGGATACTGTTTATCGGGATGATCGTTATAGATCTTGGAGGATTATAACTTGCATTGATGGCAGGCTTATGGGAAATGTCCTGATAGTAGAAGGTGACATACGTGGTAGCAGATAGAGATTCTAGATTAGGTTATGTCGAATGAGAATAAGGGTTCTTTTAACTGGTGGTATAGTGAGGCTAGAATATTACCATTCCCATAGTGGTCATTACAGGTTGTGGAAATGATCAAGGTTAGTGATGACAGTAAAGACAGTGTTTAATAATAGTGTAGATGGTAATGGATACAGAGGATGATAAAAACTAGTAATTATTGAACACTTACCACATGTAAAACTGTTCAATATACTTTTATATACATTCACTATTAGATTATAAAATAATCCAGTGTTACAATATCTTAGTCTATTCGGGCAGTTGCAACAAAATTTTGTTGACTGGTTAGGTGTTATGGTTTGTATATGCTCGGCCCAGGGAGTGACAGTATTAGAAGGTGTGGCCCTGTTGGACTAGGTGTGGCCTTGTTGGAGTAGGTGTGCCTGGGTATGGGCTTTAAGACCCTCATCCTTGCTGCCTGGAAGCTAGTATTCCGCTAGCAGCCTTCAGATGAAGATGTAGAACTCTCAACTCCTCTTGTACAATGCCTGCCTGGATGCTGCCTTGATGATAATGGACTGAACCTCTGAACCTGTAAGGCAGTCACAATTAAATGTTGTCCTTGTAAGAGTTGCCTTGGTCATCTGTTCATAGCAGTAAACCCTAAGACACTAGGTTATAAAAAAAAAACAAACATACATTTCTTTCTAAAAGATTATAGAGTGGGAAGCCCAAGGTCAGAGTACCAGCAAAATAATTATATAGTGTAAATGGATTTTAATAAACTCTTTTATTTATTGATATGACCCATGCAGCCCCTCAGTAATCAAGGCAGAGTCCTATGAATTTATTTAATCAACCAAGCACAATTACTAGGGGTTACCCTTAATCTATGTTTTCTAGTGCTAGACTGTCTACCCAGCTGCACTACCCAAGTACTTACAGTTTGAGTCTTCCCAGGTTATTTCTGCTCTCTCAATTTTCAGGGGCGGTTTTCACTCAAGCACAGGCTCCTGGTCCATCATGTCAAATGGAGACCTTCTGTCCTCTCCACCTTCTCTCTCCTTTTTTCACCCTCCTTCTTTCTTCTCTTTGTGGTCCCTACCTGCAACCCCCAGCCTGATAAACGAAACCTCATCTACCTTTAGTTTCCCCAGTGGCTATAGCCACTTTTATTTAACTAATAGCTTTAAGTTGGGGGACAAAGTTTCCATAGCATCATTTGGTATATCTGAGGATCTGCTCAACAGGAATACATAGCTACACCAGACCAGTCCCCAACATTTTCCCCTTTTAGTCTAAACAAAAGGCTCTTTCTCTTACACTAGTAAATATCCACTAAGAAAGATTATGAAGACTGTTAGGCAAGATATACACTCACAAAGTCCAGTCCATCTGTATTTGGCAACTTTGGATAAAATATTCTATTATCTACTCTATCTTGGTGAGTTCAAAGTTTTGTACCTAAATCGTTTTCTATTAAAACTTCTATTACTAACCTAAAATGTTTTCTTAGACCTAAATCCATCTTAAATCCTAAACGACTTAAGTTTAATTGTGAGACTCTAACTCTCTAGTCGTTAACCTCATCAGAGACCTAATAAAGAATAAATATTGCATGAGTGTGTAGGAAGTGCAGGCAAGCAGCTTCCAAAACTACAGTAATGACAGAGAGAGTTGGATGCCTGAACATTCCCCCAAAATCTTTCTAAAATGTTGGAGCATCTATCTTCAGCCTCCTGGCCCAGTACATTTGATGGACCTGTATTTGTTAAGCTTGAATTTTAAAGGACTCCTTACCCTGTCTTGGTAGAGCTCAGCAGTCAATTTTCCCGCATCTTGTTTGCCCATTTCAGACAGCATTTTGCCTACAGTTGAAGCAAGAGCTGTTTGCTGCCAAGTGGCACCTTGCCACATTTGAAGCAAACTCCATATGGAGGTTCTCCAATGCTTAGCATCTTCTTTGAAGTAGACTGGGGGTGCTGCCAGTAGCAGACCTGTCTTATTACCGAAAAAGATCTTTTAATAATAAAATAACTTTAAATGCCATATTCTGTATGTGTCTGAGGTTTTTGAAGACCTTCTATCTATTCATAGACTATCTGAATAGGCAAACTTTGTTTGATTTTAGCTATTTACTATCTAGGCAGCATATTTTGTGATAAATTAGTCTAATATATAACATGACCATGGCTGTCTATTAACTTGCATTTCTTAATTATCCTAAACAGTTTTTGATAGCAGCTTTAAAGAGGACTAGAACTTTACATTACATTCTTAACAATCATTTAGGTGGTGGAGAGATGGCTCAGTGCTTAAGAGCACTGGCTGCTCTTTCAGAGGCCTGAGTTCAATTCCCATCAACCACATGGTGGCTCACAACCATCTGTAATGGGATCTGATGCCCCCTTCTGGTGTGTCTGAAAACAGCTACAGTGTACTCATATAAATAAAATAAATAAATCTTTTTAAAAAAATCATCTAGGCACAATGCCTCAAAAAGTGTTGAAAACAATGTATACATAGTATGTTTTAACAAAAACAACCTCAAATTTTGTATCAGCATACAAAGATCTATATCAGTGTAACAAAATGTAACCTCAATATACAAAGATCTATACCAGTGTAAGATTATTGGCTATAAAATGTTCTTCAGTTCTCAACCCTTCTCCCGCTACAATACACTGTCTACTTACTACGGTAACAAATATCATAGCTGAAATAGCAAGGTTCTCTGGAAGTCAGTTATAAAAATGCTACTCCTGTTCATAAAGGCCACACTGATGAGCTAATAATTCTCAAAGGTCCCACCTTTAAACACTATTTCATTGAGAATTAAGATTCAAGCTATGAATTTGGCAGCATACATGCATTTATCCCATAGCTGTAGGTACAGTTGTCTTCATAATCTTAAAGGTAAGTCCTGGAAGTTTGAAGAGATTAAATGTTTTGCTTCAAAGCTGTGTCAGTAGAAGGGCATAGAAACATGAGTAAGGATGGTCCAGAGGCCAGCTCCCTGAAAAGCAAAATAAATGACATTTTCTCCTCTCAGTTTGTCAAGACCTGTGGTATAGCCAGATGTGGCATAATTCTGGTACTCAGGAGGCTGAGGCAGGAGGATTTCAAGTGTGAGGCTACTTTGAGTGACATGGTCTCTTGGAATGAGAAGAGAAAGAAAGGAAGGGAAGAAAGAAGAATAATTATATTGTTTATATTTTTAAAAATATTTTAAACCCTTTGATATCAAAATGATACAATTGGAGAACTCTAGTATTATTTTAATGGAATATTTTAATATTTGATATGACCTTTCTAAATAGGATTTTAATAAAAGTAATTTCTTAAAGCAGATCCTTTCCTCTATTGCATTTACTGTCTCTTGATTGCCTTGCATAAAAGCCTTGGGTTGTGTTTATTTCTGCAAGAAATGAAGTCTCTATGTACCTGAAAATGGCAAACTCTGGAGCCAGACACAGGATTTGCCTGTTTGTCTATGACAAGCCACTTCCTACTGTCGGAACTAAGAAGGAGAAGATCTCATACCAGGCCACAAAAGTGGAAGATATTCAGAGCTTTTTTTTTCCTACTCAAAGCAGAAAGTAGGGCAGTTACGATTAGAATTGTTATGAAGGTATCTGAAGTCATTGCTAAAGGTTCTGTATCCTGTCACACCTACACATGCAGTGCACATCTATGTGTGGCTATGCCACGAAAGATGGCGTTTGCTGGAATTTGATAAAGTCAGTCAGTGTATGAATGTATAGAGAAGCAAACTGTATTAAATAACATCTTGAAGAAAGAAACAGTTGTATCTCTTCTGATCTCTTAATTTTTGAGATCACTTAATTATATTGTGTCCCCTTAAGTGTTTATAAAGAGGTCATGCTGATGGATCCTGCAGCTCTTTGGGATGCATACACCTACTAGGGTTAAGAGTACAAAATGGTAGAGCGCTTGCCTAGGAAGCGCAAGGCCCTGGGTTCGGTCCCCAGCTCCGAAAAAAAGAACCAAAAAAAAAAAGAGTACAAAATGGAATCTTAGCTTTAATGCTCATACAAGGTGTAGGTGCTTGAGAACCATCTTGTACACTCTGTCTGTACATTCATGGAGTCAGAAAGGATTTATTAACTTTTCTCACGACCAGTACTAAAAACCAGGGGTGCTCAGAACAAAAATATATAATAGATGGCATTTGTTCTAAAATTTACAATATAGTTGGAAAGATCCAACAAAGTATCAAAAATATCACCAACAACAAAGGACTATTGTAGAAGGGTAAACGTTAACAATGTCATTGTGTACCCAAAAGATACTACCAACTAGGATGATAAGAGATGCTCCATTGTTCCTAGATCAGCGACTAGAAGGTCTGTGATAGTTTGAATCAATGAGATAATCAGCTAACCCTCTCTGGCTTGCTCTTGTCTTATCACAGTGGTTACAAACAGATGCCTAGCTTCTCCTCAGAACAAGAGGAGACGTAATGTCTTCAGTGCCTACGATGATTTAGTTTGGTCAGGTCTTCTGGAATGATATCGAACGTGGCATTTACTGAGAAACATGTTTTGAATCTTAGCACTCTTAATGAACCCCATGTGCTCTCTCACTCCTAGGGGATCCCTTTTTTTCCCTGGGACTAGTTGAAATCTGGGAATATGTACAACTTGGGTTCTTGCAAACAGAAGCTGACAATGGTCTGATAATACAGTAATAGGCAGAATTTTCTCTGAACTCATTTCAAGCTTCTCCTTTGAGTGAAATCTACTCATTTATTCAAGGATTCTTAGCTGGGCAGTGGTGGTACATGCCTTTAATTCCAGGAATAGGGGCTTTGGGAACAGGGGGCACAGAGGCAGGCTGATCACTACAAGTTCAAGGACAGCCTGGTCTACAGAGTTAGTTCTAGAACAGCCAGGGCTACACAAAGAAACCCTGTCTTGAAAAAACTCTTTTGTAGATGAGGTTGTAGCTCAGAGCAGAATACTTGCCTAACATGCTCAGGCCCTGGGTTCAATTCTAAGCACTTAAAAAATAAACAATAACTATTTTTGATGCTTAATATATGTCAAAATTAGCAAAACTGTGAGCACATAGGATTAGATAATTCATAGTACTCTGTTCTTATAAAATGTGCAGGTTAATGTGAAAAGCAGGCCAAGGAAGGGTTTAAGATGACCACTTTTCCAGGGCTCTCATGTTTTAAGATACTCCTGAAGAATTTCATAAAGTTCCCCAAGTCAACAATTTATGACAAGAGAATGGGAAGAAAGAAAACATTGCATGCAAACAGACAACAACAGAACTGTAGTTATAACATAGGGAGTAAGAAAAGATAATAGATAGAAGATGAGATCAGTGAGGTTCTATTAATTGTCCCTGGAGTCTGACACCTTTACTGACATAAAATGGAGAGAATCATTTCGTCCAACTGCTCAGACATATTAGAAAGAAAGCCATGGCATTAACAATCCTGTGTTGAGAGCCTTTGAAGAAAGGGACTTTGGGCATCCACACAGTTGTTAATTTCATTTCTTATTTGGAGTTCCAGCAAAAATATTGTGGATGTCCTTGGGCAAAAGCAGTTTACCTCAAAATGTTCTTTCTCCCTTAACGAATACCCCAAAGCTCAACATTCAGCTTCACCAGAGTAGACTTACACTCCTCTGTCCCCACTACTCCATGAAGCCTTTGCAAATTCTTCTTCTCAGTCCCCTGTCTAGTCAGCCACAGTGGTTAGATTCTGTTCTCTTCCTCTTGAAGAGTACATTTGCATCCCCAACATATGTCCAAATTAAAATAATCAGGGAATAGCTTCCTGGGTCAGTTCTCAGAGTCAACCTAATTAGCTAAATTCTGAAGATGTGAAATTTGGATTAAAGGGGGCTAATTGGGCAAATTAGCTTAGATGTAATCTCAATATCCAACTCTGATTTCTCAGCTTCTGCTTCTGGTACTTCTGTATCCCATAAACTCTATGGTGCTAATTGCTATGGGATGAGCTGAGCTGAGTACAGCATGCTGATTAGAAAATGTGCTAACCTTCAAGCACTGCCAGTATGAGCTAAAAACATCAGAGTGCAATCTTTGGGTCAGCCTTGTTAATAAGGCTGGATTTTACCTTCAATTTATATATATATATATATATATATATGTGTGTGTGTGTGTGTGTGTGTGTATATATGTATATATATATGTATATGTATGTGTGTGTGTGTGTATATATATATATATATATATATATATATATATATCTCCTGCTAAGAATTACAGGCTAGAAATATTTGAAAGTCATGACATACAATGCATCTATGTCTAAGAGTACTTGTTTTTTAATATGTTGCTCCTTCCTGTACTTCTACTGAAATCTCCCTACTGTGAGTATGCTATATCAGGATGTATTGAGAATATCAGGCGGAACTGACATGCTATTCTTTTTTAAAATATCTCTATATTTAATACTGGAGAATTTCATACATGCACACATGTGTTTTGATCAAATCAATCTCCCTTTCAAACCCATACCCCCACCACTTTTCCCTACAGGTATTCTTTTATTTAACCTTTGGAGCCTAATTAGTGCTGCCTGTATGTGCAGAGATTGTGCTCTTTGGTCACTTATATTGGGTGAGACTTGAATAGACATTGTTTGTTTTGAGAAAGAATCTCACTGTCCATTCCAGGCTGGACTTGAACATGCCAGTCTCTTGACTCGGCCTCCTAGCCCTAGGGTTATAGGTATAGGCTTCTGTGCCTAGCTCGAGGATGGAAAATACCTTCACAGATTCTCCAAACTCTCCATGAAGAAATAAACTAACTATATGACAATTAATGAACAATGAGGAGCTGTTTAAATTCAGTTTAGTGAAAAGTTCTGGATCAAGTGAACATAACTCTAAAACATTCTTACAATCCCACAAGAGCTCCCATTTTTATATCCCTAATTGTAGTACTAGATGAATTCCAAGGCTATGAACAAGCTGACCAAGTGCCTTACCCCTGAGCTATATGCTCAGGCTTAGTTATTCCAAATAAAACACTTTCATGAAACAAAATTTAAACTGCCCAGATATTTTTAAAATAGGTCTGCAAATGATCTGATCTTCCTCCCTCTAGATTGCAAAGCCTAAATCTTCCTCCTTTAAGTGTGAGCTAGGTTTAGTAAAACACTTTGAATGATTAAAATACTACAAGATGAGCATATGTAGCCAGATCATTACGAGGACTACAGATTCAGCCCTGCTCTCTTGATCTGTGGGAAGCCAGTAGCCATGTCATGAGGATACCCAGAAACTCCCCCAAAGGGGTCAACGTGGTAAGGAACTGAGGCCTGAGTCTGCCATCTAACAAGCAATTGAGGCATCATGCCAACAACCATATCATGAACTTAGAAGCTGAACCCTCAGCTACAGACAAATTGCCAGAAGACCGCCGCTGAAACCAACCTGAGGCTGTAACTTCAAATGCATCCCAAGCCAGGACCACCTAGATTAGTTACTCCCGAAGTCCACACCTATGGAAACTGAGCTGGATGGTTATTGTGTTAGACTGTGATGATATCAGGAATACCTTCAGAGGACTTAAGAACTCCATAGCCAGCCATGTGCACTTTTAATCTCAGCACTGGGAGGTGGACACAGGCAGGTCTCTCTGAGTTTGAGGCTAGCCTGGTCTACAATGAAACTTCAGGACAGCCAGGGCTCTGTTATACAGAAAAACTCTATCTTGAAAAACCAAGAGGAAAAGAGAAAACCCCATAGCTATCCAAATGCTCACTCTCTAACAGTTTACCACCCAAGAAATACTTAATGGTTTTGAAGAAAAACATTTTTATTTAGGCTTCATGTAATACGCATTTTTGAAAAAACAAGCATTTGAGTCTGGCTCAGGGATCACATTCTCAAACATAAACTAGGTTTTCGCCGGAGAAAGAAGGTATGTTTTATAAATTGCTTAAACAAGCTGTAACTCCACTTTGGAATGTAAATGGTTCTGAGACTCGGCAGCTCTCCTGTCCTAACTGTTCCTTTTCCCTTGTCACTGGCCAGCTCATCCTTGGTTTCTCCAAAGAAAAAATGCAAAGAGAGCACAGAGTGCTCTGCCCTGTGCCTTTTCTCTGAGCTATTACCAGAAAAATTTATCCAGCAGATTCTTCATTTCAACCAAAGACTTCTGATATCATGAAATTAGCCCTATAAATTCAGATTGTTCTGGGACGTGTACTTTACTCCATGAGAGTCACCGAGTAAAGAGCTATGTTATCATTTCCCCAGATGAGCTGTGGCATGATGGCTTAGTTATCTTCTTACCACTCAAGGAAGGAGGCCAAGTGTTAACTCCTCAGTGCTTAGTAAGATATGAAGCTCTTTTGTCTGCAAGTCACTTGTAAATGATCTTGTTAGCAGGAGACTGAATGGTATATGTGCCCTCTGAGGGCCTCAACATGGTAGGGTCATCCCAGAGGTTAGAGAAAAAAAGATCCTGAGCTGAAGACTAAGATTCTATTCCACAGCGGTCAATTCTGTAATGAATAGATCTGGCCTCGTTTATCAGAGGTCACCTTTCCTTCACCACTCTTTCCTTATCATATTAATAGGTGGCAAAGCAAATGAAACACTGCTCTCCCAGCTCATCTGCTACAAATAACTTCCAGGTTGTCCTTTCCGGAGGGAAGGACACCGGGCCTCTCTCTCCCTCAGGCGAAAGTGTGGAGGAAAATGCCAGTGTTGTGGTCAAGTTGCTCATCAGACGTCCCGAGTGCTTTGGTCCAGCTCTGAGGGGTGAAGGAGGGAACGGACTGCTGGCGGCTATGCAGGGTGCCATTAAGATCTCAGAGAGCCCTGCCCTCGACCTTCCTTCCCAGGGTTACAAGACGGAAGTGTAAGTGAATTACTCCAGCGCGTGTACCGTTGGTGGGCTGCCAAATACTGTCAGTTGGTGAAGCACTAGGGTGGGATCAGTAACTTGGCCTTGTAGAAAGAGCAGATGTTTTATGGTGGTTAAACCGCTTAAAAATCACACTTTGTCAGGCCCATGGTTGTTTTGACTTGTCCAGAGAGCTGAGGGATCAGTAGCAGCTTCTTCCATTTCCACCACTCAGCACAGCCCGCAAACCACTGAGGTGGCAAAGCCTTCACAGTACTTGCCTCCATCATTGCCTCAGGAGGACCGCTCAGGAAAGTGTTCTGAGTGTTTGGATTCCTTGCAGATGGTTGTGGAATTTAAAGGTTCAGAGTCTAGTGGGTGCGGTATCTGATTGCCTTATTACTTCCCCCCTACCATGTCCAGTAGCCATTTGCCTTCCTTTATCTAGTTTATACCCCATAATCTACAGAGTGTGTGTAACCCAGTGGAGTTGGCTTTCCTTTCCCCTTCATCATCAGCTCTGAGAGATGATCACGGAGATCTCAAAATACATTCATCTCAACTTTCTCATATAACCTGAGGTAAAACTAAGACCCAAAGAAATACAGCTTGTTAATCCCAAAGCCAGCATGCTAACACAGCTATCCTGACTCCTTGTCCAGCTGGCTTTCTGTGCATACACAAAGACGAAGAGGGGATGAACAGTGGATAGCATCTAAATTCATGTTTCAAAGTTCATGGGACGCCGGAGTAGCATGGGCCCCTCTGAGCTTACTGGATAAAACCACTTCACCAGCTCCTGAAGGGAAAAGTTGTGAGGGAAGTTTGTTCAACCAGAACGAGGTGTTCTTTCTAAGAAGTGCCTGACTCTAAGCAAGGCCGTCTCTCACACGCCTTCCCCACGTTGATTCTTTCTCTTCAGCACACAGGACGATGAAGAGGAGGAAGAGATTGTGCACATGGGCAATGCCATTATGTCATTTTATTCAGCGCTTATCGATCTATTAGGCCGATGTGCTCCTGAAATGCATGTAAGTGACAGAGCTTCCCGACAGCAGTTTTAAGGAGCCTGAATCAAGGACTCCAGAGAAGCCTAAATGTAGTTTCTTCATTTGGGTCTGGGATTTACTAATAAGCTTCTCTCTAGATTACTTTTAGCTAACACCAAAGTACTTTCCTCATTGGGCCACGTTCTAAGAGAGAAATGAGAGGGGGGGGGAAGAAAGGAAAAAGAGAAGAGAGAGAGAGAGAGAGAGAGAGAGAGAGAGAGAGAGAGAGAGAGAGGAGAGAGAGAGACCTTTGGTACTATCTGGATAAAATCTCTATATATTTTGTTTAAAGCCTTCCAAAATGAGTCTTCCATGTGCCTCAGCTTGGTCAAAATGTAGCTAACCTGGTTTTTCGGCCATACCATTGTGACCTCATGAGTACCCCAGGGACACTCTGTGTGGGAAATCCTGTCTTGATATCCATGGCTTTGGTCTCTAGGAAAACAGTTGGGAGTTTCACAGACACACACACACACAAAAGTGGTTCTGTCTGATGTGGTATCTTCTTAGACCTCCAGTTTTGACCTAAAAGTGTTCATCCCCTTCCCCTTCTCACCTCCGCTGATGGGTTATTTGGTGGTTTTTCATATACAGCCATACACTGGAATTGAGAGGAAATAGTTCATCTTCTTAAGGAAGGAAAATCTTAATCTTGGCTTTGGAAGCTGGTCGGAATTACTAGGATTCCGGTTCCTTCTGTGATGTACCAGCCCTACCCCATCAGCCTCTCTTTATATTTCAGTTACTTTAAGGAAAGAAAGGAACTGAGAAGGAAGGCAGGGAAGCAGCAGGGTGCCCTACAGCATAGGAGAAGTGCCAGGCCCCTTTTGTTCCTGCTCTAGTTCTCTTGATCACTTCTGTATCACTTCTGGAAGCAAGTTACATAGCTGGCATGTTCTCAAAAAAGACAGCGCATGAAAGTTAACTCACCAGAGCCTGCCTAAGGAAGAAGTAAATACCTTCTTTTCTGCCTACAACCTCCCTGCCCTAACATACTACACACACACACACACACACACACACACACACACACACACACACACACCTTCTCAGCATCCCTCCCTGGACCCTTCTCTGCAGACAGAAAGGTGTAAGCTGCACCATCACTGACAGCCACAAGAATGGGAGGTGTCAGGCAGAGTAGGAGCATAGGATGCATCTTTCTCTGGGGCCACACTGCCCTCTCTTGGGAGACCTCTTGTGCAGGAAGATGGACATGTATACCTGTGTACATGCAGCTCAGCTAGTTAGTGTGTGTATAAATGAACCTGTCCTCTTTGGGATAACTCCAATGAAACACGCAAACTGTCTCTTAGAATCTCTGTACTCTTCTTGCCCACCCCCAACATTCTTCAAGTTCAGGAGAAACTGAAATCTGTAAGTCGTTTTCTCTTCTGCTATAATACTGAACTCCAGTGTTGCAGATGCACTGTCAGGGCTGACAGGCCTGCGAAGGCTCCTGCTGAGTTAACTGCTGAGGCTTTTAGCCTCACTGAAGAAAGAGTGTGGCTGTGGTCAACTTATAGTAAATCAAGGGGTGGTTTCTCTTTCCCTGTGGCCACAAGTATCAGCAGCAGTTAGGGGATTCAGAAATACAACCTTGCTGATAGGACCATTCCCCTGCCTTAGGTTGGGGTGAGGGGTGGGGAGGGGTGCAGTGTGGCAGGTGGGGAGGCCTCATCTGTCTAATCTCTTTCCTGTGTGACAGCTCATCCAAACAGGCAAAGGGGAAGCCATCCGGATCCGGTCCATCCTGCGCTCCCTGGTCCCCACAGAAGACCTGGTTGGAATCATCAGCATTCCCCTGAAGCTGCCCTCCCTAAACAAAGGTAGGGAAGCAGCCTTGGGCTGAGCCTGCCCTCTAACCCTTGCCTGCTCACCAACAGGACATGTGACTTCAGAGAGGCCACTGCCAGATCACAGTGCAGGCTGCCTGAGGGAAAGGCCCTGTTCTTTTTCCAGTGGTGAATTTTTTGTAGGCCTCACCTAGCTCCTCTGTCATCTGCTTCCCTGTGTCAAGATGGCCAAATCTTTGGTCGTTGGGTACAGATACACCTTACCATTCTGGGACCAGGGACCACTCTAACTTTCTGAAGGGTGGTAAAATGAGCAGCCCTCAGCATGGCCTGACTCTGCCTTCTCTTCGGGCACATGATGGATCTGAAAGGATAGGATGAGTCTGGCTGTCCGAGGGCTTCCCAAACTGCCATTCCATGGAACATCTTCAAACATACGGAATGGGGGCTCTCCGACAATAAATACAGGAATTACTGTAGAATACGTGCCTTAGTCAGGGTTTCTATTGCTGTGAAGAGATACCGTGATCATGTCACCTCTTATAAAGGACAATATTTAATTGGGGCTGGCTTACAGTTTCAGAGGTTTGTCCCATGATCTTCATGGCGGGAAACATGGAGGCATGAAGGCAGACATGGTGCTAGAGAAGGAACTGAGAGTTCTACAGCTTGATCCCCAGGGAGCAGAAAGAGACGAGGCCACTAAGCATGGCCTGAGACCTCAAAGCCAGCTCCACAGTGACACACTTGCTCCAATATTGCACACCTACTTCAATAAGGCCACACCTACTTCAATAAGGCCACACCTACTTCTTCAATAAGGCCACACCTACTTCAATAAGGCCACACCTACTTCAATAAGGCCACACCTACTTTTTCAATAAGACCACACCTACTTCTTCAATAAGGCCACACATTCTAATAATGCCACTCCCTGTGGGCCAAGCAATCAAACACTTTTGAATTCCCCTCATGGTTAAATTAGTAACATTGGACATAGGAACAAATATTTTCTGCCTACATGACGACCATATTTTAATGAACTGCTTGAAAAAGAGAAAAACAGAGTTACCCGATTGAAAAAGTCTATAAGGGGTCGGTCAGTCCTATGCAAACCACCACAATACATATTTTTTAAAATGTTCTAGAATTTTTGCCACTTTTATAACTTCACAAAGCACAGTGAAATAATAGTGTGTCTGAGAAAACAGATGTTAACTGCCACGTTTCCCAGTGATGTGGTGCTTTCTGTGAGCACAGAATACTTGCTCAATCTCACAGAAACAATATTCATCAAAGCACCACAGCTGTGCAAGGGCGCAAGTTAGCCTCAGACATCCAGCTCCCAGTCTTCCTTGTGCTGAGGGATGAGAGGCTGCATGGGCACCCTTCCGTCTTAGCAGTCCACACAGACGTCTTGGCAGAAGGAGGCCCTAGGCCAGACAGCACTTCAGCCCTGTGCCTCCTGAGATGCCTTAGGAAGTCTGCTCGAGTACAGCACTGCACATGCTGCACACCTTGGTCATGTGAGGGTTCTCTTTCCTAGTTTTTGGTGTGAGACTGAAGAGACAAAGCTGGTTTTTATCCTCGTTAAAAATTCTTTTTATTCTCCAGGCTTATCGAGTTTATTTTCTCCGTGGATCCCTAGCTTCATCCCTGAGCCAGCTTTGCTTTTTTTTTTTTTTTTTTTTTTTTTTTTGGCTTTTTCTCTCGCTCTCTCTTTTATTCAAATAAGACTAAGATGACTTTATCTAAGTATCGCCTAAAGCAGACACTGAAGGAGTGCTTGCCGGTTTGCGCTGTGCTGTGATATGATGACCACAGACGTGACCTGTTATGAAATTGTATCCACTTTCTCACCGTTTGGCCACTCCCATTCCTACATCATCCACCAAAGAGCAGTAGCTCAAGCTTGATTTCCTCCAGTTTTCCCCCTTTTTAGGATAGATATCCTCACCGTAGGCGACTCCATGCTGCCAATGTGGTATCATAGAACACAGAAAGAGAAGGCATAAAGCCTACCACCACTGTGTTGTGTTTTCGATCGATAAATTACAGCTGATACAAATAACTGATTAGAATTTACGGTAAAATTAGAAATTAGTGAACAATGACTGTGAGTTACCTTTTGAAACAATCTACATCATGTAAGTTTAAACGTTTAATAACAGACTTGTTCAATAACTGGCTCACAGAGATTTGATAGTTGCTTCTCCCATCCTTGCTTAAGCAGCTTCCTGCTTGGTTCTTACTTCCTGTGGCTCTAACATTTAGCGCGCTGTGGACAGATACGTTCTATGCTGCGTTTCAAACTGCAGAAACAGGAAATGGCGTGCTCTGTTTTTCAGATGGGTCCGTCAGCGAGCCAGACATGGCGGCCAACTTCTGTCCTGACCACAAAGCACCCATGGTGCTGTTCTTGGACCGTGTTTATGGCATTAAAGATCAAACTTTTCTGCTCCACTTGCTGGAAGTTGGGTTTTTACCCGATTTACGAGCTTCTGCATCTCTAGATACAGTAAGTAGCTAAAATAAAGAGGGTGGAAGGGAATTCCCTCATGGTTAAATTAGTTACGTTGGACATAGGAACAAATATTTTCTACCTCCTGATGATCATAATTTAATATCCTGCTTGAGAATGAGAAAAACAGAGATACTCAAAACTGGAAGATTGTCATGTATTGGCCCAAAAATGTATATGCAGGTAAATCTGGCCTTAATTTTCTGTCCAATCCCTTCAATTGAAGTTTCTCACAATCCAGCCTCCACAGTATCTCAAACCCTGGGGCACTATTTCTTAAGGAAATGGAACAGGTAACCACTATGATATTCATCATAGAATGTTTTCATAGCATCCGTGTTACCCATCAGGCACTAATAGCAATTTTCTGTTATCTAAATCCTGTTTAAACCAGTTATGAGTGTCACCAAAGGTCCCCCAAAAGAATATATATATATATATATACATATGTATATGTATATGAATATGGTTCTGTTGCTTATGCAAAAGGCTGGATGGAGGCATTTCAAGCCAGAAATATTCTTCATTCTCACTTATTTTTTCTCATGCACTGACCACCAGGAAGGATAGTCTATAGCCAGAGGTATGACAGAGGTCAGTACAAGAGGCCAAAGGCAACCACACAGTTGGAAATCAAAGCTGGGATAAAGAAATCCAGCATCCACAGGCATCAAGACAAGAAGTGTCTGACCATAAGATAAGAAATGCCAGCTGTCATATCTGTGTCTTGCTGGAAGTGAGAAGTGAGGACACAAGGATCAGCTTAATTCCAAAAAAACTTATATGCTTATTTGCAGTTCGTCTTCTCAAGGGTGCCATCTGGTGTCCAGTAGTGAGAATTGCGAGCTTTGGGGTGAGGAGTCAGCTGGCAGAACCCAGATTCCTTAATTCATGGAGACAGGGCATAAAAATGAGGAACGGTCTATCAATGAAGGAGTCAGAGCCATAGGATATTTTTAGATCTTCACCGTGCCCCACCTACCATTACTTTTGCTTTGAGATTTTCTATAAATCTCTAGGTTTTAAAAAAACTTTTAAAATTTGTGGACTTCAAGTTTTCTGATTAAAGTATTTAATTTTTTTTTTGTAATTCAAACAGCAAATTCTATTCCAGCATCTGCTGTTAGATCATATGATTGCCAGATCATCATCTTAAACCACCCCCCAAAAAAAGAGGTTTTTTGTTCAGTGCCTCATCTGAGAGCCTTCAAGCCACAGGAATCGGAGCCTCCCTCATTTTAACTACACTGTCTCCGAAAGTGATAAACGGAAATGGAGCTGTTTTTTCCAGCGTGGTTACCAATGCCTCCAGAAGACAAATTTCTGATAATTAATACCAACACCCAGAAATGTGGAGGGTTCAAAGAGAACAGTTTTTGAAATCATAAGTTGCAGGGAATGTCCGTTCAGAGATAATAGCTGTGATAATTGCAGGAAATAATGACATTATTTTCTCTGTGGGTCTCCAGACTTCTGTTGAGTCCTTGGGTTTTCAACAGTGACGTGAGTCACGCTCTGGCTATATTTAGTGCCACTGAATGGCTCTTCCTTTAATTCAGCTTGTCCGTCTACGTTTACAAAGAGGAACATTGTTAGCAAAGATTCTACCAGGGCTTTAGAAAAGACCCAGATTTCTGTTCCTTTTTTGTGCTCCTCATGGAGCGTCAGGTTCCCTTTAGTGAGGTCAATGCACAGATCATTTATCCGGTTGTGAGCTGCTCATGGTACTGACAAAGTGACTAGTGGGCGTCAGAGATCTACTCTCTCTCTCTGTAAAGCTGGTGAATTTGAGGGACGTGGCAGTCTATAACCATTTATTAACCTTAAATAAAAGAAGATATGTGAGACTCCTATAAGGTAACAAGTACAAGATAAATCCGGAGTGATTGTGCAATAGCTCAGAACCTGGAAATTCAAATACCAAGGATGCTGGGTTAAGCGACCCATCAATTGATTGTAGTGAAAGTTTAAAAATCTTCTTTGCGACCATTCACTAAGCAGCCATCTTTACATGCTTGCTTTGTTCTGGGGGTGGGGACTACTCCCTTTTTATTTCCATTTAAATGAGAAACAGTAATGAGTAGGTATACGGGGGAGGGTCCAGGTGAGGGAAGAGTGAAACTCAGTTTAGCCCAATTTAGGTAACCCGGGCTGGGCCAAGACGTCAAGAGTCTGACCTCAGCTTGTTTATTTGTGTGATATTTAAACATATCACAATTTTGGCGGGGGGGGGAATCATATAGCAATTACTCAGTCCCATGAGTGCAGTGATGTTTAAGACATGTTTGCATTGAAACTCTTTCCAAAGTACATATGGCTTTATCTGCTAGGTGGATCCTGCTTGCTTTAGAAGCAAATGCTCGTGATAAGGGTGGGGAGAGTGACTGAGGTAAATGTTGTGCCTGCCAAAGTCAGGATTTGGCCTGGCCCTAAGATAACACAGAAGTCACTTAGGATGTGGTAAAGTACGAATGACAGCTCTCACAAGGATGAGTTTTAAGGCCTACAAGCCATGCTCAAGATTTAAAGGGAAAGGGTCTGGGATAAGTAAAACAAATTCCGGGGGGCGTGGGCTGGGTATCTCATCATATCAAAAAGGACCACCAGGTTGTAAACTACATCCATTCCCAGCATTCAGAAGGAGGACAGGTTAAATATCTCCTTCCGTCAAAGGATGCCTGTGTGTTTTTCTCCCCTGGCTCTGCCAGTACGTACCTGCAAGCACATTGGCTTTTGCCTCTCCTGGTAGGCTGTGACTAGAGCACTGTGTAAGTTTCCCTGACCTTGCATGGAGCTCCATGTACAGGCTCAATTGGCTGCTTTCTCAGAGGTTAACCGATGCCCCCGTTCCCTTTCTCAGGTGTCCCTCAGCACCACAGAGGCTGCGCTGGCACTGAATAGGTATTTATGTTCGGCTGTGCTCCCACTCCTTACTAGATGCGCCCCTCTCTTTTCTGGGACAGAGCACTGTACTTCTCTGATCGACTCTACACTGCAGACAATATACAGACTTTCCAAAGGACGGTCCCTCACCAAGGCACAGAGGGACACCATAGAAGAATGTTTGCTAGCCATTTGCAAGTAAGTGTGCCCTCCTGTGGTTTTTACTTGTGCATAAGTATCCATGCTGAATGCATTTATGTTGTCACAGTTAGGCAGTATGTAATTCTATCGTAGAATAATGCATCATGAAACCGGTTGTAAAGTCTGAGGCCACTACTCAGCCTTTGTCACATACCCAGACGACCATTTCTCTTTGAATGCTTGGTCACATGATCTGCTGTGTAATTACCTCTCATTACGAGGAAGGGAAGGGTACTTTTCAGGATTTACCCATTCCTGGTGAGAAACTAGGAAAACTGATGTCTTTTGTGCCTGAATTATTTCTATGATGAATTAATTATCTAGTTCTGCAATGAAACCCAGAGAGATTTCTCCACTATCTAAAAGAGATAACTTTTACACAGAAACAAGACTCTACATGTCTACAGTCCACCTCCAGGTTTCCCAAGACTTAAACAAAAGGATCTGGTCACAGTGGGGAAAAAAGACAATATCTCTTGCCAGTGTACACAAATATCAAAAGCAGCAAAGAACCTTGGGAATCTGTATCAAGTCTGCAAGGACAAAGGATGTGGTGCTTTTGAGTAACTCGCATCACACCCTGGCCTGGGATCCCAACCTCCTGCTTTAAGCCGTTAGTTTCCCTGCTAGGCTATGAGTTAGGATCACTTTCTGCAATCCTAGAAAAATATCCCAGTTCCATATCCCAGCCCCAGGATTCAAAATCCTGAGGAATGGAATCCGGTGCTAGCGTTGAGCTCCTTGAATAATTGGTCCTATTAATGATATGCATCTGTGCTTGAGAATTACTAGTGAAATGGTCAACAGGCTCCCATTTTAGGGGCCAGAGGGACCTTGTTCTTGTTAATGACATATGTCCCAGATGCATGCATTAGAAGGCTCATGGTAGCTAGAAGAAATTGTTCTTCATTCAAACACCAAGGAAAAGGCAATCTCAAATAGGTGATATTGTGACTTACCTTTTAGACTCTTTGTAATGAGAATGATACAAATGCTGGCTGATGTGGGGCAGCCAAGACTCTCACCACTGATGGGAATACAAAATAGTGCATCTACTTTGTCAAACAATGTGGCAGTTTCTCCCAAAACTGTAATTTCAACAATCATATTCCTTGTGTTTACTCAAATTATTTGATAGCTTATAGCACATAAAAACTTATATGCTTATATCATTGTATACATTATATAAAGCATAAATACATTCTATTATAGAAAAACCTGATTTTTATATCATGTTAGGCATCATTAACAAAGCTTAAAACAACCAAGATACCCTTCAGAAAGTCAATGGATTAAAAAAAAAAACCTATGGTAAGTCTAGGAAATGAAATATTACTCAGTACTAAAAAGTACTATTAAGCCACAATAAGAAATGGAGAATGTGTATTACTAAGCCAGAGTAAGCCATTTGAAAAGGCTTCTATTATAAGATTCTAGATACACGACATTTGGGGAAGCTTTTGAAAAAGGCTTTGAGCTAGTAAAATGATTGGTGATTTCCAAAAGTTCTGGGAAAAGACAGCTACATGGAGCACCAGGAAGTTTGGGGACAACGGAAAATATGCTGTGTCATCTATGCTGGTAAAGCTGTGTCATTGTTCATTTGTCCAGACTCACACACTGTCCATCACAGAGAATGAGCCCCGGTTTAAACTTTGGACTTTGCTGCTGCTGCTGTATCCCTGTAGGCGTCTCTGTTGTAGCCAATGAAATGTCCTTGTGGGGAACATTGGCAATGGGCAAAGGATGAGATCGTACAAGTGGGCATAGAAGGGGCCTGTGGGAACCCTGTCTTCCTCTCCATCTTTTTGTGACTCTAAAACAGGCACAAATAAATTTTAAAATGTGTAAGGAACAGCCTAGTACATTTCAAATATAAAAGCTGTCATAAAGATGTTTTAGCAAAGTTAACCTGCATTCTCTCCCTTTGTAGCCTTCTAAAGCCCAGAGACTTCACCACAAAGTACTATTTGCCCAACATGAGAAGTTATAGCGTTAGAAGTTGGCAGAGACTCAAGGCTCAAAACGGCTTTTCCAATAGATTGTGCAGACTGGTCTTATGTCAATTTGACAAAACCTAGAATCGTCTGAAAGGAAGGAACCTGAACTGAGAAAATGTTTCAGTAAGATCCACCTGTGGGGTATGTTTTAAATTAGTGATTGATGGGAGGGCCCAGTGCAATGTGGGTGGTGCCATCCCTGGAATGGTGGTCCTGGCTTCTATATAAAAACAGACCTAGTAAGCCATGGGAAACAACCAGGAAGCAACGCCCTTCATCGCCTCTGCATCAGCTTCTGCCTCCAGGTTCTGCCTTGTTTGAGTCCCTGTCCTGACTTCCTTCCGTGATAAACAGCAATATGGAAGTGCAAGCCAAATTAACCCTTTCTTCCCCAGATTGCTTTGTGGTCATCCTGTCTCACTGCAGCAACAGAAACCCTAACTAAGACAATCCCCTTCCAGAATTGTACGCTGCCACACTGACTACTTCATTCATCCTAAGGTTGGGACCATTGGTAAATAATTACGTTAAATACGATGGCCATGGTCTTGCAAGATAGTCAAAGCTTTGTAGACACACCAATCCACTGAAAGTGTGGAGTTTGGAGTTATCTGCTTCGCCACCTCAAAAGGAAGAAGTCTGGCTGCATTTCTTACTGGTGTGGGCTTCCACATCTTTCCTCAGTGGAGACAATAGGACTAGGTGACACTACAGAACAAATCCTCCCTGTCAGCATCAATGCAGTACCTAAAGGAAGAGCTGCTGCTGTCCTTGGTCTAACTTTAGCTGAAGCCGACCTCAGATTAGAGCCACATCAAGAAGACACCCAGTATCTCGGAATTAACTCCAAATAGAAAAGCCAGGTTCGTGTGACCGGTCAGAAATAGGTGTATCTTCAAAGAAACCAGAGTTTGGGGCAAGTAGAAGTTTACACTGACCTGAAATGAGGCTCCACACTCTGTCTCTGTAGTTCAGGAAAGAGTGCTCTACTCTTCTCCCAACTTAAGCTCTAGTATAACAGGCAGATTGATCGTAACTAGGTATTTATTATATATTTGTAATAAGTCAGTGCCTTGGTTAGGGTTCTATGGCTGCAATGAAACACCATGACCAGAAGCCAGGTTGGTTAGGAAAGGGTGTATTTGGCTTACACTTCCAATATGGCTGCTCAGTGAAGAAAGTCCGAACAGAACAGGAGCAGAGCAGAAACCTGGAGGCAGGTGTCCATGCAGAGGCCATGGAGGAGTGCTGCTTCCTGGCTTGCTCCTCATGGCTTGCTCAGCCTGCTTTCCTATAGGATCCAGGACCACAGCCCAGGGGTGGCCCCACCCACATTGGGCAGATAATTAAGAAAATCTCCCACAGGCTTGCCCACAGCCCATCTTGTAGAGGAATTTTCTCAATCGAGGCTCCTTCCTGGCTGGTAATTTAAGATTGTATCAAGTTGTCTGAAACTGGCCAGGACAGTCAGTCAACAATAGGGTCAGAGATTTGTTGACCCCGGCCTTTATTCATGTTAGTCTTGGATAACAATTGCTAATCACTGAACAGTAGTAAGAAACACCGAGTCAATTTTAAGTCATAGTTACTACATTCAGGTAGGGCTGTTTCTTTGCGGATGGGTTTTGATTAGCCTTTGTTAGCCCAGGTCCTTTTATCACAAGGCAAGTTTTTAGGACTTAAGAACACCGTCTTCTTTTAAAATTCACAGAGACCTTCAGTAATAATGCAGAGAGACTTCCCCATTACAGCCACTCAGCTTAGAATGCCAACTTGGAAACTGCCTGATGCCACTGGCTGTGTCTTCTGCTCTTAAGTGAGAAGACATAGTTTTTAAGACATGGGTTCCTCTTTCTTTTTTGCCCATTCATAATCTTCCCAAATTAAAAAAAGAAAAATCCTCATCCATTTAAAACCAAAAAAAAAAAAAAAACCAAAACAACAAAAAACAAAAAACAAACCAAAAAGGAAAGGTTGTGAAATAGATAAGTTTTGTTCCTCATCACCTGTATTCATCTCCTCCAGGTGCTTTCATGAATTCTCCCGTGCATCTCCTTTACCAGTGAAGGGCCTGGTCTCGCCTCCATAGCTCCTTGGGTGTCTATGAAAGGAATTTGGGGCTGAAATTATATACATACATATATACATACATATACATACATACACACATACATTCATATATGTATGTATATATATATATATTTTTAAATGCTCTGGAGAGAATCCATAGGAACCTCTTGACTTTAGTTTGGCATCTGAAAAACAAAAGCTAGCCCCTCTTATCTCCTTTCTCTGTCTCAGAATTTACTTGCAACAAATACCACAGTCATAAACTCAGTAATTTGATAAGTCTTTAATTAATCTTATTAACGTCTGTGTTTGCCATCTACAGAGTTGTTCTGAAAAAAGAAAAAAAAAAGCCCAAAGAAAATAGTTCTAACAGTGTGAAGTTCCTGGACCGTATTATAATCAGGGGACTTTCGGGTTGCCTTCAGATCATGCCAGTAGGTGGAGTCCGATTCCACCCCAGCAGCTGATCAGTTTTCTCTTCTTCCTTTGCAGCTACATAGTGAGACTCTGTTTTTAAAGAAAATCCTTAGTTCTGAGAAGTCATTAGAGATGGCTATAGAGCCAGCCACACCTTCTTTCTGTTACGTATTTTACACACATAATCACTGAATATATTTTCAATACATACAGCCCCTGGATCATCTTCATGCACGGCAGTTGGGATTTAACCTTAACTCTCCCAATGCATTAGTGCGTGCCCCTTTTTACATTTTACCCATATTCCATTTTCAAACAGGGGGCTTTACCATCCACTGATCTGTGTTAGGACACTCTTTGGTTTGAGGCTTAGCCCAAATTTATGCTACTTTTAAAATTTTATGTTTTACTATTGTGTGTGAATAGAGAGGAGAGGAGAGAGAGAGAGAGAGAGAGAGAGAGAGAGAGAGAGAGAGAGAGAGAGAGAGAGCATTCCTGTGCTACAGGGCACATAGAGATCAGAAAACAGCTTTCTTGAGTTGATTCTCTCCTTCTCCTCTGGAATGGGAAGGGATCAAATACAGGTTTGTATACTAAGCACTCAAATCCACTGAACCCTCTCGCTGGTCCTAATACGTGGTTTTTTTTTCCTCTTGATCTTTTCCTTTTTTTCCCTTCCTCGTTCGTCTGCTCTGTGTTTACTTTGTCCCACCTTTCTGTTTCCTTACTCTTTGCTGCAGTCACTTGAGACCTTCCATGTTACAGCAACTCCTGCGGCGTCTGGTCTTTGACGTGCCACAGCTCAGCGAGTACTGCAAAATGCCACTCAAGGTAAGCATCACGGTTACCACAGAAGTGCAGTTCATGGCACAGGAGGTGTGCTGGGGGCTGCAGAGTGCACACAATTAGAGAACCAAAATATGTATTAAGTTTTGACAGCTTGACAAGTTGCAATCCACAAAACCAATCCAAAGCTTGGATGTTCAATCTCAAAAGCGTGGGTTTGCTGTAGCTGTTACCTGCTGTGGTTTTCTCGAGTTTCCACTACTTGATTTTTAGGATTGCTAAAGAGACTTGGACTTTTTGATTTCTTAACCCTAACTAGCTTTTAAGAATATTTTAACCTCCGAAAACTTTGGAATCCCTGTGGATTTTCTTTCTTCCTTCCTTCCTTTCTTTCTTTTTTAAAATTATTACTTCTCTTAGTATTTTGGGTGTACTAGTGTTTTGCCTACATGTATGTCTGGGCAACACATTTGTGCAGTACCAATAGAGGCCAGAAGAGGGAGTTGGATTCCGTGGGACTGGAGTTATCAATGGTTCTGAGTCTTCATGTATGGCCAGGAATCAGATATGCCAGTAATCACATCAGGGTCCTCTGAAGAGCAGCCAGTACTCCAGCTCTCCCTATGGTCTTTCATTCAAAGGATCCAAAATGTCCCTTTCCATCGTGGTTTTGTACTTTTTCTCTCTTGTAACAGATGCTTTTTATTTCTTTTTTTTCTATTTATTAATGAAAAGAACACAAAACTTTTTATTTATTTTCTTATTCCTACAACTTCTCTATTATAGCCCCATATTATCTAGTCCTGGGTAGTATCAAAGTTAGTGGCCATTGCCACACTGACGATTTCTTTCTGTTACTTTCCTTTTCTTTTAAGAAATAATTCCAGCAGTGTTGTAAGGGCATGTTTATTGGGGTTACTGGAACTCTCAGATATCCTTGGTTCTGTCCCATAACCAGGTGGGAAGCTTTACACAATCACAGAGGTTCTCAGTCCTCCCAAGACTCAGTTTTCCTTCCAACTTTAACAGTTCTGGGTCTTAATCTCAATGGGTACTGTTGCTGAAACATGTGATGTCCTAAACTTGGCATTATCTTTCTACAGACCTCTGCTGTCAGCTGATGCTGGCTCCTAAGAGGCATTGCTGGTACCGCGCAGTAAATTCACATTGACATCTCACGTGAATTCTTCCCCTTAGATGTGGCACCTACTAAAAACGGTGATATTAGTATAGTGTGCCCTCTCCTGGTGAGCTATGGAACTGATGTCACATCATTGAGCTGGATAAGGGCCCTGAGGGAGAACAGAAAGCTACAGATAACCATCAACACTAATCCTCAAACCCACAATTTTCTGCCCTCTATCCCCTCCCCACATTGGTACACCCCAGGATATTCCAGAATCGTATGTAATCATACGAATTATTCCCACACCTGTCTGACTAGAACAGCACACCATGACTCCTTTCAAAGGGTAACATTTTCTCATTTAAAGCATGATTGACTCCTCGCGGTTCTCTAGTAACTACTTGGGAGCACATCAGGAGGCAGGAGAATTAATCAGGTAGCTGCAGTTCAGCCTGACTCTTTAGGTGTGAGAGAAGACCCTTTCCCAGCGGCATCTGAAGAGCCTCTTTGTTGACAACCCAGCTCCTTCAAATACAGGTTTTACCCCCCCCAGGATTTCCCACTCTGTTTTCTTCTCCCTGCATGTCTCTGGTGGATGTCCCTGTGACTGGTGCCCTCCTGTCCTGACACTCCCAGCTCCTGACAAATCACTATGAGCAGTGCTGGAAGTATTACTGCCTGCCTTCGGGATGGGGGAGCTATGGGCTAGCAGTGGAGGAGGAGCTGCACCTCACGGAGAAGCTCTTCTGGGGGATTTTTGACTCCCTCTCGCACAAGGTAATGACTACTTCCTGAGAAAACAGTGACCCCAGTGATTTAAGCATACAGGAACTAACTTCAGTTTGCTCTCTCTTTTCGATGGATTGCAAGGCCCTTACAGGCATATTATGTTAATTCTTTAAGCCCCTCCCACCTCCCACCAGCTCCCCAGAACACAGGGGTGAGGGTGGGGGTGGGGGGACAAGCTTCAGAATAGGGACTACCTAATCTTCAGAGTAGTTAAGTAACTTGCAGGCTTACTGAGCTGGGGGGTAAGGGGGACCAGAGCAAGTTCCAAAAGCACTTTCTGCTTCTAGTTCAATTCCTTAACATCCTTGTCTATCCTGTAGGGTGTCATAGCCTGGTCCCATTTTCTGTACTTTCTTATTGAGGATGTGACCAGCTGCCTCACACTCATTCTCCACCTTGCTGACCTGTGTCTGCTTAAACTCAAGTCAGAATAAAGCCTGCCTTCCTCCCTTCCTCCCTCCCTCCCTCTCTCCCTCTCTCCCTGCCTCTCTCCCTCCCTCTCTTCCTCCCTGCCTCCCTCCCTCTCTGCCTCCCTTCCTCCCTCTCTCCCTTCCTTAAGTTACCTCTGTCTGGGATTTATGTCACACCAGTTGGTAAAATATTAATGCAAATCTCTACCCACACTGGAGCTTATAAGATCTTCAAAGTCCCCTCTCTGGTCATAGTCATTTCCCATAACTATTCTTAGCAGGGAAGTTTATAACCTGTTCTAACCTAGGGGAAAACCATCTTAACCTTGGATATTCTCTAAATTTATTTGGAACAACATTGATTTAGACCTTTAACGTTCTTCAACTTAAAGTGAATGGCAATTTGGGAGCTTTATAGAGTGTCCTTCAACCCTCCAAGAATTCTTTAGTTTTCTGTCCAGAGTATTGAAGGTCAACCTGCAGAGGCAACCTTTGTGTCTGTGTTTCTATTGGTGAGAGAATGATTCTGTGTGACAGCCGTGGTCCTGGTCTGTCTGTTGGAGTGTTCTGTTTTTCCTTGCAGAAATATGACCCGGACCTTTTCCGAATGGCCCTGCCTTGTCTCAGTGCTATTGCTGGGGCCTTGCCACCGGACTATTTAGATACTAGAATCACGGCCACACTGGAGAAACAGGTCTCAGTGGATGCAGATGGAAACTTTGACCCCAAACCTATCAACACCATGAAGTAAGTTCAAGACCACTTCTAAACTGTTTCTATATTCCACACAGTAGCCAATAACTTTCTTCCAGACTATAATAGAAACTGATTTCCTCCTTTCCCTCCTGGCAACCCTGATCACCATCTCCTTAGACAGTACAAGTCACACCAGAAACAAGGTTTAGCCTATCCATATCTGATTATATACTATATTACTTATATCTCAGGCTTTCAGGAGGGGTTGTTATAATATATGAAAGGGACACACTCACAACATAAATCTTGTCTGAGGCATCACAAAGTCCACCCTGATAAGTGATGTGATTAATTTATTAATGAGGGTTTTTGACAAAAAGAAATCTTTGCTCTTTGCAAACCAGGCCTATACAGATATAATAACACCAAAACAATGCCATAGGAATAGCAGAACCTTAGCAAGACTCTGTGGTAGCAGAACACTTGTGGTCCTTTGAGAGGTTGGATCTGCTCTTTACCATACTGAATGACACTAGATCTTTGGAGTCACCCTATAGTAGTGCCTTATATGTTCTTCCCATGAGTATCCAGAATCTTTTACTGACACTCACAGAACAACAGATGCTCTCATCCAACTGCAGATTCGAGTCAATTTATCCTTGGGGCAAAATAGTTGCTGTGTTAGACTGTGAGGCCCTCCCCAGTTCCAAGTGTGTGTCCGGGAGCACTGACTTCCTCCCTGGGTACATTTTAATGAAGAGCACAAAACTCCTCCAAATAACCTGGGGAACAAGCCTGACCCCGTACGATCCCCCAGACCTGTATTGAGTGACAGTGGTTCTCAAATAGGAGCCTAAGCCCTTGCTAGGAGTGTCAGCTCTTCTAACGTGTAAAATGCATCATTGGGAAATTAAGTGCACATTCCATTGGAGGAAGCTTTGATTGAGGGGACGGTGAGAAACAGAATCGGGCCTCCTGCAGGAATGGAATAAAGAATGTGGTAAAAAACGGAAGCTTGGGCAAGGAAAAAAATAGACACTGGCTTTAGGGAAGTTCTCCTTGTAAGAATGAAAGCAGCCAAAAAACTGACAGAGTAAAAGAAGTGATGAGTGGATGTGTTACAAATGTTATCAGCATCACTCCAGCGATTGTGTGCCAATGTTCCACAGTGTGTTGACAGCTCTTGTTGCTTCAAACAAACCTTAGGCATCAGGAAATGGAGTAATGTGAGAACAACACTAGTGTTATCTCGAAAACAAATAAGCCCTGATTGCCAGGTCACGGAGTCATAACCAGAACCTAATAAAAAGCTCGTGAGCCAAGCCTCCCCAAGGACAGTGAAGATCGTCAGCTGTCGCCATTGGATCAGTCACCTTGAGACACCCTTGTCTTATCGAACTCTAGATTCCAGTGAATTCGATCCATCTAGTCATAAACCTGACCTTGCTGGCCATGCACCTAGCATCATACGCAATACCAGAAGACCATCTGATACACAGGAAAATGAAGAATGGATAAGAGCTGCTAGGCAAACAGAAATGGCAGGCATCTACTCTATTTCCAAAGCACTAGTCGTAATGAGTCACTAATTCAAAATGATAGACAACCAGTATGTTTTTAACATCTGACCTTCTAGCTACACAATCTATTGTTCTCAAACTAGAGCTATAGGATGACAAGATTCTCAATGTCAGAGACCAGAGCTGGCTCTGAAACCACAGTGGTACTTTGGGAGCCAGGAGAGCCCAGAGCGACTGGAGGAAGGCCACCAATGTGCAGATGATTCTGGAAAGAAATCAAGCCAGGTTGGGTGCCTGAAACACAACACGGGCCTTTCCACCCTGCTCAGTAGTGTCACTACGTCTGAAGTAGCTCAAGCTATGAGATAGGCCGCTAGCAAATCCCGTGAGTGACAGCAAACTGCTGTTTCAACCTGCCTTCTACCATGTCTAGCTAAAATGCTTATGGAGTCGATAATGTTTTTTTTTTTTCTCAATCCACAGTTTTTCCTTGCCTGAAAAATTGGAATACATTGTCACCAAGTACGCTGAGCATTCTCATGATAAATGGGCTTGCGACAAGGTAGGCATTATCAGCCGATTGACGATTGTCAGGCAGAGGAGGGGGAAGCCCAAGAACATTATTGGGTGTGATCCTGGAAATCTGCCTGATTTGTCTAAGTGACAGTCTCCATGCCAAGAGCATTCATTATTTCTGGGCAGCAATTTCCTGGGGCTGGTAGGGGTCAGAGAAAGAGGCGGCGGCAGCTGCTGGTGCTGCCTTTGTAGTGTTCAAGGAAATGAACAATTCTGTATTTGTCAATAGCTTTCTTATCGTTGCATTGCCTAGAGTTTATGCCCAAACACACTCTCGTATGTGCTTAACATCGATGCTTCATTGGGTGGGAAGCATGGTATTTAATGTTTCTTCAAACTCAGTGCAGGAAAAGAAGACTAAAATCGAAGGCCCCACCCTTCTGTTTGCATAGGATGCTGAACTGTATTCCAGGAAGGCCATATGAGGGTCTTCCCTTAGTGGGGGCTGCTAGAACTTCTAGGCACTTGGTACATCTGCTATTAAAATTCATCCCACATGAGGTCAGGCCGTTTAATAAGTTTAATTGCTGTGCCAAAAAACACGCTAGATTAGAGTGAGCAGTCATTGAAGAATGGGACCATTACAACAGTGGACACGTTTTTAAGGCAGGGCCATAAAAAGTCTCTATGGATTAAGGAGAAACAGCATCTTCCTATCATATACTCACAGATAAAAGGAAACCGTAAGCCAGCATCTCAGTTCTGTGCGGATCTGTGCTCGTCTCTAATCCTCTTAAGGGCTCCTACTTATGCTGATGACAACAAGCACTGAGCTGTAGAATAAGCTGTACCTCATGATTCTAGACCAGAATCGGCAAGCCTCTGTGTAAAGGTCAAGGAAATAATCAAATAATCTATAATCTATAATGAAATGGGTAGTGAACACTTGCAGCTCTGTGGGTCAGACAGCCTCCATGGCAATGACTCATGTCCACTGTTACAGCACAAAAGTAGCCACAGGCAAAATACTGAGGGTCTGTGTGCCAATAAAACTTTATTTAAGAAAAAACAAAACAAAACAAAAATAGGCTGGACTTTTTACTCTAGAGTATATCGGTTTTCTAATTTCTAGTTTCAGCGTGGCTACTTGTCCAAACCATGGATTAAGGAGAAACAGCATTTCTATGAATCCGTAGCCATAGTCAATCCATCTGCATGTGTGGATTTTCCCCTTTGACACTTCCTGAATTTCTGCAGCACCCACTGACTTCAGCCCCAGCTGCTGTCATCTCTGGCCCGGGCCACTGTGATCACCTGGCTAGCCTCCTCATGTGCATTTGTTTTCTCCAGTCTTTTCTTCACACCACAAACAAGTAATAGTTCCAATATGCATATTTGGTCACATGATATTAGTGCTTTTCCTATCCAGTCCCTGTTCCGTCTTAAAATTCTTTAACAGGTTCTAATTCTTCTTAAAACAAAGGTCAAAATCCCCAAATGGCCTAGTAGTACGGCCCTGTCTGACTCTCAGTGAGATCTTCCTTTTGTCT
Source organism: Rattus rattus (assembly GCF_011064425.1). Taxonomy (NCBI): domain Eukaryota; kingdom Metazoa; phylum Chordata; class Mammalia; order Rodentia; family Muridae; genus Rattus; species Rattus rattus. Next base: position 91,060,257 of record NC_046158.1, on the reverse strand, counting down.
CTGCCCATCAGCCACTCCCTAAACTTTAGACCCTCTGGCATAGACTATACTTGTGCACAAACACTTCCCTGACTGAGCAAGGCAGTCACTGCTATCCCTATGTCACCCTGCGGGCGTCAATTTAAGTATTCATTCCTAGGCTGATTTCTTATATACAGGTCATCTTTGTACCTCATTCTCTTCCTTCACAGTATTTTTTTTAAATTATTTATATATGAATATATTAATATACTTATAACAGTTCCACATTTGTACATTCAGTAACATATCTACTAGTGTTTGAGTAGTTTGATCAGTATCACTCCCTGGCACCAGTATGAGGGTTCATGAGAGCACGGATACATGCTCAACATTGCCCAGCGGTGTTGGTTATCTAACAAGAGAAGAGCATTTCCCCCTGACCTCAAGAACCTTTTTCTAGGGCTGGGGAGATGGCTCAGTAGTTAGAAATGTTTATTGCTCTTACAGGGGCCCTAAATATACCTCCAGTAGCCACACCAGGCAGCTCACAACTGTCTATAGCTCAAGCTTTGGTAATTACATCACCCTCTTCTGGCTTCTGAGGGCACTGAACTCACGTGCACTCACACATACACACATAATCAAAAATTTCTTCCTATGGGAGAAAGAGAATTATCCAGCCACAGTGGTATAGGTTATATAGTTCCATGATTGGCATGAGAACAGGGTTAGAACACATAGGAGTACCAAATCCCACAGTTGGTGTCCAGAAATGCCATCTAGAGTGGTAACTTTACAGCCTGTTATAAAAGATGGCTAGACAGTCATTGCAGGGAAGTGATGAGTTATTGCTGAGTCATCACATGCGGACCAAGCGAGGTAAGAGAGGATTTATCAGCGTTGGGGAACCAGAGCTAGAACATGGAGTAGAGCATGGAATAGGGTAGGAGATAAATGTGGAGAGGCTTTCAGATTTAGAAGTCCTATGAGAGTTTTCATTTCTCCCATGATGGGAGGTGACAGAAATCACAAGAGAAAAGAGTTCTCTAGCAGGACGATTTTGGTAAATATCACCAAACAATAGTAGAAAATTAATCCATGAATAGGTGACAGATTGGAAGCAGGGAGAGTGCTTAGGAAGCTATTAAAGTCCGGTAGGTGAGCTCAATACTAAGCAGGAAGTTAGCTCGAGAGAGGTGGGCAAAGGAGTGAACCTAGGAAGCAGAGAGATAATAGGTATTCAGTGAGGTAAACAAGGACCCCTAATAGAGCATTAAAAACTAAGTGGGAGCTCAAGAGAGGTCAAGAAACCCAAGAGAAGGGGGCATTTAAAGAAGTAACTGTTGGATCCTGCTTAGACACACTACTAAGCACATCAAGCAGGGCCCAGTGTTTGGAAATTAGGGGTCAGTTCTTCTCTAGAAATACTGATTTAACATCAGTCATCAGGGCTAACTGAAACCACAGACCTAGATGGAGTGGCCAGGACTTATGTGTCTCTTGGAAAGGGATAGAAACTTTGCCCATTTGACAAACAGAGCAGAGACTGAGAACAGAATGAGCTGCTAGGAGTTTTAGAGTTTTGAGGCTGGGGAAGTCAGGGCTCCTACTTAGCTCTATATCCATGGTGCCCAGGATTTCTGGTGAAGAAGGTGTCCTCGAGTGGTGCTTTACAGTCGTAAGTCTCCTAAAAAGCAGACAGTGCTGTGATGGTGCCAAGCAGACTCCTCTACACAGCGCGTGGTAGAGCTGGTCCCTCTGAGTCCTACCTACTCACCTTGCTGTGAGTTTGACATGCTGTTCTGAAGCACAGAGTTCTCAGGGTTTGCCGAAGCAGCCTTTAAGTGGCCCTAAAACTTACAAGCAAGAACACGAAGAGGACAGTAGCTGGAACAAGAAGGAATACAGGAGCAGAGGTCAGGATTCGGGAGGCACAGACTTGACAGCCTGAAAGGATCAGTTAGACACTTGCTAAGGGACTGCTTAATCTCTGTCACGATCCATTATGCTACTTGAGAAAACAGGCAGAGATCGGGTCATCTAGCTGGCTCTTTGTTTGAACTGAGAACTTTCTACAGAGTCACAGTGGATGGAAATACGGGATTTCTCTGGATGAAAATGTGAAGACCCACCCACTGATACGGCCTTTCAAGACCTTAACAGAGAAGGTAAGAGACAGGATCTGTAACCGTGTGGCTGTGCTGTGTCCTTCCTTTGGGATCGTATCAGACAATCTGCCTCTCTCATGATGCTAGCAGGTTCTGTGAACTAGCAAACTGACCCTGTGCTCACCACTTCCCAAGCCTCCACTTTCTATTCCTTCACTCTGAAAAATCATGGGTGAAAGAAGCCCTACTTAGTACTTACAGGGGATGCAAAATGTGCTCCTCCTGCAACTGACCTAGGAGGAAGTTTTGTTAGACTATTAAGCTGTTAAAACAGGATGGAAAATTACTAGAAAAAGATTTAGACCAGAGAGAGTTCTGCTATGTGGAATACAGAAAGTCCCATTGGAAGTAGAAATGGGTCTTTCTTTCTCTCTCTCTCTCTCTCTCTCTCTCTCTCTCTCTCTCTCTCTCTCTCTCTCTTTCTTTCTTTCTTTCCAATTAAGTATATGTTCATCCCATCTCTGAATTCCAGTCTTACAATCAGTAAGCATTCTTTTTAACCTTAAGTTTAGTGTCATATGTCATGGATAATACATACGTGTGTGTGTGTGTGTGTGTGTGTGTGTGTGTGTGTGTGTGTGTGTGTTGACCATTCATGAAATTGGATCTATCAAAAGAATTCTAAGAAGTTCTGTTTCTCAGGATCAAGGCAAAGCCTAGTGTAAATGCATTTTGACAATGCTCCATCTTAAGCCTAAGACACAATGAGTATTTTTCTTGGTCACTCACTTCTTTATAAACTGTAGGTAATGTCACTGATAATATTGGTTTGTTTCCCCTAGTAAAAAAGACTGCAGGCCTGGGATCTTATATTCAAAAGTATTAAGACAGGTTGTGCGTTTTATTTGAGATGCTGCACATGATGTTTTGACCTTGTGAGGAAAGGATGGAACTAATTACCTCCTCTATGTGCTGTGGGGAGAAGGGTAGAGTGTGTTCTGCATGGCTCTTCTGTACACATTCCTCTAGGAGAAGGAAATTTATCGCTGGCCTGCGAGGGAGTCCCTGAAAACCATGCTGGCTGTGGGCTGGACAGTGGAAAGGACCAAAGAAGGAGAAGCTTTGGTTCAACAAAGAGAGAATGAGAAGCTTCGATGTGTGTCCCAGACCAATCAGGTAGGACCGCCACACTCAGTAACCACCACTTGGCCAACGGAAACCATGATGAATCTAGGAAAACTTTCGATGGGTTATGATGATGGGACCACCTAAAGTGAACTGGTGGGGTTTAGGACAGCCATGGAGGCTGATGGGAAGAAGGAAAACAATGGCAAACCTAGTAACTCTGGTTCTTTTATCCTAGGGCAACAGCTACAGCCCTGCCCCTCTGGATCTCTCAAATGTTGTGCTGTCCAGGGAGCTTCAGGTCAGTGCTGCTCTAGATGCAGAATGTTGGTGCTTTCTAGACCTTTCCAGTACAGAGCACGTTACCCTCTGAAGAGTTAAAGGAGAAAATCAGAGATTGTGCCTAGAACATATCACAACTATGATATTAAACCTAAAGAGGGCTGTGGTATGCCTAGGCTGTGAGGGAAACACCAGAGAATTAACCAGTCATCTAAGAAGGGGAAGCTGTGCTTCCAAGAACACCATAAAGAGTGATGACTCGGTAAAAGGAAGAATAGTCAGCAAGGTCTCTTCATGTCCAACTCCTAAAATAAAATAAGAGAAAGTAGGTGTAATGCAGCACCCGATGGAAATGCTTGTCTGGCCCTTGTCAATCTCAGAAGCCATAAGGACACCCTGCACATGCCCCGATAGATATGTTCAGTTTCCCAACAATGGTGCAAGAAAGCAATCACTGTAGGACCCACAGCTATAAAACCAAAAAGGTGCCCCTAAGCACTTAGAGGTGCTTCCCTGCACTCCTTCCTTCCTGCACATATTGGTGTCTGTGGCCTCTGCTCTAGCCTGGGGAAGAGGACAATGGACCAGCCCCTTGGGCCTTAAGGGGAGTTTCATTTTGTTTTGTTTTGTTTTGTTTTTCCACAAAAGACATCCTTTGCTCTGGATCAAAGCTATATACACCTCACAGAAAGATCCCTTCTATATGATAAATCTCAATGACAGTAGCTTTCAGCAAGGTGTGATTTTTTTTGTTAAAAATCTGTAAAGATTTTCATAGATTCTTGGCTTTGGCTTGACTTCTCCTACCCAGCTCCCTATCTTGAGTACGAAGTATGAAATTAAGCTAAGCAAGGTGCCGGGGATGTGCAGCTTTGGCAGGAACGTGTGTTTCTCGTGGATGCACTCAACTGCCAGGATAATAAGTTGCAAAGGAAGGGCAGAATCTGAAATGGTTTTCTCTGTATGGGATGACAAAAGCTAATGAGGTGTGTCGCACAGACTGATTAATAAAGGTAGGCCTCCGGCAGCAGGGGGATAACATCTGGTGGAACTGTTCCAGAACCAGGATAATATGAAGCCATTTTTCTTGCTCGCTTTCTCTCTTATGTCTCCGGGGTGGGGCACAGGGAATGGTGGAGGTGGTGGCTGAAAACTATCACAATATCTGGGCCAAGAAGAAGAAGCTGGAGCTGGAAAGCAAAGGTGAGTTTGTTTCCTGGCATCCTGTGGGGAAAGTAAACAGGGCGGTGGGTAGCTCTGTTTTCCCAGAGGTACAAACGAAGACACTGTGTTCATCTCTCATCTTACTCCAGGTGGTGGCAGTCACCCTCTTTTAGTACCATATGACACCTTGACTGCCAAGGAAAAGTTCAGGGATCGAGAAAAGGCACAGGACCTGTTCAAATTCCTCCAGGTGAATGGCATTCTAGTTTCTAGGTAAGTCATCTTCCATGTGGGATTGGTGGGGCGGAGGAGGTGATGTGAGTTTGATCTCACCATTGGGTACTTAATCATCTAGCTACAAACACCATTAGATTCAAGACAGTGCTTGAAACTTTTGAACAGGCTTATAATGAATGAGCGCATATGCACTCACAAACATTATGCGATAGGTCAAAGCTTGTCCTTAATGTATTCCCCAGCAACTGGGGTGCTAAACAATATTCATAATACAACCAGGAAGCTTTAGAATTTAGCTGCCTTTAAAGTGAAATAAGAATTTGAGGCACGAGCAAAACAAGCTTTGATATGCCAGATTATTTCTTAGATTTCTCCAAACTGTATCTATGAATGTGTGGCTGACGGTCTTCGTAAAATAGCCCCTTGATTTTCATAGAACCAGCAGCTCCTCCACCCTTTGATCTGATTGTTTTATACTTTGTTAAGCTACATAATAGTAACGGCAGCAAGCACAACCAACAGAAGCAGCCTTTGAGGCACAGGAGCTGATTCTTCTGAAGCTGCAGCTCCCCGAGGGAGATAGAACACAGCGAGATGTCCTAAGACATTCCATCGCACTCTGATGAATGTTTTCTCTCAAGTTGGCTTGGACTACCTAAGTCTTTAATCAGATGTCTGTGGGAAGCCCCAGAGCATTGTGCTTGTCAACCTCTTTGTAGGAGGAAAAACCAAGTGGAGATCCTGCTCTGATACACCCATTCCTCCTCAAAGAAGTAGTCGCCAAGCAAGATGTTTTCCCTTTTTAATTTCCTATAGATTTTTGCTAGCTAATGCCAAGTAAATAAAAACCACAGAACTATTTCTATTGTAGTTCATGTGAAGCAAAGGACAGAGCCTGTTTGCCACATTGCCGGGTAGGAAAGGTCATACTGCAGGAGACAGCCTCCAGGGAAGCTTTTGAGAAAGACTCCCTGCCGCTTTAATCCTCTTTCTGACACTAAGAAGAATGCGGAGTGTAATTTGCTGATAAAATTCCTTGCTAGCAGACAAGAAATTTCTCCTTTATTATAACCAAAAGAGGGACAGAGGGGAACCAGGGACAGTAACCCAAAGGGCAAGAGACCAAAAGGAGAGCAGAACAGGAAAAAAAAAAAAAAGAGAGAGAGACCCAGGCAGTGTAACCAAGATGGCTGGGTTATATAGGGAAGAGCCTCTGGGGGTGGGGAGGATGGCCCAGCCCCTGGGCTGGAGAGTTCAGGTAGAGGGCGGAGTAAGGCAAACAGACCCTGTAACAGGTAGGGACTGAGAGATGCTGGGAGAACCCGGAGGCCAGGTCCGCTTTGATATGTTAAATGGGCACCTTGGCCCTTTGTCCCAGGTTTGAAACCTAACAATAACACATCGCTTCTATTATTCCACATAATTTATATTTCGTTCATGTGTATTTACAGACAGCTTCAGGGCAAACACATGAGGAGGTGTTTGTCAACTTCTCTGGCTTCCAACTCAGTATCTTTCAGTCATAATTACAAAGATCTCTCCGAAGACTCTAGTGAGAAATTGCTTTGGTCAAAGTGTTGCGGGCTCACAGAGTCAAGTCCAAGTGTAGGAGTCAGTCAGTCAGAGGATGAGCTGCTAAGAACAACTGTCAATGCTGAACAGTAAATTCAGCAACACGGGGAGGATGGATGATGAGCCAGTCACTCGGATTTCCCTGCTACTTCTGGGGCTTTCCTCTGTTCACTCTAGAGGCATGAAGGACATGGAGCTGGATGCCTCCTCCATGGAAAAGAGATTTGCCTACAAGTTTTTGAGGAAGATCCTGAAGTACGTTGACTCTGCTCAAGAATTTATTGCCCACTTGGGTAAGTACAGCGGCAAAATGCCAGGCAAGAATTTGGTGTTCCTTTAGAAAGAGTGATCTACTTATGTACCATCTTTTTTTTTTTTTTAAAGATTTATTATTTTATATGAGTACCCTGTAGCTGTCTTCAGACACACCAGAAAAGGGCATCAGATCTCATTGCAGATGGTTGTGAGCCATCCTGTGGCTGCTGGGAATTGAACTCGGGACCTCTGAAAGAGCAGCCAGTGCCCTTAACTGCTGAGCCATCTCTCCAGCCCCATGAGTGATCCACAGAGACATATAATTAGGGTGGAGAGTAGTGGCTGAGACTTATCCCCCCAAGCCCCCACCTAGTTTAGTCCCTTGGCTTCTCCGCTGGATTTGATCAGCTCTTTTGTTGTTTTATAAAGCAACTCATCCATCCCATTAACTTTTCCCACACTTTATGACTGTAAACATCACTGAAGCTGCTTCAGAAAAGGGTGTAGTGAGACAGCCGTGAGAGAGTTGACAAGACGCATGCCCAACCAGCAGTCATAACATGCTTTGTAAGAAACTACCTCATGAGAGCAACTAGGCTTGTCTCTTCAAAGAGCTGCGTTGCTTCTAAAAATACCATGGTGGTTCATTTGTTTGTCTGCCCTGACCAAAGTCTGTTACTCCTGTCTTTTAGAAGCCATTGTCAGCAGTGGGAAAACAGAAAAGTCTCCCCATGACCAGGAGATCAAATTCTTTGCCAAAGTAAGTGTTTCCTCTTTCACTCGGGATCTACTACTGGGTTTAAAGGGGTCCATCAAAGGGATTCAAACTCCAAAAGCTTTCAGTGAGACAGAGGTGAATTTCCTTGTTGTAGAACAGATCCAGTGTGGGTAGGAGTTCCGAGGAAGTATGCAGTAGGCTCAGCTCCACACTGTAGCTTAGAGAGCCTCCCGCCTTGGCCTGCACCATCTGTAACTGTGCTTCTTGCTACTGTGCTGCAAACACGCTCAACCGTACTGCATCTGTGGGGAACTGATGTGCAAAGGACAGTGGGAACGAGCTGCTGCTTTTCTGACATTCTGACCCGTGCCACCAGCGAGACATTTTAATTACTCCAGCTGCAAAGGAAGCGAAGCAAGTTCCTCGCCCTGTGTCTCACTGAAATCAGCTGTGCTGACGCTGAAAAGGAGATAATGCATTTGGGTACCAATAGATGTGGTCACACAACCCTACTCAGAAGGATGAAGTGCCTTTCAATATCTTTGCTGGGAAAAGCAGAGACCAAGGTTTATATTGAGGGCTCAGCCATGCCTGGAGTGCAGGTGTTGATGCAATGGCCAAGAAGGAAGTCTGGGTTTCCTAGATACTGCCTTGAAATCAAGTCCTTTATGCAAATTTATTTGTGCCTTTATTTTGTTAGTAGTATTTTTTTTTTGCATAACTCCAACACCTCTTGTTAGTAGCACAAAAAATGATGATGATGATGATGATGATGATGATGATGATGATGATGCAAGGTGAGACCAAGAATAGAATTTCCTGGAACTCCGCAGCCAGTGTTGAGATGCCTTTGCTCACTGAGAATGAATTCTTTAAAAGGAACTGGCAGATAAACTTCAGTCACCAACTTTAAAAGTGATGTCTGGTGGATTCCAGGTTCTCCTTCCACTGGTTGACCAGTACTTCACCAACCACCGCCTTTACTTCCTGTCATCTCCTCTAAAGCCGCTTAGCAGCAGTGGGTACGCTTCCCATAAAGAGAAAGAAATGGTGGCCAGGTAAGTCTGTGAAATCAAGAGAGAGCCACTGTGTTAGTCAGCCTTGAGTTACTGTAACAAAACGTCTGAGATACATAAAGCTAGAAGGCTTATAGCTCACAGTTCTGAAGTTTCAAGTCCGGTAGACACCTTTCTTTGATCCCATGGTAAGGGATCCAGATGGCAGTGATAGGGAACTCACTGGGAAGCAAACTGCTCAGCTCATGGCCAGAAGGCAAAAATGACAGGATCCTAAGACTCCTCAAGGGCATGTCCCATTGACCCAAACCTCCCAGTCATCTCTATCCTCCAAGCATCCTTAACTTCTCAGTAGCAGTACCCTAGAGAGAGACAGCTTCTTACACATGGGTCCTAGAAGGACACTTATTTAAACTGCCATTCTCGGTGCTAATGTGGTCTATTTAAGACATCAGCTCCCTGGAGACTAAATGACAAGTTCTTTGTGGAAATGATGCACAACGTGACGATTAGTAATTCAGAGTCTTGATTAGTATCTTGATTTGAAACTTTTTATATTTATATATATCTTGGTGATTTCAGAAACGAATGGAATTGTACTGTTTGGAGTGTTGATGGGACTTGTGAAATACATATAAACACAGGTTAATTACTGTGAAATAATGTTGAGAAAGGGGGCTAAGGTCCTTCTGAAGCTTGAAAATTAAATACGACACACACTGCTTTTAGTCACCTCCTTATCAAGCCTGCAAGATTAAATTTATAAAACTCAGATCTTACAAGTCCTAGTGGAAACAATATGAGATTTGAAAGCTAGAACTACAGGATTTGATAAATGTTGATTCAAGAAGTATCATCTCCAGAGCTGAGGGGATGGCTCCTGGGTGAGGATGCCTGCTGTTTGTGATGGCTTTGCATATGCTCAGCCCAGGGAGTGGCACTATTAAGACATGGCCCTGTTTGAGTAGGTGTGGCCTTGATGGAGTGGGTGTGTAGCTGTGGGTGTGGGCTTTAAGACCCTCATCCTAGTTGCCTGGAAGCCAGTCTTCCTCTAGCAGCCTTCAGATGAAGATGTAGAACTCTCAGCTCTGCCTGCACCATGCCTGTCTGGATGCTGCCATGCTCCCACCTTGATGATAATGGACTGAACCTCTGAAGCTGTAAGCCAGCCCCAGTTAAATGTTGTCCTTATAAGACTTGCATTGGTCAGGTGTCTGCTCACAGCAGTAAAACCCTAAGCCATTGCTCAGGTATGAGTAATGGAGTTTGGATCTTTGCACTTAAATAAAAAGCTGAACGTGGCTGCACGTGCACCTGAAGCTCAGACGTTATAGGGAGCTCAGGCAGGAGAATCACCGGAGCTTGCTGGCCACCTACCTAGCTCTCCACGTTTAGTGAGAGATACTGTGTCTATAGGAATCAGATAGAGAGAGTGAACACCAGACATTATCCTCTGGCTGCCAGATTTACAGGCACACGCACACACACATGCATACATATACACATGCACACATACACACACACATATGCTCACATACACACACATGCACACATACACAAACACATGAATACACACATACACACATGCACACAATGCACACAAATGCACACATACACCCACCCACATACACACACACACCAGCCTAACACTCCTCTAGGCATAAAGTAGGAGTTCCTTCACAGACCTTAACACAGAACCTTTATAATGAGGCTGAAAGGTGCTGTCTAGCATGCTTCAGATCCTCCCTGTTTGTTCAATGAAAGGCCCCGTGTGGATCAGACTTCTAAATAGCAAAGATCTAAATGCTCTCCATTGACAATGAACATGCACGGCACCCTGAAGAAGAGCTCAGCCACTAACTATCACATTCTTCAGGAGTATACTCAGCTCGAAGATTTCCCTAACATTTATTAAACACTGCATGAGCAGGCACTGAAATTGATTTTTTTCATATATGGGAGTTATTGCCCACCTGAGTAAGTGTGCCACTTACACCTGCCCCTTCTTCTGGGCGGTGATCACCTAGTCCCACTCAAGACAGAAGAAACCCCATCCTGCCAGAACAGGATACTTTGGAACCAGGTACTGACCCCAAGATCGTACGCCTTTACATTCGAACTAGGGTGCTCTATAAGTTGCTAGGGGAATGAAGGGCCATGCAAGACATTCAGATAATCCGACAGAGGGCAGGTGTGTCTGTTTTCTTCATCTGTTGATCTTAGACTATTAATTCATGGAAATGTAACATTTGTTCAACCAGGCACCATTTGTCATGGCTGGAATACAACCGAGGGCTGATCAGCCTTGCAAATAGCTTCCAAATCCATCTGTGAGCTGGTGTCTCCCACAGAAGCAGTTGTGTTTGCACTGAGTATGTTCGCCCTAGCAGACTCTTTTCTTCTTTCCTTACTTCTTTTACTCTTTTTCCTCCCTTTGGTTTGTTTGTTTGTATAAGGGACTAGGGACTCCAGTTTCTTTGTTTCATGTGTCTCACTGTGTAGCCCTGGCTGGCCTAGAATTCACTGTGTAAGTCAGATGGGCCCCCAGCTCACAAAAATCTGCCTGCTTCTGCCACCAAAGTTCCAGGATTAAAGGTCCAGCTCAACGGTCCATCCTAGGCAAGTCTGAAACCAGTGATTTTCTTGTCTTGGCCTCTGACATGCACCAGATGCCTTTTTATTGAATCCTTCAGTCTCGGTCTACCTTATTTTTTTATATATTTAAAATAATATTCATTTATTTTTAATTTCATCTGTATAAGTATTTTACCTGCATTCATGTGAATCTTGTGTAGTTTTTTAAAAAATGGATTCACTTTACATACTGCACACTGCCTGCCTCTCCCCATCTCCCTTCCTCTTCTCCTCTGAGCAGGTGGGGTCCCTCCTGGGTATCTCCCTACCATAACACTTCAAGTCTCTGCAAGGCTAGGTGCTTCCTCTCCCACTGAGGCAGACCAGGCAGCCCAGCTAGAAGAACATATCCTATATGCAGGCAACAGCTTTTGGGCTACCCCCCCCCACACACACACACAGTTGTTTGGGGCCCACATGAAGACCAAGCTGCATATCTGTTACATATATGCAGGGAGACCTAGGTTCGGCTTGTGTATGTTCTTTGGTTGGTGATTCAGTCCCTGAGAGCCCCAAGGGTCCAGGTTAGTTGATTCTGTTGATCTTCCTGTAGAGTTTCTATCCCCTAAGGGGGTGCAATCCTTCCTCCTATTCTTTGGTAAGAGTCCCAAAGCTCCCCATTCTTTGGCTGTAGGTGTATACCTCTGTCTGAGTCATTGGTGGGTCCAGCGTATCAGAGGACAGCCATGCTAGACTCCTGTCAGCAAGCATGACAGAATATCATCAATAGTGTCAGGGATTAGTGCTTCCTCATGGCATGGGTCTCAAGTTAGGGCAGTTATTGGTTGGCCATCCCCTCAGTCTCTGCTCCATCCCCAATTCCTGCATTTCTTGTAGACAGAATGAGTTTGGGTCAAATATTTTTGCGAGATGGTTGGTGTGCCTATCACTCCATCATGGTTCCTCCCTAGCCACAGAACACAGACACCCCAGACTCCATATACCCAATGCTAAGGACACACCCACTGATTCTTAGGTGCCTTCCCTATCTCATGTCTCTGTCTCTTCCTAGAGACGTCCTCAAACCCCACCACCACCAT